>NC_013488.2:15568598-15601175 GCF_000004555.2 Caenorhabditis briggsae | reverse complement strand
TAAACTTTGAATATTCAGCTGTCCCTAAAAAAATTCACCTAAAATTTTGCAAAAACGTGCACAACACATTAAAATATGTTCCAGAAAATATAGTTTAAAATAACCGAGCGAAAAAAGGCAGAAGTTGAGAGAAAAACCCATTTTCCTGACGAAAAAAATTTAGGACAACAAAAAAAAGAAAACAATTCATCCGCGGCAGCTGGGTCATTGATGGCGCATTTCTCGTGGCAACTTCGGTATTAGATCTAGTCCAGATCTAATTCCGAATGAACTCAGATCTAATTCCGAATCGTTTACCTGAGTAAGCCAATATAGCAGATGATCAAGCTATAGCAGACGAGCCAATATAGGAGACGAGTAAATAGCAGATAATACCAAAGCAGATGAGTATTTGCCTTTCACTTATGTATTTTCTATTTTTAGTATGTTTACATATTTCCTGGAATCTTTTTTTTTATGTATTTAAAATACTGTATTATATAAAATCTGGTTGTTGTTCATAATTTTATAACATTTTATTTTTTTTTATTGAAAAAAATATTTTTCATGGTGGATTCGGAGCCGGAAGTGAATCAGTCATCAAAACCAGAAGCTATTCATAAGATTATTGGAAAATTTCAAAACTCTAAATCTTCAATTTTGGAAATTCTGAGGTTTTATTTTATTTTGATTTTCATGTATTCCGATTTTCGTGTTCTTATTTTTTGAATTCCTGAATTCCTATCCCTAACTATCCGGCTTTTTCCGAATACTGAGGTTCTGAAACACAAAGATTCTCAAATTCTCGAACATTATGAATTATGAAAATTAAAATACCCTGTCATTCCCACCAAAAAGTTTTTGGACCCGACAACTGTTTGGCATAACAATCCAGTTGTTTTTCAACTTTTTCCTATTGTTATCGTTCTGTTACTCTCATAAGTATATTTTCAATGTTACATGTTTTTCAAATTTGAATGGATTGTATAAATAGTGGGGTGTGTTTTTCACATTTCGTCTCATTTTTGTATGTTTTTCATGATGGACTCCCAGCCGGAATTCACCCAACCGATAAGAACCAGAGCAATTTGTGAGTTCAAAAATTTTTAATATTTCAGTATTCTTTTAAGATTCCTAAACATTCCAGGCTTCCTTCTCATCTCTTCTCTGATTTATATCGCTCCCATCGTTTGCCTTATACTTGCTGGAATTCATTCCTACGACGACTACATTTCTGACTGGAAATTCTGGAATTTCGCGACTATTTCCTGCTTTATTATCTATTTTCTGGCTCATTGCATTCAGATATTTGGACAAGCAAAACACGATAAAAATCTAGAGGAAAAAAGTGAATTTCCGGATGAAGAACGATTTCAGAAAAACCAAAAACGATTGAACAATGTCAAATTGATTTTGAAGACTGTTTATTTCATTTTGTAAGAAATTGGAAATTGAAATTGAAAAAAATGGAAAAATTTCAGATCTTTGTACGGATTCTACATCAGTTACAATGTTCTGGACGTTCTGGAAACTGGGGACTATCGTTACGAATTTTATTGGGCATTCTTTTTGTATTGTACTTTCTCATTGCTTATTTTCATTCTTCCTGTTGTAGTTTTCTTGTTCGGCAGAATTCTGGATTTGAAGAGAAGTCTTCATGAGAAGACAGTGGAAAATTTGAAATGTTTGATTTGATAATTTTACTGAAATTTTGTGGGAATAAATTGGTTCTCGAAAAACTATAATTTTTCGAAATTTTCCAAAAATTTTCAAACCAAACTTCCCAAGAAATTCGTTTTTTTTTCAAAATTCTCTCGAAAATGAAGTATTAGAAAAGCTTCAAAAAATCAGGTATTAAACAATGCAGCAGTCCTAAAAACTCGAAAAATCTCTGAAATTCAAAACAAAAAAACAAAAAGTTCAGAAATCCAGATATTTGAAAATTTTCAGTTTTTAAAAGTTCAAGTTCATTCCATAAAACTCAGGTGATTCAGAAATTCAGAAATTCAGAAGTTCAGAAATTCAGAAATTCTGAAATTTAGAAATTCAGAAATTCAGAAATTCAGAAATTCAGTTTCATATCAATGAAACAGTTCCGTAATTCTAATCCTCTAGACATGTTTTTATATTTTTCAGACGGCTTAATTCTATTGTTTTTCAAATTTGAATGGATTTTATAAGTAGTGGTGTGTGTTATTCACATTTCGTCTCACTTGTGTACAGAAAAAATAACGAATCGTATGAAACAGTCCCGTTTAATTTTAATCCTCTAGACTTGTTTTCTATTTTTCAGACAGTTCATTCCCTTGTTTTTCAAGTTTAGAACCATATAAAAAAGGATATGGGATTTCCATTTCAATGGGGTTTTTCGAATTTCAGAGCTATCGAAATGGATTCCAAAAAAGGAAGTAATTCTAAGTGCAAGTTCTTTTTTCTTTAAATTTTAAAAAAACAAATTAACTTTCAGATTTTCTGGTTTTCTCTGTGATTCTCTGTCTTTGCCCCAGTGTATTTTTAATCTCAAACGGAATTCAACTATCCATTTTCGATGAACATCTTGCGGATTTTTCCATTTGGCATTTTGCAACTGCATTTTTCCTCATTTTCTATTTTTGGGCTCATCTGAAAAAGCTGCGAGAAAATGCGAAATTGGAGAAAACGAATTTTGAAAATCCGGTGTCAATCCAAGAAAAACTATACAAATGCAGAATTTATTTTAAAAACTGTGCTATTCTTTCTGTAAGTTTTATTTTTTTTTTTAGAAAAAAAATCTAATTTTTCAGAATTTTTTACGGATGTTTTGTCAGTTTTGGAATGCTCATCTACGCGGATGATTTCAATAATCCACGAGAGGAGTTTTTCATCAAATCCGCAATGTTTGTTGGTTCAGAAATATTTTTTCCTGTACTTAATAAATATAGTATTTGCCATTGCGTATTCGGACTGGAGAGGAAATCGCAAAGAAAGCAGAAGAATTAGCTGCCGATAAATTTCGCGATGGAGACTACAATATTCTTTTGAGGAATTGTCAACATTTTGTGTCTCTGTGTGCCACTGGAGTTGAATTTGCCATCATCTGAAACTGTCTTTTGGCTTCTTCTGGAATTTTTCGATTTTGAGAAATAAATGTTTTCATGTCCTCACTCTTTAAAGATTTTTTTTAAAGATTTGAAATTATAATACGCAACAAACAGAACATGATCAAATCAAAGTTTTGAAACTTTCCACTATCTTCTCATTAATAAATTTCTGTAGGATGTTTAGTTTTCCACACAAAAAGCTAGCAATCTGTAGACCAAATAAAACCAGAAAAATTATACAAAAAATCAATGATTGAAAATAAAAATCGTAGCGAGGATTGTAAACTCCCGCGTAGCTGAGTTGTCCAGAACAAAAATAGAATCCGTATAACGTTCTGAAAACACAAAATTTCGAATTCAAAACGAATTTTTCAACTTACAAAAAAAATAATACGACTTTTAGAATCATCTTGGCTTTTGTATACTTCTCTTCGTCGAAATTTGAAAGATTCAAGTTTTTTTGAAATTTGGCTTGCTCTTTTAATTCCTTAAAATAAATGTATATATAAATTGACAAACAGATGACTGTGAGCAAGTGAATTATGGTCAAATCGGCTAGATATCCTTCGAAAAGAGACATCAGAAAACCAATGGCACAGATATAGACGACTGGGGCCACACAAATTATGAAACAACCAATAAGGAAATCTGAAATAATTGATGTAAAATTCAAAATGGTTTTAGTTGGCATAAAATTTTGAAATTTCGAAAATGGTTTCTAGAGTCTAGTACATATATTGATTTGTTGAAACATTCTGAATTTCAAACTGAAAGACTTTGATACTCTTCTTAACTTCTCAAAATTCTCAAACACGTTTCTAAATTCTGAATTTCGTAATATCTTTTTTTTTTAATTTTGGAATCATTTATTTTCTGAACTTCTGATTTTTTTAGATTTCAAATTTTTTAATTTTTGCATTTTAAAATGCCGATTTGCTGATTTGCTGAACTTTTCAATTTTCGAACTACGAATTTTGGAATTTTAAAATGCTCAGATAGTTGAATTTCCAGATGTTTTACTTTTCTTTTGATATTTCGAATTTTGGATTTTCGAAATTCTCAATTTCTGAATTCCAAAATTTTTGCATTTCTGAACTTTTAAATAATTGTTTAATTTTTCGACATTCGAATTGTTTGACTTTTGATTTCTTTTAAAGTTTTAAGTTTTCGAACTTCGGAATTTACAAATTTCTCATTTTCAGGACTTCAGATTTTTAGATTTTCGAATTTTTAGACGATAAATTTAAAAAAAAAAACTTACAGCGAGCCATATTTTTATTATTTTCTGTTGCTGGTGCATTCATTTTGACAAGTTTTTCCTGGAAAAACTGAGAATATTTTCATATTTTATACACAAATTTATTATTTTAAACCTAGAAACATGACAATTCCTGACAAATATTGTTTGGTTGGAAAAACAAAAAAATGCCTATGGGATTAATGTTTTTTCCTATTTTAACATAGTTGAACCAGTTTGAGGACAAACATTTTTTTATTCGATCGAAGATCTGAAATTTGTTGAATATTTCGAAATTTGAATATGTTGTATGAGTCATGAAATTGAAAGTTCAAACTTTGCAAAGATTTTGGAAAGCAAACTTTCAATTTTTAAATTGTTATTTTAATGGGAATACAGTACCTAGCAGTACTGTATTCTTCGAAATGATCCCACACCTGTGTAATAATCCCCAACAAAGTACCCAAACCAACCAAATCGTTTTTCTCATTCTCAATTCATTTTTTCGCTGAATAATGAGTTACAAATCTGATGGTAAAAATGGTAAAAATGGCGCGATTTGTAAGATATCTCTTAAATTTTTATTCCAATCAACTTGTAACTTTCCAGGCATCCTCATTCTTATCAACCTTCTTTATCAATCATCACCAGTATTCCTTATCACTACTGGAATCATGGATCATAACCTATCATTCTGGGCTTTTTTCACAGCTTTCGTGATGGTTTTTTATTTTTTAATGCAATGTACTGGTTTGAATGTTATGAAGATGCGAAATGGGAGAAAAAGTACGCAGGATCAGCGTCGGATATTCTAGAACATGACTATAGAAAACGAAGATGGAGATTGGAGATTTTGATGAAGATCGTAAGAATCGGGTTCCTAATTTTGTGAGTAATTATTAGGTTGATGCAAAAGTTTCTTCCGATTTTGAATGGTCCACTTTGAGAATTCATATCTTGTCAGTGGGATGGTTTTTCTTGGAGGATGTTTTTGGTCGGATAGAGTATCACATGGACTAGTTATATACACTTTGCCTCTCTAATACTTCTTGTCGTTCGCGAGCATGCCGCTTTCTTTCGACCTACACCGTCTACATTTTCGAAACGTCATTTTATTTTATTCGTTCCTGGTTTGAAAAACTCTGATATTCATCAGAAAATGAAAGAAAGAGATGAAGGAATATCTCTTGTTGTTCCTACCATCAAACACTGGTCCGATCAATTTAGCCAAACATTTTGAAGTCAAATACGGAACTCGGTCCCGAAGTTGGACTTGGACCTATTAAACACAACTGTTGAAGCCGATCCATTACAAACCACCCGTTAAACGTCAAAGGCATTGTCCGTTAGTCAACCAAGTATTGTGACTGGATTAAAGTCTCATGGCAACTTCAAGAACTGGGTCGATTCGTACACAATGTTTTGAAGAAATATGTTATGGATCGTCGTTTAGACATGTGCATGTTTCTCCTATCGTTTCTTCGCACGTTCAATTGGGTGGATGATCTAATTACCGTAGATAATAAGTCGGTAAGTTACTCTAACAATATGTGGAAGGGTCAGTTGATTGCCAAGTAACAGCTAGCCCTGGACATCCCGGAACCTAATTTTACTCAAAAGTTGGGGATGCTGTCTTTGGTGGGCTGTCAAAGGAGTGGATACTGGGAACTTTTAGATGAATGTACCAATATAATTTCCACAATATATAGTTCATAATCAAAGAATATGAATCTGGCAGTCGTATCGAAACAAGGAGAAATGGCCAAGGGTTCTTCCAGCTCGACAATGCGAGACCACCCGTGTCTAGAGGTATCAGCCAAAAACTCAAGTCGTTTGAGTGGACTATTCTTTTGCACCCTCCGTATTTTTCGGACCTTGCCCTTTCGGATGAATGGTTGTTTGGGACTCTTACTCGTCAACTTGATAGAAAAGACTTCAATTAAAAAGATGACACAAAAAAGAAGTTGACCCACTTTTTCAATCGCAGCCCTCGTCGTTCTGGGCCGATGGAATTCAGGAATGACCAGGGCGTTGCCAGACAACTATCAATGCTCATGAACATCCCTTTCATGAATCTAGCCCCATCCGCTTTGAGAAAAGTTTGATCAAAAATGTTGCCAAAATTGGAAGAAACTTTTGCATCAACCTAATATAGTAATAGAAGGTTCCCCTTTTAAATTCAAGTCAATTTTTCTTGGACCCTGTTAAAGATAGAAAAAGTTGTCAACTGTTAAATAGTTTATTATAATATCAGAAACGTTTCTTCAGTCGACCTCATTTTAATATCCTGCATAGGATCCGAGATAAATCAGCTCAAACTTGAGAGTGTGGAAGCCCTTCTATTACAGGTTTCACGGTATATCACTGTAAAATTGATTTTTTTAGAATCAGCTACCCGGCACTGAAAATTTATCGCGAACAAGTACAAATGATCGAATTGGCAGAAAAACAAAACGACTATAATTCCCTTGTTTTGGTTTTTTGTATTTTGCATTTTTCTTATTTTTTCCTAGAAGTTGGACATCATGGATATATGAGATGGCAAAATATCATCCAATTGATGAAGAGATGGGCATTCAATAATGTGAAAATTTTGGTATAAAGTATGAATTTTTGATATTGGCTCTTGTTTGTATATTTTGAGAACTATAAATGTTGGTCGCCTGAAAAATTCATCTTACAAAAGTTAGGTAAACATGTTGAAATGCCGTAGAAGACACACCAGGTGAATATCCGGCCACCAGCTACTAGGGTGGCCTAGGAAAGTCACGTTGAGGAAGTTAGACCACCATGTAAAAATTTCTGAGAAAGCACACCGGGTGACTATCAAGCCATTTTTAGGTCATTTACCATGATGACCTAGAAAACTCAACTCGCAATAGTTAAGCCACCAGGTTGAAATGACCTAGAGAACACATCAGAAGCATGTTAGACCATTTCTGGAGCAGGAACTACGGTGGCCTAGGAAAACCATGTTAAGAAAGTTAGGCCACCATGGTAAATGACAAGAAAGGATGATTAAGATTCTGATTAAAATTATGATTAAGACTCCAGAACCTGCTGACGTGGTACAGACGTCTGAAATTTGGAAATTTTCTGACGTCTTTGAGACCTGAATCAGTTCGTCTGATTCCAGTTTCGTACTCTGATTTACGCGAATTCAATTCTGTTTTTCGTACTCGACTTGAAAATTTCTACCCGCTTTTCTGGGTTAAATACTCAAGAATTTTGCCCAGAATTGTGAAAAAATTGTTCGATAAGTATTTTTTTTTGAAATTGGATGTTCCTCTATGTTAGATGTTTGACCACAAATCAAATGTGATAAGATAAGAAGAACCCAAGGTAGAAATTTTAAATTGAAAAAACCAGATCTTACTTATTTCTGTCTTTTTTGGTGTCTTTTCGAAAATTGATTTTTTCTTCAAATTTATAATTTTTTTCAGATTGCAAAAAATGCCGCTCAGAACAATTTCGATCAAGAAAATTGCAAAGCGAAAGGCCGTTTGTAAGATTTTAACAACTTTTGAGATTTTCTTAAAATTCAAAATTTTCAGTTCTTCTCCTGATTTCCAATGTATTTTTCTTCGCAATTCCTCTTTATTTCCTTGTAATTGGTTTCTGGGAAATCAACAGTTGCCCCGGCAGCCCATATCTTCCACCATGGATGATTATCGTCGCATTGCTCATCGTAATTGATCGATTGATTTTCTGGAGACGTCTTGTAAATGAAACAAAGTTCGAGAAGACGTTTCCAAGACCAAGTCTCATTGGAAGTGTAGAACGGATTAAGACCTGGGAAGAGAATCGAGTTTGGAGCTCATCGAGAACACTTTTGGGATTGATGGCAGCAGTGAGAGTGGCGATTTTTGTGGCGTGAGTTTCAAACAAAAATAAAAAAGGAATTGTCCCTAAAATAATTGAACCAAAGGCCTCTCGCTTCAAAGTCAAACCTGTTAGCCATTACGCCACGCGAGCCTATGTGCCCTTTCAGCTCTTTGTGTATATTCCTCTTAGGCGCCTCTAAATACATAATCAAATTGGGTAAACTCTGAATTTTCTAACAACTTTTGGTGGAATTCAAACAGAAAAATAGTCGAAACTGGAAAAAATGTTCGACTCTGATCTTTAAAATTTTCCAGCGCACTCATAGGAAAACTGTGGAGTTTTGACGTCGTTATGAATGACCAATGCGATTACCTGGTTTCCTATTCCACACTTATTTTCTGTGTATTTTCTATAATTATCTATCTATTTTTCTTCATTGGAACCATGTATTTTTATTGTGCTGAGTGGTTGAGAAGCTTGGAAAAAACTCTGGTGGCTTGTTTGAATCGATTGATGGTGGCCGGAGAATGAGCAATGATGTAATGTACAAAGTTGTATTATAAAACTGGAAATAATAAATTTTTTGTGATTTTTCTTGCAGTAAAACTTTCAGACAATGTAAAAGGAGAAATTTTCTAGAAAATTAAAAAAACAGACGTTCTGTCACAAATCGAATAAAAACACAAGAACGACATTTGTGTTCGGTGTTGTTCACTATTTTAAAAACCGGAATTCTCACTCTTTTGTTTTCATTTCTTTAGTTTTGAATCAATTTTTCTAATTTTAAAACTTCAAAAAATAGGAATGAGAGCATTATTGATCAGAAGAAGAAAAAAGAAGGAAGCAGCCTGTGAGTTTTTCATCGATTCACTTTTTCCTTTTCTTAACATTGGAAATTTTTCAGTTATTCTTCGCATGCTCAATGCCTTTATCCTTGCTATTAGGGGTTTGCAAAAGTAATGCGCGTCAAGTTTGGTGTTTTGTATCTCACCCAAAACAAACGGTTTGTGTTCAATTTTTTTTGTTTTAAAAAGCGCGTTCTTGGGCTTCATTCTGTTATATTATATTGCTGTTTCAATTTGATTTCTATGAAAAAAAAACATTCTAGAAGATGTCCGACCAATTTAAGGAAGGAAAATCGGCTGCCGAAGCTCACCGCTCACTTTCTCCTGTATTCGGTGAAGAAGCTATATCCGAAAGTCAGTGTCGCCGTTGGTTTCAGCGCTTCAGGAGCGGAGATGAAAGATTGGAAGATGAATCGCGCCCTGGTCGTCCAGAGCAGGTGGACAACGATGCCTTGAGAGCAGCAATTGAAGTGGACCCTTGCCAAACTACTCTCAGTCTCTCGGAGCAGTTCGACTGCGATTTTTCCACAATTTCCAGACATTTGCATGCAATCGGAAAGACAAACAGATGTGGAAAATGGGTCCCTCATGAGCTTTCCGATTCGAACAAGGAAAGACGTGTTGAAGTTGACAATATTCTGATGCGCCGCTCCAAAAAATCGTGGTTTCTTCGATTCGATTTTGACATCGGATGAGAAATGGATTCAGTGGGACAATAATGAGAGAAAAAAACAGTGGCTGAGTCCTGGCGAGACCCCGAAACCGACTCCAAAACCGGACATCCACGGAAAGAAGGTGATGATATGTGTCTGGTGGAACACACGAGGTCTCGTGCATTTTGAACTTCTGAGACCTGGTCAAACGGTGAATGAGGACCTTTACAAAGATCAGCTGGACCGTGTGGACCAAGCTCTCAAACGCCAAGGCGTGGACACTTCGACAACACTCTTGCTCCATGACAACGCTCGACCACACACTGCAAAAATCATTCAGCAGAAAACTCAGGAGCTGGGCTGGGAAGTGCTGCCTCATCCGCCATATAGTCCCGATTTGGCACCATCGGACTATCACCTATTCCGATCCATGCAACATCATCTGACCGAGAAAAATTCGAAAGCGGTGAAGAAGTGCAAATTTGGGTGGCGGACTATTTCGAGTCACAGCCAGAGGAGTTCTTCAAGAAAGGCATCGCTGAATTGCGCACACGTTGGCAGCAAGTAGTGAACAATAATGGAGAATATCTTATTGATTGATGATCTCTTGTTGTGGTTTTACAATAAAAGGAAGTTGCATCAAAAACGCGCATTACTTTTGCAAACCCCTGATATCTCTATGTACATTTTTTTGATCGGTGTCTGGAAAATCGATAGTTGCTCCGGAAAACCATATCTTCCACTATTGATGATTATCATTGCATTGCTCATTGTAGTTGATCGGTTGATTTTCTGGAGACGTCTTGTAAATATGGCAACATTCGAGAAAGGTTTTCCAATATCATATTTATTTTCAAGCACAGAGACGATCAAGAAATGGGAGGAGGATCGATTAAGGAGCTCATCTAGAACCCTTTTGTGGTCAATGACAGCAGCAAGAGTGGTTCTCATTGTGACGTGAGTTTTTAACGATACTTTTTTGGTTCTAAACGAAAATAAGAAAAAAATTATCATAAAAAAAATGGAACCTGAGAACTTTCACTTCAAAGTCAAACCTGTTAGCCATTGCGCGACTCAGCTGTAAAAGCATTATAGGGTCTTTATTTTCATTGGAGTTGCTTTAGATGCCACTGGGTATAATCAGATTGTCTAAGCTCTCAAATTTTCAGTGTAATCATTGGAAAACTATGGAGTTTTGACGTCGTTCTGACTGGCCAATGCGATCACTTGGTTTCCTGCTCCACAATTGTTTTCTGTGTCTCTTCTATAGTTATCTTTCTATTTTTCTTTATTTTTGTTGAGCCAGGTGGCTTGGAGCCTTTCAAAGATTTTGGTGGCGTCTCGCCAGAAGAATGAGCAATAATTTTATTGAGAATGTACAATGAAATAGTTTGTTTTAAAATAATTTTGTTTTTAAAGGAGAGTTCGAGTAAGACTAGGACAGTGACTAAGAAAAATATACCAGTAGTTTAAAGGGATATTTTAAAGCTTTTTGGTTAATGATTTGGGCTAACTATATAACTCCGTATACAATGTGTTCTTAATGAAAATACAAGAAAAGATCTTTGAATTAAACTCTTCCATCATGTTCCACCGCCACTCCATTTGTAGCCTTCGGCACTGATGGAACAACGTCTCCAACCGCATTTTTGTTACCGTAACCTGGTTTGGTCCACTCGGCTGGAACACCTTTACCCCAGATTTGGAAGACGATGTTGAAGATGAAAAGTGCGACGAAATAGACCATCCACACCCACCACCACTCGTCCCATGTGTCATTTGTGACAAAAATTTTGACGATTACGGGAGCGATGAGGGAGGCGAGACAGTTGAGGAATGAGTTGACACCCATGATGAAGTGATTGTGTTGGCTGAAAAAATTCTAATTGGAAAAGATGAAAATTGTTGTACTGTTAGATTCCAAGCTTCTAAGATTCTGAAACTCGGAGATTTTCTGATGTCTAGATTCCTATATTCTGAGATTCCAAGATTTTCTGATTCCTATTTTCCCGGATTCTTTTTGTTAGATACCTATAGTCCTAAATTTCTAGATTACGAGATTCTGAAATCCTGAGATTCTGAGATTTTGAGACTCTGTGATTCTGAGATTTCTAGATCTCTAAAATTCTAGATTCCTAGATTCTTAGATTCCTAGGTTCCTAGATTCCTAGATTCCTAAATTCTTAGATTTCTAGAGTCCTAGATTCCTAGATTCCTAGATTCCTAGCTTCCTAAATTCCTAGTTTCCTAGATTCCTCGATTCCTGGTTTCCTAGATTCTGAGATTCTGAGATTCCTAGATTTTCAGATTCCTAGATTCCTAGTTTCCTAGATTCCTAGATTCCTAGATTCCTAGTTTCCTAGATTCCTCGTTTCCTAGATTCCTAGATTCTGAGATTCTGAGATTCCTAGATTTTCAGATTCCTAGATTCCTAAATTCTTAGATTCCTAGTTTCCTAGATTCCTAGTTTCCTAGATTCCTCGATTCCTGGTTTCCTAGATTCTGAGATTCTGAGATTCTGAGATTCCTAGATTTTCAGATTCCTAGATTCCTAGATTCCTAGATTCCTAGTTTCCTAGATTCCTAGATTCCTAGATTCCTAGTTTCCTAGATTCCTCGATTCCTAGATTCCTAGATTCTGAGATTATGAGATTCCTAGATTTTCAGATTCCTAGATTCCCAGATTCGAAGAAGATTAGATTTATAGACTTTCAGAATCTCAGAATAGCAGAACTCCAGAATATCAGAATCTCAGAATACCAGAACTCCAGAATATCAGAATCTCAGAATACCAGAACTCCAGAATATCAGAATCTCAGGATAATAGAATTTCAGAATTTTTTACATTCAGAATTTCCTAGTTTCATATTTTTAAAATTTCAGAATTTCAAAATTTCTGATCATTGGATTTTTCCTTAACCTTTCATCTTGTGAATTTTTGTTTTTCTCTCGAAAAATTGAAATTCGAACTTTTCGATAAAAAACTGAATTCCAAAATTTTCCAGAATTTAATCTGTTTTCCCGCAACCCATTTTCACATGTTTGACTTTTTGCAACACTGATTTCTGTTCTATCGTTTTTCATGAATTTTATTTTTTTCGAAACAAAGAGGAAGTTCTGGATTATGGAGTGCTAGATTCTGTGAATTGAAAAATACCGTATCTTCTCTGATAGAAGCCCACTACATGCTTTTAATACTCAATTATCTCGGTTCCTATAAAACGTATCAAAAACTAGCCAACTGATAAAGTGTTTATCAGAATATCACTAACATTCTCTCAGTTGACCAATTTTTTATATCTCTCATATGAAACGAGATAATTGAGTTCAAGCTTTTTAGTAAAAAAACTGATTCAACAAAAATAAAAATAAAAACTCACGCCGCATAAATAGCCGAGCTTCTAAAGAAGGCTCCACAATTGAATCCAATAATCGAGCACGAGAAAATGAGCATGCACAGTCCGAGGACAGGTTCAGAAGTTGGTATAACAGCAAGACCAAGGAAGGAAAGACTCATTCCACCCAACGCCAAATTATTGTAGATCTTCACCGACGTTTGTGGAGTACAACATCTTGCCTTATCAGCTGCATATCCAGCAATAATCTTCAAGAAGAATGTGACAATTTGTGGAATCGCACTGAATGTTCCAGTTTGCTCAATTGGGAATCCCATGACTTTGTTGAGATAGGTTGGTGAGAATTGCATTGTCAGCTGAATGCCCATAAAATTTCCAATGGCTGAAACCCAAATGGAATAGATGACTGGATCGGTAAGGATTGCTTTGAGTGGAACGGCCTCTCTCTTTCCATCTCCTTTGTCCCTCTGGATTTTCTCCAATTCCTTAGTGCTGACGAAGGCATGACGGACTGGATTCTCTCTATAGAAGAAGTAAAAAAGAACGAAGAGTCCAAAAGTGACAACTGCGTGGATATAATACACAGCTGGCCATCCAAGGGAAGACGTGCAAAGGGCTCCAGCGACTGGCATCGTAAAAATGGGACCGATCTAAAAATCGACAATTTTAAAAACAATTTTTAGATCTAGTTTTGTGTTATTCCTACCTGGAAGAAAGTGGTCAAAACTGCAATATAAAGCGCGTTTTGAACTTGCATGGACCATTGACGAGTGCAGATTCCGATCAAAGTAAAACCGGTTGATAGTCCAGCACCTTGGAGGAATCTCATAACCAAAAGTGGATAGAATCCAATGTAGGCCATCCATGGGATAAGAGCAGTGGTCACTGCGGAGAGCATTCCCATCCAGAAGCATACGGAGCGGGAGCCGAATTTCTGTAAAATAAGTAGGAGTTAGTAAAAAGAAGTGGGTCATGTAGGAGCATCGGGAGGCGTTGAACTTATGACTAGAGGTTTGCTGTGGTTATTGGCTAAGCTAGAACGTTTGACTTATTGGAAAATTGCAGACTAAAATGGGTCATCATTAGTAGGCTACCACCTGAAATCTCTAATAGAGGAGCCTCCAATTTTTAACGTTGAGCCAATTTATCTCGGTACCCGTCGAAGATTCGAAAAAGTTATCAACTAATAAATTATTTATGATATTATCACCAATATTTTATCAGCTAGCAGATATTTTATATCACTGAGAGGAACCAAAATAATTGAGTTCAAAGTGAACCTATAGAGTGGGCATCTATTAGAGCAAATACGGTACAATCACCTAATTGAGCTTAATTATCTTGGTTCCTATGAGAGATATCAAACATGTGTCAGTTTAATAAATGATTGCGATATTATGATAAACATTTTATCAGCTGACCGAATTTTCGATATCTTGTATAGAAATTGAGAAAATTGAGCTCAAAGTTCAAATATATCATTTACGATAGATTGACGTTCTACATTGTTAGGAACCCAATTTTTAACTTACCGTACTTTTTGAAAGGCAATTTACAATCACTCACCCCAATCAACAACATGACTGGATACACTGCAACCATTGCTCCAACAGCAACCAGCGAAAACAGCAAACTCTTCTCCGATGGTGTATAATTGTACCGTCCATCCGCAATTTTATGTTCCATATGCTCTACATTTTCTCTTAAACTTCCCGATCCATTCACTAGTGTCATTTCCATATCCTCCAAATTCGAAAGTGCCGAATGATTGCTCACTTGTGCTCCTCCACTCTCTCCAGACATGCAAATGATTGTGAAGTTTAGAGTCAGGGTGTCCGACTGGGCAATCGATAGGCATAGCGTGACAATGACAAGAATTATGAATCGAGTCTTATGGTTGAAATTCAGGTCATCTGGTGATGTTTGCTGGGCTTGAGATAGCTTTCGGGACACTGAGAAACCGACCATTCTGGAAATTTAAAAAAAAATTTGGAAAAAAAACCGTCAGTATTCACAAGGGAAAAAATATTGTCAAAAAAAGTTGAATGTATTAAAACTAGGTTTTGTTTCCTCTCCCTATCACTCACCCGCACTTTTATAGGTGTCTGAAAAGTGGGCGGAGCTGGGGGATCAAAAGTTGGTTCCCAAAAATTGTGTGTGATGATACTGTAGAACTGACGACACAAGTTTTCTGATGGTCAGCCAACCCCCCTCTCGTCTCCCGCAAAGAACGATAACGGATAAAAAAGAAACGCAAAGAAAAGATAAGAAACAATTTGAGACATTTTATTCTGGATCTTGAAATTTCTTAAAATGAGGGGGAGCTTGGTAGGAGGACAATAAAAGTGAGCTGAAAATAGTTTCTAGCTCAAAAAAAATCCAATTATCAAACAATTTTTAACAATTTTGTCCGAGATCAAAGCTTCAAAAATGAAAAAAAATCTTCTGATTTTTTTTTGCTTGCAAAAAAATGACAAAAATCAAAAAGATCAATTTTCGGGTTGTGAACCTTTTGGCGCTTTTTAGAGGTCAAATTTAAATCATTCAAAATTTGGCGGGAAATTTGAAATGAGAATTTAAGTTGGTTTTTCGTTTTGGAATAAGAAAAATGAAGAAAAAAATCAGAATTCTGGAATTCAAAAGGAATTGGAAAAAAGAAAACTAAAAGAATTTTTTAAAAATATCTGAAATTCTGATATTCTGAGATTTTGAGCTTCAGATTCTCTGAGCTTCTAAAATTCCGATTCTGAAATTCTGAATATCTGAAATTCTGAAAATATGAAGTTCTGATGTTCTGCATATCTCTTCAAGATTTCAAAATCTCAGAATATCAGAATTTCGAAATCTCAGAATCTGAGAAGCATAGAATCTTGGAAGCTCAGAATCTCGGAATATCATATTTTCCGAATTTCAAAATCTCTGGACTTCAGAATTTCTTTGTTTTTGCCTCTGAAGAAACTTTTTCATTAACGAATTCCTGAAATATATGATTAAAAACACAAAAAAAAATTGCACATTCAGAAAAAAATTTAACATTTTTTTGCTCTAAAAATGCTCCAAATGCTCCAAAAAGCGTGCTCCAAACCATATACAAGTTGTTTTTCTGTGTTAAAACCTTCAATACTCTTCGAAATGTTCAGTTTAACAACCCAAACTCCAAAATCTTCGAATTCCGATTCCTTCCCTCATCGATGCTTTTGGGTCCAAAAAGCTGCTTCGATGATCTCTTTGCACTCATCCAATCTTAATGAACCCATCCTAATGGCATCAATCAAATTAATACACTCAATTCCTTCGTTTCATTTCGTACCCATCTATTTTTACGTTTTCCCTCTTTCCGATTTCCAAAAATCGCCCGAGACTGACTTCGTGACGCAGTCGTCGTTCGTACACGAACCGATCGGTGCCTGCGTCTCTCAGATTCGTGCACTCTCTCGTTTTAGCCACAAGTGATATGATCTTTTGAAGATGAACCCATGTGAGCGAGTGTTCTGTGATACTTCATCGGAAGAAACAAAGAAGTGAGAAGATGATGTGGGAGAAAATTCTGATAGATGATAGTCGGAAAGGAGCACGGGGAAGGGAGTAGGAGGTCAATTTGCATAGAATGTACGCGAAATGACAACGTCATGAGTTCGGTCTGACTGAGTTTCAGAGAGGGTGTATGGGAAAATTTTTTTTGTTTGAGCAAGTGTTTCAGGGGAGCTGATACTTCCGAATTCTGATCTCTTCTGGAATTCTGGAATCCTGAATTTTTAAATCAGAATTTGGATTTTCAGAAAATCGATTATAACTTGGGATTTGGGAGTTTTATGGAAGTTGGAGCTTTCTTATCAGTCAATTAGAAAGTATTAATTTTTCTGAACTTGGGATTTTTTGACATTAAGAAGTTCTGGAAATTTTCACCTTTTTTCAATTCTGAAATTCTGAAATTTTGAAATTATGAAATTTTAAAATTCTGATTCTTGAATTCTGGGATTCTGCAATTTTGGAATTCCGATATTCTTAATTTCTGAAACTCTAAAATTTCACGGATTCTGATTTCTCGGAGATTCTGAAAATTCTGAGATTCTGAAATTTCGAAAACCTTGAAATTCTGAACTTTTGAAATAATGAACTTCTGAAGAGTTTCAGAATCTCCGAGAAACCAGAATCCGTGAAATTTTAGAGTTTCAGATTTTTAGAGTATCGGAATTCCAGAATCAAAACTTCAGAATTCCAGAATCTCAGAATTTCAAAATCTCAGGATATTCTGGTTTGAAAAATTGGGAGTTTTGGATTTTCGGGAAATTCCGATTTCACAAATTTCGGAATTTTGGATTATCGGAATAATTCAATTTTAAAAGTTAAAATTTTTGGAATTTCGGAATATTTCGATTTTAAAAATTTCGGAACATTCGAATTTCGATATTCTATTCCGATTTTTTCTGTTTCTTCGAGTAGAAATCCACTTTTCATTTGATTTTAGACATTTGGGGGTTTCCGAAATGTCATGAAATCTGTAATTTTATTTCTAAATTTTTTTATTTCTTTCCATTTTTCGGAATTTGGGATTTTTCAGTACCTGAGAATCTGGAAATTTTTTTTGAAACCTTTTTTGAACCCGATTTCCAATTGCCCAACATCAATTCCTCAATTTTTAAAAAGCAGAGTTTTTCGAACCTGTCCATCATTTTTACACTTTCCGTTCATTACGCAGTGACCGAATTCCATGTCACCTTGTTTTTCACACCTTCGATACCAGTAAAATCTAATTTTCACATCATCTCTTTTTTTTGGTCTGTTCCTCCTTGTGATCTTTACCAAATTTGACCAACGTCTTCTTATGTGTTTTTATGACCCTTTTTACGGGGGGTTGGGGGGCGAGAAAGAGTAATTTATTCAAATTTATGATAAACAGACAGCTGTCGCGGTTTTCATTGACTACAAAAATCAGTTTTTTCTCTTCTAGAAAAAAGTCTGAAATTGAAAAAAAAATGCCTACAGAATGTACTTTTTTCTCTGAAATCTGCTCAAGGGGATAAGTTGTAAACTTCATGTACCGCTACAGTAATCCAAAAACATAGTAGACATGTATAACTCCTGTATGGCTACAGTAATTCAACCAGCTACACAGTAGACATTATAAATTGCATTTTTAGAATATTTTTTTCTAAATTTAGATTTCAAAGAAAGCACGTAGCTATCTGTAGTTCACTATAGTTTCTTGCGAATCTCCTTCCCTTTATTTATCATGATTTTCTAGATCTTTGACATTTGGCTATGTTCCATCTCTTCATTTTTTTTCTTATCCCGATCATCTTCTCCAATTCGGTACTATCACTGGCGCGATCAAAAAATCACATTTGATTAATGAACGTTGAGAGATGATTCTCTCGGCGACGGTCAACGAGAGGGGACAAAGAAGAAAAAGGAAATGAAAGAGGAGATATGGACACAAAATTGAAGAAAGAGGGAATCAATGAAACAAGGGAAATTGAGATCATCAAGAAGAAGGATTTCGAATAATTTTCAAGAAATTCAGGTATGATCAAGTTTCAGAACAGATCTCAATTTAATTTTTTTTTGAATTTGTTCTAAAAATCAGTAGAGTAATTTTCGGATTGGTTACACCAGAATATTTCAGATTCCAAAAAGGCAAAATTTCAAAAGAACAGTCTCAAATCAGTATAACCCTGAAGTTCCAGAATTCCATTAACAATAAAAAAAAACTAAATTTCAGCTTTAAAAAATCGAAAATTCTTTCCAAAAAATAAAGAAATTGTTGCTTTGGGAGTTGAGAGGCACACAATTTTTCAATTTTTGCGTTCCATTTTTCGAATTTTCAAAGTATTGAAAAGTACAAAAAAAGGTGAAAAAACTAGCGTAAAAATCGAAAAACTGTGCGAATAAAGAAATTGTTGCTTTGGGCGTTTCGCAATTAAAAAATTGAAAAAAAAATCTATGATGGCTCCCTAAATTTTAGAATATAAAAAATCTCGAAATTTACAAATGCAAGGCTTTCAGGATGTATTCAAGATAATAGAATTTCAGAAATTAAAATAGAAAATTAATAAAATCCATTCATTTACAGTCTTAAAATTAAGTTCACTTCAACTACTTCTTCTTGTCCTTATCCGCCTTCTTCTCTCCCTCTTTTGCATTCTTACTCTTTCCTCCGTCATTTTTAGTCTTCTCAGCTTCATCCTCCAAAGTTGGGAATTCATCAGTTTCAGGTGTCACGAGGGGATTCGAGATTTCGGCGGCCTACAAAAACAACAAACTTTGTTATGGAGTTCGGAATTCACTTTATTTTTTGATTTCTTGCGTGACAATTTCGAAATAATAAAAATTCCGAACTTTAAGAAAAAATAATATTTTACGTAAGAATTTCTTGTTCTTTCCAAGGACTGAAAGTAATTTTAAAGGTGGAGGGACAGGAGATTTTTCGTAAGATTTTTGTAGCCAGAGTATGCATTCTACCGTAACGGTGTACAACGCTTAATGTCACTCTGCGTACAGCGGTCGTCCTCACCCTTATGTTTGCCATCGGGCGCCCGCTACTCCTTTGCCCGTGTAGCTCAGTTGGTAGCGGCGCCGCACCCTCAATCCTCGCTCGCAGAAGTTCGACTCCTCGAGGGGCGTATATACACAGAATTTCAAGAACATTATTTTTTCATGTCCCCCCACCTTTAAGGGCTAATTTAAAAGCATGATTTCACGCATAATTAAAAAAAAACAAATTTCTACAGTAATCCGTACTCCTTCAGGTTTCTTCGATGGTGTCGCCTCTTTCGTAATTTCAGTTTTCGGCTTTTCTGGTGCTTTCTCCTCGGTTGTTAACTTTTCCGGACGATCTGGCCTCTGCTCCTCACTGACCGTTTTCGCCTTCTTTTCTGATTTCTTTGATCCTTTCTTTGAACCCTTTTTGGATTCCTTCTTTGAATCTTTCTTCGATTTCTTCTCGGATTTTTTGGATTTTTTCTCAGATTTCTTCGATTCCTTTGATTTCTGGGATTTTTTGCCCTCGGACTTCACTTTTGCAGCACTGGCCTTCTTTTCTAACTGGACAATCTTGCTCGCCGGTTTTTCCGGTGCTCCGTCTTGGGCTTTTTCTTGAGATGGCCCGCCTGGAGCATCTGGAGCACTTTCTGGAGCATTTCGAACGGAATTTTTGACAGGTGTCGAAATGGAATTCGTATTACCTTTTGACTTCTTTTTACCACAAGTCTGAAAAATATTTAAAAGTTTCAGATTCTAACAATGGAAGTGTTTTCGGAGGGGCGTTGAGAATTTGCTAAAAATTTCAGTACTGATAGTTTGAGATATCCGCAACACGATGACGAGAAAATCTAGGTCATAGTATCATCAACAAGCTGAAAATCTTCGTCTGAAATTTTTCGGTCGATTTCGCCCTCTCCCTCTCTCTACTACGCCCCTCTATCCTAAACGCCCTCCGCGCGAGAGGAAAATATGGGCTGTGTGGTGTTGTGGTAAGAGGGAGACTCATTAAGAGTGACTATGGTGGTTCGAACCCCACTGTGGTAAACCTTTTTTTGTTTTTTTCGAGAAGAAGGCATTTGAAATTTTGAAGAAATTTTGAAATATTGTTTTTTCGACTGGTTCTATCGCCCAAAAGCATAACTTTTGACTCTCGGAATTGCTCCGTCTTGCTCTTTTTTGAGTGGAACACCACAAAATCGATCACTCAAATGATCTTCATATATTTCTGTGTATTCCGTGTGATTTCGAGCAATATTGGAGAAGGCTTTTCAAAGTTCTTGCAATTAGCAGATTTTGGAAAATATCAGGGCTCACAGACGAAATAGAGCTGCCAAATTTTGTGAAAATAATGTTTCTATCATTTCAGAGTGTTTGAAAGACATTTTTGCGCTTTCAAAAATTTTTTCAAAAAATCGTTTTTAGCATACAGGGTGGCTGAAAAGTATTGAGACACTTGTTATGATGGCTCTTGGCACCGTGCCAAGTCGTATTTTCGAAAATAGGGAGCGTATATAAGCCGACATTAGAGCCATTTCCCATCACTTTATCTCTTCACAAAGTTATGCGAGCTTCTCCTCATCGCCAAACCATTGCCAAGCTGTTCAACGACGGCATCTCCACCGGTGACATCGCTCGAAGACTTCTTCTTCCGAGAGCAACTGTCTATCGAGTTGTGCAACAATTGAAAGATCGAGGACATGTGTTGGAGCTTAAGAAAAGCGGAAGACCTCGTAGTGTCAACACTCGCCGGACTCGTGGCATCATCAAGAAGAGAATCACACGAAATGATGCGGTCAGCATGAACCAAATGGCTTCATCGCTCGGAATCTCAAGACAATCGGTTCAATCCATTGTGAAAAAGGACTTGGGTCTGAACAGTTATCGGCTCCTTCGTGGCCAATACCTCACAGAACAGTCCAAGAAGAATCGGCTCGAAAAAGCGAAAAAGTTGCTCGACGCACTCAAGGTGCGCCGCCTCTCTGAAGTCATTTGGACTGATGAGAAAATTTTTACGGTTGAGCCGCTTCCGAACCGACAGAATGCTCGGCAATTGTTGTCAAAGGACGAAGCAAAGTCCCCAAAACGTCGTCTGGCCTACAAGAGACTTTTTCCAAAGTCAGTGATGGTGTGGGCTGGATTGACGTCGGAAGGTAAAGTCCCACTGGTTTTCATTGATAGAAATGTGAAAATCAACTCGGATGTGTACCAAATGTTGGTGTTGATGGATGTTTTACGGCCGTGGGTCACTAGCCACTTTGGCCAGCAACCCTTCATTCTTCAACAAGATTGGGCCCCGTCCCATGGCTCGAAATCCACGAAAGCTGTTCTCGACGCTCATTTCCCTGGCTACTGGGGCAAGGACATGTGACCCGCTTCCTCGCCCGATCTGAATCCACTCGACTTTTCCGTTTGGGGATATTTGGAGGAAAAGGTGATGGCTCGATCGCACCCAAATGTGGATTCACTGAAGGCCGCTTTGCTCAAAGCATGGGATGATCTTGACGATGACTACCTCCGGCGCACCGTCGCTTCTGTTCCAGCTCGTTTGAAGGCGTGCATCAAGGCCGAAGGCTCAAACTTCGAATATCTCCTCTGATATCTTTTCTATTACTATCATTTGTTGAAAAAATAAATCTGGTTCTTTTGTTGAAACTCCATTTTTGAAAATACAACAAAAAACAAGTGTCTCAATACTTTTCAGCCACCCTGTACTTTGTACGGGCCGGGCTTTTTCCGGAATTTCGGAGGCCCGGCCCGGCCCGTCATTTCACTAGTTTCGAAATTTTCAAAAAACACATAAGGGGGGACCCTTATGTGATTTTTTTCGACCAAAAAATTTTTTTTCGAGTTTTTCTCTTTTTTGATCAGACAGACAAACAATCCGAAATACGAAAAAAAAAATGGAAAAAATTATATTGAGAGCTCAAAATTTGGCTAAAAAATACAGAATTTATGACACCGGGCCTTCCGGGCCGGGCCCGGAATTTTACAAGTATGGTTTTTAGAGTGTGTGGGAACCCGTGGCGATTTTTTTCAAAAATTTTAGAAAAAATATTTTTTTTTTGAAAATGTCCAAAAACAGCTGCAGGAAATAGAGAAATGTTCAAAAATGAGTTTCGCGCTCGAAAAGATCCTGAAAAACAAGTTTTAAAGCTTGAAAAATGCTAGTTTTTGGTCAAAATTTAGTACTGAAAACACTTTGAGAGCCCATATTTTGGTTCTTATTATGGTTATGACCGAGATATTGCTGAAATCGTATTCAGCATGCTTGAAAGTACCTTTTCAGAAATTTTGAGCAAATTCTCAACACTTCCCTTGTAAGATTTTAAGATTTTAAGATTCTAAGTTTCTAAGATTCTAAGACGGAGATTTTTTAGACAAATCAAATCGCGAAATTTGAAAGTCTTAAATTTTTTCCTATGCCGGAGTCTTACTGACGGCTCAAAGGAGGCTCATCAGCTGCTCATCATGTCTCATCAGCTGGATCATAAGCTGACCACCCCGTGAAATTCAAACCAACTAACAAAAAGTGCGCCAACGATGATCGTCGATGAGATGAGAAGATACAGTAAGGAATCCATCGATTATTTTGATCTATTGCTATCTGTGGAACACGAATAACCGAGGATCAACTAAATGGAAAATTGGAATTGCTCAGAATTCGAAACTGTTGGATTTTTACTTGGGAACTTTTTTTGGTTTAAAGTTTGGAGTGCACGTGGATGATTTAATGATTTAGTGGTTTGAATGTATTTTTTAATTCTAAGAAATTCGAGCCTCAAAAGTGTAGTTCGATGACTAATAGACTTTCAGATCTAGTGAACCGGAAAATTTTGAAAGTCTAGGCGTAGTTTAGACACATCAACGTACGTCTACATATACTGTTAGACACTACTTTTTCAAGTTTTAAGAATTTCAGACAATTTTTGGAATACCCTGTTTTTTTTATTTGAAAAAGAATCTCCCAAATTTTCGAACATACATAAAACCTCATTAAAATCTACCACGTGACATATATCACATTTTCCTACGCCTGTTTTGTTCTCTGATTACGACGACTGATGTTCTGCTACTTGGCTTTTTCTTAGTATTCGTTTTGAAATTTTGAAGTTTCAAGTTGTATATTTCCGCCTTATTCTTCTAGAAAATGCCCATTGAAGTTGGACCCAACTGGTACATTTATAGTATGCATTTCACTGCAATTATCACTACACCAATTAATATAATTGGGGTTTTAATTATTTTATTCTGTCAAAAAAGTCAGCTCGCGTCATTGAGATGGCATTTGTTGACGTTTCAGGTTGGTGGTCGTTCTATTAGAGAGTTTACAGTAACTGCTGAAAAATAAACGAAAAATATTCAGATCTGCTCCCTAACCAGTGATTTTTTCATCAACATTGGCACATTGCCAGTCATCTACTCTCCATTCCCAATTGGTCGACCCCATGGAATCCTGACCCATATTTTTCAATTTTTGGGTTTCCAGAAAAGCACCGAGGCCCAGTGTGTGAGTATCATATCACTTTTTTTTTCAAAAAAAATCATTGAAATTTCAGATAATGGTATTTGTGTCCTTATACATTACCGCTGGAAGTGTTGAACTATTATTTTTCCTTCGATATCAAATTATTCTCCCCATGAATCATAAACATAAATTGAGCACTTTTTCATCTGTAATTTTAGTTTTCCTATATCAAGTATTTCTGATAACAATGATGATTATCAGTTTCCATTATGCAGTTCCCGATCAAGAAGTTGCCAAAGCCCAATTCGCTAGATTATACCCAGAACTACAGTATCTAATTATCGATGAGCATGTCTATTTTGTATGTGTCATTGTCGAACTCAAACATGCACTTTTTCTGGCCTCGTGTTTTCTGAGACTTGCATTGGGACTCGCTACTGTGATCCTGTTGATATGGTTATCCAATCGGTCCCTTCATAGATTTGATCTATCTGTGAAGACAAGAAAAATTCATTTGCAATTGATAAAGAGTCTTTGTTATCAGGTGAGTTGTGGTAAGCAAAACTTTTGAAAACTACAAAAAGTTTCAGATCTCCATTCCAATCGTTGCGTTTTATGTTCCTCTTCTAGCCGTCATCGGTCCTCTGATGTTTTCAATCCCTAATACTCAAAGTGAGTTCTTTCAAAGTGAGTTTGCAGCAAGCCGATTATACCAAACAGCAAAAAAAAAATTCCCAGTCCGGTCGGCCTAGATAACAGATTTTTAAAAAAACTCGCCGTCCGTGTGTGGTCACTGATTTTCACTTACCGGTAAGAGCTTTTGAGTAACTGGTTAAAAACTTGATCCACGAGGACTACGCGGTTGTGTTTTTCTTGTTTTTTTTTTGTTCTACTAGTTTTTTCAACGGTGCCGCAACCGTTCTGAAATGATCAGTTCTAGAACGTCACAGTAGTGAAATGATGTTGCTTTGAAGCGTCGCGGTATCGAAACACCACGGTTCTGGAACGTCGCGTTTTTTTACCGAAGGAGTTGCAAAATTATCAGTTTAAATACGTCGGTCTGAAGCAGCCCGGTTCTAAAGAATCATGTTCCTAAAACGTTGTGTGTCTATAGTTATGTTGTTGCGAAGCCGTCAGTTCTAATATGTCCGCTCAAAGTTTTCAAAAAAAAAAAAAGAAGAAAACATCGAAGTTTCCTAATCTCAAATTCTCCAAGTTCTGGATCTCAATACCTTTTTTTCAGTAATCTTCTTCATCTCCCTAATCTTCTGCTCTCTTCACACTTTTCTTGGCACATTGAGCATGATGTACTTCAATCGACACTACCGTTTATGGTTGATTTCTACAGTTAAAAACAAATCATTCACGACGACGTTACCGACTTCGAAGTTTTTGGTAGCAAAGGATAATGCATCGAGAATTGCGTCTGCCATGTTTTGAACTTGAAAAGATAAATTTTTAAAATTTTATGTCTGGACCATGACTCATGACGCCTAACTATAAGGAACGTTGGAACTGACAAATGATATCATTTTTTTTGAAACTATTCTTTGTCTTCATGACTTCATTTATTTTGTCTCATTTGTGATTTTTACTTGTTTGATTTTGACCAGTAAAAGTTTTGATAAAAGATACGAAAAATGGATATCTGAACTTTTTATTTTCAAACTTCCTCTTTTTTACGGTTTAGCCATTTATCTTCCTAACTGCTATCTACCGTAACCCTTGAAAAAACAATCGGTGTTTTCTTTGATTTTCTTTTCTTATTCTGATCGTATCAATTCGATCAGCAGTTATAAAAAACGCGCGTGTGTCGGGGGAATTCCAATTCGGTTTCCGTTTTTCGTCTGACTTCTCTCGCAGTAATTTTTTGATACACTATTTTCTTCAGAAGGTGTCAACGTTTTCTTTTCTGCAACCTCCTATGATTGTCGAAATTGACACTTTTTCTCAATTTCATTCTGACCGGTCACTTTGATCAGTTTCGAGAGATGGTCATGTATCTCGAACCTAAACGACCTGGATCTGAAGGATCCAGACGGTTTTCTGGATATGATTCGGATGTTACGACGCAAGAATGGTGAGTGCGTTTTGAAAACTAGATTTTAAGAAAAAGCTAAAAAAAGAAAAATTTTAAATTTTAAAAGTCGAAATATCAAACAATTCAGTAATGTGAACTTGAATAGAATACTCCAAGTACCGTCAATTTTAAGCTCAATTATTTCGGCTCCTGTCAAAGCTATGGAAACGTTGACAACTGATAAAATATTGGTAATATCATGATAAATAATTTATCAGTTGACAATTTTTTATATCTTCCGAAGAAGCCGAGATAATTAAGCTTAAAGTTGACGGTTTGGGTGAGTGTTCATTAGAGCGAATACGGTAGTTTCACGCGAGCACTGTAATTTAGAATGTTTTCTGACCGTCAACTTCGAACCAATTTATCTCAATCCATGCAAAAAATATCAAAAATTGGTCAATTGGCAAAATGTTCTTGATAAAATTATAAACATTTTGTCAGTTGACCAATTTTTGATATCTGTTACAAGGAATGAGATAAATTGATCCTATAAAACATATCAAAAACCTGTAAAACAAAATGTTTCTCATAATGTTACCAACACATTGCCAGTTGATAAATGTTTGATATAACTGATAGCAACCGAGATAATTGAGCTCAAAAATAAGATAAACAGAATAAGGTAATGTCTCAGAATTAAGAGAAAATGTCGACTACGCTTTTGCATATTTATACTGCATCGGGCCCGACAAAATAGTGTGTGAAAACGGGGAGAGGCTGATAGAAATGACCCAGTCTCACCAATTTTCAATCAAAATTCTGACCGGTCATTTGAATGACGTGTTTAGATCGAAGGAAGGTACTTGGCTGGTCATAAGTTGAAAAACCAAAAACAAACTTTGATAGAATAGAAAAAAGATTCTGAATTTGCAGGAGCTCACCAAACAGGCTCACAAATCAATTGGTTGTATCCCAGAACTCAAATAAAAATAAAATTAACACAGTGGATTCAGCGGATAGAGAAACCAAACATTTTTCAAGTAAGCATACAGTAATCCTGATCCATCAAAGATGATATTTTTTCAGGCACAACTACCATGCATGGTCCCAAACGGATATACTACGGAAAAAGATTCGCGAGAGCCTTCTGGATTCTTATCGTTGGCTCCGCCCTAGCATTGTTATGTTTTCAAACGTATCTTCTTTTGGAAATGTACTTTTCAAAACCCACATTGTCTCAAGTTTCATTTATTGTCAACGAGGGAGGAATGGATTTTCCAGCCGTCACTGTTTGCAGTTTCAACCCTATCAAGAAGTCGTATGTCAGGGAATTGAACGCTTCTGGAGACTTGACAGGAGCAACATTGGAATATTTGTTACAAACTAATATGGACGCAATGTTCCTGTACAGTAACCTGGATAGACATAATTTGAAGAAAACTCACGATCAGGCAGAAACCTACTTTCAAAACCATACCGACTTTCGGACCATCAAATTCTTAAGAACTGCGGGTTATGACTGTGGAGAAATGTTCTTGACATGCTATTTCGGTGGAAGAAGGTTCGATTGCTGTAAATACATGAAACCAAAAATCACATCGCTCGGAAAATGTTACGAGTTGGATGTTCAGAATCTAGCACCAGAATGGATGAAAAAACAGATCTCACCAGGATCGGGAGCGGGACTTCAGATGATTGTTGACGCTCAGCTGGAAGATGAATTAAGAGGAGAGGATTCAGATGCGTCGGCGATATTTTCGAATATTTATGAGAATGGATTCAGATACTATGTGCACCCGCCAGGTGCCAACGCTGAGTTGTCTTCTGAAGGCATTAGTGTTTCGCCATCCAGAAATGTGTACTCCGCGATTAAGGCTGTGTCGGTAGGTCAAATTTTTCTTTCGCTTAGGTACAGTACTGGGCAAAAATTTACCGAATTTTGACTTGTCCAATTTGAAGTCCTGAAAAAGTAGTCCAAATTTTTTTCATTGTATTCAGTAAACTAGAAATTCTGGAATTCTGAAACTATGAAACTCAAAAAATCAAAAAATTCGAAAGTTCGAACACTCAAAACTTCAGAATTCCAGAAATTCAGAAATTCCTGGAACCTCTAACATTCGAAAAACTCGAAAGTTTCAAAATTCAAACTTTCTAACTTTTTACAGCACAACTTGCTAAGCCCACGAGAATGGGGAAACTGCTCTGAGAATTGGCCTCCAAGTTACAAAACTAAACTGTCCTATTCTGCGTCTGCCTGTCGTGCATTGTGTATCGCTGAGCATTTTAATAAGACTTGTGGATGTGCTCCGTTTACCTATAACGTGGATGGAAGTGAGAATGAGCAACTGTTTATATTTCTGAAATACCGATTCTCAGAACACCGAATCTGCGCGCCGTATGAATCGATAACTTGTATGGACAAGCACATGATTCGAAAAGTCAATGGATCGGAATATTTGGAGCTTCCAGACTGTGAAGAGTGTCATATGGAATGCCAAAGCACAAGCTACACATCATACAATTCTTATGGAGATGGTTTCAATCAAGGATCTCTGTTATGGCTCAAAAAGTTCAGTAACAAAACGGAAGCTCATATTAAGAACAACTTGGCAATCATCAACATCTTCTTTGCTGAAATGTACTACACATCGTATTCCCAAGTACAAGCAACATCGTTTACTCAAGTTCTTTCGGATATTGGAGGAAATATGGGAATGTTTTTGGGAATGTCTGTTATCACTATCACAGAGTTATCCCTATTCTTTTCCAAAATTTTTTGGATCATTGTTTCGAGAAGAAGACGTCAGTATATGTATTCTAAGAAGGCTACAGAGAAAGTGAAGGAACAACAATTGGATGAAGCTGTGAAGGAATTCCAAGAGAGGAGATCTCGGAAAAATTCAAGGGAAAATATCTATTCACTTTCGAATTTTCATAAAATTGCTCCGATCAGTGAAATACCAAACAAATTTGAATATAATAATCAAGATGACACATTATCTACTTCCAGTTCGGTGAGTTTTTGAGTGCTAGGGTTTTAGAGTTTTAGAAATTACTTAAAAATGAAAGTTTACAGATCGAGCTGAAAATCGACTCAACCCAACTTCAACGTCACCTCAATCAACATCCATCAGAAGGAAATATTTGTATCCTGATACCCGAAAAAATTGTTCGCCGAAATTCCACGCACCTGGAAAATTATACCCCAAATTCTCCGGTTTTTACGATAGGCCCGATTTCGAGAAATCACAAAAGAGCAGAATCTCCTACCAATATTTTGAATTCAGTTAATTAGTTAATTAATTAATTAGCTTTGAATTTTTGTACATTTAATAATTCTAATTCTAGTCATATTACTTACCCGACGAAACAAGTTTGATGTTCCGAGGTTTTTTTGAAAATAATGATAAATATTTCCTTATTTCAATTCGAAATTTCAGACAATTTATTTCCGCGAATTTTGGAGGAAAATTTCAAATCAGAGCACTATCTGGAACATGGGAAACTGGAATTTTTCGAAAATATAGATTCTTAGGAGACAACGAAACTTCAAGAACAAATTCAGAATTTTCTGGAAACTTGAACAACCATTTTTGGTGGTTTCCAAGCTCTGTAGCACCCATTTCATAAATTTCGCCAATCAGGTTTTTGTACTCCACGTGAACAAATTTGAAAGATGGCATCAGGAGATAATTCTGAAAAAAAAATCAAAAATTTCAGACAAACCAGCAAACAGAGGTACCTTTTTCAATTCGAAAATATCATCTACAGTAATTTCCAAAATTCGAAAATGAGCTTGAGAAAAATGCAAGAAATTCCAAATTTCCAAATGCACATAAAATTGAACCATCTCTAGAATTGCTGAATTCTTCCATTGCTCGAGCTTCACGATTTCTTCAAAATCCCAAACTTCTTCGGGCAACTCGTCAATGTTATAGAAACAAATTTCTTTCAAATTCCCAGAATCGATAGAAGAGATAACGTCCAGGATTTCATTTGGGCCGCTTGTGGTAATTGCAAAACATTCAGTTTTCAGAGGATTGGCTTTCAAAACTTTCTTGAATTCTTCTGGGATTTCAGAGGCAGTCAAACTGAAACTTTGCAAGATTTTTGTGTTTTGAAGATTTAAAGTTATTTGAAAATCATTGCAAAATGTTTCCAGAATGTCTTCGTATTTTAGAACAATTGCTTTCCAGGGTTTCCGATTTTTTGGAATTTTCTCCTCGTATCTTCCTTTGTCTTTCAGATATTCGATTTGTGCTGGTTTGGATTTTGATAAATCATGAAGGTACATTTTGACTCGAGAACTGTCGATATGAATTTGAATGATTTCCAGTTGCAAATCCGGTTTTTTCTCGTCTATGAAATTCCTCAGGTCGTAAGAAACTTTCCGGAGGTTCAGGCTGAAAAGAAATATAAAAATGCTAAAATACTAAAATTCTAAAACCTCAAAATTCTAAAATTCGAAAAATCTAAAATTCAAAAATTCTAACATTTTTCATTTTTGAAAATTTCAGATTTTGACATTGAGAAATTTCTATGTGAAGTATTTTTTACACATTTTCCGTTTTTCTAATATTTCAAAAATTGACTGTAACTCTCCACGTTTATACATTTAAAAAAACATCATCTTTTAACTTTTGAGGATGTTATATTTTCAATGACTGTTCAAAAAATTTTACTCACATAGATCGAAAATCGGAGTTTTCCAAAATCAGCATAATCACCTTTTCCGGCATATCAGCCAAAGAATATCGCTGCTTTTTTGGCATTTCTAGGTTGATTTTCAGAATATTCTGCCAATCGTCGACTTCAATGTTAGTGAATTATCAGTGATGTCAACAATAAAGTGTGATAAGAAAAAATCATTGGAAAACTGTTTATGGTGACGACAACCATTAAAAAAAGAAGCAAAAAATCACAACAAAGACATTTATTCAGAACCAACAATTTCCGCTCCTTCCGGAACTTCATTTTTTTCGATTCGAGTCAGAAAAATCATAGATGGGACTAGTAAAATATTCAAAACAGAATTATCTGGGAACTTGAAATACCATCGCTTTTGATTTTCTTTTCCCAAGTCGTAAATAATAAATGGTGCGCCAAAAAGTTCTAATAATTGATCCAGGTTCTTAAAGATCTGATAATAAATGACACAGAACTTGAATGTTGGCAATTGGAGAAAATTCTGAAAATTTAAAAATTATATTCTGAAGAAAACAAACAAGGTTACCGTTTTCAAAAAGTCCAAATCCTCGGCAGAAATCGCGCTCACACTCCATGTCCCTTTCGAAAAATGCTTGAAATTTTCCACTGAAACATCCACGTGGAATCCGAGGCTTTCAAAAATTTCAGCTCTTTTCCAGTAACTAGTTTCTACGATTTTATCGATTTTCCAGAGCTCTTGAACCGTGTTTTGCCGAATTTCATAGATTCCGATTTCCTTCAGAAATTCGATATCCATAAATGGTAAAACTTCCAAAACTTGAGATTGATGAGTGGTTTCCATCAATAGCTTATTGGCTTTTATTGGAGATTTTCGAGATTTTAAAACTTTTTTCAAATCTTCCGGAATCACATGAGCCGCAATTTTTATTTCGGTTAAAACTGATTTTTGATGGTCCAGAATCCTTGAAAAATCGTTGAAAAATACACTGGAATAGTTGACATTTTCCAGAAATTTCGATTTTTGATCCCAGGAAAGTTGAGTGCCATTTTCTTCTTTTTGATATGCAACTTGTAAATGTTCGTCGTCTTGGGTCTTGAGCCAAATTTGGTTTTTCTGATTATTGAAATCCGCGTGGATGGAAATTAGGATAATCGAAAAATCCGGTTTGGTCTTGTCAATATGGTTTCGGAGATTATGAGACACATTCCGGAGAGTTAGTCTGGAAATTTTTTAATTTTGAAAATACAAAAAATCGTATTACTTTTTTAAAAACTCACATCTCTCTAAAGTCCAAAAAATTCATCAAATTATTTAAAACTTTTTCCGGCATTTCTTGTAGCGACATTCTGAAAATAATTCAAGATTTTGGAAACATTTGAAGGTGAATTTGTTAAAAACTAATACAAATTTTGTTTCGCAATACAGGGCAACACAGAAAATTTTACGACCGCGAGAGTTTCGAAAGAAGAGGAGGGTGCCAGAGAAATAGAGAAGAGAAGGACAAACAAACAAAAAAATGACGAAAAAATGATTTTTCTGAGATTCTGAGATTCTGAGATTCTGAGATTTTGAGATTCTAAGATTCTGAGATTCTGAGATTCTGAGATTCTGAGATTCTGATATTCTGAAATTCTGAGATTCTGAGATTCTGATATTCTGAAATTCTGAGATTCTGAGATTCTGAGATTCTGAGATTCTGAGATTCTGAGATTCTGAGATTCTGAGATTCTGAGATTCTGAGATTCTGAGATTCTGAGATTCTGAGATTCTGAGATTCTGAGATTCTGAGATTCTGAGATTCTGAGATTCTGAGATTCTGAGATTCTGAGATTCTGAGATTCTGAGATTCTGAGATTCTGAAATTTTTTCAAAAATTCCATTCAAAATTCAAAACTTTGCATCTAGTTCGAAAAAATCAGTGATCTCGAATCCAAAGTCACTTGGGTCCAAGGCAACGGGTCA
>NC_013488.2:15560862-15567598 GCF_000004555.2 Caenorhabditis briggsae | reverse complement strand
AAAATTTTAAATTTTAAAAGTCGAAATATCAAACAATTCAGTAATGTGAACTTGAATAGAATACTCCAAGTACCGTCAATTTTAAGCTCAATTATTTCGGCTCCTGTCAAAGCTATGGAAACGTTGACAACTGATAAAATATTGGTAATATCATGATAAATAATTTATCAGTTGACAATTTTTTATATCTTCCGAAGAAGCCGAGATAATTAAGCTTAAAGTTGACGGTTTGGGTGAGTGTTCATTAGAGCGAATACGGTAGTTTCACGCGAGCACTGTAATTTAGAATGTTTTCTGACCGTCAACTTCGAACCAATTTATCTCAATCCATGCAAAAAATATCAAAAATTGGTCAATTGGCAAAATGTTCTTGATAAAATTATAAACATTTTGTCAGTTGACCAATTTTTGATATCTGTTACAAGGAATGAGATAAATTGATCCTATAAAACATATCAAAAACCTGTAAAACAAAATGTTTCTCATAATGTTACCAACACATTGCCAGTTGATAAATGTTTGATATAACTGATAGCAACCGAGATAATTGAGCTCAAAAATAAGATAAACAGAATAAGGTAATGTCTCAGAATTAAGAGAAAATGTCGACTACGCTTTTGCATATTTATACTGCATCGGGCCCGACAAAATAGTGTGTGAAAACGGGGAGAGGCTGATAGAAATGACCCAGTCTCACCAATTTTCAATCAAAATTCTGACCGGTCATTTGAATGACGTGTTTAGATCGAAGGAAGGTACTTGGCTGGTCATAAGTTGAAAAACCAAAAACAAACTTTGATAGAATAGAAAAAAGATTCTGAATTTGCAGGAGCTCACCAAACAGGCTCACAAATCAATTGGTTGTATCCCAGAACTCAAATAAAAATAAAATTAACACAGTGGATTCAGCGGATAGAGAAACCAAACATTTTTCAAGTAAGCATACAGTAATCCTGATCCATCAAAGATGATATTTTTTCAGGCACAACTACCATGCATGGTCCCAAACGGATATACTACGGAAAAAGATTCGCGAGAGCCTTCTGGATTCTTATCGTTGGCTCCGCCCTAGCATTGTTATGTTTTCAAACGTATCTTCTTTTGGAAATGTACTTTTCAAAACCCACATTGTCTCAAGTTTCATTTATTGTCAACGAGGGAGGAATGGATTTTCCAGCCGTCACTGTTTGCAGTTTCAACCCTATCAAGAAGTCGTATGTCAGGGAATTGAACGCTTCTGGAGACTTGACAGGAGCAACATTGGAATATTTGTTACAAACTAATATGGACGCAATGTTCCTGTACAGTAACCTGGATAGACATAATTTGAAGAAAACTCACGATCAGGCAGAAACCTACTTTCAAAACCATACCGACTTTCGGACCATCAAATTCTTAAGAACTGCGGGTTATGACTGTGGAGAAATGTTCTTGACATGCTATTTCGGTGGAAGAAGGTTCGATTGCTGTAAATACATGAAACCAAAAATCACATCGCTCGGAAAATGTTACGAGTTGGATGTTCAGAATCTAGCACCAGAATGGATGAAAAAACAGATCTCACCAGGATCGGGAGCGGGACTTCAGATGATTGTTGACGCTCAGCTGGAAGATGAATTAAGAGGAGAGGATTCAGATGCGTCGGCGATATTTTCGAATATTTATGAGAATGGATTCAGATACTATGTGCACCCGCCAGGTGCCAACGCTGAGTTGTCTTCTGAAGGCATTAGTGTTTCGCCATCCAGAAATGTGTACTCCGCGATTAAGGCTGTGTCGGTAGGTCAAATTTTTCTTTCGCTTAGGTACAGTACTGGGCAAAAATTTACCGAATTTTGACTTGTCCAATTTGAAGTCCTGAAAAAGTAGTCCAAATTTTTTTCATTGTATTCAGTAAACTAGAAATTCTGGAATTCTGAAACTATGAAACTCAAAAAATCAAAAAATTCGAAAGTTCGAACACTCAAAACTTCAGAATTCCAGAAATTCAGAAATTCCTGGAACCTCTAACATTCGAAAAACTCGAAAGTTTCAAAATTCAAACTTTCTAACTTTTTACAGCACAACTTGCTAAGCCCACGAGAATGGGGAAACTGCTCTGAGAATTGGCCTCCAAGTTACAAAACTAAACTGTCCTATTCTGCGTCTGCCTGTCGTGCATTGTGTATCGCTGAGCATTTTAATAAGACTTGTGGATGTGCTCCGTTTACCTATAACGTGGATGGAAGTGAGAATGAGCAACTGTTTATATTTCTGAAATACCGATTCTCAGAACACCGAATCTGCGCGCCGTATGAATCGATAACTTGTATGGACAAGCACATGATTCGAAAAGTCAATGGATCGGAATATTTGGAGCTTCCAGACTGTGAAGAGTGTCATATGGAATGCCAAAGCACAAGCTACACATCATACAATTCTTATGGAGATGGTTTCAATCAAGGATCTCTGTTATGGCTCAAAAAGTTCAGTAACAAAACGGAAGCTCATATTAAGAACAACTTGGCAATCATCAACATCTTCTTTGCTGAAATGTACTACACATCGTATTCCCAAGTACAAGCAACATCGTTTACTCAAGTTCTTTCGGATATTGGAGGAAATATGGGAATGTTTTTGGGAATGTCTGTTATCACTATCACAGAGTTATCCCTATTCTTTTCCAAAATTTTTTGGATCATTGTTTCGAGAAGAAGACGTCAGTATATGTATTCTAAGAAGGCTACAGAGAAAGTGAAGGAACAACAATTGGATGAAGCTGTGAAGGAATTCCAAGAGAGGAGATCTCGGAAAAATTCAAGGGAAAATATCTATTCACTTTCGAATTTTCATAAAATTGCTCCGATCAGTGAAATACCAAACAAATTTGAATATAATAATCAAGATGACACATTATCTACTTCCAGTTCGGTGAGTTTTTGAGTGCTAGGGTTTTAGAGTTTTAGAAATTACTTAAAAATGAAAGTTTACAGATCGAGCTGAAAATCGACTCAACCCAACTTCAACGTCACCTCAATCAACATCCATCAGAAGGAAATATTTGTATCCTGATACCCGAAAAAATTGTTCGCCGAAATTCCACGCACCTGGAAAATTATACCCCAAATTCTCCGGTTTTTACGATAGGCCCGATTTCGAGAAATCACAAAAGAGCAGAATCTCCTACCAATATTTTGAATTCAGTTAATTAGTTAATTAATTAATTAGCTTTGAATTTTTGTACATTTAATAATTCTAATTCTAGTCATATTACTTACCCGACGAAACAAGTTTGATGTTCCGAGGTTTTTTTGAAAATAATGATAAATATTTCCTTATTTCAATTCGAAATTTCAGACAATTTATTTCCGCGAATTTTGGAGGAAAATTTCAAATCAGAGCACTATCTGGAACATGGGAAACTGGAATTTTTCGAAAATATAGATTCTTAGGAGACAACGAAACTTCAAGAACAAATTCAGAATTTTCTGGAAACTTGAACAACCATTTTTGGTGGTTTCCAAGCTCTGTAGCACCCATTTCATAAATTTCGCCAATCAGGTTTTTGTACTCCACGTGAACAAATTTGAAAGATGGCATCAGGAGATAATTCTGAAAAAAAAATCAAAAATTTCAGACAAACCAGCAAACAGAGGTACCTTTTTCAATTCGAAAATATCATCTACAGTAATTTCCAAAATTCGAAAATGAGCTTGAGAAAAATGCAAGAAATTCCAAATTTCCAAATGCACATAAAATTGAACCATCTCTAGAATTGCTGAATTCTTCCATTGCTCGAGCTTCACGATTTCTTCAAAATCCCAAACTTCTTCGGGCAACTCGTCAATGTTATAGAAACAAATTTCTTTCAAATTCCCAGAATCGATAGAAGAGATAACGTCCAGGATTTCATTTGGGCCGCTTGTGGTAATTGCAAAACATTCAGTTTTCAGAGGATTGGCTTTCAAAACTTTCTTGAATTCTTCTGGGATTTCAGAGGCAGTCAAACTGAAACTTTGCAAGATTTTTGTGTTTTGAAGATTTAAAGTTATTTGAAAATCATTGCAAAATGTTTCCAGAATGTCTTCGTATTTTAGAACAATTGCTTTCCAGGGTTTCCGATTTTTTGGAATTTTCTCCTCGTATCTTCCTTTGTCTTTCAGATATTCGATTTGTGCTGGTTTGGATTTTGATAAATCATGAAGGTACATTTTGACTCGAGAACTGTCGATATGAATTTGAATGATTTCCAGTTGCAAATCCGGTTTTTTCTCGTCTATGAAATTCCTCAGGTCGTAAGAAACTTTCCGGAGGTTCAGGCTGAAAAGAAATATAAAAATGCTAAAATACTAAAATTCTAAAACCTCAAAATTCTAAAATTCGAAAAATCTAAAATTCAAAAATTCTAACATTTTTCATTTTTGAAAATTTCAGATTTTGACATTGAGAAATTTCTATGTGAAGTATTTTTTACACATTTTCCGTTTTTCTAATATTTCAAAAATTGACTGTAACTCTCCACGTTTATACATTTAAAAAAACATCATCTTTTAACTTTTGAGGATGTTATATTTTCAATGACTGTTCAAAAAATTTTACTCACATAGATCGAAAATCGGAGTTTTCCAAAATCAGCATAATCACCTTTTCCGGCATATCAGCCAAAGAATATCGCTGCTTTTTTGGCATTTCTAGGTTGATTTTCAGAATATTCTGCCAATCGTCGACTTCAATGTTAGTGAATTATCAGTGATGTCAACAATAAAGTGTGATAAGAAAAAATCATTGGAAAACTGTTTATGGTGACGACAACCATTAAAAAAAGAAGCAAAAAATCACAACAAAGACATTTATTCAGAACCAACAATTTCCGCTCCTTCCGGAACTTCATTTTTTTCGATTCGAGTCAGAAAAATCATAGATGGGACTAGTAAAATATTCAAAACAGAATTATCTGGGAACTTGAAATACCATCGCTTTTGATTTTCTTTTCCCAAGTCGTAAATAATAAATGGTGCGCCAAAAAGTTCTAATAATTGATCCAGGTTCTTAAAGATCTGATAATAAATGACACAGAACTTGAATGTTGGCAATTGGAGAAAATTCTGAAAATTTAAAAATTATATTCTGAAGAAAACAAACAAGGTTACCGTTTTCAAAAAGTCCAAATCCTCGGCAGAAATCGCGCTCACACTCCATGTCCCTTTCGAAAAATGCTTGAAATTTTCCACTGAAACATCCACGTGGAATCCGAGGCTTTCAAAAATTTCAGCTCTTTTCCAGTAACTAGTTTCTACGATTTTATCGATTTTCCAGAGCTCTTGAACCGTGTTTTGCCGAATTTCATAGATTCCGATTTCCTTCAGAAATTCGATATCCATAAATGGTAAAACTTCCAAAACTTGAGATTGATGAGTGGTTTCCATCAATAGCTTATTGGCTTTTATTGGAGATTTTCGAGATTTTAAAACTTTTTTCAAATCTTCCGGAATCACATGAGCCGCAATTTTTATTTCGGTTAAAACTGATTTTTGATGGTCCAGAATCCTTGAAAAATCGTTGAAAAATACACTGGAATAGTTGACATTTTCCAGAAATTTCGATTTTTGATCCCAGGAAAGTTGAGTGCCATTTTCTTCTTTTTGATATGCAACTTGTAAATGTTCGTCGTCTTGGGTCTTGAGCCAAATTTGGTTTTTCTGATTATTGAAATCCGCGTGGATGGAAATTAGGATAATCGAAAAATCCGGTTTGGTCTTGTCAATATGGTTTCGGAGATTATGAGACACATTCCGGAGAGTTAGTCTGGAAATTTTTTAATTTTGAAAATACAAAAAATCGTATTACTTTTTTAAAAACTCACATCTCTCTAAAGTCCAAAAAATTCATCAAATTATTTAAAACTTTTTCCGGCATTTCTTGTAGCGACATTCTGAAAATAATTCAAGATTTTGGAAACATTTGAAGGTGAATTTGTTAAAAACTAATACAAATTTTGTTTCGCAATACAGGGCAACACAGAAAATTTTACGACCGCGAGAGTTTCGAAAGAAGAGGAGGGTGCCAGAGAAATAGAGAAGAGAAGGACAAACAAACAAAAAAATGACGAAAAAATGATTTTTCTGAGATTCTGAGATTCTGAGATTCTGAGATTTTGAGATTCTAAGATTCTGAGATTCTGAGATTCTGAGATTCTGAGATTCTGATATTCTGAAATTCTGAGATTCTGAGATTCTGATATTCTGAAATTCTGAGATTCTGAGATTCTGAGATTCTGAGATTCTGAGATTCTGAGATTCTGAGATTCTGAGATTCTGAGATTCTGAGATTCTGAGATTCTGAGATTCTGAGATTCTGAGATTCTGAGATTCTGAGATTCTGAGATTCTGAGATTCTGAGATTCTGAGATTCTGAGATTCTGAGATTCTGAGATTCTGAGATTCTGAAATTTTTTCAAAAATTCCATTCAAAATTCAAAACTTTGCATCTAGTTCGAAAAAATCAGTGATCTCGAATCCAAAGTCACTTGGGTCCAAGGCAACGGGTCAAAAAACGCGCCCCAAATAACTTTTGGCCAGAAGAAATAACTTCAAAGTTGACGTGAATTTTTTAATAACTTCAAAATATGACGTGAATTTGACCTATTCATTTTCAATCAACGAGTTGCAACGCGTGATTTTTCGCCCAACGCACGTGGGTTCAGGCGAGGGGGTCAGAAAGCGCGCCCCAGTAAATTTTTCAAAAATTCTCATTTGGC
>NC_013488.2:15552793-15560693 GCF_000004555.2 Caenorhabditis briggsae | reverse complement strand
CGTTTATTTTTTCAATATTTTTCGATGTTTTCGTTCGTTTTCGCTCTTTTTTTCTCGTTTTTTCTCGTTTTTTCCCCATTCCATTTCCCCATTTTTCCCACCACGTGAAATCCACGTGTCATTTTGAATTAGTTAATTTCGGCTGGCCTACGAGTTAGCTGGGGCGAGCTTTCTGACCCCCCTCGCCTGAACCCACGTGCCAACGTTTAGAAGTTTGATCCTCTACCAAATAATTCAGCAGCGAATTTTTCCCAAAATCTCACGTTTACTAGGGCGCGATTTCTGGCCCGTTGCCTTGGACTCAAAGTTCCAATTTTAATTAGATCAAATGACGTGAATATGTGTTTTCTGAAAAAAAAAATTATCACGAAAAACCCCGAGCCCCCAATTTTCGTATTTGTCATCATTTGTCCCCATAACCTCTCCACAATTCAAAATGATCAATTATTGATTTTCCGCCTATTTCTATATTTTTGATGGCCGCTAAAGAGAGTACAAAGAGTACAAAAAGCACGGAAGAGTGTGCGGCGCCACAATCTGGTTTCTATGGATTAGCCGTCAGTTTTGAAATGTATTTATTTTTCTGAAAAAAAAGAGCTTCAGGATCATCCAAATCATGGCATCATCGCATCGATTTTAAAACGAAAGAGTCGAAAGTTCAAGATATCGGATGAGGTCATGAAGATGTGCAAAGCAGTGGAAGCCTACAAATCTGCGTCCGACAATCTTCACCAATCGATTCTCTACTGGCTTGTTGAGGATCCAGACATTTCGAAGCAACTGGTTTCTGTGTTTAAAACCGATCCAAAATACAAATACGCTGGACAGTACCTGATGACTTATGAGAATTTGATGAAAAGGGGAAGGGATAAGACAAAGTATGAAAGTATGGAGCCAGTGATGAAGACGTTGATGGCGTTGGATGTGGAACAGGAGAAGAGGATCAAGAAGATGGTCGAGATTCTGAGACCATTGACAAAGTTCATTGGAGAGGATTATTGGGAGTACGCAAGACTTAGGAAAGGTACTGTAGACACTCGTGTTCTTGTTTAATATACAATATAGGTCAAAAAGAACGTAATTTTTTAAAAAGATTTTCCGCCATTCTGACCATTTTCAGGAGTCTAGAGCTCAGCTGTCAAGTGTCCTATCCTTTTGAAAAGTTTTGAGAGTCTAAAACAGACCAAGAATGAAAACGTTTCATTCACAGAATGTTTTGAAAGTCTCCAGTTTTTCAGGTATGTGAATGCAAAGTTTTCAATCTAGGTCTGTTTTACACCCTTCAAAATTTTCAGAGCACTTCAAAGTACCAGACTTCTGAAAGTGATCAAAATCAATACGTTTTTGTATATTTGATTGACTGGTTCAGTATATTTCAGTATACTGGGAGTCACTGGAAGGTTACGAGGACGCGATCACAGTGCAGAACAAGGAACGAACGGAACAATCAGAACAAGCCACGGCGAATGCTCAAAAATGGAGAAACGATTGTCGTCAGAAAATAACCGATTTCATTCAAACGTCTATTTTCGATCAGAAATCGAAACACGCGGAGTGCGTTCTCAAGTGAGTTTTTGAATTTTTTTGAATTTTTGAATATCTGAAATTTTACGTCAAAATAATTCCAGATTTCGGGACGAGGCCGTGTACTTTCATCGCGCCATGTCTGAACTGATTCCGTTCAACGAGGGCAAGAACAATAGTGGAATGAAAGCGCCGACTTCTAAGTGAACTTTCCCTGTTTTCTGTAAATAAAAATACCGTAAAACCTAAAAGGGCCCCTGAAATTGAAAGGCCCCTTTAAATGAAGTGTCCTCACGAAAAATAGAAGTGCTCCCTCTATTTGAAGGGCCCCTCTATTTGAAGTACCCCCCTCTAATTGAAGTGCCTCTTTGACTATCTCCTTTGATTTTCGGCCGTTTTTTCTGTTGTTTTGATTGAATAATTGTAAAATTAAAGAAAAAACTGGCACCTGACAATGAGAATTTGAATGCCGTCGCTATATCACTGATTTTTGTCTCGTTCGTTCGATTTTCGCTGGGAGTTTACAATTTGAAAAAATTCTAGTAATTCCACCGATCAAAATGATACCAAGAAACCTGAATTTTATGCAGAAAAGCGGACTACATTGAAAGAAAAAATTTGTTTAATACAGTATGGGATTTAAGGGCGGGACCTCGTAAATCGGTACGAACGGCGCCCGCAAAACTCTCAGGTGCCAGTTTTTTTTTATTTGACAATATGAGAAATTGTGTTTTTTTATAAAGAAATTTTAACGGATTCTGAGTAGAAAAACAAAATATTCACTGAAATATGATGTCACTCCAATAGAAATTCCATTCTCAACGACCCCACGAAAAATACAAGTGCCCCCTCTAACTGAAGGGCCCCTCTAATTAAAGTGCCCCCCTAGGGGCTCCACGAAAAATAGAAGGGCCGGCCCTTCTAATACAGGTTTTACGGTAAATGAAATTTCAGATACTATTTTCTAATTGTAATCCCTTTCAGCAATTTCCTACGGTCCCGTAATTTGGTTCTCTTTTTTCAGGTTCCTTTATTTTTAGGGTTCTCTATTTCCTAGATCAGAAATACGTTGAATTTCAAGATTTAAAAAAAATTATCAAAAAATGTACAGGTTAAAAAAAACATTACAATTAACTTTTCAACAAAAAAACACGTCAATTATGACACCCGACAGTTTTGACCCAACGCGAATTCTCATGAAAATGATAAGTGATTGGCATCATTTTAGGCCCAGATTTGTAATCAGCTTCAGAATGGAAACAGTTCATGTCCGATCTTTGGGGAATCTGAAAACCCAAACTTTTTGATTTTGAGACTTTCCAGGTTTTAAAATTATCTTACCAAACATCCTTCCCCATTCGGACATTCTGTTTGGAATTTTTTATAGAATTTCTCATAGTAGCAACGATAGATAATTGGGAAATAATAGGATTTCGTTGGTAGATTGCCAGCGATTTTGAGAATCGATGATGTGTTGAGTAGTCTGAAAATCCTTAAAGTTTGAATGCTCTGAAACTTGCCACAAACCTCTCAAAATCCTTTTGTATCTCCACGAGCACCGAATCATTCAACTTCATCTCTGGCATTTGCTCAAAATGGCTCATTCTATATGGAATAATATCCTTTCCATCTGTATCAACAGGTTTTTGTATATGAATCAACCAATTTGACCTCAAGAATAGCTTCCGTTTGTAGGAGAAATTAAAGGATTCATGAATCCACATCGAATTGATACTTGTCGGTTTAGTCATCACTTTTCCATAGTCTTGCTCATTTACAAACCATGTATGACCGAAAAGTTCCGAAAAGTCGAAATCCCGAATATTCGCTTTGTTATGGACCAGCATTTCTCTTTTATTGTAATGAAAGGTTAGAATGCCTGGATTTTCCAGATGAAGTGCAGAAAACTCATCATAATAGGAATCATATCCACGTGGGAATAGGATATCATCGATGTCGAAAAATGTAATAAACTCAGCAGCTTCCTTATACTGTAGCAGGCAATCTGTTTGCGCTCCAGCTTGATTTCTAAGCTCAGATTCCGAGTTCGGTTCTAATGAGTTCTCCGAAGAAGGATTCTTAAACTTCAATTTCATCCAAAAATCAATTGTGGCATATCCCAGACGCTCATATTCTTGTGCCAATTCGAAGAAGGAATCCAGCATACTGGTGATGTAGATGTGCAGGTGTCCACCGAATCTTCGAGCTACGTGGGCGTGAGTGACAAAAAGTTGCCATTGCTCAGCGATAAATTGCGGAGAAATACAGATGATAACTGGAGTGGGTGCGGATTGACGAGGGAGTTTGAAAGGGATCTGAAATTATATTTTAAGGTGGGAAACCAAAAAATGGTTTTCTGTGAATTTGATAATAATATCAGAAACGCCGCTCTGATACCATATAGAATAGAAACACTCTCTTCCCCCACACTGTCAAGTTTGAGAAAAATTTTTTGCTCCTGTCAAAGATATCAAAAAGTTGTCAACTGAAAAACTGCTCATCATGATAGTACTAACATTTTATCAATAGAGAAATTTTTGATATCTCTCGCATAACCTGAAGCAATTGAGCGCAAACTTGATAGTGTGCGAACCCTTCTATCATAGGTTTTACGCTGATCATTTTTCCTGTCGTATCACCGCTCACCTCAACTTTAGTATTCCCATCGAAAATCTCCAATTTCTTCATTTCAGGTAAAACATTAGTAGTAGCAACAACGTTCACTAATCGGCATGCTTCATTGAGTTGTTCCCTGTAAACAATATTGTTCAAAAAACCAATATCTCATCCTCACTTTATCAAAGTTGGATGTACAGTAATCGACTGATTTGACCCATTCGTAGCTACCAATTTCATCTGATATCTTGTTATATCTCTTACAGTATTCCTATCCAACAGTAAAACCATTGCTATTGCATTCTCTCCGAGAGACTTGGACCTTGGATAGTAATAAGTGTTAATGATATAAGCATCAGTGCTTGTAGCGGGGTCTCCCAAAAATAAAATCGTCAATTTATGCCGGAAAGTTTGGTACCATGATATGAATTGATCATTGGATCCGATAATTGGAGGGAGGATAATGAAAATGGCAATGAAAATGAAGACAATGGTCAACAGAAATTTCCACTCCTGAAACTAGAACTAATAGATTACCGTACTCAAAATCAAAAAATATAATGCTACCTTTCGTTTAATTTTCATTAGTGTAAAATTCAGGAAGTTTGTAGAAAATCAATCCAGGAATCGGGTATGGACAGGCGGATTTTTAAGAGATTGAATACAGAGATAAAAAGAAATGAAACGGAGAGAAAGGCAAGATGCATCGGTTGGAAATAGATACAGCGTTGTTAGCGGAAATTCAAGCAGTTTTGTCGACATTCACAACTTCTGGAAATCTGGAATAAAAAAAGATCTTTGGGGAACTTGAAACAACTTTACGACACAACAAATTGCCTGTTTTACTATTGGGAGACTCGCCACGAACACTGATGCTTACATAATTGACACGTACTACTATCCATGGTAGAAATTTTTCAAGATATCAGAAGAATTTGGTAGCGACGAATGGGACAAGTCAGTCGGTTACTGTACTTTGATAAAGTGAGGATTTGAAATTTCCGTAGAAAATCCTTTTTACATAACTTTGCCCAGAATGTACATTTTCAACCTTTGTTCTCCCGATTTTTAAAAATTTTATTCCACAGTTTTCTTTTTTCAAAAAGCAGGAACTTCATCTTTATCTAATTTTCATTTTCAAATCTCCCGTTTCTCCTTGTTCCGGCAGATTCACTCTATGTACTTGGAACCTCGAATCGAACCCGGTTTGCACTCCAATTCGCAGTCCAAATAATTTTTGTACATAGCTTTGTTCGATTTTCCCTAGATCAAAGTATGTTCAAAAAACAGGGTCCGGTTTTTAGACGGAATTCTCAGAGATGAAATTTCAGATAAATTTCAAAAGTGGAACAAATGGAACATATTGGTCAATTGGAGGAAAAAACTGGTTTTGGTAGTAGTTTTCGAAGGTGACTAAAATTTTTTGAAATTTTGTTTCTGGGAATCTCAAACAGTTTTGACTTTTTCCGTTTGAAAATCTTGTTTTGTATACCGTTAAACCTGTAATAGAAGTAGCCTCCAATTAAAAAAATGTTGAGCCAATTCATCTTGGTTCTTTTTGCAGATATGAAAAAATGTCAATTGATAAATGATTGATCATAAAATCACAAACATTTTAGCAGTTGACCGATTTTTGTTTTATGGTAAATGTTCCGAATAAAGTAATGAACTGTTTAGCGAATGTTCCAGGAATTAATCTTTGAAAAGCATTGAAAAATCATTTTTAAAAATTCATTATCAAATAATTTCAAATTATAAAAAAAACACAAGTTTCAATTAAAGCTTCGAGTGACTGTCAAATTGTTAGAACCAGCATATTTCAGAGGTGTCCAGTGCGGCGGATAGTAATCTTCGGATGTGAATTCTCCGGTTTCCAAAATATAATCTTTTGTGTACTTGATATCAGTATAATACACAGTGTTTCCTTTGGATAGGTATCCCATCCACCAGCCAAATGTTGAGTGGGCGGCTGAAAAATCTATTTTTTGAAAATGATCTGGCGGGAAATTCAAATTCCAAAAAAAAAAGAAGCACCAACCTGTAATAATGACCACATCACAATTCGCCTTCGAGTACAACAAGTCGTCGGATGGCGAATTTTGGGAAACGAAGGCGTCTTGAGTATTATATACTGTTCTATTTCTCAATGAATCCATAAAACTGAAATCGTCTCCGAAGAATACGGTAGCCATGTGTTTTCGACTACGGCCTTCTGAAATGAAGTTTCAGGGTTTCATAGAGATTGAAGTTTCAAAAATTCAAATAATTACCTTGATTTTGCACGAAATCCATGGAACTTTTAATAAAGTGTTCCCCTGCCACGTGAAAACCGACCCGGAGAAAATCTCCTCGTCGAATATGTACGCATGTTCTGAACAAGGGTAAAATTTATAAAAATACACTTTTCTGAAATAAGGCTTCCTTTCGGTCTGGTAATTTAGCCGACCGACCGACCACCGACCGAGCCGACCGACAGCCGACCAAGCTGACCGATCGGACGGCCCCTGACCGACCGACCGTTTTCGTGCATTTGCGCGTCAACGTGTTTGCACACGCAGCATTGTATTTTACGACAAACTACTCACTAAATGTCTCGTTTGTCGTAAAGTAAAGTGCTTCGTACGCAAATATAGTCATTTTGGATCGGAAAAACGCGTAATCGGTCAACTCGGACGGCTGTCCGTCGGCTGAGTCGGTGTTCAGTCGGTCGGCGGTCGGCGATTTTCGAACGCCCGAAGTGGAAGCCATCAACATTGGTCTAGATCATTTCGTTCCATTTTAATGTCTTTTCCATATGCTTTTCCCATTGAACGTGTTCAAAATCAGATATTTTTGACAATGATTCGTCTTTTTTTTCAAGCGATTTTTATTGCGTCGCTGTATGTTGTTTTTAAAGGAAAACCCCTAAAATCAAGATGATCTGTTTCCGTGTTTTATGGTCACTTATTCGTTTTTTCAAAACATTTTTTTTAATTTAAAAAAAACTCACACAAAAGTGGATTCACTGGAAACTGGAAGGTAGAAAAAGTTGTTGACTGGTGTTTTCAGGAAACCGAGCAACTCGTTGCGCATTTGAGAGAAATATTTCCAGCTCTGTAAAAAAACATTTCAGAGTTTTTTGGAAATAAAAAAAAAGATAGTTACCTGATAATGAGTACCCTTCAGATGAAGATACTCATCTTTATTCTCTTTCAACACACTTGGATTGTCAAATGTACAACATTTTTCATGGAATGATGTTCGTCGTATTGCTCGCGGAACCTGAAAATATTTACTTTAGTTTTCTTTTTTTTTAAATCGAAAGTTTTCTTTTGAAATGCAATTTTTTTGAATCTAGCTATTTTTAAATCAGATATTCTTTTTTTCTCAGAATCTCAGAATCTCAGAATCTCAGAATCTCAGAATCTCAGAATCTCAGAATTTCAGAATCTCAGAATCTCAGAATTTCAGAATCTTAGAATCTCAGAATTTCAGAATCTCAGAATTTCCGAATTTTAGAATCTCAGAATCTCAGAATTTCAGAATCTCAGAATCTCAGAATCTCAGAATCTCAGAATCTCAGAATCTCAGAATCTCAGAATCTCAGAATCTCAGAATCTCAGAATCTCAGAATCTCAGAATCTCAGAATCTCAGAATCTCAGAATCTCAGAATCTCAGAATCTCAGAATCTCAGAATTTCAGAATCTCAGAATCTCAGATTCTCAGATTTTCAGAATCTCAAAATTTCAGAATCTCAGAATTTCAGAATTTTAGAATCTC
>NC_013488.2:15549741-15552697 GCF_000004555.2 Caenorhabditis briggsae | reverse complement strand
TCAGAATCTCAGAATCTCAGAATCTCAGACTCTCAGAATCTCAGAATCTCAGAATCTCAGAATCTCAGAATCTCAGAATCTCCAAATCTCAGAATCTCAGAATCTCAGAATCTTTAGAATCTTGGAATCTCAGAATTTCAGAATTCCAGAATCTTTTTTTCTCAGAATCTCAGAATCTCAGAATGTCAGAATCTCAGAATCTCAGAATCTCAGAATCTCAAAAACTCAGAATCTCAGAATCTCAGAATCTCCAAATCTCAGAATCTCAGAATCTCAGAATCTTTAGAATCTTGGAATCTCAGAATCTCAGAATTCCAGAATCTTAGAATCTCAGAATCTCAGAATCTCAGAATCTCAGAATCTCAGAATCTCAGAATCTCAGAATCTCTGAATCTCAGAATCTCAGAATCTTCAAATCTCAGAATCCCAGAATCTCAGAATCCCCAGAATCCCGGAATCTTAGAATCTCAGAATCTCAGATTCTCAGAATCTCAGAATCTCAGAATCTCAGAATCTCAGAATCTCAGAATCTCAGAATCTCAGAATCTCAGAATCTCAGAATCTCAGAATCTCAGAATTTCAGAATCTCAGAATCTCAGATTCTCAGATTTTCAGAATCTCAAAATTTCAGAATCTCAGAATTTCAGAATTTTAGAATCTCAGAATTTCAGAATCTCAGAATTTCCGAATTTTAGAATCTCAGAATCTCAGAATTTCAGAATCTCAGAATCTCAGAATCTCAGATTCTCAGAATTTCAGAATCTCAGAATCTCAAAATCTCAAAATTTCAGAATCTCAGAATTTCAGAATTTCCGAATCTCACAATCAGAATGAAAAAACTCACACTTCCATTAATAACCAAAACTGATTCATCAATCCTGGTATCAAATTATTGGTATCCTCCCACATTTTCTCATGATAACAATCCTCGATGAAAAATATGGGCACCCTGTTAAGATCTCTAGATATTGATAAAACTGATGCCAATTCGAAAAGATGGTTTCCCAGTCGAGAAGACGCCGCGTAATTGCTTGAAATATATTTTCGAGACGTTTTGAAATTGATCTGAGCAATGGGATACGGTATTCTGAAGAATGAGTTTTTGGAAAATGATTAAATGACAAGAAACTCACTCCTTAGGATCCTCTATATGTGTAGAATAGGCCAGGAATACTGGAAAATTTCATTTTTGTAAAAACATTTTAATCAAAATAACTCACTTGTATAAACAATCACAATCCAAAATACAGGACTTTTTAGCACTTTTTTGATGTACTTGACCACAAAATATCCATTATCAGTTTTTGGTGATAATTGGATGATTTCTAGCATTTCCAATCATATACGAACATATAAAATTTCAAATTGAAAATCCAAGAATAAGAACAACAGCTAAGCCATTCGAGGCCCCGGAGGCTAGAGGTATCTTCTGGAAAAATCTAAAGCCGCGAATTTATAAATCTGTGTAGCGTAGGATGTATCGGAAGCCGTTCTGTCCGTCCTTTTGGCCAAAAATGTTTAAAAATAGGAGATAGGAAAGGCAGAAGCAGGTTTCGACAGGGAAACAGGCAACGTATTGTTGGGTTTCTGAAATATGGGTTTTTTGTTGTGGAGGAGGAGGAAGAGGAAAAATTGGGAAAGTTTGGAATTTGATAATATAGTTTTAGAAATTCCGAGATTCTTGGAATCTGAGATTGTCAGATTCTGAAGTTCTGAAATTCTAAGATTCTAAAATTTTAAGATTCTAAGATTCTGAAATTTTAAGATTCTAAAATTTTCAGATTCTAAGATTCTGAAATTTTAAGATTCTAAGATTCTGAGATTCAAAAATTCTAAGATTCTAAAATTCTAAAACTCTTATTTCTGAAATTCTCGAATTTCCAAAATTTCAAAGTTCCAAAATTACAAAATTCTAAAATTCTAAAATTTTAAAATATTTCGAAATAACGATTCGAATATTCTAATTGTAAGGCCAGACGCATAACCGATAAATCTTATTGTATTTTTTTGGTATTTATCTGAAGAGGTCATCTTTTTAGATACTCCATGTCCTTTCGTCTTCACATTGTCGGTAAATTTCATCGTTCGATTCTTTTTTCATTTTTTAAAACTATTTTCTAATTTTCAGATTTCGAATGCTTTCCAGGAGACGTGAAAAACACCTCTTTATGTCCTGTTTATAAAAGTGTTTAGTTGAATTTGCCGTTCAAATATTGGAGAATCTGTTCTATTGCCAGCCAAGCTACGCATTCACATTCGGTGCATGCGGACCGGTACGATAGTGTTCTTCTTCAAAATTTGTGTATTGGAAGAGTCTTCTAGATCATTGTAGCTGCCCACCGAGAAGACTACACACAAAGGATTTTTACAAAATCTGCCATCGGAGAAAAGCGAAGCGAATTTTCAGGAAAAACTACATAGATTTTTCGAATTGATACCGAAAGAGAAATCGGCGTTTCGGGGAAATTTTCCAATGGAGTGGGCTTTCAAAATGGTGGGACAGAACGACCTTAGAGAGGAAAATATCAGAATTTTGTTCTGAAAGGCCGAGATTCAGAAAATTTCTAATTTCCAGAGTGTGGAATTTTCAATTAAAGGAGGTGGGACATGAATCATAATTTTCAAAAAACTTTGTTCATACAAGCTGTTTGGTTCTCAAATTAGGTGGTACAAAAAGTGATAACTTTTTGCATGAGAACTGCTACAAATGAGAATTGCACAAATGAGAACTGGTATAAAATGAAAACTCGTACGAATGAAAACTCGTAAAATAATAACTGCTACATATGAGAACTCAAAAAACTAGCTGAATACGTGTCAAAACAAGGATTTTTTTGATAAATCTTAAAGTACCGTAAAACCTCTAATAGAACGACACCCGGATCGTCCACTTTGAGCCTATATATCTCATTTTCTATGAAAGATATCAAAAAGTGGCTAACTAGTAAAATGTTGC
>NC_013488.2:15547027-15549637 GCF_000004555.2 Caenorhabditis briggsae | reverse complement strand
CTAGTAAATGTTGCTGATATCCTGATAAACTGCTGATATCCTGATAAACATTTTACTAGTTAACCACTTTTTGATATCTTTCAAAAGAAGTGAGATATATAGGCTCAAAGTGGACGATCCGGGTGTCGTTCTATTAGAGGTTTTACGGTATGTGAAGAACGAGATCGTTTCGAAACTATTTTTTCAAAATAGTCAGATCATGAACTACGATTTGAAGCCGGCAAACGAGTTCTCATTTGACTAGTTTTTATTCCTCCAGTTCTCATTATTTACGAGTTTTCAATTGTGCAGTTCTTATTTGTAGCAGTTCTCACGCGAAAAGTTCTCACTATTTGTACCACCTCAAATTATATTAGAAGTAGTTGATTGGAATTTCCAAATGTTTATTTTCCGATTTTTTTTGATAACATACTTGTTGACAACACTAATATTTACAACACATTTTCTGGAATTTCTGATCTATGGATTTTTAAAAAATTCCAAAAAAAGTGACATCAAGATATTGAAGCTATCAATATTAATTTCCTTATCACTTTGCTGAACATACAAGAAAATGTTATTCAAAAAAAATTACTGAATCATTCTGAAAAAAAATCTAGACAAACGTTTCGAAGGTAGAAACTGGAAACATCGATTTTTCCAAGCCTTTCTCAGAGAGCTCTTCTATTAGAGGGGCCTTTATTATTTTCATAACTTAGAAATTTCGAATTTAAAAGATTTCACAAGAAAATCAAATTCAATTTTCTGGAAAACGAGATAATGGGATTCTAGAAAGATTGAAGTAATTATTGTGCTCCGTCGATTGAAATATGAAAAGAGATTCCGACGAATTCTCGATTCGTTTGTACCATATTTTTTGGTTCGTTTCGTCGTCGTCATCGTCAGATGTTCTAGGGGGTCCCAAATAGTTCAAAAATTGAATTTCGTTCTCGAATCCGGTGTAGCCAATGCGAAATTCTCTTGCGATTGTAGATTTCAGTAAGTTCTGGAAAAGTAATGATCACTTTTCATATGATATACCGTGGAATCTGTATTACAAGAACAGGCCCTTGTGTTAGAGGGGCCTTTCTAATACATTTTTACGTAGTTTTTCGAAACATTCTTCCCATTTTTCAGACTTACCTCCGTTACCAAAATCATTTCGTCAGCAGAAATCCTCGTAAATTCTACCGTAACCTCTTCGAAATGTAGAAAGTTCTGTAGTGATGCGTTGATTGGAACATTAATAATTTTTATCCGTTTCGCATTTTTCCAATGATCCAATTTTACCAAATCCTCAATTCCAATATCATTTTCATAAGGCTGGATCATTGAGGACGTTGCGATTTCTTCGATTTTCTCGGCGTCCAAGAGTTTCAAAAGTGAGGAAATACGAGGAAAATTCGAGTAATGCATATAGAATTTTTTGACTTTGAGTTTTCGAGAATTTTCAAGAACTTTCTGTAGTCTCTGGACTGTTTCAGGAAATTCTGTATCCCAAATAACTGGAATCGGACAAAAAATTTCGAGTGCTTCGAGAACTGATTTTTGATGAGCAATTATAATTTCCAAATCTTCGAAAATTCGATCAGAATAATCGCAATTTTCCAGAATTTTCCCCGAGTCTCCATATCTAATTTTACAATGTGTTTCCTGTTTTGAGTATCGAATTCCATCGGTTTCCATTATTCCTGGTTTTAGTTTGATGATCATCAGTTCTTTATAAATCGTAATGTTAATCAATGGAATTCTGGAGTCTGTTGGAAATTTTTGCAGAAATTCTCGAAAAAATGGACACACTTTTCGAAGATTGAATCTGAAAAATCTCAGAAATCTAAAGCTACAGGAAAAGAGCAAAGGTAAAAAACTCTTACATTCCTGGACAGCCAACATCAGTGAAAATTTGTCTCAATACAACATCAGGCATATCTGTCAAACTTGGATTCATTTTCTGAAAGAAAAAATGGACTGAAAATTTTTAATTATTAGGGTGGGGAGAAAGTTTTTCCCGAAATTTTTTAAAATTTTCCCACGGAAAGTCCCCGAGAACTTTTCTATTGTATACTAGTGTTGAACGTCCTGAAAGCTTCTCCCTCGTGCCTATATTATGCGCTCGTGCCCACTGGTAAAACAACCATGAGCGATCTGTCGAGACCTCAAGTTCGGCTCCTCATTTTCTACAAGTGATCTCACGGCATAAACTAAATTGCAGATGGTGGTCGGGTGTGTAGCTGTCCTTGTCCTATGGCAATTCCAGCTAGTGTGTGGTAGAATGCTTTTACTCTTGTAGATGACACGTGTGGTATCTCAAACTTGGGTAATTAACCCTTTATATAAGAAAGAGTTAACAAAGTATACAAATTATACCAAGTACCAAAGTAAAGAAAAAAAGAACCAAAAAGGGGGGGGGGGGGAAAGGTGGAGGACGGTCTTGGGCGCCCGTCTCCTGTTGGGACGAATGTACCAATGAGAGATGGAATGATGCAAGCTGGTCGTCAAATTGTTGGGGGTGGAGTCAAAAGTCTTGGGACGAATGCGTCATGGGGAGAGAGCGTTGGGTAGAGTGAGAGATCGTTCGAGGGTGTAAAGTACAGTGAGAGCGGGGGTGTTAGGAATGAGCAATGATAAAGG
>NC_013488.2:15544075-15546892 GCF_000004555.2 Caenorhabditis briggsae | reverse complement strand
GGTATCTCAACTTGGGTAATTAAACCTTTATATAAGAAAGAGTTAACAAAGTATACAAATTATAACAAGTAACAAAGTAAAGAAAAAAAGAAACAAAAAGGGGGGGGGGGGGAAAGGTGGAGGACGGTCTTGGGCGACCGTCTCCTGTTGGGACGAATGTAACAATGAGAGATGGAATGATGCAAGCTGGTCGTCAAATTGTTGGGGGTGGAGTCAAAAGTCTTGGGACGAATGCGTCATGGGGAGAGAGCGTTGGGTAGAGTGAGAGATCGTTCGAGGGTGTAAAGTACAGTGAGAGCGGGGGTGTTAGGAATGAGCAATGATAAAGGAAATAGAGAAATGGAGGAGAGGATTATACATAAATAATATAAAAAGAATACGAAATTTATCGAATTGAGTATACGGCACATGTGCGACGGAGACCGTTAAAGAAATGTCCCAAATGTTCGGAGAGAGAGAACCGTCACCGATCGCACCGTCCGCCATGGGTTCGCTTCCTTTGAGTCAGGAGATACGAGTCTGGAAGACAATCCTCACACTATCGAAAACTTGCTGAGTTTGACGAGCTGCTGCTTGAAGCCGTGAGGGAGAAGCCAGGTGGAAATACTCACGAACTGTAGACAATGTTCCACTGCGACTACCACATCATCAACAATTATCCCCACGAACTTGGTCTCCGAAGAGTGATGGCTCAACGGGTACCTTATGATCTATCTTCATTTCAGAAACTGAATTGAATGAGTCTATCCTCCTCACACCGCAGAGGAAAGAGTTTCTGGCCTATTTGTTAATAGGGTATGAGAGCTGGATACTCTGCAATAATAACACCCATCATGCAATTTGGATTCCTCGCGGCGGCGACCCGCCAAGTGCGACCGAAACCAGGATTTCATGAAAAGATGTGTTTGCTCTCGTGCTTCTGAGATTAGAAGGGATTGATGTTTTTCGAGTTGATCCAGCAAGGAACATCGATCACAGCTTCCACCTAGAAATATCGGCTGGATTCCTTCGCCATTGCCCTCCGAGAGAAACGCCCGAGACGCTCCACCGTTCACCTTCAACATGATATTGCCCGCCCGCTTGTGACTAAAGACACCCAGGCAAAACGGCGGAAGCTGGGCAGGACTATGGTTTTTTATTTTTAATACTCGCCAGACACTGCGCTTTCGAATTACCATCTGTTCCGCCTGCGCAAGCAGTTCCTCAGAGAGAAACTGTTCAAAACATTGAACCACCTCAAAATGGCAGTGAGCCTCTTCTTTCACTCTCACACGCCCGAATTCTGGAAGACTGGCATCGAGTGACTTCCCAATAGGTGGCTTGTTGTAGTCAATAATGTTGAATACATTGTTAGTGGATCGTGAAAAAAAATGAAGATAATTAGAAAACAAATTTTGAAAAATTTCGGAAAAAACTTTCTCCCCACCCTAATAATAAAATAAAATAAAATGCTTTATTCTTTTTGGTTTGTATACAAATTTTTTAAGACAGTGAATCGAAAAAAATGTTATCACAAACATAAAAAGGGCAATTTCAGAATGATAAGAGTATTTGCTGAAGTATTGATTTGAAAAACATTCTTGATGTCACTTTTGGTTTTTTAAACAATGTGAAAATTTCCGAAAAAAATATGATTCGAATTGGGTCTGAAATTGCGAGTTTTCGTGAAAAAAATACAAAAAAAAGTTAAGCAGCACTAAAAAGAAACTTTAAGAAACAAGAGGTGGGGTCCGAAAACTTATTGATCGATGTTCATTTTTTGTGTGCTCCTTAAATCTGAAATTGTATTTTTTTTTCAAAAATCTAAGAATTTATACAGATGTTGAAAGTACGGACGATTTTGTGTGGACTGTGAGATCGATTAGAATCTCTTCACGGAGTTTAGAAAATGAGTAGATCAAAAGATCAAGAAGGAAAAATTGAAACAGGTTCCAGAAACAGCATTGAACGCTTTTGCGTTTTTGAAAGATAGATGTGAACATGAGCTGATAAAGTTGGCTTTTTTCAAAATAGAGCTAGAGCATTACACTTTTTTAGGATGTAGAAAATTATACGAGAAAAATGATACATAAACATTTTAATCTTGAAAAGAAGAAGAAAAAATTTTAGCAAAAAAATGCACTTTTTGGAAAAAGGATTTTTGTAATGGTTTTTTCAAAATTCCGGAATAAATAGAAAACAGTCTTAAACGTGAGATATTATTTTTTTTTATAATATTGACAGAGTCTTTGGGCAACTTTTGAACATGTAATACCTCATTGAGAGACAGTTTTGTTCATGGTATAAATTTCCATAGTGTCCACTAAATTTTCGGCTTTTTGGCGTTCTCTACTATCGTTTTACAATTGTTACAATTTGTCATTTTACAATTTTACAATTTACAATTTACAATTTACAATTTTTACAATTTACAATTACAATTTACAATTTACAATTTACAATTTACAATTTACAATTTACAATTTACAATTTACAATTTACAATTTACAATTTACAATTTACAATTTACAATTTACAATTTACAATTTACAATTTACAATTTACAATTTACAATTTACAATTTACAATTTTTACAATTTACAATTTACAATTTACATTTTACAATTTGTCCAATTGTTCAATTTTTAGTAAAAATGTGAAATTCGAGTCTGGTGAGTCTTGAATACACGTTAATGGAAGTAAATTTGGAATTGCTTTTTTGTAATTATAATATGGAATTTCTTCCAATTTCACATACCGTAAAACCTCTAATAGAACGACACCCGGATCGTCCACTTTGAGCCTATATATCTCACTTCTTTTGAAAGATATCAAAAA
>NC_013488.2:15525559-15543715 GCF_000004555.2 Caenorhabditis briggsae | reverse complement strand
GTAAAATGTTTATCAGGATATCAGCAACATTTTATTAGTTAACCACTTTTTGATATCTTTCACAGAAAATGAGATATATAGGCTCGAAGTGGACGATCCGGGTGTCGTTCTATTAGAGGTTTTACGGTATTTCAAAAATAGGGGACAGCAATCAACAATCAGTTTTTCAGCAGTTGAGCATCGACGGAATCGACATCTAAAAAGTTTTGGAAAGTTTTTATCGATAGAGCGCACTTACCTAGACTTGAGGTCCAGAATTTCTACTAAACTGATTTTGAATTCTAAAGGGAGATCTGACCAGGCAGGCATACAAAATTAGGAATTCGTCTTTTTTACGGGGGGTCTTATAAACAAAAAACGGTTCTGAAGAATGATAAGGAAGGAGAGAAACTGGTTTTCGAATTAGTCATTTAGCAATAGAATACCAAGTCTCAAAAAATTTATTTCAAAAATTCGTTACAAAAAAATTAAAACACAGTAACTCGGGTAGTGCTCGTCCTCGCACTCACACTGGATACTGTAGTTGTCCTAACTTTTTGTTTTCTAACAATCCCGAAGCAGAATTCTCGATACGGGTTCTGAATCAGAATCATGACTATCGTAGAGGTCAATCCATGGCAGGAGAATGTGATATAAACCAAATTGTTGACACTTTGAGTTGAAATTCCAAGGATTCCAGAGAAAACAGAAATTGCGGATGGGATGAGGATCACTAGCAGGGGTAGGGAGACCTGGAATTTTGCTGTTAGGTAAAATGGTTGAAATTTTTAGAGTTTTGGCTTTTGAGCTCATTTTCAGAGTTTCGAAGGTCGATTATTGAATAGGGCTTTGAAAAGTTTATGAATGGAAAATTAAGTTTTAAAAGCTCACCTGAATATACAAGGCCTTCAAGAAAGCCTTCTGGAGTTTTGCTGTATTCTCTGACATTTTCATCTCCTTTACCACATTCTTCATTTTTATTTTCAACAACAGCACAAACACTAATGCCTCCAAAACTACGGTACTCTCCATTGCAATTTGCCGTACCGAAACCCATGGATTATCGAGAACCAAAACATAAACGGGGTTACTAGGTGTGTCCAGAAGTTTGAATTCCGGAAATTCTCTGAAAATGATTTGGCGAGCATAGGTCTGTTCTGGAACAGCCAAAACTGTTGGAAGATAATATAAAAGAGCCAAAATGTAGTTTGTAGCCATGAAGGGATAACGAGCCCGACGCCACCAAGTGTGCTCCGCAAAAATCAAAAAGTATCGGTTCTCGAAAATCGTGATTATAGAAACAGCGACTACTGAAAGGTTAAAAATGAACGAGGAAATGTTGAAGTGGCACTCACAACAAAATAAAGTGGAAACCATATAACTCTGTAGTGCTAAAGACACCCCAAACTTGTACAAGATCCCATATGGGATTCCAGACCATGTAGATTTCAATAAATATGGTTGGGTTAGCAAGCTGACTGTTAAATCCAGACAAGAACTCCACAAATGCAGATTAAACATACTCCATTTGACAGATTTCATAGATTCTGGAGTCTGGAAAAGGATACAGAAACCGCCGAAGACATGAATGGGGAATGAAAATATTCCGATGATGTAGAGGGTTAGAGAGAAGAATTGGGCACTAGCGAATATTGATTCGCCGGGTAGTTCGACCATTTTTCGAATAAAATGAATTAAAAGAAAAATTTATTGCAACACTTGCAGGTGGAATAGTAACACCTATTAATTTTATATTTATTGAACTGATTGAATGGTATATGCCACGAACACAATGCAATGTAAACCAACTGAAGAGGCTAGAATGAACCAAAAATGAGAGTTGCTTGCAAACGTTTCAGATGTAATGGATTGAGAATTTTCTTAGAACGTCAAAGCACAATAATCACCTGCTAAGGGATCAGTCACCTTTGAAAGTTTAGATAATTTAGAAAACGCTACGAAAAATAGTAAACACCTGAACAAAATTTTGGACTTTGAAACACAAAAGAATTTTTATAACCTTTGATCTCAACATCAAAATCTCAGGATTGTCTGAATGTCATAAATCAAAATGATTAAAAATTTTCTACATTGGAGACTATCTGAACTATAAAATATCGGCTTCTCAAACAGTTTTATTTCAAAATATTCAAAATAAAGAAACTTGAATAGTTGTCCTCGTTTTTTTCTTTCTAGCAATACCAGAACAAAATTCTCGATACGGCTTCTGAATCAGAATCATGACTATTGTAGAGATCAATCCATGGCAAGAGAATGTGATATAAACCAAATTATTGACACTTTGAGTTGAAATTCCAAGAATTCCAGAAAAATTGATTGCGGATGGGGTGAAAAGATTGCGGATGGGGTGAAAAGATTGCGGATGGGGTGAAGATCACTAGTAGAGGTAGAGAGATCTGAAATTTTGCATCGTTTCAGATTTAAAAATAATGAAAATCGACACTGTTGACTTTGTTTAATCTATATCTTTTGGATTTCGAAGCCTTTCAAACTGAAAAAAAACTACGAAAGTTTCAAATTCCAGCAAACAAAATTTTCGTTTGAAATTCTATCTGTGAACTACTAAAAAAAAATCCCAATTGAAAAAAAAAATTCGATTAGTTGTTAAAAAACGGGAAATTTACACTAATCCTATAATAGAACCACATCTGCAATAGACATCTCCAATATTTATACAAATATGCAACCTATTTTGCAGTTTGAATTTTTGATCAAAAATACGTTCAAAAATATAACCATACCTCTAGAGTAGCATTGTAAACTAAAAGCGAAAAAATACAGAATTGAACAGGCGAAAAATTGCAACCGGACAAAAATTTTCATAATTTTCATTTTGATGTACCTCATGAGAATTTTGATTTGCCCTCGAAAAATTTTGAGGCGCCCTATGACAGCTGCTTGAAACTACCTCTTCAGACTTTGAGAAAAATAACCGCGAAACTTTGCATTTTGTTATTCCCTGAAAATCCTATTAGCAAATAGTACTAGCAAATATAATATTAGAGTATATACCCGAAATTCCTCGACAACTTTTTTTTCTGATTATACTAGATTTGGGAATTTTGTACCCCTAAATTGTATTTTTTTTTGTACTCCCGAATCGAACTTTTTGTACCCCCGAATTGTTGCAACTTTGTACCCCTGAATGTTGTACCCCAGAATTATGGTACCTAGGAATTTTGTACCCCCTAATTGTCGATTTTGTACCCCTAAATTGTTTGTACCCTCCGAATTATTTGCCAAGTGAGTTTAACTTTTTTGTATTCCGCACAGACTTTTTTTTCAGTATATTCTTGAATTCCATCACAACAATTCTCCAAAACTACCAACTTGATGGCATCGACATCAATTGGATGTATCCATACCGTGAAGATTTTCAGAATCTAGTCACACTGTTCCAGGAGCTCCGTGAGCATTTTGATCGTCTTTCTGATGAAAATGGAAGACCTTTTTCAATTTCAATGGTGGCCCCGGCGCTTGGCAGAACCCTTGAAACCAATCTTGGAGAAAATCTAAGGAACATTCTGGAATATGTGGATTTTATGAATATTCGATCGTTTGAATACTGGAAATTCTCTTCAATAGCATCTGCTCCATTATACTCGAAAACAGGACCAAATGTGAATGGCACGATTTCCTACTACATTATAAAAAGTGGGGGCGTAGAAAAATTGATTCCAGGGATCGAATTTTCTGGAACCTTTTTGAACGATGTGGATTCAAAGGAAAGCCAAGAACAAAGAGTAAAAGTGTTCTGGAAAAATTTGGAAAAAGAAATATGGAAGGGTTCTATATCTTCGTGGGACCTGGAATCTCAGACGCCATATATTCGGGAGGAACAGAAGTATTTGAGTGTTGAAAATGTGAAAAGTTTAAGCAAGAAAATGGAATATTCCAATGGGCAGAATCTTGGAGGATTGGCGATTTGGTCCCTGGAGATGGATGATGATAAGAACACTCTTCTGGGAGCTGTCTCGTCTTGTGGATATAATCAGTGAACTTTTTTAACTTGGATATTTGAAAGGGATCTTTGTAGGATGATCTCTTAATAAACTTAATTTTTTTAACTCTCCATTTTTAAAAATAAGCTTCGTGGCTATTTATACAATTGTTCAAACAAATTACACAAAATTAAAAAATAAATTTATTACAGTTCAAAAATAAAATTAATCACTCCTCGTGTACATCAGCAGGATTCCATATTGCTTAGAGTTTTATCATGATTTTCTGAAAAATGAGTATCAATTGAAAGAACATGGAATTCGAAAGTTGGATTTTCTAATGTTTTTTTGAAATTTCGGAATGGAACCTTGATTTCAAATTTTGAAAAAAAATACCTCAAAAAACTTACTGAAAGATTCTGGTTTTTGTAAAAACACACACGTCTCCAGTAGAAGAGGGTAAAATTAGAGTGGTGGAAACATTGAGAACTGAGACATGTGAACGATCCAAGTCTACGTTTTTTTTTTGAGAGCAAAAGGTAAGGGGTCAGTAGGGTACCGTGAAAAAAGCATGGGGAGGGGCGGCAAAAAATGGGTGAATTTCCCTATTTTTTGAAATTTCAATGTTCTATTAGGAACCATTTTTCAAGCGTTTCTATTTATTTTTTTTTGTAATTTTTCTATTATTTTTTGTGACATTTTTCTTCCTTTTTACAAACTTTTCGAAGATCTTTTCACTACCTATCGACGTAACATCTGTAATAGAAGGACCCCTTAACTGTAAACTTTAAGCCAATTTTTCTCAGTTCCTGTAAAAGACATGAAAAAACTGTCAACTGATAAATTGTTTATCACAATATCACAAACATTTTATCAGTTGACACATTTTTGATATCTCGCACAGAAGTTAAGGTAATTCAGCTTAAACTTGATCGTGTGAAGCGCTTCTATTACAGGTTTTACGGTATTTTTTATGCAAAAAATATGTTGAAATTTTGAGTTTTAAAAATGGGAAAGGTTACGTAAACTATCAAATCAAGACAAAATAAATTGAAACTTTCAACTTGAACCTCGTTGTCCTCATTTTGTTAACCGTTTTTTAATTACCGTGAACCTTTAATAGAATGTCCCCGAACTGCCAACTTTAGGCCAATTTATCTTAATTCCTGTAAAAGATATGAAAAAGTTGTAAACTGATAAATTGTTTATAATAATATGACAAGCATTTTATTAGTTGATTCCTTTGTGATAGCTTGCACAGAAGTTGAGATAATTGATCTTAAACTATACAGCATTGGAAACCTGCTACTACACGTTAACGGTATTTTTTTTAATTCCATTAAAATACGTTTAAAATTTCAGAAAAATTTGTGCAATTTATGAAATCAAGACGGAAAAAAACCCAAATCAACAGCTTCAAGAAAAATGGATTGTAAAAGGGAAAAAAATCGCTAAAAAATCGAAAAACTTGGTAACACTCTTTAAGCCCCATTGCACCAGAATACGTACTTGAAATTACGAAACCACACTTTAGAATATTACGCATTTTAGTAATCATTTGACCCTGGTCACAATATCGGCCACAAAAGAAATCCCACAAAAAAGTTAAATTATTATGACACAATAAAAGTCAAAATAAAAGGCATCTTTATTCATCACCAATCAAAACGGCAACCGGGTTCACTCTACTATCTCTATTGATCTCTCGCTTCAGCATAAACACAATAAACTCTTCCTCCGTGAACAACGTGTACATCTTATCCACATCATTTTTGTAGACACTCAAATCCATCGCTCCATCGTGAATCAAGAAAAGTGGTCCTAAATGAGCATGAAGATAGGGATGCGATCCTTTATTGAAGTGCTCTTTGAGTGGAAACGTGTTCATCATGACCCCTCCATGAGTGGTCACAATTGAAGAGAGGGTTAGCACTGGAAACTTGGAATTTTACTGTTTTTCGTTTTTTTACGTACAATTTTTATAATCCGTTGCCACCACGGCCACATAAGCTCCTAGCAAATAGGGCATCTCACTTTTGGCCATGGCCTCGCTCCACGTCAGCACCGTTTTATAGACTTGTCCATTGAACTTGACATTCTCAACCAAATAGTCAACATCCTTTCCAATCAATTTAGGATTCTCCAAACAGTCAGTCATCCATTGTTCTTTCACAATAATAACACCGTGGAAGATCCAGAGCAAAAGATCCAGACGATCAGTTTCTAGCATTCCATTGGCATCTACACGAACGACGCAGTGCGTTGTTGTTGGCATCGCTTCATCGGATGTAATTGATCTGAACCGATCCATAAACCGATTACACAGCTTTACATCAGTCGCATCATCCATCCAAATATGAAACGAGGTGTCCGGAAACGCGTGGGGTACACTGCTTCGGAATCCTTTCTTTTCATACTTATTATAAATTTTTCGAATCTTCTCGTAATTCTCCACTCTCTCCGGATACTTTTTCTCAAACTCGGGAAGAATATATCGCATTGGTGTCAGATTTTTATAGTTCAATAGAGAACGATCGGCTCCGTATCGGATCAAAAGTTCAACGTGATCGGGAAGAGCAAATTTGGTGGCAACGTGAAGGGCAGTGTTACCGTATTCTGGAAAAAGTTAAGACTGACAAAAAATAAGGGGATCTGAAACTTACTGTTATAAGCGTCAATGTATGCTCCATTCTTCAACGCCTTCAACAAGCTAGTTTTGTTACCTTCACGAACAGCGTCTAAAACTGAATTCTTGCCATCAATGGTGTCCATAAAACTCTGTAAAATTCTTAATTTGTTCTTGTTTTTTTCAAGGACCAATCAAACATTTTCTTTGAGAAATGTGTAAAAAAATGGACAAGAATCTGAGTTCCCGCGCATTGAGAAAGCTAGGCCACGGCGGACCGCCTATTTTACGTTTTCAAATTTTTTTATTGACAGGAGTTTTCTGAAAAAAATAATACAATTTCAAATTTTTTTTCACAGTGTAATGACACGTCTAAGCCCGCCCACTTTGAAAAATCCAGACTACCATACGCCTTTGAAGTGGAATTTCAAAATGGGCGGAGCCTAGTCGTGTTTGTGTCGTGAAGACCAAAACGTGATAAATTGATGTGTAAAGGTTTGATGTAGTTTAAAGAAAAAGTGACCGGGTTTCGGTACTTTTAAGATATTCAGGGATCACAGTAGATCCTAAATTTCATGGTGGGCGGAATTTCAGAATTTCAAAGCTTTCCACAAAGTTTTCCGTCACGTACCACTTTCTGTCATTTTCAAAAAAACCGTGGCCTAGGTTTCTCATTGCGCGGGAACTCAAATTCTGGTCCCTCGTAGCCACCACCGTTCATGTTTTCAACAGCGATTTTCCGGATATAAGAAGTAGCAATTTTCAAAATTTTTAATTCTCGAATGAATAAACAAAAATGATCCAAATTTCTGTAATTGGTCACAGAAAATACTAAACTACTGATAAATGTCATAATCGATGTGTTTTTGTCCAGAAATACTTTATTTTAACGCAATCATGAAAAATATGGTTTTAATTACATTATTTCTATTGATTTTCAATTTTGCGAAAAGTTACGTGATGCACAGAAATTGAAGGCTTCGAATTCTGGGATTTTGGAAAATTTACGTTATGCACAGAAATTTAACGTTGCAATTTCTGGGATTTTTCACAGAACTCGAACGGTTCGAGTTCTGGGATTTTGGAAATTCGCGTGATTCACAGAACTCGAAGCTTTCAATTTCTGGGATTCTGGAAAAGCATGGGGGGTAGGGATTCAAGAAGGGTCGTGATAAAGCAAAATGAATATTACGAAACTATCGTTGGACTTGTTGTTTTCCATAAAACGGATCCTTCGAGCTTAAGGATAATTGTGTTCCATGGGAGCTCTAAGTTGGCTGAAAAACTAGTTGAAAATTCTGAATGTATTGGAAGGGTTGAAGTAAAAAAACATTTTCATTCGAAACTTGCTAATGTCACATACATTACTTTAGGATGAAATTGGTTGAGATGGTGGAAAAATGTTGTTCAAAAGCTATAAAAGATTCCACTTGGTGTTTTGAAAAACTGGCAACACTGATTTTTAATGATTTACCGTCGAAGAAAACAGAAAAACTGAACGTCGAAGAAAACTCAGTTTTCTTCGACGGAAAATCAATTAAAATCCATGTTGCCAATTTTTCAAAACTTTTTCAAATTTTCAAACATCACGTGGAATCTTTTATAGCTTATGAACAAAAATTTTCCACTATCTCGATCAATTTCATTTAAAAGTACTGTATGTGACAAAGGTAAGTTTTAAGCTTTGTATTTATATTTTTACTTCAACCCTTCCAATGCGACTCAGAATTTTCAACTAGTTTTCAGCCAACAGAGAGCTCACATCGAAAAATTATCTCCAATCTCGAAGGATCCGTTTTATGGAAAACAACAAGTCCAACGATAGTTTCCTAATATTCATTTTGCTTTATCACGACCCTTCTTGAATCCCTACCCCCCCCCCATGCTTTTCCAGAATCCCAGAAATTGAAAGCTTCGTGTTTTGTGAATCAATTTGTGAATTTCCAAAATCCCAGAACTCGAACCGTTCGAGTTCTGTGAAAAATCCCAGAAATTGCAACGTTCAATTTCTGTGAATCACGTAAAATTTCCAAATTCCCAGAATTCGAAGCCTTCAATTTCTGTGCATCAAGTGTTCTATTTTATCACCGAATAAATATATATTTTTGTATCGAACAAATTCTATTGCAAGTACAGGAAATACTACTCGAAAAGGCTTTATCGTTTTTTATGTAAATTTGAACATTTTTTTCGCTCCGCAAAGAAAATGCGAAATTACTGAAACTTCACAGAAATTTTGTAAATCGAAGTGATTTGGGATGAAAACTGAAAATTTTGAAAATCGCTCCTTCTTATATCATCAATTTTCGAACTTTTCGAGTTTTTTAGTACAATTAAAATTTTGGCGCTATTGTAGTTGAGGAGTGACTTTACGTGGTAACTAAAAAGCCAGTAAAAAAACTACGTACAAATCAAAAATTTTAATGGCACCCTTCCACTCCCATAGCCCCAAAACTTTTTCCCAATAACCTTACCGAGTATCTCCACCTCTTCTCAAAATCGTCGGGACTTCCAAAATAGTACAAATACACATTCTTGTACCAGGCTCGTCCGTTTTCCGTCAGCCCATAGATTCCAAAGAAAGCAATTATCAAAAAGAGAACAAAAGCAATACAAAGAATCAAAATGAGTTTCCACGAGACGGCCGGCTCAATCTCCACAGTTACAGTTTTCGGTTTCACGTGTCCAAATATTTCATCAAAGTATTGCTTGAGTGTTGTCACCGTCACTCGGACCGTTTTCAGACGGAGATTGTGTTTGGCAAAATCCAGATCTAGGTCACGAGCCGCCTCGAAGAACTTCACAGCCTTCTTTTCTTCGTTTCCCATGTGTTCGCTGAGGTATTCTGAAACAAGAATTTAAATTTTTTTTCTGAATCATTTCGCAAAAATCACCATAAACATCATTCAACTTTTCTCTGGATCCTGGAATCCCTTGAAACTGCGTAGCTCTTTCGAAAATTTCCGTCATATTCACCAAACTCGAATTACGAATCCGTCTAGCCACCTCATCCAACTTGCTAACTCCTTCAATCAACCCTTGTAATTTCTGGTATGGTCTCCTCCATTCCTCCAAACCCTTATCAGCAATCTCGTTAATCACATCTTGAGAGAATTCTGGATCTCTTCCAAACTGTTCTTCTTTGTTTTTTACTTCGTACAAGTCTTCCAGAATGTGTATACTTCGTCCAAGATTCTCAGTAAGGTGGTTGGGATTCTGGAGTGTCAAAATCAACGAATCCAGTTTGCCAGCCTTCTGATTTGACTTTCGAATCGTTAACACCAATTTCTGAATATTTTTCAGTTCCAGTTGAACCTTTGAAAGTTTCGAAAGATATTGACTAATGTTATTGAACACTTCCGCATTAGGAAATCTGTCAAAGGCCTGATATACTCTTAATCCATTAATCGTATCATTCAGAGGCACTTGAAGCTTTCTGAAAAAAATATATTCTGAATCTCTACAAATAGAAACGTACTCAACGCATTGCGACATCTCTGAAATTTTCGATTGGTCCAATATATCCTGGAACGAAAATGAAGCCGGTTTTTGGGGAACTTGTTCCGCAAGCTTGTCGAGCACTTGAAGATCCTCTGCCAACGTGGAAACTTTGTTGAGCAAGTAGAAAATGTCCTCAGATTCCGGTCCATATGAATCGATTTTAATTTCAATGGTTTGCATGATCAACGGCACATTTGGATCGGGTTTAAGATTGGTAGTTTGTTTGTCAACCATTGCGAACAACTTTTCAACTAGTCCAGTCGCATTCCCATGGGTGGATTTGAGCGATTTTGACCTTGATTTAATCTTTGAAATCGATTTAGCAACATCTTGAAACTTTAAAGCCACCTTCTCCGCCGGAAGCTGTTCCGTGTCAAATGTGTTCAAAAAATTGCTGATATTATCAATTTTTGGGAGTCCACACTTATTGAAATCATTTCCAAGATTATCGATACTCCGAAAAACTTTAACAGAATCCAAATCGAATTTTTTGATGATCAACAAAGTTTCTGCTGCAGTCAAAACTTCCGTTGTCAAAATGTCTTTTGAAGTTTCTGTCCAATTGTCCCACGCTTCTTTCAAAGAGAACATGATCTCAGAAATCTTACGGTAGGGTTGAAGAGCCTTGGCGAGTTTCGCAGTGCTGGCTTCTCTGGCAACTTTGCTTTTGAACCAGGGACTTTCCAAGTCGTCAAAAACTTTCAACAAATCTTTCGTTTCTTTGAATCCAGCAGTAATAGAAAACTCCATATCACTGTAGTCAAAATTGTAGAAGTCAGTTTCGAAAATGGAATCATTCAGTTGAGATATGACATGAAATGTTTCCTTGGATGGTTGACTATGCCAAATGAAGCTCGTCAAATTTAATCCTTTGTACAAATCCTTTAGAAGTGAACCTAAGTGTCGTCCCACGTTCGAAACAACGGCTAGTTCCAAAACTATCTTTCTCGACCTCATCACCATTTTGTGGTCCTCATAGGCTTTCTTTATTCCTATGTTTTTGATTTCTTCTTCCAGTTTTGGAATTTGTTCCAAGCACTCGGCGACCAACTGTCCTTGTGAGTTGAAACTTTTGAGAGTCGCAAGCGCTTCATTTCTGTCTCGTTCCACGTAGTTTGTAGTATCCTCCCCAAAGTGAACCATGAACTTGTTGAGGACTTCATAGCTGATGTTGAAGCATGACGTCTTAAAAAGTCCTCGTGCAGCTCGTGCCGCGATGAATAGATTATCCTTCTGAATATTTCTTGCTTCATTTAGTTGATTCATCAGTCGAGGAAGGTTGACATAGAAACTTAATGCGTGGTTCAATTCCGCAGGAAGTTTTTTGAAGAAATCTGATATGCTTACACCAAACGGGACACCAACAGAAAACATTGAAGGGTTTTTGGCTAGAGCATAAGCCTTTTGCATCCGATGCAGTTCAGCTGTGGCATTGGCGATGGAAAATTTGACCATTTTTTGGTAAGGGACCGGATCGACTTGAAAAAGTTCGGATAGCACATCTTCCACACTTATTCGTCTGGAGATGGCGGCGACGTGGAGGGAGATGGCATTTGTGACGCGAGCAAGGATTCGGAACTCTTCAATGATCTCCTTGAAATCGGATGGTTCTGAAAAACTTTTTGCATTTTTCAATTTCGAAATTTTGGACTTTTTTAAAAAGAATTTTCAAATTCCCCAATTTTTTTGAATTCCCGGAATTTTCGAATTTGCGGAACTTTTGAATTTCCGGAATTTTCGAATTTCCGGAATTTTTGAACTTTCGAATTTCCGGAATGTTCGAATTTCCGGAAATTTTCAAATTTCCGTAAGTTTTTGAATTTCTGGATATTTTGAATTTTTGAATTTCCGGATATTTAAAATTTCCGGAATTTTCAAAATTAAAAAAATTTCCGGAATTTTTGAATTTCAGAACTTCAGAACTTCAGAATTTCCGAATTTCAAAATTTTTGAATTTTCCTCACCTTGATTCCCACCATTTGGAGCAGTTCCAACAATTGAAAAACTCGCAAAAACCAACGAGAAGACGGTGATAAATTGTACTGTATGCATGTTTGCATACAGTTTCTTGCTCTTTTCTTTCTGAAAATTCAACATTTTCGGATCGAATTCTAGAGCCCAGAAAACTCACCGAAAGATTCTTGTTTTTGAAAAACCAGAACTGGAAAGTGTCTTATGTAGTTTTTGAGAACTGATTGTTGATTTTCGGGGGAAGACTGATCTCATGGAGATCAGATGGAGAGATAAGGAAGGTCAGTTTGAGGTTGCTTTTTTCGAAGAATCTATGAAAACGTTCACGCAAAAATTCCAAAAAAATTTTCAAAAAAAAAACAGCGTGAACACACCAATAGATTCCTGCCTTTCAACTTTGAGCCAATTTATCTTGATTTCTGTGAAAGATATCAAAAAGTGACTAACTGACAAAATACTTTTGATATTATAATAAGAATTTTATACGTTAACTACTTTTTGATGCCTTTCCCAGGAAATGAGGTATATGAGCTCAAAATTGGCGGTATGAGAGGAATACTGTTTACGGTACAGAAAATGTCAAAAAATTATCAAATCAACTTGATGTTGGCATTCTTGTTGATGGCCAGTTTGTTCCTCAGCATCCAATTTGCCCAATGATATCAGTGTCCAAAAAAAAGCTTCCTCATCTCAATTTTCAATATATAAATAGACCTCTTCTCTCTTTTTCCACATGCCCGTATATCAAAGTGTACCTATTGACAAAACGAATCCTTCCAATGCCAGAAAAAGAAAAGAGAGATTAGCAATAATTGTTGTAATTTTTCTCATCTTCTTCTTCTGTTTCTCATCACTGGCTTGGTATTTTTACAAGAAAACGAATTGTGGTGAGTGATCGATCTGCACTTTATAAACTGTATTTCCTCTGCTAGGCACTTCTTCTTACATTGTTTAAAGGAGGGAGAGAAGAGGGTTTTTCGGAGTTACGGTATGCATTTTCACCTGATGGTGCACAGTGATTAGTGTGATTAGCCCATATATCTCATTTCCTATGGTATCAAAAAGTGGTCAACTTATAAACTATTTATCATAATATCAAAAACATTTTGTCCGTCTGAACTTTCCTGATATCTTTCACGGAAATTGAGATGATTGAGCTCAAAGCGCAAAAATAGGGTGGCTTTCTATGAGAGTGTTTACTCTAGGTTCCCCAAGTTTAACTATTTAAGATTTTTTCCAGATATCCTCCCCCACGATCACACGGAATCAATATAAGACGGTAGAAATTTGAAGAATTTTTTTCCTCATTTCTGAAAACCTGAATTTCTCAAATTTTATGTAGAAAAAGAACAGAGTTAATAGAAAGAACAAAAGTTTTTCGAAAAGTTTGTCTGTTCCACAGATTTCGTCCAGTTTCGTTCCAAAAAAAATTTAGTGTTGTCTTGCCTTTTTACAATTCAGAAATTTTCTGTATGAATATTCCAGAAATTAGTCAAAGTTATAGAAAATGTTTATTTGATGGATCTGAAAATGATCTTGAACAAAAAATAGGTGGACAAATTAAAATTGGACAGTGTGGACAGTTGGGACAGTAGTTTGCTCAAATCCGGGCGACAACCAATCTTCCTGCATTTTGAACTTCTTGATGCTCTGTGCCTTCTTTTCTTCTACAGGCACAGGTCCTGGGCGATGATGCGCATAAAGGACCCGATCCATATGCGATCCTCTAGAAGTCCGTTTGACACATATCGCGAACAACGAGCTGCGATGAGTCTCATATGTGTGCGATGCGGAAGAGGCTGAATCGAGTGTTCCGAATGCGCACGTATCCTAGATGGATTCTAGGTGGGTGGGCGATGTGTGCGATATGGGTCTGATACGGTAGGCCGACTACAACACTCCGAAATCCCTGATACGCGCATTGTTTACCGTAAATCCACACCGGCAACTTTGTCAATTTTTCGTCAATTCGAGCCTACATTTCTGGTTTTTCGATTATTCTTTTTTTTTTTTTGTGAAAAAGAGTTATGGCAGACTAAAAAATCGCTGAATTCTTGCAGAAACATGTCTTTCACTCGTCAATTGCTATGTTTTTCGCCAAAATAGGTGATATTGAGATTTTTTGATTTCACTTTGTAATTATTGTAAAAATCGTATTTTCAGGTGGAATAAAAGGTAAGTTGGTAAGTATACAATAATTACAAAGTTTAAATTATAAAAATTTTCAATTTTTCATGCAATTTCAAAAAAAGTGAAAGTGAGACATATTTTTTGAACAAATGAAAAAAAAACAATTTTTAGCGTTTTTTTCCCATTTTGTTCTGTTTTTGATTGCATATCAAACTTAAATGGAAACTGCCATAAGTCTTTTTCAAAACCAAAACATTGAGTTTCAAAAAATCAGTAATATGTCGTTCAAAATATAAAAAAATATGGAAATAAAGGTAAAGTACGAAATCGGAAGACCTGAACAAGATCACATCACAATAGAACTTAACTGATACTTCTAGGAACCCCCAACCAACGTTTTAGTTCATTTCATCGAGTGCCAGCAAGCCAGGCGAGGAGATGCTTTGCGGCGGTGGTGTGCCCCATATGTCCCGTATATGCCCCATACCGGCGTCCTTTCCCTGTACCCAATTCATCGGCGCGTTCTCCGTCGCCCATCCATTATGCGTATGCGCGCCCAGGAACTGTGGGTACAGAATCGGTTTGTCTCCCGATTTTGTACTTTTTTAAAGGAAAAGGTGGGCGCGCTCGTATTTCTACATGAGGATGCAAATGGCTTTTTGGGCATTTTTGGCCTTTTTCGCCCCTTTCAAAAATCAGGTGTTTCGAGCGAGGATCGAACTCGGGTCTATCGCTTCACACACCGGCGTGTAAACCAGTGCGCTTTTCGATCGACAAAAATCTTTGTTGTTTTTGATATATAAATAACTTCCTTTTTTTGACGTGAAAATGTGAATAATTTCAAAATTCCTAATTTATGAAATCCTGAGATTCCAAGATCTCAAAATTCAGGAATTCTGGAATTCCGGGAAAAAAATCTAAAATTTAAAAAAACTGAGATTCCGAAATTTAGAAATTAGAAAATTCAGAAATTGAGAAATTGTCGAGTTTTAAAATCACAGTTCCAAAAATTCTGGAATTTTCAATCAGCGTATTATCTCCAATACAAGCCCATGTGCTCGGAGTGTGGGCTTCTATTTTTCGATGAACCTCGCGGGGTGGGCTTCAAATGGAGGTGGGCTTCTATTAGAGGAAATACGGTATACTAGAATCAAGATTTTCGAGTTTCTGGTTCTAAAAAGTGTATTTCCTTTGATTTTAAGAATATTCTAAATTTCTAATATTTCAGAAATGTTTGGAATTCCGAGGATGATTTCTGAATTGGGATACTTTTTGAATTTGGCGCAAAAATTCAGGTGTCCCAGTGTAAGGTTAACAATGCGTTTTTGCCTAAACCTATGATTTTAAACAAAAAATTGAAACAAATTTGCACCGAAAAATGTGAAAATCTTACTGATTTTCGCTAATTCAGTACTTTTTGACTGGAATTTTTCACATTTTTTGAAAAAATTATAGGCCTTCCCTTTTATTGGCTATCCGAAAAATGGTGCTAAATTCAAAAAATTTGTATGACCAGAATTCGAATTCAAAATTTACCACAAAAATATCGGTAGGAATAGGAAAAATTATTTTTTCTTCATAGCTATTCAGATTTTTTTGGTAATTTTTCAATATTTTGAAAATTATTCTATTCTTCCTAAATTTTGTGTTCTCTTGAAAAATCTGTAGTTTTTAATTGTATAGCATGTCTATATTGAAATATGTCATCTGTAATTTCAATCTACAAAAAAACTATTTCAAACGTTAATCACGATTTCCTTTTGAGTTGTGGAATTGCCGCTTCAGAGTTGAACATGGAATGAATTTCACAAATAACGATTCCGAAAAAGTATTTTCAGCATATAAGGCAAGTCAAGTATGGTGTTAAAAAATTTTGCAGAGACAATTTCATCACAATGAATATCAGCAAACACGCACGACTATTAGGAAAACAATTGAGTGGACAGCCTCTCTTGTTCGCGATGCTAACATGTGCCGAAATGTCCTCAACAGAAACTCTAAAGAAACGCCTCTGTTCAAAAATCAACATTTCCTTAGAGCAGTGCTATATAATCATCCGAATTTCCAGTCATTTTCCGAAAAACTATTTCCATTCATGGCATTACCAAAAGATCATCATTGAAACGTTTCTTTTCTTTTGAATATAATAACTTTTTTGTTTTTTTAAATGAATTAAATTGGATTTAGATATTACAGACAAACCATTATAGCATCAAAAAACTCTGAATTCGGAATTTAAATGCAATTTTTAACCGAAAATTAATTCATTGAAAAATCGAGGAAAAAGTGTGCGGCGACATTGCAATTTAGGCTCCGCCCCTCACCCCGCCCACTTTCCCCGGTTTTTCTTCCCCGATTTTTTTCCCCGGAATTTGCGGGTAGTGTGCTGTGTCGATTGTTGACAATCGACAAAAATCGACGAAAATCGTCAAAATCGGTGTCGATTTCGTCGACTCCATCAAAAATCGACATTCAAAAAGTCGACAGAAAATCGACTTTTCAAAAGTCGATGAAAGTGAAAATCGACAAAAGTCGATTTTTGTCGATTTTGAATCGACTCAAAATCGACAAGAATCGACAGAAAATCGACTTTTGTCGACTTTTGTCGACTTTATTGTCCGAGAGAACTACACGACCGGTGACCTAGAAACTGCCTGTGACCGGGGTATTTTTCATGAAAAACAGGCATTTTTCATCGAATTTTCCACTGAAAAACCGTATTTTTCTTGTTTTTTTTTTGAGTGTTTTGTTTTTTTTCTGTTTCATTTACGACATTCTTGCTTTTTGCAGATGTATTCGTCACAAAATCTATCTAAAGCGTGGCGATACTTCGAAAAACAAAATAACGGACAAACTGTGACCTGTAAACTGTGCGGAAGGAGCATAAAGTTCTTTGACCACAACGATGCATCAGCACTTAAACAGTCACCACGAGAAAGAAGTTGAAGAAATGGAAAGATCGGTAAGCAGAAAATTATATCAAAATCTGAGTTTTCTTCAGATCTACGAAGAAAAATACGTCGACGACTGAAGAGTACGAATATGACGACGAGAATGATGACTCAGAAGGCGAAGAATATTACGAATCCAGAGAGCATAACGATGATACTTTTGGAAACGATTTGGCCCAAATAATGAAACATTAATTCCTTATGCTGAACTTTGTTCTTCTTCTTCCCTTTTTTTAATTTTGTCGCTTTGAATTTTCTTCTATTTTCCTTGCCATCATATTTTGTACCCCAGTTGAAACTAAGTTTTACACTATTTGTTTTTTATCCATAAAAATAAAGTTGTTACTCTAAAATAAAGTTGTTACAATGATTTCTTCAAAAAATTAGAAAAAAACATTTCTCGAGGTGAAATTTTACTTTGAAGTCCGGAAAAGTCGATTTTTCGTCGACTTTCGTCGATTTTTTGTCGACTTTTGTCGATTTTTCTGTCGATTTTAAGTCGACGCAAAATCGACAAGAATCGATTTTCGTCGACTTTCGTCGACTTAAAGTCGACAAAAATCGACAACGAAAAGTTCCATTTTCATCGACGAATAGCCTTTTCGAATCTGTGAATGTCGACTGTGTCGATTTTCAGAGTCGACAAGAATCATCGATTTTCGAGTCGACTCGGCACTCTATTTGCGGGGTCTCGCTGAGTAGCGGGGTCGCTATGCATACGCGCCCCATGGCTATGCGACAGAGAGCGTAGGCAGCAGAGAAGCGCTTGCGTCTCCTCGCTGTGCACACTGTCTCTATTCGCATTTTATGCATTTTCATTCGAATTCGTCGTTTTGAATAATTAGCATTGATACACATTTTAGACATGGTGAATTCAGCGGAGTCTAGAAAGAAGAATGTACCAGAACAAAGGTTAACAATTAAGCATTTTTTAATGCAAAATTCTCACATTTAAGGCTCCTCAACACCGCTTCGAGCGTTATTGTTCTTCCACAGGCTGCAGAGCGAGACGATGTTATTCCAGCAGTATTCAGAT
>NC_013488.2:15511105-15524559 GCF_000004555.2 Caenorhabditis briggsae | reverse complement strand
CCCAGTATCCACTCCTTTGACAGCCCACCAAAGACAGCATCCCCAACTTTTGAGTAAAATTAGGTTCCGGGATGTCCAGGGCTAGCTGTTACTTGGCAATCAACTGACCCTTCCACATATTGTTAGAGTAACTTACCGACTTATTATCTACGGTAATTAGATCATCCACCCAATTGAACGTGCGAAGAAACGATAGGAGAAACATGCACATGTCTAAACGACGATCCATAACATATTTCTTCAAAACATTGTGTACGAATCGACCCAGTTCTTGAAGTTGCCATGAGACTTTAATCCAGTCACAATACTTGGTTGACTAACGGACAATGCCTTTGACGTTTAACGGGTGGTTTGTAATGGATCGGCTTCAACAGTTGTGTTTAATAGGTCCAAGTCCAACTTCGGGACCGAGTTCCGTATTTGACTTCAAAATGTTTGGCTAAATTGATCGGACCAGTGTTTGATGGTAGGAACAACAAGAGATATTCCTTCATCTCTTTCTTTCATTTTCTGATGAATATCAGAGTTTTTCAAACCAGGAACGAATAAAAATAAAATGACGTTTCGAAAATGTAGACGGTGTAGGTCGAAAGAAAGCGGCATGCTCGCGAACGACAAGAAGTATTAGAGAGGCAAAGTGTATATAACTAGTCCATGTGATACTCTATCCGACCAAAAACATCCTCCAAGAAAAACCATCCCACTGACAAGATATGAATTCTCAAAGTGGACCATTCAAAATCGGAAGAAACTTTTGCATCAACCTAATAATTACTCACAAAATTAGGAACCCGATTCTTACGATCTTCATCAAAATCTCCAATCTCCATCTTCGTTTTCTATAGTCATGTTCTAGAATATCCGACGCTGATCCTGCGTACTTTTTCTCCCATTTCGCATCTTCATAACATTCAAACCAGTACATTGCATTAAAAAATAAAAAACCATCACGAAAGCTGTGAAAAAAGCCCAGAATGATAGGTTATGATCCATGATTCCAGTAGTGATAAGGAATACTGGTGATGATTGATAAAGAAGGTTGATAAGAATGAGGATGCCTGGAAAGTTACAAGTTGATTGGAATAAAAATTTAAGAGATATCTTACAAATCGCGCCATTTTTACCATTTTTACCATCAGATTTGTAACTCATTATTCAGCGAAAAAATGAATTGAGAATGAGAAAAACGATTTGGTTGGTTTGGGTACTTTGTTGGGGATTATTACACAGGTGTGGGATCATTTCGAAGAATACAGTACTGCTAGGTACTGTATTCCCATTAAAATAACAATTTAAAAATTGAAAGTTTGCTTTCCAAAATCTTTGCAAAGTTTGAACTTTCAATTTCATGACTCATACAACATATTCAAATTTCGAAATATTCAACAAATTTCAGATCTTCGATCGAATAAAAAAATGTTTGTCCTCAAACTGGTTCAACTATGTTAAAATAGGAAAAAACATTAATCCCATAGGCATTTTTTTGTTTTTCCAACCAAACAATATTTGTCAGGAATTGTCATGTTTCTAGGTTTAAAATAATAAATTTGTGTATAAAATATGAAAATATTCTCAGTTTTTCCAGGAAAAACTTGTCAAAATGAATGCACCAGCAACAGAAAATAATAAAAATATGGCTCGCTGTAAGTTTTTTTTTTTAAATTTATCGTCTAAAAATTCGAAAATCTAAAAATCTGAAGTCCTGAAAATGAGAAATTTGTAAATTCCGAAGTTCGAAAACTTAAAACTTTAAAAGAAATCAAAAGTCAAACAATTCGAATGTCGAAAAATTAAACAATTATTTAAAAGTTCAGAAATGCAAAAATTTTGGAATTCAGAAATTGAGAATTTCGAAAATCCAAAATTCGAAATATCAAAAGAAAAGTAAAACATCTGGAAATTCAACTATCTGAGCATTTTAAAATTCCAAAATTCGTAGTTCGAAAATTGAAAAGTTCAGCAAATCAGCAAATCGGCATTTTAAAATGCAAAAATTAAAAAATTTGAAATCTAAAAAAATCAGAAGTTCAGAAAATAAATGATTCCAAAATTAAAAAAAAAAGATATTACGAAATTCAGAATTTAGAAACGTGTTTGAGAATTTTGAGAAGTTAAGAAGAGTATCAAAGTCTTTCAGTTTGAAATTCAGAATGTTTCAACAAATCAATATATGTACTAGACTCTAGAAACCATTTTCGAAATTTCAAAATTTTATGCCAACTAAAACCATTTTGAATTTTACATCAATTATTTCAGATTTCCTTATTGGTTGTTTCATAATTTGTGTGGCCCCAGTCGTCTATATCTGTGCCATTGGTTTTCTGATGTCTCTTTTCGAAGGATATCTAGCCGATTTGACCATAATTCACTTGCTCACAGTCATCTGTTTGTCAATTTATATATACATTTATTTTAAGGAATTAAAAGAGCAAGCCAAATTTCAAAAAAACTTGAATCTTTCAAATTTCGACGAAGAGAAGTATACAAAAGCCAAGATGATTCTAAAAGTCGTATTATTTTTTTTGTAAGTTGAAAAATTCGTTTTGAATTCGAAATTTTGTGTTTTCAGAACGTTATACGGATTCTATTTTTGTTCTGGACAACTCAGCTACGCGGGAGTTTACAATCCTCGCTACGATTTTTATTTTCAATCATTGATTTTTTGTATAATTTTTCTGGTTTTATTTGGTCTACAGATTGCTAGCTTTTTGTGTGGAAAACTAAACATCCTACAGAAATTTATTAATGAGAAGATAGTGGAAAGTTTCAAAACTTTGATTTGATCATGTTCTGTTTGTTGCGTATTATAATTTCAAATCTTTAAAAAAAATCTTTAAAGAGTGAGGACATGAAAACATTTATTTCTCAAAATCGAAAAATTCCAGAAGAAGCCAAAAGACAGTTTCAGATGATGGCAAATTCAACTCCAGTGGCACACAGAGACACAAAATGTTGACAATTCCTCAAAAGAATATTGTAGTCTCCATCGCGAAATTTATCGGCAGCTAATTCTTCTGCTTTCTTTGCGATTTCCTCTCCAGTCCGAATACGCAATGGCAAATACTATATTTATTAAGTACAGGAAAAAATATTTCTGAACCAACAAACATTGCGGATTTGATGAAAAACTCCTCTCGTGGATTATTGAAATCATCCGCGTAGATGAGCATTCCAAAACTGACAAAACATCCGTAAAAAATTCTGAAAAATTAGATTTTTTTTCTAAAAAAAAAAATAAAACTTACAGAAAGAATAGCACAGTTTTTAAAATAAATTCTGCATTTGTATAGTTTTTCTTGGATTGACACCGGATTTTCAAAATTCGTTTTCTCCAATTTCGCATTTTCTCGCAGCTTTTTCAGATGAGCCCAAAAATAGAAAATGAGGAAAAATGCAGTTGCAAAATGCCAAATGGAAAAATCCGCAAGATGTTCATCGAAAATGGATAGTTGAATTCCGTTTGAGATTAAAAATACACTGGGGCAAAGACAGAGAATCACAGAGAAAACCAGAAAATCTGAAAGTTAATTTGTTTTTTTAAAATTTAAAGAAAAAAGAACTTGCACTTAGAATTACTTCCTTTTTTGGAATCCATTTCGATAGCTCTGAAATTCGAAAAACCCCATTGAAATGGAAATCCCATATCCTTTTTTATATGGTTCTAAACTTGAAAAACAAGGGAATGAACTGTCTGAAAAATAGAAAACAAGTCTAGAGGATTAAAATTAAACGGGACTGTTTCATACGATTCGTTATTTTTTCTGTACACAAGTGAGACGAAATGTGAATAACACACACCACTACTTATAAAATCCATTCAAATTTGAAAAACAATAGAATTAAGCCGTCTGAAAAATATAAAAACATGTCTAGAGGATTAGAATTACGGAACTGTTTCATTGATATGAAACTGAATTTCTGAATTTCTGAATTTCTGAATTTCTAAATTTCAGAATTTCTGAATTTCTGAACTTCTGAATTTCTGAATTTCTGAATTTCTAAATTTCTGAATTTCTGAATTTCTGAATTTCTGAATTTCTGAACTTCTGAATTTCTGAATTTCTGAATCACCTGAGTTTTATGGAATGAACTTGAACTTTTAAAAACTGAAAATTTTCAAATATCTGGATTTCTGAACTTTTTGTTTTTTTGTTTTGAATTTCAGAGATTTTTCGAGTTTTTAGGACTGCTGCATTGTTTAATACCTGATTTTTTGAAGCTTTTCTAATACTTCATTTTCGAGAGAATTTTGAAAAAAAAACGAATTTCTTGGGAAGTTTGGTTTGAAAATTTTTGGAAAATTTCGAAAAATTATAGTTTTTCGAGAACCAATTTATTCCCACAAAATTTCAGTAAAATTATCAAATCAAACATTTCAAATTTTCCACTGTCTTCTCATGAAGACTTCTCTTCAAATCCAGAATTCTGCCGAACAAGAAAACTACAACAGGAAGAATGAAAATAAGCAATGAGAAAGTACAATACAAAAAGAATGCCCAATAAAATTCGTAACGATAGTCCCCAGTTTCCAGAACGTCCAGAACATTGTAACTGATGTAGAATCCGTACAAAGATCTGAAATTTTTCCATTTTTTTCAATTTCAATTTCCAATTTCTTACAAAATGAAATAAACAGTCTTCAAAATCAATTTGACATTGTTCAATCGTTTTTGGTTTTTCTGAAATCGTTCTTCATCCGGAAATTCACTTTTTTCCTCTAGATTTTTATCGTGTTTTGCTTGTCCAAATATCTGAATGCAATGAGCCAGAAAATAGATAATAAAGCAGGAAATAGTCGCGAAATTCCAGAATTTCCAGTCAGAAATGTAGTCGTCGTAGGAATGAATTCCAGCAAGTATAAGGCAAACGATGGGAGCGATATAAATCAGAGAAGAGATGAGAAGGAAGCCTGGAATGTTTAGGAATCTTAAAAGAATACTGAAATATTAAAAATTTTTGAACTCACAAATTGCTCTGGTTCTTATCGGTTGGGTGAATTCCGGCTGGGAGTCCATCATGAAAAACATACAAAAATGAGACGAAATGTGAAAAACACACCCCACTATTTATACAATCCATTCAAATTTGAAAAACATGTAACATTGAAAATATACTTATGAGAGTAACAGAACGATAACAATAGGAAAAAGTTGAAAAACAACTGGATTGTTATGCCAAACAGTTGTCGGGTCCAAAAACTTTTTGGTGGGAATGACAGGGTATTTTAATTTTCATAATTCATAATGTTCGAGAATTTGAGAATCTTTGTGTTTCAGAACCTCAGTATTCGGAAAAAGCCGGATAGTTAGGGATAGGAATTCAGGAATTCAAAAAATAAGAACACGAAAATCGGAATACATGAAAATCAAAATAAAATAAAACCTCAGAATTTCCAAAATTGAAGATTTAGAGTTTTGAAATTTTCCAATAATCTTATGAATAGCTTCTGGTTTTGATGACTGATTCACTTCCGGCTCCGAATCCACCATGAAAAATATTTTTTTCAATAAAAAAAAATAAAATGTTATAAAATTATGAACAACAACCAGATTTTATATAATACAGTATTTTAAATACATAAAAAAAAAGATTCCAGGAAATATGTAAACATACTAAAAATAGAAAATACATAAGTGAAAGGCAAATACTCATCTGCTTTGGTATTATCTGCTATTTACTCGTCTCCTATATTGGCTCGTCTGCTATAGCTTGATCATCTGCTATATTGGCTTACTCAGGTAAACGATTCGGAATTAGATCTGAGTTCATTCGGAATTAGATCTGGACTAGATCTAATACCGAAGTTGCCACGAGAAATGCGCCATCAATGACCCAGCTGCCGCGGATGAATTGTTTTCTTTTTTTTGTTGTCCTAAATTTTTTTCGTCAGGAAAATGGGTTTTTCTCTCAACTTCTGCCTTTTTTCGCTCGGTTATTTTAAACTATATTTTCTGGAACATATTTTAATGTGTTGTGCACGTTTTTGCAAAATTTTAGGTGAATTTTTTTAGGGACAGCTGAATATTCAAAGTTTAATTTATATATACGACTTCTATAGAAGACAGTAATTCTATGAACCGACAAAAATACGAATATTTTGAAGATTTTAAATTCATAGAAAACTCTGCAGGTAAGATAATTTTTGCCCTTTTCAGCTTAAAGGACTACGTAAAAACGATGCAAGGGATCACCGAAAAAACAAGAAAAAAAGAGATGATACATTTCTCTGATAGTGAGCTCAATTTACACAAGTCGAGAAGGCCTTACTTTTGGAAGCCGTGTCTTGTCATTAGCAGGTTAGTTTTCGAAAGTCTGGTGGACAAAGAAACATGTGTGAAATTGCAGGCTCTAAACCGAATGTGTCATGACCCGATTGAAACTATTCAAAAGTTTGGGATTTGTTGTATAAAACAACTGCTCTGATGAATTTATTTGGATTTGCGAAGATTTGAGTACGGAAATTATATTGAAATGGCTCAAGTAAGTTTATTATCGACATCACAAAGCCAAAAACTTCTTTTTTCAGTTAAATCAACATTCATTTCATAAAGAATATCCATCTTATCTACAACCGGAAACTATGACAAGAGAATTTTCAAAATCGAAAATATGGACGAGCGGAAGAATTCGAATTGAGATTTTTTTTTTCATAAATTTTGTCACACTTTCTTATCTCATAGGTCCCATTATTCTCGCTGATCTCATCGTTTTCTTTCTTGCTGATCCCATTCATTCATTTGTATCACACCCCTCATTTTCGTTCCGATTTCCTATATCTACATTTTAATCAATGTTTTTTTTTCTCATACTTGTTCTGTTTTCTTTTTTAATAAATTTTGTTATAAATAAAGTGAATGGCGTTGAAAAGAAAACAAAATTTGAAAAGCGCTCGCTACGATGCTCCGAAATCCCGCTGGTCTGTTCGGAATTAGATCTAATTCGTTCGTAGTTCATTCGGTGTTTGTTGGAATTAGATCAGCTAAATTCTGTACTAGATCATGCCACTTCTATTTACGAACGAACCCAGATCTAATTCCGAATCAAGTCAGATCTAATTCAGAATCGTTTACCTGAGTTATCTGCTATAGATCATCTGCTATATTTGTCTTATCTGCTATTAGGAAGATCATCTGCTATGGGGTTTCTCATCTGCTATAAATTGTAGAAATTCCAGTATCTGGTGAATGGTCCTGTGGGGTGAACCTCCTTGTTCTCTGTCTGAAAAATTTTTTTGAAATCAGATTTTGAGTGTTCACTATGTACCTCATACTAGAAGAGGTTCGGCGACCATTTGTTTGCGAAGAATAGAACGTATTTATTACTTATACGGGAAATAAATTTTTAAATAAAAAAATCGGAAACGAAAAAAATGTAAAAATACCGATAAGGCAATTTTAAGACAGCGCAAGACAACATTCTATAGTTTTTCTTGAGAAAATTAATCAATTTTAGCAGTATTTCTTCGTTTTTCGACTTCCAGAAATTTGTTTTGTTGCCAAAATCCTCCGAGAGGATTACACGAGGTAGCGTGTCTCGCCACGAAAAGCGTCGTTGGCTGAGGATCAAACGTTAAAGCATGGGCAGCCAAATACGAATTTTCCTGCGTTTCGCAAACTTTTTTTCTTTTTTTTTTCTTTTTTTTTTGAGAAAATTCTCTATTTTCAGCTGGAATATATTATGGTCAAGAATTTTCGGAATTATTTGTGACGAATTTTTAGAAATTCTTAGAAGAATTTTGGGTTTTTTCCATGTTTCGAAAATATCTGAAAACGTTTTTCTTTCTCATTTTTCTCGACTTTCGTATTTTCAACATCAGCATAATTTTCAGGCAGCCTACGGCTCATCAAAAGGAAAAAAGAGATTATATTGATGGAAATCCGACCGGCAATGAATGAAAGTAGTTTTTTTTCGAAATTTTCAAAGGAGAGCCTACTTCGCAGTGTTCAAATCTAGTTTTCAGGTATTTAACACAAATTAATTTTCAGAAATTTGAACTTAAAATCTCGAAAAAATATAATTGGAGAAAATACCCAAAACAATTTTATGATAATCAAAAAGAAGAGCGCTTCGAATATCGTTATCAAGTTTTATTGAAGTATGATCCTGAATGTTGATATCGAGATTTATTGGAGAATTTCGGAATTTTTCATGGAAAATCGATGAATATGGATCGAAAATATCGATTTCTGGAGTAAGCTAATTGTGATGTATTTTGATTCAGCTAATTGTAATGTATTTCTGTGATCGTTCTATTTTGTACCACCGGATATTTATCCCTCTTTCACTTGTAAACTTTTTTTTTTAATCTAAACCCGTCCCCAGAAATATTTGTGTTATTTCTTTTATTGTTTTTAAGTAAAATCTCTTTTTTAGCTGTTTTCTTAATCTATCCGCTGTTCCCTTGATGAAAAATCGAAAATTCAGAGCCATGATTGTGAAATAGTTGTAGTTTATAGTCTAGTTAGCAGACCATTGATTTCGCAACAGAGAAAAAATTTCAGCGAATTCTTCACTTACTAGAATCTGACTTGCCATGTTCAAGTTACTTGCGCGCCAGCGTTAATAAAGCTCAGGTTTCACTGATTTTCCCAAATAATAGCAGACTAGAAAACCCATAGCAGATGATTTTCCTGATAGCAGACGAGATTCTGAAACTGGAGTAAAAATAGCAGATAAGACAAATATAGCAGACGAGCCAATATAGCAGATGATCTAGCCATAGCAGACGAGCCAATATAGCAGACGAGTAAATAGCAGATAATACCAAAGCAGATGAGTATTTGCCTAAGTGAAAAGCTTGTAGATCAAAAGCTTTGGATCTATAGTGAACGGGACAATAATATTTCAGATTTGCTGATTATCGAAATTTGAAATGATTTCTGAATTACAGTATTTTGCAGATAAGTAGCTGGAATATTCAAATAGGAAGTTTTCAGTAGAATTACGGGAGATTCAGTTTTAAAGGTTTTGTATTAAGTTCGAAAGTTATATGGTTCACACGGTACAGCACTTCGGTTTGGATTTTCTTTTTTTTTGGGCCCTCTATTTAAATTTTTGTCAACTATTTTTTTTTTCAGATCCCCTTGCACCAAAACTCATTTAATTATAATTCAAATTGTTAGCACTTGGTATTTTTTCCTTAAAAACTCAATTTTTCCCATTATCACAAATTTGACTCTTTTTGATTTCTTGGATATTGCTCCAGACAACCGATACAATATGACTGGAGTTATGACGGAGGCGTTACCTATGAAAACTACAAAAATTCAAAGTGGTATTTAATTCCCAAACCAAATAACCAATTTTTTCTAATTTTCCTACAACTATGTCTGAATCTTCTGGAAATTTTTTATTCTGGATTCAAGTCACACATTTTGTCCCAAAACTTGGATTCATTCTCACAACACTTTTCGGATCGCTTCTTCTTCTGCTCAATTATCTCGGCGCGCAGAAAAACTTTGGATCCTATAAATACCTGATCAGTGCGTTTACAATTCTTGGCATGGTTTTTTCAGCCGTTGAGATTCTGGTTTATCCGGTAGGCAATAAGAAGGAAAGATCCTGAAAACCAATAAAGAAAATTCCAGAATGTGCACAATTATAAAGCCGGATTTCTGTTCTTCAGTTTCCAAGAGTCTTTTGGTTTGACAAGTTCATGGAGTAGGAATATACCATTGGCAGGTTACACATTTTTCCATTCAGCCACAATGTCGCTGTTGTCGGTGCATTTTATATACAGATATTGGGCTGTTTTTGAGTGAGTTTTCATTTTAACAAAAATTTTAAAAACATCTTTTTCAGCACTAACAAATTAAACTACTTCCAAGGGATCCGGTCTCTGATCTGGTTTGGCTACTGCACATTCTTTGGGTTCCAATATGCCCTTGGAACTTACTTCTTCCTTGCCAGAGACGAAATTGCCGATGAATACTTCCGTGAAGACGTTCTTCTTCGCTACAATGCAAATATCACAGAACTTCCTGCAATGTCAATTGTATCTTATGATCCTGTTGATGGATCAATCCGCTGGTTTAATCTTATGGGAGTGATCAATATCAGCGCAATTGTCAACTTTCAATATGCCATTATGATTTATTGCGGATGGACGATGCATACAAAAATGGAGGATAAGATTAAGCATTTTTCGGAGACATTGAGAAAGCATCATAAGCAATTTTTCAAGACTTTGGTTATACAGGTACGGATCCTTTTGAAGGAAAAAAGGAGAAATATATTTGGGATTACAGATCACAACTCCCACTATCATTCTTTTTATTCCGATTACTATCATCATGATTTTGCCAATTATGAATCTGGATATCAGTCTTCCAACTGGAGTGTTCCTTTGTAGTTTTACCCTCTATCCAGCAACTGATTCGATGACTGTAATGTATGTGGTGTCAGAGTATAAGAATACAGCTAAAAGTGAGTTTAGGAAATTATTTGAAACTGAATGTTTTGTTCAGGAATCCACAAAGTGTTCGGAAATGGAATAAAAGAAATACAAGTATCGAGAATTAGCTCTACAATAAACCCGGCCAGCACAGCACCGTCTTCGTGAATTTAAATATTTTCTTGATAGCTTTTGTTCCGGTTATAGCCTTAAACATGACAACATCATTAAAAATGGTTATCGGAGCTCCACAACCCTTTAATGCTCTAATATAGAAGCCAACCCTATATGTACACTTTAAGCTCAATTTCCGTGGTTACTTTAAAAGATATAAAATACTATTCAACTGATAAATTATTTATCATAATATCAGCAATAATTTAACAGCAGACAGATTTTTAATATCTATTATAGGAACCGAGATACATGAGCTCAAAACGTTTACGGTACTCGTAAGAATATGGAATACCCCGAAGAAGAATATAGTTTGTTCCGAACATTACATCTCACAAAACTTGCACCCAAACCCCACACAAACACTTTTATAGTTTCTCCGGATATATAAATCAGAGAAGTTGTCATTTTCCGATCCAAACTACGAAGCATGAAGCTTCTTAGTCTTGTTTTCTTGGTGCCTTTTATTGCGGCCATTTTCCTCGAAGGTAATGGTAACGGTGGAGAAAGACATCATAGTGGAGGTGGTGGATTCTCGTCTTCTTCTTCGTCTTCTGGATCATCTGGTTCTTCTGAAGAACATGGACACCATCATGGGCATAGGCCACCCTATAGGCCACCCCATAGACCACCACCACCACCCAGAAAGCAATGTGATGAGGGATGGATGAGATTCGAGAGACCTAATGGATTGATTTGGTGTATTTATGTGAGTTTGAAAGCCGGTTTTGAAGTTTAAAATGCATTTTTTCAGCTCGGCTATTCTGGAGTCACCAACGGCTACTTTTCTCAAGATCAGGCTCAATCTGCATGTCAAAGTCTCGGAGCCACTCTCACCAAATTTCAAAACGATAATGAGCGAATGACAGTAGCTCGTGAGGCTCTGACTAAAATCACCAACCAAGGGATTATGGTAGCTGGGCTTTGGCTTGGAGCCACAAATCTTCCGGGATGCCGATCTCCTAGTTGTGGACCGTATAGCACTTTTCAATGGACCGATGGACATACAACAGGATTCGAAGGTTTGAAGTGGGGAGTTGGCGAGCCGGATAACAATAATTGGCCGTGAGTTTTTAGTAGGAAAAAATTATAAAAGTAGATGTACAGAGGAGTCACGGCTTGCATTCAACAGTTTATCATTTCACCAAACTTCGTGGCGGGACCAAATGACTATGCCTCTTGGAAAGCAGCATTTAATAATGGAGATTTGGACAAGTATACATGTCAAGCACCAGCCTATCCATACACGAGATACTATGCTTGTGGAAAAGTCGGTGCTCAACGAACTGCATAAGATTCAATAAGACTCAATAAATAATATTTTCATGGGTTTCCTAGTTTCTATATAAATTAACGGCGTTTTTTAAAGCTAATTGACAAAAAGAAAAGTATAGTGTACTACTGAAATGCGATCCAAATAAGGAAAAAAGCAGAATGATCTCGGGTGGGCTCGAACCACCGACCTTCTGTGTGTTAGACAGATGTGATAGCCACTACACCACGAGACCGCTGTTGGAAACAACATACAAGAAGGGACACTAACGAGGGCGACACACACGCACTAGGTGACCTTCATAAACGCAAATTGACCCTTGCACTTTCGGCCTGCTTAGTATAGTGGTTAGTACTCCACGTTGTGGCCGTGGCGACGCTGGTTCGATTCCAGCAGCAGGCATTGTTTTCTTTTTAATTTTTTTGTTTCGGTAATAGGTTTAAAAATGTGGCTTCGGGCGTTTTAATTTGGTTCTTCACATGTTTTGATCCAGTTTCGTTGTTTCTTGGGATAAAATTTTTAGAAGAGATTCATTTCTTATCGGCATTTATTTAGGTGTCTCTAGTTTCTTTTTTCAATGCAATTTCAATTTTAACATGCAAATGGAAAACCAAAAATAATTTCAAAATCTGAATAAATTTTTTTTTTTTGAGTTTACATGTTGTGTAAGTTTCCAATCTCCAAACTTCTCGTCTTTTTCCCCCATTTTCAGTGCGCGTTCGTTTTTTCGTTTCTTCTTTTCTGTTTCATTTGTTAACGTTCTCTTTCCCCCATCTCTCCGTCGCCCGTATAGCTCAGTGGCAGAGCGTCTGTCTCGTAAACAGAAGGTCGGCGGTTCAATCCCGCCTGGGGGCATTTTTTGTTTTTTATCATTGTTTTAATCAAAAAGAATACTTTAAAAATAACACATAGTTTTATTGAAAACTTTCAAGGATTCGGCATAGGCGCCGGAGTTGTACTTTTTGATTTTTTAACACGAGACATACAGAAATTGTAAAAGTATTTGATAAGCATACAGAAATATACAAAAAGGGTAAGTAGGCCGAAATAGAAACTGAAAATTATAGGATCCGGATTTTCGGCTCCTTTTCCGTGGACCGCAGCGATGAGAACGTGAAGAGCAGTTATAGTTAGACCGAAGGTTCTGGAAAAAATGTTACCTTAAAACCTGTAGTAGAAGAGCCCCCTAACTTTGAGCCAAATTTTCTCAGTTTCTGTCAAAGATATAAAAAAGTTTTCAACTGATAAATTGTTTATTATAATATCAGAAGTGTTTTATTAGTTGACCACTTTCTGATATCTTGCTTAGGAATAGAGATAATTGAGCTGGAAGTTGACACTGTGAGGGGACCCTTCTGTTACAGGTTTCACGGTAGAAATTTTTTAAATTTTCCAAGGTACAATGATACTTGAAAACTCACACCAAGGACAAAATCACCCGAAAAACTATACTGGAAGTCCTGAGTTTCTTCGAAGAGCTTCTTTTCTGCTTATCCTTCTGCCATTGTCTGATTTGCTCCTTGTTGGAATTCCTAATCGAGCTTCTTGGTCTTGGAAACTTTCCCTCAAAAATCACTCCATTAAATTTGTGTTTCCAGATAAATCAATCGATCG
>NC_013488.2:15507482-15510105 GCF_000004555.2 Caenorhabditis briggsae | reverse complement strand
TGAACGCTCGCCATTTTTATTGCAACGATGCTCCGATATGACGAGGCGCGCATTGTTTAGCAGCCCGTGTCGATTTACGGGGGTTTGTTTTGTTTTTTTTTCGACATCCACTTCTTCGGAAATCTCAAGATATCTCTCCGAGTACTACGATCCTTCAACGAACGAATCGGTTGAGGAGTATTGGAAAAGAAAAAGATTCGAATACCCCGGACTGTACTCAGCAGCACTTTTCGTTTTTTCGATTGTTCCCAGTGAAGCCATGTGTGAGACTACGTTCAGCACTGCGTCGTTTTTGTTAGATAAAACAAAAACAAGATTACTGTACAAGCGTGTGGAGATGGTCGTTCTGGGTTCGCAAATAGCCACGAAATTTCCACACTGGCTCGACTGATTCTCTCACTAATTGTAGTGATTTTTCTAGTTAATTTTATGTTACTTTTCTATATTTTTTGTTGGATTGGTTGATATGAGCTTTAATTTTCTCCCCCGGTTTCCATTTCTTTGTTTCCCCTTGTTCATTTATACGGTTTTTACATTGTTATGCTACTTGTTAAGAAATAAATTAAAATAATTCTTCAATAATTTCTGTTTTTTCTTAAATTCGAACGGGCCGGGCCGGGCCGGGCCGGAGAAAAAATAATCTCGGCCCTTTTTTTTTTTTTTTGAAGTCCAAACTTCAACATTTCAAAAATTTTGTAGTTGATGAAATCACTAAAGATGAGCAACGTTTAGAAACCAAAGAGGCGCAGACAAGTAACATAAAACGACAATTTTATCAGTTTTGAATTCACAAATTTTCGAAACTCATTTTCAAATGACTGCTAGTTTTCAATCTAATTTTCCAATATGTAAAAGGCCAGATGTTGTTATTCGGGCAATCACAAAACAATCCGATTTCAAATCTGTGTGAGTTTTGTTTCTGAAAAATATTGAAAAATAACAAAAACTACAGGCTAACACTCAGCCAAGTATGTCGGAATTTTCGAAGGAAAAAAATAATTCACGGAATTGGTGAATCAAATCTTCCAAATACAAATTTCACCAGAATCCTCGTTTCGGCAATGATTCTTCAATTTGACTGCATGATTCTTAAATATGACTCTGAGCAGAAAACCGATGTTATTCAGTATTTGGACAAAGAAAATGGAGTTTGTGACAGAATGTTCGAGAAGAAACACACAAATTTGAAAGGCATAACTGCGTTGGATCTGGCCATGGGAGACCTAGAACGAATTTTAAAATTTCAAAAAACCGAACTGAATTCTCTATCGGTAACTGTGAATTGGTCTCCTCGCGATAGCACCCCGGTGGCCAGATTGTTCCCTGAAAAGCTGAAAAATGTGCTGAAATCAAAAATTATTAAAACCAAGAATTTGAACATATCCGCTTTTCGACAGAGTTATTTTATGGCAGTTATACCCTTTGTCGATTCTGAATTTCTTGAAAAACTTTCTATAAATCGTCCTGATGGTTTTAAACGCCGTGATAAAGATGCTTTTAATTTGGACATGGAAGAAATTGTAAGCACCGAGCAATGGAAAAAACTAGAACAGTTCGATTCTGGATCTTATAAATTTTCTCCGCCGCTGGAACAATTAGTCCATTTTTCTAATATCAACGTTCATCTGAATTCATTTTTGCTAAAAGATTTGAAGTTTTTGCGACAAGTGAGTTACGACATATTTTATCAAAATTTAAATAAACTTTCAGGCATTTTCAAAATCTTCAAACTTCAAATTCATATCAGCTATCAAGAGTTGAAAGATTTTGACGGTTTTGCAAACTTTTGGGGACAACATTGGAAACCTGGATTTCCGAAACGGCGAAACTTTTATAAGCGTCGTGAGGGGTTAATTATTTGTCATAGACCGGATGTTGAAAGCATTTCAATTCAGAAATAAGGAATACCCAAATGGGGCAGTTATTTAAAGGTGGGGGGACAGGAGATTTTTCGTAGTTTTTTTGTAGCTAGAGTATGCATTCTACCGTCACGGTGTACAACGCTTAATGTCACTCTGCGTACAGCTGTCGTCCTCGCCTTTATGTATGCAATGGAGCGGACGCTTTCTCTTTACCCGCGTGGCTCAGTCGGTAGCGGCGCCGCACCCTCAATCCTCGCCCCCCACAAGTTCAACTCCTCGAGGAGCGTATGTAAACGGGATTTCGAGAAATTTATTTTTTTTTTCATGTCCCCCACCTTTAAATAAAATGCAATTTTTAAATTTTTTCATGTTTATATTTTTCAATGTGAATATGAACCAAAAAACATTCTGACAATTCTGAAGCTTTAAATTTGGAAAGAAGGAGTTTGAAAATTTAATCGTCATTTTTTCGGTCAAATTGTTTTCTTTTCCGATTTTCTCGGATGTCATTTTTAGCTCGATTAGTCTTTTTTCCCGGTTGGTTTCAGACAATTGCACATTTTTCGCTCACTATTCTACACAAGATGACATGACTTCGTCAATGTGAAAGAATGGGTTTCCTGCTGGGTTAACCCATATGGCAAGTATGGCCCTCCCGCGGTATTTTGAAAAAGAACTGATTGAGGAGATTATCCACCCCCATCAAATGTTTGTTTGTTCTTTGGACACCTGTAACACGGAATCGACACCTAAACGAGCAG
>NC_013488.2:15499187-15506482 GCF_000004555.2 Caenorhabditis briggsae | reverse complement strand
CCTCTAGAAGTCCGTTTGACACATATCGCGAACAACGAGCTGCGATGAGTCTCATATGTGTGCGATGCGGAAGAGGCTGAATCGAGTGTTCCGAATGCGCACGTATCCTAGATGGATTCTAGGTGGGTGGGCGATGTGTGCGATATGGGTCTGATACGGTAGGCCGACTACAACACTCCGAAATCCCTGATACGCGCATTGTTTACCGTAAATCCACACCGGCAACTTTGTCAATTTTTCGTCAATTCGAGCCTACATTTCTGGTTTTTCGATTATTCTTTTTTTTTTTTTGTGAAAAAGAGTTATGGCAGACTAAAAAATCGCTGAATTCTTGCAGAAACATGTCTTTCACTCGTCAATTGCTATGTTTTTCGCCAAAATAGGTGATATTGAGATTTTTTGATTTCACTTTGTAATTATTGTAAAAATCGTATTTTCAGGTGGAATAAAAGGTAAGTTGGTAAGTATACAATAATTACAAAGTTTAAATTATAAAAATTTTCAATTTTTCATGCAATTTCAAAAAAAGTGAAAGTGAGACATATTTTTTGAACAAATGAAAAAAAAACAATTTTTAGCGTTTTTTTCCCATTTTGTTCTGTTTTTGATTGCATATCAAACTTAAATGGAAACTGCCATAAGTCTTTTTCAAAACCAAAACATTGAGTTTCAAAAAATCAGTAATATGTCGTTCAAAATATAAAAAAATATGGAAATAAAGGTAAAGTACGAAATCGGAAGACCTGAACAAGATCACATCACAATAGAACTTAACTGATACTTCTAGGAACCCCCAACCAACGTTTTAGTTCATTTCATCGAGTGCCAGCAAGCCAGGCGAGGAGATGCTTTGCGGCGGTGGTGTGCCCCATATGTCCCGTATATGCCCCATACCGGCGTCCTTTCCCTGTACCCAATTCATCGGCGCGTTCTCCGTCGCCCATCCATTATGCGTATGCGCGCCCAGGAACTGTGGGTACAGAATCGGTTTGTCTCCCGATTTTGTACTTTTTTAAAGGAAAAGGTGGGCGCGCTCGTATTTCTACATGAGGATGCAAATGGCTTTTTGGGCATTTTTGGCCTTTTTCGCCCCTTTCAAAAATCAGGTGTTTCGAGCGAGGATCGAACTCGGGTCTATCGCTTCACACACCGGCGTGTAAACCAGTGCGCTTTTCGATCGACAAAAATCTTTGTTGTTTTTGATATATAAATAACTTCCTTTTTTTGACGTGAAAATGTGAATAATTTCAAAATTCCTAATTTATGAAATCCTGAGATTCCAAGATCTCAAAATTCAGGAATTCTGGAATTCCGGGAAAAAAATCTAAAATTTAAAAAAACTGAGATTCCGAAATTTAGAAATTAGAAAATTCAGAAATTGAGAAATTGTCGAGTTTTAAAATCACAGTTCCAAAAATTCTGGAATTTTCAATCAGCGTATTATCTCCAATACAAGCCCATGTGCTCGGAGTGTGGGCTTCTATTTTTCGATGAACCTCGCGGGGTGGGCTTCAAATGGAGGTGGGCTTCTATTAGAGGAAATACGGTATACTAGAATCAAGATTTTCGAGTTTCTGGTTCTAAAAAGTGTATTTCCTTTGATTTTAAGAATATTCTAAATTTCTAATATTTCAGAAATGTTTGGAATTCCGAGGATGATTTCTGAATTGGGATACTTTTTTGATTTGGCGCAAAATTCAGGTGTCCCAGTGTAAGGTTAACAATGCGTTTTTGCCTAAACCTATGATTTTAAACAAAAAATTGAAACAAATTTGCACCGAAAAATGTGAAAATCTTACTGATTTTCGCTAATTTCAGTACTTTTTGACTGGAATTTTTCACATTTTTTGAAAAAATTATAGGCCTTCCCTTTTATTGGCTATCCGAAAAATGGTGCTAAATTCAAAAAATTTGTATGACCAGAATTCGAATTCAAAATTTACCACAAAAATATCGGTAGGAATAGGAAAAATTATTTTTTCTTCATAGCTATTCAGATTTTTTTGGTAATTTTTCAATATTTTGAAAATTATTCTATTCTTCCTAAATTTTGTGTTCTCTTGAAAAATCTGTAGTTTTTAATTGTATAGCATGTCTATATTGAAATATGTCATCTGTAATTTCAATCTACAAAAAAACTATTTCAAACGTTAATCACGATTTCCTTTTGAGTTGTGGAATTGCCGCTTCAGAGTTGAACATGGAATGAATTTCACAAATAACGATTCCGAAAAAGTATTTTCAGCATATAAGGCAAGTCAAGTATGGTGTTAAAAAATTTTGCAGAGACAATTTCATCACAATGAATATCAGCAAACACGCACGACTATTAGGAAAACAATTGAGTGGACAGCCTCTCTTGTTCGCGATGCTAACATGTGCCGAAATGTCCTCAACAGAAACTCTAAAGAAACGCCTCTGTTCAAAAATCAACATTTCCTTAGAGCAGTGCTATATAATCATCCGAATTTCCAGTCATTTTCCGAAAAACTATTTCCATTCATGGCATTACCAAAAGATCATCATTGAAACGTTTCTTTTCTTTTGAATATAATAACTTTTTTGTTTTTTTAAATGAATTAAATTGGATTTAGATATTACAGACAAACCATTATAGCATCAAAAAACTCTGAATTCGGAATTTAAATGCAATTTTTAACCGAAAATTAATTCATTGAAAAATCGAGGAAAAAGTGTGCGGCGACATTGCAATTTAGGCTCCGCCCCTCACCCCGCCCACTTTCCCCGGTTTTTCTTCCCCGATTTTTTTCCCCGGAATTTGCGGGTAGTGTGCTGTGTCGATTGTTGACAATCGACAAAAATCGACGAAAATCGTCAAAATCGGTGTCGATTTCGTCGACTCCATCAAAAATCGACATTCAAAAAGTCGACAGAAAATCGACTTTTCAAAAGTCGATGAAAGTGAAAATCGACAAAAGTCGATTTTTGTCGATTTTGAATCGACTCAAAATCGACAAGAATCGACAGAAAATCGACTTTTGTCGACTTTTGTCGACTTTATTGTCCGAGAGAACTACACGACCGGTGACCTAGAAACTGCCTGTGACCGGGGTATTTTTCATGAAAAACAGGCATTTTTCATCGAATTTTCCACTGAAAAACCGTATTTTTCTTGTTTTTTTTTTGAGTGTTTTGTTTTTTTTCTGTTTCATTTACGACATTCTTGCTTTTTGCAGATGTATTCGTCACAAAATCTATCTAAAGCGTGGCGATACTTCGAAAAACAAAATAACGGACAAACTGTGACCTGTAAACTGTGCGGAAGGAGCATAAAGTTCTTTGACCACAACGATGCATCAGCACTTAAACAGTCACCACGAGAAAGAAGTTGAAGAAATGGAAAGATCGGTAAGCAGAAAATTATATCAAAATCTGAGTTTTCTTCAGATCTACGAAGAAAAATACGTCGACGACTGAAGAGTACGAATATGACGACGAGAATGATGACTCAGAAGGCGAAGAATATTACGAATCCAGAGAGCATAACGATGATACTTTTGGAAACGATTTGGCCCAAATAATGAAACATTAATTCCTTATGCTGAACTTTGTTCTTCTTCTTCCCTTTTTTTAATTTTGTCGCTTTGAATTTTCTTCTATTTTCCTTGCCATCATATTTTGTACCCCAGTTGAAACTAAGTTTTACACTATTTGTTTTTTATCCATAAAAATAAAGTTGTTACTCTAAAATAAAGTTGTTACAATGATTTCTTCAAAAAATTAGAAAAAAACATTTCTCGAGGTGAAATTTTACTTTGAAGTCCGGAAAAGTCGATTTTTCGTCGACTTTCGTCGATTTTTTGTCGACTTTTGTCGATTTTTCTGTCGATTTTAAGTCGACGCAAAATCGACAAGAATCGATTTTCGTCGACTTTCGTCGACTTAAAGTCGACAAAAATCGACAACGAAAAGTTCGATTTTCATCGACAAATAGCCTTTTCGAATTTGTGAATGTCGACTGTGTCGATTTTCAAAGTCGACAAAAATCATCGATTTTCGAGTCGACTCGGCACTCTATTTGCGGGGTCTCGCTGAGTAGCGGGGTCGCTATGCAGACGCGCCCCATGGCTATGCGACAGAGAGCGTAGGCAGCAGAGAAGCGCCTGCGTCTCCTCGCTGTGCACACTGTCTCTCTTCGCATTTTATGCATTTTCCTTCGAATTCGTCGTTTTGAATAATTCGAATTAAAACACATTTTAGACATGGCGAATTCAGCGAAAACTAGAAAGAAGAATGTACCAAAAAAAAGGTTAAAAATTAAAAATTTTTTAATGCAAAATTCTCAAATTTAAGGCTCCTCAACACCGCTTCCGACGTTATTGTTCTTCCACAGGCTGCAGAGCAAGACGATGTTGATTCCAGCAGTGATTCAGATGTGCCGGTCCGAAAAATGTGAGCTCAAACTTTTTAAAAAATAATTATAAATTTGAAATAGATATTTTTCAGTGCTGCTGGTCCCAGTTTCGATAGTTCCTCCTCTGACAGTGACAGCGAATTCGAGGGAATGACTGCTCAGGAAATTTTGGCCACAATTCCTAAAAAGAAACGAATCGTCACCATTCCAACGTCTCTAAGCGGTTGCCCCCTTCAACATCGTATCAAAGTCGAGCCCCATTATCGCCGACAACTCGAACTCAGCGGCATTGAATTCGACAGAAATTTCTTCTCATTCACAAAAGAAGAAGACGATAAAATCCGCGAAAACTGGAGGGAATTCTCGAGAAAACGCAAAATCACTGGACACATCTTCGACTTTTTGGGATTGGATAAAAACGGGATGAAGCAGGAAATCGATGTTCAATCTAATCTCACAGTTAAAGTGAAAATCTGGCCAGCGCTGTGTAAAGGACTCGAAAATCGATATGCGAAGACTGTGAGACAACGAGTTTCGTATATTTTTCATCCGTATTTTCGCGAAGAGCAAGATTACGATATGCTGGAAGTTGAGAGGTAAGATATTCTTATTTTTCCGAAAATCACAAATCTCTAGCTCAATTTTGAAGGGAGTTATGGCTGAAACAGTTCTTAGGACGCGCGCAGCCGGAGGTGGTTAGCAACGGGGGCGACAGTGGCGCTGTTGCGCTGGCCGCTTGTCACCTCCGGCTGAGCTCCTCCAAGCAAATATGACTTTAACTCGCTTCAAAATTGTCCTAAAAAGATGAACATGTGAATTGGTACAGTGAAAAATTTGCCGAAAAACATACAAAAACGAGAAAATTTCATCCGGAAAATATAACTATTTTCAGGTCATTGTACTGATTTTTGTCGAGTTTTTCTGTTAAATATAAATGTTAAATTTGTCTTGAAATTCCCCATTTTTCGATTCAAATTTCATCTTGCTAGGGCAATTTTGAAGCGAGTTAAAGCCACATTTGCTCGCAGTACGCGCTCAGCCGGAGGTGACTGTCGCGCCCGCCGCTAATCGCCTCCGGCTACGCGCGCCCTGAGAACGGTTTGAGCGATAACTCGCTTCAAAATTGAGCTAGAGATTTGGTTTTTGCGCAAAAATAAGTAAAAAAAATGTCTGATTTTTCCAAAAATCTCATATATATTTCAGACGTCTCGACGCCGACGAAACAATGGCTGAAATCTCGGAATCTATGAAGATCCCACCGCGCTTCTTGGACAGAAAATACGCAAAAAGAGGGCCACCCAAAGAAAAAATGTTGTCCCAAAATCAACGAATCCATATGCTGAAATTGCTCTACGAGTCGATTATCGATAATGGAGATCACAAGTTTTTGTCGAGGAATTTCGATTGGAAGTTGTTCAGAAATAAGTGAGTTTTCCGGCAGTTTTTTCACTGGCAGATTTTTTGCTTTTTTGCGGGAAAATGACGGGAAGATAGAAAATAAAAATCAAATAAGTCGGAAAATAAAAAACTTTTGATAGCGAAAAAGTTAACTGAAAGCACACGATAATTGAGAAAAAAACTCAAGAAAATGGAAAATATTTCTAGGTTACCGTACTGATTTTTGTGGAGTTTTTTGTCAAATACCATCCTCCTATTTGACTTTAAATTCCCCCGCTTATTTTTCTTTAAATTTCATCTTTCTAGGGCAATTTTAAAGCGAGTTAAAGCCATATTTGCCCGCAGGACGCGCTCAGCCGGAGGTGACTGTTGCGCCCGCCGCTAATCGCCTCCGGCTACGCGCGTCCTAAGAACGGTTTGAGCCATAACTCGCTTCAAAATTGAGCTAGAGATTTGGGTTTTTGCACAAAAATAACACAATAAATTGAGAAAATGAAAATATTCTTCGGTTACTGTAGCTGTAGCGTGTTTCTTCTATTGCTCCATTTTTATATGCCAAAATAATATCCAAAATCATACATGTCAAGAATTCCTGGAATTAGAGTTGACGAGCAAAAAAACTTTTTCGGATCCAGGAATTCAAAACATGTATGTCCAAAATCCCCCATTTTCCGGACAAACCGACAAACAGACGCTGATTTTCAGATGCCGCGAGAAGTCAATCGATCCACCGCCAAATGCTAGAACGGTCAATGAAACGTTTCGAAGAAAGTTCGATCGCGTCGAGCAGAAGATTTTCAGACATTTGGAGCCAGCGCCAACGCTCAAACAGAAGCTCATGTATGTCCATGAGGCATATCTTCGATTTCATTTTAAAGTCACTCCGCATAGAAGGAGGGGCGATGTAAGTTTTTTATTTAATTTTTCATTTTGACTGAAAACACTGAAAAAAACGCTGAAAATCTCATTAGAAAACCGTGAAAATGTCATTTTACCATCAAAAAATTTTTCCGACTTTTTTAATGCGAAAAATAACAGGAAAATAGAGCAAAATCATTGAAAAGCAAGAAACATCAGAAAGAATTTCCGGATTCATAAACGCGATTTTTGTGCGTTTTCCATCAATTGTTTTTCTATTTTCCATAGCACACTCTCCCACAGAACAATTCGAACTGCAAATTAATTTTTGATCTACAGAAAAAAAGTTTGGCGCGATCACAATTGCAGGTCTAAAACCATAATTTCAGAATTTTTTATCTGATTTTGTGGAGTTCCAAGATGATTCAAATGATTCTTTAAAAAATTAATTAGTGGTTATAGATTCTTGTATGGTCGTTTTCCGGAAGAAAAAATGTCAAAAATGGTCATTTTTGAAAGTTTTTTACAGAAAAAATCTATCTCCTCTTTCAGTTTTTGACATTTCTAGGAGTTCTATATTTCAAAAAACCGCAATTATTTTCTCTACATTTTCTATGGATGAATTTTTAATTTGTCTGATAAAACTTTTTTTATAATTCAAAAA
>NC_013488.2:15492607-15498382 GCF_000004555.2 Caenorhabditis briggsae | reverse complement strand
TATTCCCAATTTCCAGGCACTCGTCATTCAACTCGACACGCTGTTTACCGTAGTCTTCGAGGACTACAATCTCGACAAACGCTGGGATCCACCGCCGGCACTTTTAGCCCTGGTGAAGGAGAAAAAAATAGATTTGGACAAGATTCGTTCGAGATTGGAGAATGTGAAAGAGCATGAGAAGAGAGTGAGTGAGACGCCGACACCGAAGGGGCGATTCCACGTGGTTGTGAAGCGAGCGATAAAGCTGGAAGAGTTGGGAACTCCGGAGAGATCCAGAGAATCCACACTGGACGAGAGATTGGAGGTGAGAAAGACATCTTTCTAGGTCATTTTAAGCCTAATTTTTGATATGATGGCCTAAATTTTGCATGTTGAGATTTCTAGGCCACCTCGGTAAATGACCTAGAAATGGACTTACATGCACTGGTGTGTTTTCAAGGCTATTTAACACGGCGGCCTAGAAAACCAAACTTGCAAAAGTTAGGCCATCATAGTAAATTAGGCTAGAAAACGCACCAGATAAATATTAGTTCATTTCTAGATCATTTACCATAGTGCCTAACTTTTACAAATTGAGATTTCTAGGCCGCTTTGTTGAATAGCCAAGAAATCATACTAAATGAATACCGAACCATTTCTAGGCCATTTGTCACGGTGGCCTAGAAAACTCAATTTGCAAAAGTTAGGCCACCATGTTAAACTTGCTTAGTAATGGGCTTCAAGGAATTTATTATGATGGCCTAGAAAAATCGTTTTGCAAGTTAGGCCATCATTCTGAAATGTCTTAAAAAACTGAACTTGCGAAAGTTAGGCCACCATTTTAAAAATAACCTAGAAAACGCATCAGGTGCTTGTTAGACCATCAACTACGGTGATTTCATTCCAGATCTCATCTATTCATAAGCAATCATCCAGAGCTTCCTCGGTTGCTGCATCGGTTGATCCTTTCGCGGATGATCATGATGATCCACTGACAGAATTCGAAATGTCTTCTACAATGAACACCACCGCTTCATTCGTTGCCAATCGAAATGAGACGATTCTGGCGGGCGGTGGTGCTGGAATCGAAGGATCCGATGCCTTAAATGACACATCACTAGGCGGATCGATCTTGAATCAATCAGCAGCGAGTCAGAAGAAGGCGGCTGATGAGACAGTTCAATTGGATATGTCACAGGATATTTGGTCGCAGCTTGTTGGATAATTTGGAAATTTTCAATTTCTAATGCACAATTTGTAATAATTAATAATTTTTAATATTGTTTGTTTCCTATTGTTCTGAATTTTTGATTGTTTTAATTGGTCTAATTTTCCCAACGGTAGAAAAATTGAGGGTGGGTGGAGCTTAGGTACGGTAGCGAAAACCATAAAGGTGGTCTGCGGTGAAAATTTTTATTGTCTCAAAATGTGCAGAAAAGTATGTAAACTCCCATAAAAATAAAGAAAAAATTCTTTCGTCGAGAAAAACGCATCGAAAAATAGCTTGAAAGCCCTTAAGGACGAGTTTTTTCACTTGTTTTCCTAGACCAACCCGTGAGGAAAAGCGCGCGAATTCAAACTTTTAAACGTTTTTCTTTCGTTTTCATTGTTTTCTATGTTTCTTTCAAAACTTTAGTTAATTTTCCTACCAGGTACCTCGGAAAACCTGAAAAAACAGTGAAAACAAAGGAAAGAAAATTAAAAGTTTGAATTCGCGCGCTTTTACTCAGCGGTTGGCCTAGAAAAACAAGTGAAAAAGCTCGTCCCTAAAAGCTTTCAAGCTATTTTTCGATGCGTTTTTTCTCGACGAAGGAATCTTTTCTTTATTTTTATGGGATTCTACATGCTTTTCTGCACATTTTGAGACAATAAAAATTTTCACCGCAGACCACCTTTAAAGGAGCATTTTTCGTAATTTTTTCTGGATTTTTTTTTGTGATTTTTCGATAATTTTCATGGGGTTTATGCGATTTATAGGATTTTTGTAAATTAAAAAAAATTAAAAAATTCATAATTTTGATTTTTTTTTTTTGAATTTCAAAATCTGAGAAATCGCAAAAAACTTTTTTTCGATTTTTTCGATAATATTCCCTTTTTGCGATTTTTCGGGTTTTAAAAATTAAAAATTCATGATACTGAATTTTTTCAGAAGCATAAAATCCGATAAATCGGAAAAAATCTCATAAAAGCAGTGAAAATTATCAAAAAATCTTTTAAAAAAAGCAGAACATTATTACGAAAATGCGCCTTTAAAGATTCCGTTACCGTACCTAGGCTCCGCCCATATTTGAATTTTCAGTCGCTTTGAAATTAGACAAGCCGCATATCGTTTGTTTCCCACTCTTCTGAGTTTTTGAACTTGTTTTTGTTAATTTCTTCTCAAATCGTTCATTCAAATATAAAAAGTTTTATATAACACACCTTTTCAATTCTCGCATTTATAATTCACTTCATTCTTGTCTTCTTCCTCTCCTGATCCTTCTTCCGCATCCACCTCCATTTCTAAGCACGACGACGTCACTGCCTCCAGAAGCGCCTCCACGTCATCATCCATTTCCATTGTCCAAATTGTCAGACCACCCAGATTCTTCTCCGCCGCATACTTCATTTTCTCCGCCAAACTCTTCTCATTCTCAAATCCCAAAAACATGCGATTCTCCTTATCCCAAATGTATGGGGTCTTTGATTCCTCGTGCCAATAAGACCCCTCTTTACTCCATCCCTCCTTCTCCATATTCCTCCAGAATACCGTACCACTTGCCACGTGGCCTTCTGAAGACGTCTCAACGGTCCTCCACATCTCATCCCTTTTTTCCACAGCGTCTTGGACGCGTTTCCAGAATCTTCCATAGAATGGGACGCCCATATTTAGTTGACCTGGTTTTCGTGAGACACATGACAAATGTCTCATGGTCCAATCGATATTATATTCTTCATATTTTCCAATTTGCGAGAATAATGGAGATGGGGTGGAGGTGTAGGGTCCAGGTCTTCCGGATTGTTGATCAGTTTCTACATTTATGAAATCCACATATTTCAAAATTCCATTCAAATGAAATCCATCCATTAGTTCAATTACTACCGAGGGGGTGACGATGGAGAGGATAAAGGGGTCGCGGGTCTTCTGAAGGGCGTGACGAAGCTCTCGAAGGAAGAAGACGTAATTGGCTTTGTCTTGGATTCCTGGCCATTTCCAGAAGATGTCAACGCCGTCGAATTCGTTGTCTTGAAGGAAGGAGACAATGGAATCGATGAGAGCTCTGAATTTTAGAACTTTAGAATATCAAATTTTTGAATTTTTGAACTGTTGAATTGTTGAATTTTTGAATTTTTGAATTTCCAAATTTTAGGAATTACGGGATTTTGAAATTTCAGAATTTCCGAATTCCTGAATTTCTGAAATTTCAGAATTTCAGAATTTTAGAATTTTTTAGAATTTTAGAATTATAGAATTTTTGAATTTTCACAATTTTGAATTTCAACTTTTCTGAATTCATGAATTTTATATTTTAAGAATTGGGAATTCCGAACTTTAGAACTTTTTGAATTTTGATTTTTCAAAATTTTGAATTTCACATTTTTAGAATTGGGATTTCCGAATTTTCAGTTTTTTGTAATTTAGAACGTTTCAAATTTCCAAACGTTCTAATTTTGAATTTCAGCAGAACATTCATCTTTAAAGGCGCATATCTCTATCAGTCTTCAAGATTTTTTAAAATTTCAAAATTTTCAAGATCCCAAATTTCATGCATACCATTTTGTTAGTTGACAACTTTCCGATTGCTCTATTGGTTTTTGCGATATTTGCTCTAATAAAAGCTTATCCAACCCATAAACTTTGAATTCAATTATGCCGCGTACAAAGTTGATTTCCAGGAGTAATTTCCTAAGATTTACAGCAACAGTAAACTACTGTATCACTCGTTTTGACTGTGTTCTTCCTGTTGATTCATGTCGATTTACGGCGGGTCTCGAAGCGGAGGCCTCTGGAAAACAATGGCAGCTTTGGACAGCGTTTTTCCAGGGAAATTACTCCTGGAAATCAACTTTGAACGCGCCATTACCTCGGTTCCTCTGAAAGAGACTGAAAATTTGTCAACAAATGAAATTTTTATCATAATATTACAATATTTCATCAGTTCACAACTTTTTGATATCTCTCACAGGAACCGAGATAATTGAGCTCAAAGCGCACTTATAATGTGGGCGTCTATCAGAGCATTTACGGTGCCGAACGGACGAACGACGGATGAACTTAGAGCATTCACGGCATATAAAAAATTTACGATTTTCCGCATATCTTTTGAGATTTTTCATTATTATGGCTCAATCGGCATTTCACATCAAGGCATTACACACCCACTGAACACAATAAACTTTCCCAACCCATTATAAAAATCTCACCCTCTCCTTTTAAAATTTGCGACAGTATTGGAAAAATGCTCTGAATTATACAATCCACCAATTGAAATCATCACTTTGACTCCGGAATTCACCTCCCTCGCTTTTCGCTTCATTTCCAAAAATAACAATTTCTTTTCCTCATTCTCAAAATCCACCTTTCCATTTTTGGACATTTTTGCAAATGCGAAAACTAGATGGGAAACCTTTCGAAGTTGATTTTCTGACAACTTTCGGTTATCCCATCCGTTATAGTATCCAACTATTCTTTTTTGACATTCAGGTGCCTGTAGGGATTCCAAAGGATCGAATGTGGTTGTCTTGGCTGGAAATAAGGTGGCTGCTGCTGAAAATAACGAAATCTAGCTTTCCAGATTTTCTGGAAACTGCACTCACTAATATTCTTGGGTGCGCCTGTTGTAGTTTCTGCAAATTCCGGAGAAATCTCGTGATAGGGATCATATGACGTCTTGGGTATAAATTCAGAAGCCGGTTCCAAGACGAGATGATCTGGAATTAGCAAACTTTGAAAGCCTTCGCTATCGTAAAGTATAAGCTCAATTATATCAATTCTTATGCAAGATATCAAAAATGTGTCAACTGACAAAATACTCCTGATATTGTGATAAACAATTTATCAATTGACAACTTTTCAATATCTTTGACAGGAATCGAGATAAAATGGCTGAAAGTTAACTTATCCTTACCCGAATGCTGTCCTTGATATTTTGAGAACCATAAGAAGAACAAGAAAAATTCAAAGAGTGTCAGTAACACATTGAAAAAAGTAAATGCAGATTTTCTTCTGTCTTCTTGAAAATTTGAAAGCAATGGTTGGTAGCACGACATTGTCGTGGTAAATCAGTAGAAAAATTTGTTAGATTGTATTTCTTATAAACCCAAATTAGTAATTAGCAATGGATGGGGGCGGAGTCTGATTTATATGAGGAAGATCGACAAGAAATGAACTAATGACGCATCAGGCATTTTTCAAAACAACTGTCGGTCAGGGAATATTCCTAAGGGTTGGTTTACGACCCGAGCCATGTCCCTGCTTCCGACAGACTTACCTAAAACTGATAATGGGTGCGAAATGTTCCTTGATAAAAGAACAATCGTTTATAATATTCATGAACCTCTTATCAAATCATATTTCACTTGTGGTTTCTCATTTGTTTGACCGACTTGTCCTCTCTCAATAAATTTTTGATTCCTCTTATTTATTGGTTTTTCAATTTTTTTTTGAACCAATAGCTCCTTCATAAAGCACCTCTCAATACGATATATCAGTTGATTTTCGGCGATTTTTGACCATTTTCAGGAGTCTGAAGTTCGGTTGTCAAGTTTCCGATCACTCTGAAAACTTTGGAGGGTGTTAAACAGACCTAGTTTGAA
>NC_013488.2:15487494-15492479 GCF_000004555.2 Caenorhabditis briggsae | reverse complement strand
TTTGGAGGGTGTTAAACAGACCTAGTTTGAAAACTTTGCATGTATAGAATTTTTCGAAAACTCTTAGTTTTTAGCTATATGCCGATTTCTGAAGGACACCTTCTTTTTTTCTCATTTTCAGTACAAAAAAAGGTCCAAAAGGGGTGTCCTTCAGAAATTGGCAAATACATAGCTGAAAAACTAGGAAATTTCCAGAAATTCTGTTTTTAATCTAGGTCTGTTTTACACCCTCCGAAATTTTCAATGTGATTGAAAACTTGACAACCGAGCTCCAGACTCTTGAAAAATGGTCTAAATTGGCAAAAATCTACAAGAAATGCGTCTTATTGAACGGTACCGTATAAACGAAATATCGAGAAAATTATTTACCTTTAACGCAAACTAGTATAAACGTCTTATTGAACGGTACTGTATAAAAATTATTTACCTTTAACGCGAACTATTTAGATCTCAGAATCCAATGTTTTTGAAAATTACTCTTGGGTTCCGAAGACAATCTCAAAATGTTCCATTGTATGTATATGAGAAGTCACGCAGGCCTTGAGAAATCCTAGATGCTGTTTACCGTAGACATGCTTACAGAATGCCCCGCATACATTTTCATTGATTTTTTTCCTTGAACGAAACCTTCATTGGGAAAAGTAATGAAATTTTTTAACAACCTAACAAAACAACAACATTATCGGAAACAATTATAAAAGTACAACAGAATTACAGTTTGGACTTTAAGAGGAAAGAAGGTTATTAATCACATTGAACTTTTCTTCGACATTCCCACTTTCATCCGTAACTGCTCTAGAATGAATTAACTGTGCCAATATTTCAAAATGATATGTGGAGTTATTTCGTTTATCTCCCCATTCTCGATAGTACCCAATAAGTGGTTTCGAAGATGATGCTGAAAAAAAAATAATTCGACGAGTTTCCAAAAAAACACTAGGGTCTACCAGAGAAAAGCAAAAAATTAAGAAAATCAATTTTCAAAATCAATCACTTACCACTATTTGGTTTCTCATGAAAATACCAAGCCAGTGATGAAAAACAGAAGAAAAAGAGAAAAATTACAACAAACATTGCTAATTTCTCTTTCCTCCTTCTGGCATTAGCAGGAATTGTTTCGTCAATTGGAACATTTTGATATACTGGCATTATGAGAATAGATAAAAGGTGATGAAGTGGTCTTTTTATGTATTGAAGGAAAGGATGAGCAATTTTCGCATACTGCGATCTTGCTAAGAAACTCAGAATCTGAGGAAAAAATTAGTCATCAAACAGATACCATAAACACATTAGGCTAGGAATTTTGTCAGGTTTCCGATCACTTTGGAGGTTGTAAAACAGAACTAGATTGAAAACTATAGATTTTTTTTTGAAAATTCCTAGTTTTTCAGCTATTTGCTGATTTTTGCAGGAGGCCTGTTTTTTCTCGCTTTCAGTTAAAAATCATGCCTGAAAGGGGGTTGTTTGAGAAATTGGCAAATAGCTGAAAACGAGGAAAAAAAAATTTTGTGAATTCAAAGTTTTCCGTCTAGATCTGTTTTAGACCCTCCAAGATTTCCAAAGTGATCGGGAACTTGACCGCCGAGCTCCAGACTCCTGAAAATAGTAAAATGACAGGAAATCTGGAAAACACATTTTTGTACATTTTTTCTTTTTCAAAAGAACATGTCTCACATTAAAAAGTGACCTTGAAAAATATTTGATCTTTTTTTATCATATGAAAACCACATGTCTTCTGATAAGGCTCTTATCACATGCATGCATTCTATTTTCAAAACGGAACGAATTGCTTATCATAATGATAAATTTATCAAAAAACATGACCCGAAAAAAGAATTCACTCGAAAACAATTTAAAAATGTGAAAAAAAAGCAATTACCGTAAACAATCCAATATGAAAAACTTTGAGCCTATGCATCTCATTTCCTGTAAAAGATATTAAAAAGTTGTCAACTGATAAAATGTTTAACATGATAACACCAATGTTTCATCAGTTGACAACTTTTTTCTACCTTTTACAGGAAGCGAGATAAGCTGGCTCAAAGTTAAGGAAGTCACCATTTTCGAGTGTTTACGGGTACTTGTTGAAAAATGAGTCACATTTGAACAAACAGAAAACAGCTTATATTTTTTTGTAACTTGCATGAAGAAAACAATTTGTAAAACCTTTGAAATAAGTAACAAAATAAATAGAGTGAAAATGGGTGAAATGTTTATCGAACCCATTCATCCAATTTTTTGTGGGATTCAACGACAGCCTTCAAGTGGTCAGTTACTTTTTGGAGAACCTAAACAACATCTTTTGGTATTTTTTTCAAATTTTTATAAACATTGTACCTGTGGCGCATTTTCTAGCAGATAGGTCTTGAAATATTGTTCACATTCGTCAAATGATGGACGCTTTTCCGGTTCCCAATCCCAACATCTCAGCATAAATTGATATCTTTAAAAATCAACAGTTCATAATTCAAAGATTTGATTTTGACTTACATCTGCTGAGGACAACAATCTGGTTTCGAAATACGTCTTCCAATTTTCAGGAACTGTAAAATGTCCCCAACGTCTTGATATGGGATTCCGCCTAGAGAAAAAATTTCCCAAAGGCAGACGGCAAAACCCCAAACATCGGATTTCTCGTCGAATTTGTGATTTGCGAGAGTCTCCGGAGCCATCCAATGGAATGGAAGAGGCATTTCTTTGTGGATGATTCTGTAATAGTGCTTCTCATTTTTCCTGGCCAATCCCAAGCCCCCGATTCTGATAGTTTTATCGTTGGCAATGTAAATTGAGCGAAGAGCCAGTTGACGGTGAACGTACTGAAATTCAGAATATGAATTTGATGTTAAAAGGATGAAAACCTCACCGATAAGTTTGCCAAGTGCTTCATTCCACTGGCAATTTGCCATCCAAATGCGACCAAGTCAGAAATGAAAATGGCATCTGGGTGTACTCCATGTTTCAAAGATGGAGTCTCATTGTTAGAATTGTTCGAATAGGATGATGGTTCATTATTAACATGCACAAATCCATCATCTTCATCTTCCACGAGCTGGTTTTGGAATTTTCCTTGGCTCAATGTATCTCTCAGGAAATTCAGAAGACATCCTTTTTCTGCATACTCGGAAACAATGGAGAATTGACCCCTGAAAAGAAAGGTGTTGTTTGGGATCAAGATTTTTTGTCTTTCTGAAAATACCGTAAAAACCCCAATAGAAGAGCACCCAAACCGCCAACTTTGAGCCCATTTGCCTTGGTTCTTGTGAAAGATATGAAATAGTGGTCAACTGATAAAGTATTGGTCATATTATGAAAAACATTTTGACAGTTAATCACTTTCTGATATTTTCTAGAGGAACCGAGATATATGGGTTCAAAGTTGACGTTTTGGATGGCCGCATGCTGAGTTGGGTTGAGCGAGCGATGTGTGTACACAAAACCCTTTGCACCGTCACGTCAAAATACATACTCTAACTTCAAAAAACTTTACAAAATCTTTCGTATTTTCTCCTAAAAGGACGTAAATGACATCTTTTAAAAATCGATAACTTTGGCTTAGGCTTAGGCTTAGGCTTAGGCTTAGGCTTAGGCTCAGGCGCAGGCGCAGCCTGCGCTATTTGGCGTGAGGTAAAGGGGGTCACCATCTCCAAATCGGCCCAAATTTTCAGAATAGGTAGCTCTCAAAAAATAAAAAATATAGTTTTTTTTAATTCCCAAAATGGTCCACCCCAAAGACGGTACGCCCCATACAAACTTTTTTTCGAAATTTTTATTTTGGTCATAACTTTTTTTGTAGTAGAGCTATTGGGGAGTACTTTTTTGCATTAGGGTCCATATTGGATGGGCAGTACGCTGACATTTTTTTTGATCTACCAAAATTTTTCTGGTAGATCAAAACTGAAAATTTTTTTTTTTTAACGGTCATAACTCGATTTTGATCAGGACACGACTATATTTTGAATAGTGCATATGAAAGCTCTCGTCGAGTACTACAACATGGTGCAATCAGAAAAGTAGGTCAACATCCATTTTCGGTAGGTCAAATTTGTTTTTGGGCCATAACTCGGGAACGGTGGCCGCAATCAAAAAGGTCTAAACAGTAATATTGTACAGTTTGGTTTTTTACATCTTTTGGTAGTACTATCTTTTTGGTCCATCGTGGCTGGGGCGACTTAGGCGCGTTCGAAAAAAAAGTTGTTGCCCCATGGTACGCTATTGCAAAAAACGCTGGGGTACCCAGTGGTAGAGACTATATTTATTTGGAAGCCCTTAATTTTTTTAGTAGAATATGTGAATTTCTCAAAATTCTGATAGTACAAATTTTTTTTTTGCAGTTTGAAAATTACGAATTTTTAGTTTTTGGCCAATAACTCGGTAGCGACGGCTTTAATCAAAAAAGTCCTAATAATAAAAGTTGTAGAACGTTTGATTTTGCACATTTTGTTAGTACTTGATTTTTTGATACGGTAAAGCTGGGGCGACTTAGACGCGTTTGAATTTTTTTGAATTTTTGTATGTAATTTTTAAAGCTTGATTGCAAAAAATCTAAAAAACCAAATCTTACGAAACTATTTTTTTCTGAAAGCCCGACATTTGATTAGCTTAAGTCCAAAGTTTAATCAAAATCTGAAAAAAATTTTTCGAGATTTTTTTTTTTGAAAAAATTTTTTTAAATTTTTTTTCAAAAAAAGTAGTTTTTTCAATTTTCAGTATTTTAGAAACACGGTACCCTTTTGACATGTATTGTGAAAATTTAGAACACACCGAAACACACATTTTGGTTTTTCTATCGAAAGGATTGGTCCACTTTGAGCCGAGTTATGGCGCTTCAAATAGTGAAAATTCACTTTTGGCTTCAAAATGGAATTTTTTAAAATCTCAAAAACCCCCCAAGTTCGATTCCCTGAGTATGTTACTATCTTTTGCTTTGTGTGTACATCATTTTTGGCAAAAAAAATTTCGAAAAATTCCATCCCTTGACCGTTTTT
>NC_013488.2:15472605-15487397 GCF_000004555.2 Caenorhabditis briggsae | reverse complement strand
GGCCCGATTTGGCTCTCCGCAAAAAAAAATAAATTTTTGGTTTGCGAGCGAAGCGAGCGATTTCCTGTCTTTCATTGGTTTGAGATATGAGCCAAATCATCTTTAGTTTCGTTAAGAAACTAGTTAAAGAAAAAAGAGAGTGAGAGAGTGAGAGAGAGAGAGAGAAAGAGAGAAAAGAAAAAAAGAGAGAAGAAAAAAGGGAAGATAGAAAAAAGTAAAAGCGTAAAAAAAGGTATAAGAGAGTAGAAAGAAGAGTGAAGAGTGTTCTATTTTTGTGACCTTCACGGTGACGCTTCGCTTCGCTCAGCGTCACCGTAAACGCAATCTAAGTCACGGTGCTGCGCACCGTTCCTGGCAAGATTAGGCTTAGGCTTAGGATATCAGCAACATTTTACTAGTTAGCCACTTTTTGATATCTTTCACAGAAAATGAGATATATAGGGTCAAAGTGGACGATCCGGGTGTCGTTCTATTAGAGGTTTTACGGTATTTGAAGTCGAACCGATAAATGTTCAAAACAATAAAAAAAAACTTACGGTACTTTTTCAGCAACACCAACGAATCCCAAAATATTCGGATTCTTCTTGAGATCAATCAGTACTGGAATCTCATCGAAAATCATTTTCTGCTGCGTCTCATCAGTGACATTTGCCGGACCTTAAAATTAACCTTACTCAAGTTTCATTGAACTATTTTTATACCTTTAAGAGTAACTGCTAACGATTTTCCATCCTTTCTTAGCTCTCCACGGTGCACTACATGGAACAATTCCTTTTCTAGCTCGTCAAGGATTGTTAAATTTTCAACATCAATCTCATTGGTCGGGGGTTCCTCATATTCTTCACCACTAGCAAATAACAAAGATGGATCTCGACTTTCGTCAGAATTGCTCATGACGAAAATCTTCTAAATTTATGGGAAAGAGAGTGTGAGACGCTGACAGTAAAAGAAAAAAGTAGAGACTGTTGAGTGCGCAATGGGGAAACCTTGTCGCTCTTTTGTTTGCTATCAGTTGCCCCCAGGGGGCGGAGTCTCGAGAAACCGGTTGTTGTGTTAGTAAGATTTGTGTTGGAGATAACGATATCTATTTTTATTCTGATAAGGAATATGAAGAAATTCATCGCAATTTCAATTGTTCCAGTGAATTGAAAATTGAGGAATAATACATGTTATAAATACAACATTCAAATTAAAATGTATTCACTCGACTGTTAGATTGGGCTGATGTCTCAACTTTGCTTCGAATTCGTATTTTTCGACAACCTGAAACTCTTGGATTTCTTGGATTACTCTTGTCATTCCCTCTGGTGTTCCTCAATGATCAGTCTCCGGCCCCTTATTATTTCTCATATTCATCAATGATCTGCTCTTAGAACTTGAACAAATCCCCTCTCTTCACCTTGCCGCCTTTGCTGATGATATCAAACTTACTCCCTCCTCCTCCGTCCGGGACTTGGGACTCATTACTGATTCCTCTCTCAAATTCTCTGCTCACATCAACAAAATCACATCTTTAGCTCTTCTCCGTTCCAAACAACTCTTAAAGTCATTTAGATCTAAGTCTCCAGAATTCTACATTCATCTTTTCGAATGTTATGTTTTCCCGATTCTTGAATATTGTTCTGTAGTTTATTCCCCTCCGCCTTCTTCTCGCCTTGCTCTAAAACTAGAATCTCCCTTAAGATTTTTCTCTCAGTGTATTTTCCAGCGTTGTAATATCCAGTACAGTTCCTATTCTGATCGTGTCTCTATCCTCAATATGTTCTCCATTCGTCATCGTAGGCTAAAAGCTCAACTAATTCTTCTCTATAAAATTTTAAATGGCTCCGCCTACTTTCCTAACCTAAATGCACATGTCAAATACTCCTCCTCCCCTCGTCGCCCTATGAACTTAATTATTGTTCAGCCCTACTCCTCTGACTAGTTTTCTTCAATTGTTCCCATGTGGAACGCCATCACTTCCCAAGTTACCCGATTTCTCCTACCTTCCGAGTTTGAATCCTTAATTTCTTCCAGTATTACCCGTTATTGATATATTTGCTCCCCTATTTTTCCTTTTCTACCGGTTACATCTTTTCTGTGTCAAATATCTAAATTATCCCGTTTCCCCTCCCCTACTCAGATCGGCCTCGTGAGGGGCATTTTTCTGAGTCTTTCATGTCCTGCCCTCTAATGTTTTATTACACCTGATCAATAAACAAATTAATTAAAGTGCACTCCAAAACAGGCCAAAGCGAATCCAAATGAGCATGCCCAGATTACTAAGAAATAAAAATTTTCGGTAATTTTCAAGTTTGAGCTTACATAACAATGGGTAAGCAATAGTCAGTGGTAGAATGAATCGATTTGAATTTCTAGAAGTGAACCAATAGGATCCTTCGGTTATCACTTCCTAAATAAAACCTGTAAAAGAAAGGCCCCTAACTTTGAGCAAATTTTTCTCGGTTCTTGTCACTGATATCAAAAAGTGATCAATGGATAAATTGCTTATCATAACATCTTAAACATTTTATCAGTTGACACATTTTTGATATCTTGCACATGAACCAAGATAAATGGACTAAAATATACGGTCTACAAGTTCGGTCACCCAAATCGTCAAGTTTGAGCTCATATATTTCGGTTCCTGCCAGAGATATCAAAAAGTAGTCAACTGACAAAATGTTTATCATTATATCAGCAATATTTCAACAGTTGATACATTTTTGATATCTCTTATAGGAACCGAGAAATATCAGCTCGAACATAACAGGGGAGACACTTTTATTGAAATTCTTTCAATTAAAATTACCGGCTTAATCAGTAGATCAATGATTGCATAGAAAAACTCAAAGCACGCCATAAAAACCATCAAATACTTGTAGGAGCCCATTGTCTTTGGAGACTTTGAAACTATGAGAATAGTTAGTAAGCAATTTGTGAAGAACGAAATGATGGCCAAAATCAATTGAGTCAAAATTATGAAGTCTGTCATTTTTCGAGATTCTCTTTTCTCTTTGAATGAGAATTTATATAAAATATTTTCTCGTTTGGTGATTGGTGTTAAACAATTTTTATTCGTATTTTTGAGAAAACGAATTTTCCAGAAAATGATTCAGCGAATATCACCGTGTCTAGCTACGGACTAGTGGAGTTTGTGACTAGAAGTCCTGTTTTTGTAGTTTTGGAAGATCTGTTACTTTACTAGTCAAAGCAATATATTTGTGAAATTTTTAAATAATATGTTAGTCATGCTATAATTATTGGTCTTTAGAGTTAAAAAAATTCAAAAATAAATCAAAACACGATTAAAGGCATTTTGGAATATTCGAAATTGATAAAAATCCGAAATTCCCAAAAAGGTTTTAGCGCATTTTCAAAAGCTTTACCTAATAAAGTTTGATGTTTTACAACCTCACCAACCTTTGAAATTTAAGAAGGCGGCGCTCTGCTAGGCTGGTATACTGTAGGTCTGATTTTTGAAAAAGTTTGAATTTTGGGTCTTCAGGAGCTTCAAATACATATGAAACAAAGATCAGACATATTTTCAAAAACATACAAAAAATCTTCCGCCATCCGTCATACAAATATAATCTATTTCAAATCCAAACAAAGCTGTTAGACCTACGCAAAAATTTTTTTTGGAAATTTTTATTTTTCGATTTTTCTCGCAATCCTTGAAGGAATTTTCTTCTACTTGTAAACATGATGATAAGTATTATTAATTTGCTAGCCATCTGTTTTATATTCTCCTTTTTCTCCATGTCGATTATTCTATCTGTCAGTGTTTATTGCATATTCAAGTACTATAATAAGCATAGCAAACATTCGATTTGTGTTCGTCCGGTGCAGTTTATCACTAATACTCAAAACAGTTTCAATGACTACGATATTGATTGTCCCGAGAATTTCGTGTGACAGTGAGTTCGAATATCCAGAAAATGTATTGTAAATATTTTTTTTCAGATTGGCTCATGTTTATGCACTGACAATTTTTAATACTTTGCAATTTTATCACCATAAAGGCATTTGAAAGTTAATAAATTTTGATTTTTGATTTTTTAGAATGTATTCTCATGTAAATCCATTTTCATTGGTCATGTAAATCCATTTTCATTGTTCAAGCTTTTCCAAAGTCCACAGACCCACAACGGGACACACAGACGCGTCTAGTGTTTTATACATAAGGATGATAAAATAAAGTAAACACTCTAATAGAACGCCACCCGAACCGTCCACTTTGAGCCTACATATCTAAATTCTTTTGAAAGAAATCAAAAAGTAGTCAACTAATAAAATGTTTAGTGAACCATTTTTTGATATCTTTCACAGAAAATGAGATACATGGGCTCAAATTTGACAATTCGGGTGGCAAACATCGAATCATCAATTTATACGAACCATTAATTTTTAGCTCAATTATCTCAATTCCTGTGAATGATATCGAAAGTTGGTCAACTGATAAATTATTTATAAGAACATCACCAATATTTTATCAGCTCATCAATTTTTGATATAAGAAGATGAAAATTTGAAAATTTCTAACTCTGGCTCAAATTCGTTGCAGGTTAGAAAAATTTATGTATACTTTATACAGAAAAAAAATTAACTTTAGGCTGTTTAACATGATAACACCAATATTTCATCAGTTGCCAACTTTTTTCTATCTTTTACAGGAAGCGAGATAATTGAGCTCAAAGTTGACGGTTTAGCTGAGCTTCTATTGGAGGGAATACGGTATTTTTCATAATCCATGTTTTGGGTCCCTTATTTTTTCAGGGTGCCCTCAAGTGTCTTGGGACCACAGAAGTTAGTTTTTTTTGTCTCCCGATCTTCTTTAGATTTTTCATAAATCTCTCTTCAAAAATTTTCCCACCAACACCAAACAAAAACCTTTTAGGATAATGATTATTTTCATCTTAATCAGATTTTATCGCCATCAAAAATATTTCCTCTTATGAGATTTGTTCAAATACACGAGATGTATTCTAGCTTTCAGAAGATGAGAGCAACTCAACACTTTCCCGATTGAAGAATCTTGTGGGCGGAAGATTATCTATCAGCTTTGTAATCACTTTCTGATCAACTAAAACCCTGCCATAAATATGGGTAGAATCTAAGTATTTTCCGAAAATTCTGATGCTGCCCTCTTGCAAAGTCTGCGACTTGAAACTAAATGAAAAATTATTCTTTCCCGGTGTATGTTTTAAATGTAAAATGTTCTTCCAACGAAGTGTTCAGAAGAGGAAAATGAAGAAATGCGATAAGCAAGACAGCCACACTTTTTCAGGTATTTCAACTTTTGAAATGTTTGAAAAAAAAGGAAAAAAAACTGATTCCTTTAGATCCCACAATTTTCTGCAGAAGTTGTAGATTCGAAAAATGCATAAGTATCGGAATGATTTTTGAAGGTTTGATACCGTACTTTGATAGAAGCCCCTATACGTTCAGTTTAAGCTCAATTATCGCGGTTCTAATAAAATGTATCGAAAATCTATTAACTAATAAATTATTTATCGTTATATCTCCAAAATTGTATCAGTTGACAGATTCCTGCTACTTTTTATAGGAACCGAGATAAATGAGCTCAAAATGCACGTATAGGGTGGGCTTCTATTGGAGCAAATCTCTAAATTCGAGGTCTCACGTTTTTCATTCAGAAGGTCATATCAAGCAAGTGAAACCTAAATTGGCAAACCCGAAAAGCCAAGACTTCACAAATTTCGACATCTATCTCCAGCTGCAGACATCCCAACAGATTTTCCATCAGAAATATTCAAATTTCAATATAAACGAAGGCGATGCTGGAGTCATTAGAGTAAGAACTTCCAGAACTTTCTAAAAATTTATACCGCATTTCCTCTAATAGAAAAGCACCCAAACCGTCAATTTTAAGCTCAATTATCTAGATTCCTGTGAAAAATATCAACACTTTTTCAACTGATAAAATATACGTGATATTGTGATAAGCAATTCATTAGTTGACACATTTTTGATATCTTTTACCGAAATCGAGATAATTGGGCTCAAATTAAACGGGTTGGGCGTACTTCAAAGGAAATACGGTAATTTTAATTTTTTCAGATTCATCAAAAGTTGTATAAATGCGCAACACCATTCGATATCAATTTATCCCTTCAACTGGGATTTCGGAATGCCATCGATTTTGCAAACCAGTTTTCTTCGTTCCGCACTCTAACCGGAAATAATAAGAAGCTAGTGATTTCAGAATATGGATTGGGATCTTTATTAATGGATCAGGTATTCAAAAGTGCTTACACCACAAATGATAATTTTTGGATCCTTCAAAATGAGAGCGTTTTACATCCAAATGTGGTAATTAAGTCAAATCAAGCCGAAAAAGATAATGGTTCAGATAGGTAACACACTTTTTTTTCAAAAAAAAAAACAAATTATATTTCAGAAGTCATTTTGAATTTGTCAATTATCTGCTGCAAAGCCTGAAAAAGCCATTCAAAGACCTGAAAATCGATAATCAGGAGTGCATGCTTCTGAAAATCTTGCTACTTTTCACTCGTAAGTTAAACGATAAATTACCGTAAATGCTCAAACTTTGAGCTCAATTATCTTGGTTCGCTGAGAGGTATCAAAAATTGGTTAAATAATAAAACGTTCACCATAATATCCCCACCATTTTATTGGTTTACAAAACGCTGTTATCTTTTATAGAAACTGAGATGATTGAGGTCAAAGCATACGTATTTGGCGGTCTTCTAATTGAGCATGTACGGTATAAAAGGGGTTGATAATTTCATCGTAAAGTTCAACGAAGCTTATATGTACTTCCATATATTCCAGGGGGCAGTCGAAAAAAACCTTTTGAATGGATTAGTCCACCTCCAAAAAAGTTACCGTAGTTTTGGCAATCTGTGACAGGTTATGTCTGCATGTGTCTTTGTGTTTGTGCATTTCATATCTTCTATAATTTCTCGACTCTTTCAAATACGTCTAGATTCCAGCATCGTATCTCAAAAGAGTGAAAATCGAAGATACGGATAATTTGATACCGAGATGTATGATGCATCTCATGAACCATTCAATGAACAAATCCCCGGACGATGGAATCGTTCGATATGGAGAGATTGTTCTGTTACTTGGTTCGATTCGAAGTGTAGTGAAAGCATACTACAATCAAACTAGAAACTCTGTGCTTTTTAATATTTCCAACTTTGATTCCTTCATCAAAAACTGTCTTGTTTCCTGAGCCAATCATTTTTTCCTTTATAGTCAAAAATAAAAAATAAAAAAAGTTAAATTGTCTTTATATACTTTACCTTATAGCTCAATTATCTCACTTTCTATAAGAGATATCAAAAAGCTGTCAACTGATAAAAAGTGGTAATTTTACAAAACATTTTATCAGTTGACCAATTTTTGATATCTTCGGAGGAACCGAGATAATTGAGCTTAACGTGCGCGTATAGAGTAGAATTCTATTGGAGCAAGTACGGTAGCAAGTTAGCGTGACGTCCTACTGTACTTGAAGCTCAATTATCTCAATTTGTATAAGAGATATCGAAAAGCTATCAACTGACAAAACATTGCTGATATTATGATAAGCATTTTATCAATTGAAAAATTTTTGATATCCTTCGCAGGGACCGAGATAATTGAGCTGTAAGTTCAAGTATAGGTAGCGTTCTATTAGAGAATTTGAAATTACAATAAGAGACTTTAGTAGAGGGTGAAAACCTCAAAAAAACCCACTATAAATTTTCAAAAAATTTTAAATAACCAATCTCAACCTCTAGAAAAAGAGAGTTTCCAGCAGCCAGTTCATTTTTCATGTCAGGCTCAGAAAAGTTTTATGTCAGGTCCTCAAATCCACAAAATATCCTGAAAAAAGTATATTTTAATCTAGCAGATAAGTCTTTATTAAAAATCAATCTCTCTATACCATTTATTCAAAATGACAAATTCGTGATCCTTCAAAATGACAAATTCGTGATCCAAACGTCAATTTTCTCCATTTTCAAAATCTTGCTAGACTTATTTCCTAAAACCTCCTACTCATGTTCTTTAGTCTCTTTCAATCCTCCTCAGCATTGTCTCTTCCCTGCATTTCCCCCTTCATTCGCATTTTCTCTCAGATTCCCTGTGATAATGATAGTAACAATCACTAATTTACTCGCACTCTGTTTTATCTTTTGTTTCCTCTCCATGGCAATTCTATTGGCTTTTGGAGTCTATTACATTTTCAAGTACAATTATGATTTATATAAAATGCAAAAACTGGGCGAAGATGTGAAATGTGCCCTTCCATGTGAGTTGATTTATGTCTAATGTGAGTGTAAGTTCCGATATTAATTTCGATTAATTTTTTTCATATTTTCAGCCTATGTCACCGTATCTTCTGATTCTGGCAGAATAACACCTCTTCCATCATATGATGATAAGGAACAACAAAACTATCCAAAGTTGCAACATTTATTTTTAGCATTACCTCCTCGTGTGTAAAATAATGAATTTTTTTAAAGGATTCTTTATTTCTGCCCCAGTTTGGACCATTGAACGATCAATTAAAAAAAAAATTAAGTCTAGAGAACATGTGATAGTTATCAATTCTTAAAATTTTCTCCTCTTGAAAGGTGTTGAAAAACCAAGTGCAATTGTTCTGAAAAGTATACGGACTTTCAAAGAAATCAGAAAGTCTCTGAGGGCTGTCGTAAGAAAAATTGTGCAAATGAATTATAAATTTCTCAAATTTAGGCGATCTTATTGCTGCCTGAAAGTTGTTTTTCATCAAAAATTTCAAAAAATTTGCAAACCTCGGTCAACCCTTTCAAATCTTCTGCATCACTATTTTGAAGTTCAGCATCGATATATATGACAAATGAGTAAAATGTTTCATTGTAGCATTTATTGGCAAATTTTGGGTTGTGCATGTCTGTGCATTTTTCCATTGGTCCAATTTGGCGATTTCAGTAAAATCAATATTTTTATCGTAATAGCTACGACGGAAGAATCGAATATAATTTAAACAGTTGGCATCCAGATGTTGAAGAATTATTGAAATTTCGTCGCCATGATAAATCCCCAAACTCAGATACTGTGTCTTAATGGTCCGTGAATTTTTATATTGCTCCAGGAATTTCGAAATATCATCGACGTCCGGTGAATCTATCAAGCTCCAAACTAGCTCAAATTTTTGAAGACATTGGTTTTGAAACTTCTTAATTATGTTATAGTCATTCCAGAATCCTTCCATGTGGTCAACATTCTCGATGAATTTCTCTTTCCTATTCTCTCTATTTCTGTCGAAAACCAAAGTTTTGTATCCGTTTCCCTGAATCATGTAACTGATATGAAGCATTTCCAAATGGTGGAACAAGTGGATTGTAATTTTTTTGCATTCCAAATGAATTTGTATCTGACTGAAATACAATTCTGGCTTCGAGGCTTCTACAGACTTTCCGGAGTGAGAAACTTAAACTTATTGTTTGTGGAAAACCAATTGAATATTTACAAAACTTACATCACCGATGGGTCAACATGACCTAAAATCAAATTCATAGGAACATCTGGCATATCTAATAAGATGATGAAAGGTGATTTTAATATTTTTGGTTTATATTTTCATTTTGTTCTTTTCAGATTTTAAGGATTTTGGTCATTGCAATGCGTTTCTTTCTTCTCGTTTCGTTTTATTTCGCCTTTTGAAATTGTGACTTGTTTTTTTTACTGTTCTGTTTTTTTGGACTTGCCAATAAAATTTGCACCACTTAATCAGATTTTTAAAGGTGGAGAGACATGGAAACGATATATACATTTCTCAACATTGTGTTTATATAAGCTCCTAGAGGAATCGAACTTGTGGTTCGATCGTTAGAGATGCCGCGTTGCTACCAGTTGATCTACGGTGGCGAGAGTTGCGCCGCCGAACGATGTGATATATGAAAACCATACATGTGAATGGCCGGGCCGGGCCGGCCCGCTCGGCCCGTCAAGGACAACTTTTCAAAAATTTCACTTTTCAAATGTGCCAAAATATTTTTAATAGCACAAATATCAATTCAAATGCATACAACCATCCGAAAAAGTCAATTTAATTGAATTTTGAGCGAAAAAATCAAACTTCATTAAGCCAAGGATGACATTTTTTTCTAAATACGACCTCTAAACAGTTTTTTCGACAGAATCGTCCTCTAGTGGGGATTTTTATTTATTAAGGAGAGAAGCCATCTTGAAAAATGATGATTTGCTCTAAAATTTCAAAATTTTCAAAAAGCGGGCCGGCCATGTGTAATTTTTTCCGGCCCGGCCCGGAACGCTTTCAGAAAAATCCCAATCCGGCCATGGCCCGGCCCGGCCCGCGGGCCGGCCATCTTTTCCACAAGTATGATGAAAACGACACAATAGCTACGTGTTGTATGTTTCCTGCACACCGTCACGTTTGAATGCTTACTCTCGCCCCGAAAAAAACTGAAAAAAGCTCTCTTGTCTGGCCTCTCACCAGCAGATTCAGTGGATTCTGGTTAAAAATTCATAAAAATCCGCAAATTTCATTAAAAATGAGCGCTTTTCAGCAAAACAGAGTGTTTCAACAAATTTTTGTGTGGATTTTTCTGAATATTTTTCACTCAAAACGTATGAAATTTTCAATTTCAAGTAACATATTTTGAAGGGGGTCCTTCTATTTTTCCAAGCCCCTCGAAGGACCATTCTATTAAAGAGGCCCTTATAATACAGGTTTTACGTTATCTTTTTGACCGGTACTATAGGTCCCAATCAAACTCCATACTAAATTTCGATCTCTGTTCCCAAGACTACGTGATTTTTGTGTAACTGAACTATGTTGTTTCCTGCTTCTCCTCCGAAAAAAGAAATTTCACACGCAACAGAGATCATCAACGACATATCATGTATGAGAGCCGGCACTACAAGATGTGTTGGGTTTATTCGTGCGAAAATTTAGGATCAAAAAGATGGAAAATGAGGGGATGAAACGGGAGGATACAACTAAGAACAAGTGCTTACCAGTACGAGTTTTACATCTAATCCCAATCTTAGTTTCAAAGAGTATTTAGTCGACTCTACTTGAGAACATTTTTTGCCTCTCCTTCTTGGACGTCATCAGAATACGTTTTTCCCTTTCTCACGGTACGTAAAGCATGAAGTAACGAATGTGTGCTGGATCACAAGTAATTCTTGATCTAACGAAAAAGTTTATTATGTCATTTTGACATTGATGTAACATATGTTGTCCTCATTTTTAAAGCTAGCACATTCTGAATTCCAAATGTCTCGATTCGAATGTGTTCTTTGTGGAAATCATACCTTACTTCATCGATATGGACCCGTCACTTGCTCTATGTGTAATACTTTTTTCCGAGGTGCCATCAGTGGAAATGTGGTCCTTGGGAAATGCTTGAGTGGTTGTTTTCGGAGGAAGGTGTTTGGTAAAATGAGGTTTTGATTTATTAGCAACGATATCCGAGTTTCAGACTTTAAAATAATGTGTCGCGGTTGCAAATTGGGACGATGTCTGGCAAGTGGGATGGATCCAAAAAGTGAGTTCCTTGGAATATTTTGGAAAGTCCTTTCTAAAATCTACTAGTAGTCCCTGGTTCCAAAGGAACTGAAAAACTAACATAATTTTAAACGGCGATGAAAGTTTTCTGGGTTTTTTGGCTCGAGAATATGCATTCGCCATTCTGACAATTGACGGTCATTCTGAAAATTTTCAGAAGTCTGGATCTCGGCAGGCAAATTTCCGATCACTTCGAAACTTTTGGAGGGTGTAAAACAGACCTAGATTCCAAACTTTACATTCGCGGATTTTTTTTTTCTTTTCGGCGTGCTTGTAACGGGCCGGGCCGGGCCGGGCTGGACTTTTTCCCGAATTTCGGAGGCCCGGCTGGCCTGTCATTCCACAAGTTTTGAAAATTTCAAAAAAACACATAAGGGGGGACCCTTGTGTGATTTTTTTCGATCAAAAAATTTTTTTCGAGTTTTTTTTTATATTTTTTGATCAAACAGACAAACAATCCAAAAAACACAAAAAAAATAGGAAACTGTATTGAGAGCTCAAAATTCGGTTCAAAATGAAAAAATTTTTGCTACCGGGTCTTCCGGGCCGGTCCCGCGCCTTGAAATTTTCCTCAGGCCCAGAATTTTACAAGTATGCTTTTCGGCCCTTTTTGTACTCAAAGTGTGGGGTGTCCTTCGGAAATCGGCCAATATCTGAATCACTAGAAATTTTCAAAAAGTTCTGGGATTGCAACTTTTTTCAATCTAGGTCTGTTTTACACCCCCCAAAATTTTCAAAGTGATCGGAAACTTGACAACGTTTTTCCAGAATCCTGAAAATAGTCAAAACGACTGAAAACCAACTGACCAATAAAATTCTAGATTTAACCGCGCCAAAGGCGCTCAAGCCAGCTGTTTGAAGCGCCGGAAGCGCACATGTATATATTTAACTGAACAAACAGTCACGACAACTACATTAATACTTCTAGAAATCTTCCACCGCCCATCAACCCCTTTCCAAGACCGAATTAACACAAAAACCGACTTCGAATGCCTCATAAAACTCCAACACCATCAAAAACACGACAACCGTATGATGAATCGAATAACTATCGATCGTATATGCAGCAGTTATCTTGTACAGGTAAACTAAAAAAAAATCAAAGCCTTGTTAAATTCAAAATTTCCATTTCCCAGATGAGCAATCACAACTACAATCGCGCCAGTTTCCAAGACATCAATATGGTCCTGAAAATGGGATTACTGGATGCAAAACAGTTTGCAAAACGTTTCGAATCGTTTGAAAATTTGAAATTGAAAGAGAGAAATTTGGTTTTATCAGAATATGGAATTGCTTACATGCTGATAGATCAAGCATTCAAAACTGCGTTTCATTCCAACGACAATAATATTTGGTTGCTTCAAAATGACTCATTTTTTCATAAAGAGCTATTTTTCAAGATTCCAGTAGAAGATATGAAATCAGAAGATATTTTCAGACAGAGAAGGTAATTTTAAAATTTTAAGCATCTTCATTTTCAAACTTTTAGATGTCACTTTGATTTCGTTCAAGCGCTGTTGAGAAATCTTGTGACACCATTTCGAAAACTTAAAATTGATGTTTTCGAATGTATGATCTTGAAAATATTGCTTCTTTTGGCATGTAAGTCTTGTCTCTAAACTATGGAAATCTAAAAACAAAAAAATATTCCAGCATCATTTCCTGGTTGTGTGAAGCTGGATGATCCAGATCGAATCGTATATAAATGCTATCAAAGTCTTCAAAGACATTCAAATCAAATTTCAAAAAAAAATGGCATCGAGAGATTTGGCGAAGTGATTCTGTTAATTGGAAATATTCGGTGTGCGGTTAAACATTTTTATAACATGACCAGATCGACAGATTTGTTTAGAATTTATAGAGAAGATCAGTTTGTGAACTCAATTTTGTTGAATTGAACTTTTTATTTGAATGCTTATTAAATTATTCAAAAACTGATTTGTGCATACTTGTAACGGGCCGGGCCGGGCCGGGCTTTTGCCTGAATTTCGGAGGCCCGGCCCGGCGGGCCTGTCATTCCACAAGTTTTGAAAATTTCAAAAAACAAATAAGGGGGACCCTTATGTGATTTTTTTCGATCAAAAAATTTTTTCGAGTTTTTTTTTGATATTTTTTGATCAAACAGACAAACAATCCAAAAACCACAAAAAAATATAGAAAATTGTATTGAGAGCTCAAAATTCGGTTCAAAATGACAAAATTTTTGATACCGGCCCCTTCCGGGCCGGGCCCTGGCCTTGAAATTTTCCTCAGGCCCGGCCCGGCCCGGAATTTTACAAGTATGGATTTGTGATGTTTTAGAAAAACTTTCAAACCAACGCCAAATTATGGTTTTTTGAGGATCTTTGGGGTAAGAAATTCTCTGAAATACAGTTTTTGAATCATCCGGTCTCGGTGGGGCTACTCACGAACAGTTTCTTATGAAAGACTTATTGATGAAGTTCTAAGTTCTAAAAAAACTACGCCTTTGAAACTAGTTCTTTTGACTCGTCGTTGTCTAGTTTTTAGTCTGTTCTTGGTCCGATATTAGCCCATATTGGCCATAGAGTAGCTAACCAATGAAATCGTCAATCAACAAGTTAATTATTTAAGAGGAACAACAAAGAATTGATTTAAAAAAAAGACTACTAGAATTTGTATCCGTTTAGCCGAAATGTGTCTGTGAACACTTCACCATTGTAACTCAAAAACAGGATATTAAAAATTTTATTGAGAACGTAGTTGGGCAATTCACACCGAACACTCACAATCAGGAGTATTCTAATCCAGCAACAACATCTTCAAGAAAGACTTGCACGAGAAAAATAAAGCAAACTTGTATGAACCGCTTCCATCTCTAGAAAGTTTCTCTCACTTCCGGGAATTATAGAGTACCAAATCTGATGATGACTATTATGCGGACGATTTCCATCGAACAATATCTCAAACCAACTCTTCAATTCTTCAGATTCGTAATAAGTCTCGTACTCCAGCGAGAAAAATTTGAGAGATTGATTGTTCAAGAGTACCTGAAAATGGTGTTATTTCAACAGTTTGAGAATTTAAAATTACACAAACCTCTATCAGATGACGTAAAAATTCCAGTGAAATTGCCGTAAAACCTCTAATAGAACGACACCCGGATCGTCCACTTTGAGCCTATATATCTCATTTTCTGTGAAAGATATCAAAAAGTGGCTAACTAGTAAAATGTTGCTGATATCCTGATAAACATTTTACTAGTTAACCACTTTTTGACATCTTTCAAAAGAAGTGAGATATA
>NC_013488.2:15453225-15471952 GCF_000004555.2 Caenorhabditis briggsae | reverse complement strand
ATATTTCCAATTAACAGAATCACTTCGCCAAATCTCTCGATGCCATTTTTTTTTGAAATTTGATTTGAATGTCTTTGAAGACTTTGATAGCATTGATAGTCGCTCTATTAGAGGTTTTACGGTGTCTTGACAGTAATTTCGCATTCTTCAAAATGTGCAAACTTCTCAATGGGCTCTACCGTATAACAGTCGGAAATATCTAGCTGTTTTGCATTTTTCCATTGTTCAGTTTCAACTACTTGATCCAAATTAACCATTGGTCTCTCAAATTCTTGTGCGTGGAAAATTGAAATACGTTCAAGCTTATCCGAATTGATATGTGGTAAAACTGGCATGATCTCGTGTTGGTGACTAACCAAAAAACGCATATTCGCAACTTTGAGAGAATATTTCCGGGAGACGAAATTGTTATGGAGTTGATTCAAAAACTCTGAATGCGCCTCTTCCCAGACCTCATTGTCGATCATCATATCATCTCTCATGCTATCCAAACCCAAATGAATATTTTTGTCACTTCCTTTTGATGTTTCAAAATAATATCCAGATCATTCCAAACATTTCGATGAGCATATATAGTAGTATACCTAGCTCCAGTTTTCGAATCTTCCAGAATTAACTCAACGTCATATGGCCGCACTGTGACAATGATTCTCGTCATATAAGATGATGGAACGACTTCATCAATAAAATTTCGTAAATCATGGCAAACTTTTCGCATTCTCAATCTTAAAGATTGAGTCGTATTTTGAGCATAGGAAAATATAAGTAACTTACATTGATCGGAAATCCAAGTGATCCATAACAGCAGACAATACAACACCAGGCATTTCATTCAGAGATTTTTCAGATGACATTTTTGACTGGAAACAGGGAGAGAGTTGATAGAATAATCGTGCGAAACAGTATTTCAATGAGGGAAAAGAAATGTGGCTGTGCTCTACATGGAAAAGGAAAAACGTTGGAAATCGAGAACAATTATGATGAGGCAATTTTTGTGTTTGATAGTTCGCTTATCAGTTGTATGCATTCGGGTAAACAAAAAAATCAATGTGTGAAAGTGAAAGTGGTTATTTAAATATTTCAATAATTCCAAAAAAATCGGAATTTCAGATATTCGAAAATTGAAATAAAAAGGTTAACTTCAAAGGAATGAACACAGAAATATTTTCGGGTTTTTTGTGAGACGAGAGTGTGCATTCTGAACGCTGAACAGTCATCGTTTTTCACACAGCGCGTCGCTATCGTTCCGCTTTCATGCAAGACTTCAGTCGGCTCGTAACAATGCGGCACTTCCAACTATGGGTTCCCCCATCCTTTCAGCTTCATCATTAGTAACTCAAAAACAGGATTCAAAATGTATATCGAGAAACTAGTTGAATAATACACATCCACCACATAAAACATCTTCTAATCAAACAACAACATTGATCCTTCTTTTAAGTTTTATGCGAGAAAAATTCACTTGCATAATGAATTCACTTGCATAATGGGGTATCATAACTAGAAAATTGTCCTCGGTTCCGGGAATTCTTTTGTACCAAGTCCTTTCCCTGATAATACCGTCAAATAATATCTCGAACCAGCACTTCAATTCCTCGGATTCGTAACGTGACTCGTATTGAAGCGTGAAAGATTTTAGAGACTGATGGTTCAGGAGTATCTAAATTTTTTATTTAAACAGTTTAGGGATTTCAAATAACACAAACCTCTATCAGATGACGGAAAAATTCCAGTGAAATCGTGTTGACAGTAATTTCACATTCCTCAAAATGTGCAAACTTTTCGATGGGCTCTACCGTATAACAGTCGGAAATACTCACAAGGGAAGTATTTTAGAAAGGCTTTGAGAATTTTCTGAAACTTTGGTCTATAGTACTTTCGAACATGCTGATTAAAGTGCTGTTGTTATTTTTTCCCCTTATCCACTCACAAAAAAGTTTAGGCTCTTAAAGTGATTTCAGTACTAATTTCTCACTTTTGGAGTGAGTTGTCAGATTTTTTTTGCACTTTTCCACTGTTCAATTTCAACTACTTTATCCAATTTAAGCATTGGTCTCTCAAGTTCTTGTGCGTGGAAAATTGAAATACGTTCAAGCTTCTCAGAATTCATATAGGGTAAAATTGACATGATCTCGTGCTGATGTCTGATCAAAAAACGCATATTCGCAACTTTGAGAGGATATTTTCGGCCGACCAAATTGTTATGGAGTTGATTCAAAAATTCCGAACGCGCCTTTTCGCAGACCTCTTTGTCAACCTTCTCTTCCTGATTATGAAACCCCACAAAGAATGTTTTCTCAACCCCCTTTTGGTGTTTCAGAATAATATTCAGATCATTCCAAATATTTCGAAGAGCACATACCTTATCATACCGAACTTCAGTTTCCGAATCTTCCAGAATTAACTCAACGTCATATGGCCGCACTGTGAGAAGGATTTTTGTCTTAGAAGAAGATGGAGCGACTTTATCAATAAAAACTCGGAAATCATGACAAACTTTTCTCATCATCATACTGTAATAAATCCGTCGTAATTTGCCCATGGGAAAATATAAATAACTTACATTGATCGGAAATCCAAGGGATCCATAACAGCTGACAAGACAACGGGCATTTCATTCAGAAGCTTTTCAGACGACATCCTGAAAAAGTGAAAAAACTGATATTTGTGGGAAAAAATTTCTTCTTTGTGACAACAATTTCTCTTTGAAAAAGAAAAAGAAATGAGGCTGTGCGAAATCGCAATCTTCTGGAGGTGATTCATCGTGGAATGGGCATCGCTTCCCCCGCAATCACATTCCTCTATTAATTTATTTTAGACTGTAATCAGTAGAAAACCCGATCTATTGTATCACATTTATCGTCCAATAAACCATTTAGAACTAAATGCAGTACATCACTATGACAGAAATAGAGGTGGGTGAGATAGAAAGAAGAAAGAAAGTGAGAGAGAGAGAGAGAGAGAGAGAGAGAGAGAGAGAGAGAGAGAGAGAGAAGAGAAGAGGGGGAAAACTATAGAAGCAAAATCAAGCAACGACACTCCGCTATTCCGTTTTAAATCATCGGAGTTAAGTGTGAGCAATCGGTCTCGTGTTCTTGGCGCTCGTTTCAGATAGTTTTTACCAGTTTTGAAATTAATTTGTAGTTCTATTTTTTGTCGTTCAGTCTAAACTTTTTTAAATAAATTTTTTTGTTACAAATTCCAGTGGATTTTTTTTTCACGGGAGTGTGATAGTCCGGAAAATTAGTTATTACTGTGAGGTTCAATTTTTTCCTTTTTTGTCTTTCCGTCTCAAAAACGAATAATTTTCCATGTTTCCATCATCTATTTCCATCTCCACTCATCGTGTGATAAAACGTCCACTTTTTTATTTGCTTTCATTCCTTTCTCAAATGTCAACTTTCTCCTCTCCTTTTTTATCAGTTTCTTCAATTCTCATCGTTTTATTTCCGATTCTTTTTTGATTTCACATTCGTTTTCAGACAAAATGCCAACTCTCAACGAAATGCCTGAAGTAGTTTTAACTGATATAATGGACTACTTGGATTTTCGATCAATGTAAGTCCCACATATTTTAGGACTTAAATTTTACAGCAACATTTTAGAATGTTGCTTCGAAAAGTTTGCCGTGATTTTCGCACTTTTATTGACGAACTCGTACCATCTTCTTCCATAATCGGACTGGGATTGACAGTGGATCAAGAGAGGATTGAGTTGGGATTAGAAGACTCGCTTGCTGAATTCCGGAAAGTAACATATTCTAAACCAGACCAAGAAATGAACTTCTGGAAAAATTTGGAAATGATTCTCAAACATCAAAAGTCTCATTTGGAATATTTTACTGTAGATCTGGAGCCACCAGAAGAACATAAAACGTTAGATCAATCTATTCTGGAGAAATTGCATTCTGTGTTCCTTGACAAGCTCCAGAATATACTCACCTCCCGAAAAATCCCATTAAAAACCGCGAGTTTCAATTTGGTGATGGGAGATCAAAACGAGATCATGAAGATTTTGCCAAATATCGATTCGGAGAAGCTGGAGGAGATTTTAATTTTCCCTGCGACAGGACCACATATGCGAGTGTTCAAATTGGATCAAGTAGTCGAAACTGAGCAATGGAAAAATGCGAAAGAGCTGGGAACGGCGAACTTTATGGTGGAGGAACCGTTGGAGAAATTCACACATTTTGAAAGATGTCGTATTTGTGTTGACACAATTTCACTGGAGTTGTTGCGTTCGTTGAAAGAGGTTCGTGTGATTTTTTAATTTTTGATCTACAGTACCAAAAAATACGATATTTTGACTTTTTCAGTGGAAAAGAGTCAACTTGAAAGTCCTGAAAAAATAGTCCAGAATTTTCTATTTGTCTTGAAATTCCAGAGTATATCAGTCAAAAATCGAAGATCATTTTTGCAACTGACAACTTTAAAAAATATTCTTTGAAGGCTTTCAATATTCTCGAAATTCTAGAAAAATTCGGTCGATTCGTTTTTTCTGGATTTTTCTGAACATTGGCACCCATATTTCAGTTATTATGGGTCAATAAAATTTCAGATTTTCTTCAATCACCCAACACTGGAATATTTTGAACTTCATCACGAACCACATTACAAAGGCAGAGAATTGAAACATTGGTTTGAGCAGTTATTCGAAGGAACCTATCCAGATGAGGTTTATCAAGATCGTTGGTACTCCAGAATACCAGGAAATCCAGAAGACGTTCTATCAATTCGAGCCAGCTACTTCGATTGGATCACTTTTTCTCGTTGCAAATTTTCTGACACACAGATCAACGATGATATCATTTGAACTGAAATTTTTTGATAATGAACAAATTCTTTTTTTTTTTAGATCTTGTGTCTATTTTTGGAATTAATTGTTTTCTCACTATCAGATATCTTTTTCGCAATGTTTAATTTTTAAATTTTCAAAACCTAATTTTCTATACAGATGACATCTCTCAATAAAATGCCCGACATTGTTCTGTCCGCTATAATAGAAAACCTGGATTATCGATCATTGTAAGCCTTTTTAATCAAAAAATTTCAACAACAAAAAAAAAACAAATTTCAGAATGATCCTCCGTAAAACTTGCCACGATATTCGAAACTTTATCGACGATTCTATTCCGGCGTCTTCAATAACTGAGATTCAACTTAATGTGAATCCTGAACAAGTAGTTTTGGAATTCATGTATTCCGAATCTGTGTCGCAAGAAAAATTGTATTCATTATGTGGTCAGGAAGCTTTTGATCTCTTTTGGAAGGACTTTGAAATTATTCTAAAACATCAAAAACTCATTCTTAAAAGTTTTTCTGTAACTTTGGAGTACAGAAATGGTCTCAATAAGCTCGAAGCATCAGTTAGAGAGCGTGTGAATCTAAGATTCCTGAGCCAATTGAAAGCTCTTTTAGAGCCTCGAAGACGTCCATTACAAGTTGAAAAACTCGATTTAATTATGGGAGATCAGGAAAAAATCATGTGTGTTCTACCGTATATTGATGCAGATAAGATCAATGAAATCATGATTTATCCGGGACCGAAAAGAGAAACGGTAGTGTTTCCATTGGATAAAGTCGTTGAAACTGAGCAATGGAAAAATGCGAAAAAGCTCGCAACAAGCAATTTTGTAGTGGTGGAGCCTATCGAGAAATTCACTCATTTTGATAATTGCCGCATTTTTATGGATACGATTTCTGTGGAGATGATTCAAAAATTGAAGGAGGTGGGTGGTGTTGACCAGTGTGTTTTTTTTCAAACGTTCGAATTACTTAATTTCGGCAGTGCGTTATTTCGGAGTAGTAGTATTTTTCTTTTTCTAGGGAATTCGAACATGGTGGCTTATTTCTGCAAGTTTAGTTTTCTAGGCCACTATTCAAAGTGACCTAGAAATGACCTGACATCCCCTTTTTTTGTTTTCCAAAGGTCATTTACCATGCTGTGGAGTTAGAAAACTCTGCTTGAGAAAGTTAGGCCAGCATGTTAAAATAATCCAGAAAACACATCGGGAGAACTCAAGAAACCCCCTAATTTATTTTTCAAAAAATACTTCGACGCTCCGAAATAACGTACTGCCTCCAGATTAGTTTGAGTTCTTCCCGATGTGTTCTCTGGGGAATATTAACATGATGGCCTAACTTTTGCAAGTCGAGTTTTCTAGGCCACAATTGTAAATGACCCAGGATACATACCAGCTAAATATCAGGCTATTTCTATGCAATAATAATAATAATAACATATTTATTTGCAATGCATGGGGGGAAATCGATAGATAATTTGGCAAGAAATGGGACCTGTACAAATAAAAAAGTAAAATGACCAGACGGACCGACTAGAGTCCTGTAGGTCAAGTGGGAGGGATCAGAATATCATAAGGAATCGCTCCTACTCGCTTAGCAAACGCCACCGGACTGAGCTTAGAATTTATCACCTTACATACACGGTTCCACATAGACAAGTTTCTGTGAAGGAAGCAGTCAAAGTGTTGACCGTTGATTTTGAACAAATACGGGGCTCTGTTAGAATGGCTGGGAAGAATGTAGGACGACATAGAGGGAAAATGGTATGAGTTTATAACAATTTTGTGATAGGTACGAAGAACTAGAAGGGTGCGGCGATGAAGGGTGGTTAGCATAGAGAACTGGGATAGGCGATCGGTGTAGGAATTGAAGGGCATATTACATCTCTGAAAGACTTTTCTGGTGAAAAAACGAAGAGGAGATTCTAGTTTATTGGCAAGTGTGGCATTGGATGGATCGAAAAGTTCACAACCGGATAAACATTGATGACGGAGAAACTCAACTTGCAAAAGTTAGGTCACCATGGTAAATGGTCTAGAATACGCACCGGGTTAATATCACATTTTTTCTAGACCATAAACGCTAGTGACCTAGAAAACTCAACTTGCAATAGTTTAGCCACCATTGAAATGGCCTAAAATCCACATGGTGCGTTTTTTAGAGCATTTATCCTAGTGGCCTAGAAACTTTAGCAGGTGAATGTCAGGTCCTTTTCGGATCATCAATTACGGTTTTTTGTGGCCTAGGAAAATCTTGTTGGGAAAACTAGGCCAAAGATTTTTTAATCAAAATCTTCCCATTTTCCAGAATCTTCTCTTCTCCAAAACTCTCAAATCCTTTGAACTCAATCACCGACCACATTATCAATCTCCAGAACTAACGCACATATTTCGGACTGTTTTCGATGGGAGCTTTCAAGATGACGTCTACGAGGACTGTTGGTTCTCCAGAATTCCTGGGGATAATGAACATGCGTTGGTCATTCGATCATGCTACTACTCATGGATAACTTTTTCTCGTCGGGAATGGTTTATGATTAAGCCGAATTATGAGCGATTTAATTAGATTTGTCTGGATCTTTGGTTCTGAAAAGCATAAATAAATTTTGACATTGTTCGTTTGAATTCTGTTTTTCGAACTTTGAGATTCGATTTCTCTTCAAATATTTTCGTTTTTCTACCAAGCTGTTTATTAAAGGTGGGGGGACATGAGAAAAATAATGTTGTCGAAATTCCGTTCAAATATGCTCCTCGAGGAGTTGAACTTGTCGAGGCGAGTGATGAAGGTGCGGCGCCGCTACCGACTGAGCTACGCGTGCAAAGAGAAAGCCGCTGCCCGATTGCATACATAAAGGCGAGGGCGACAGCTGTACGCAGAGTGACATTAAGCGTTGTACACCGTTACGGTAGAATGCATACTCTGGCCCCAAAAATCCCCCGTAAAATCTCCTGTCCCCCCACCTTTAAGATCCATTTTCAGAAAATGTCACTAACCGACATTCCGGACCTCGCCATTACCACGATTCTTGAAAAATTGGATTTCAGATCAATGTAATTACAATTTTTTGATTTACTTCAATTTTTCAGAAATTTAAAAATTTTCAGACTAAATCTTCGAAATGTTTGTCACGGCTCACGAAAACACATTGAAAATACTATTCCTCCATTGTGGATAAGTAGAATCAAGATTACCGTAGCAACGGATAAAATTGACTTACATCTGGAAGATGTTGGATCTAGCAACTACAGTATCAGATATCTAGAAGAAGGGGTCGAAACCTTTTGGGATGATTTCCAGCGTCTTTTGAAACATCAGAAAAGCTCTCTGAACTATTTCAATCTGGTTTTACATTTTCAAGCGGACGAGAAATTGAAAGAGAAAACTATCTTGGATAAAGTGTATTCTGAATTCTTGCAACGGCTTCAAAGCCTTTTAAAATCTCAAAAACATCCACTTAAAGTCCAAAAACGCTGTTTAATTGTTGGAGATCAAAACGAAATTATGTCGATTCTTCCATATCTCGATTCAAAAGAATTGGAGGTACTATCTATTTTTCCTGGAAGAGGAGAGCATATGCAAATTTTCAAATTAGATCGAGTGGTAGAAAGTGAGCAATGGAAAAGAGCTTAGGAGCTGGAGACGGTGAATTTTATGGTGGAGGAGCCGTTGGAGAAATTTGCACATTTTTCGAATTGTCGAATTCATATTGTACAAACTATTTCCCAGGATATTATCGAGATGTTGAATGAGGCTAGTTTGATTATTATCGTTAAACCTGTATTAAAAGGGCGTACCTTTTCTAAAGCACCGACGGAGTATTCTTCCATTACAGGGGCTCTTCAATTAGGGGGCAAACAACACAATTCTGAGAGGAACTTTCTATTACAGGGCCTTTCTACAGGTTTCCCGTTAGTTTCATCAAGTTTCAAACGGTATGAAGACTACTGTATTTGCTCTAATAGAAGCCCACTGAAACGGTCAACTTCAAGCTTAGTTATCTTGATTCCTGCGAAAGATATCAAAAAGTTATCGACTGATAAATGATTTATCAGAATATCACCAATATTTTATCAGTTGACACATTTTTGGTATCTGTCACAGAAACCGAGATAAATTAGCTGAAAGTTGACGGTTTGGGAAATCTATGAGAGAAAATACGGTACCGGTTGTTTTAAGAAACACGATTGCCCAAAGACCAATAAGAAGACTTATTTCCAAAACATTTATTTCCAGAACATCTAAAAAATTTTCAGAGTCTCCAAGAATCCCCGAATCTCCAAACTTTTGATCTTCACTTTGAGCCAGATCACAGTTCACTCGTACTACGAAGAATGATCAGAAATGTGTTCAGAGAGGCATATGTTGATGAAACATCTCTAACAGATTGGTATTCCCGGATCCCTGACTCTCCAGAATATATTCTGTCGGCTAGATCCAGTTATTTCTCATGGATCACTTTTTCTCGGTCTAAAATGTAATTTTGTAGCTTTTATGTTAACATAAATTGTTCTAAATTTTTACAAAATTTTTATTTTTATCGTTTTCTGTGTGTTCGCAGTATCATATTTTGACTGTTTCCTTTTTTCAGTAATTCTAAAACTGCGTTTTCAGATGACTTTACTTTTGATTCAACTTCCAGAAAATGTTCTTGTACAAATAATGGAAGAACTAGATTTTCGCTCTTTGTGAGTCTACGATTTTTTTTTTCCAAAATTAAGACTTCGGGAAAGTTATCCGACCGACCGACCGCCGACCGATTACTCGCATTTGCGCGTCGACGTGCCAGAGAGTGTTTGCGTACGCGGCATTTTATTTTACGACACAGTAATCAATGAATGCTTCTTGTGTCGTAAAATAAAATGCTGCGTATGCAAACACTGTCTGTCGGTGGGCAGTCGACAATCTTCGACCGACCAATATGAAAGTCTTAATCGAAATTTCGTTTAGGGTCTCCCTTCGAAAAGTTTGCCACGACCTCTGTAACTTTATTGATGACGTCATTCCCTCATCTGGCATATCCGAAATCTATGTCAGAATCAACACAAAAAAGATATCTCTAAGATTTATGGATGACAATATCGATTTTCTTGATAAATCGATTCAAATCAATTATCACAATCATAAGAAAGGATGCTCAACGGTGAAAAATTCAAGTGGTGGGAAAAAGAAAAAACGAGTTGGATTGGAAGATTTCGTTATTTTCTTCTGGCAAGACCTCGAGACAGTTTTGAAGCATCAGAAATCGATTTTGAAGAATTTCAGTCTGGTTTTGGAGCATTATGAGGAGAAGATGTTGGAGAAAAAAGATCAGATTTTGACAGAATTTTCCAAAGAAATCATGGAAAAAATCAAGGAGAACTTGACATCTAGAATAGTTCCCTTGAAAGTCAAAGAAATCGATTTTGGGATAATAGATCAAATGGAGATGTTGCAAATCCTTCCATTCATAGACTCCAAAACTGTGGAAAAAATCTCAATTGGAAATTCGAAAGGAATGGGACCTCAAAATATAAAAATCGATGACATCACAAAGTTGAAGCAGTGGAAATCAGCAAGCGAAATCAAAATCAATCACGATTTTTATATTTCAGAGTCAATTTCAAGTTTTGCACATTTCCAAAAAGTGGAAATTCATATGAAAATGATAGGTTCAGATGCAGTTCGAGTTTTGAGACAAGTAAGGGATTCCTCAAAATTTCAAACTAAAAAACTATTATTTGATTTTCCAGACTTTTCAAAGTTCTCCAAACATGGATCATTTCGAAATTTACTACGATCCATCAAGGGAAAGGCAAGACTTGAGAACACTATTTGGCCATCGGTTCGATGGAAGTTACGAAGATGAAAATGGAGGAGCGAGGTGGATTTTCAAGATTCGTGGAGACCCAAAAAATGTGATATCGATTCAAACCAATATGCATTCTTGGTTGTGTATAACTAGAGTTCAATTGGCCGATATTCCGAATCTACGACTTCATTGAATTAAATTAAAAATAATTTTATTGGACTTCCGATGGCTTTTCGTTATCAATTTCGATTTTTTTGTTTCCTTTTTCAAATACACTCATTTTAGATATCTTTTGTTTGCACTTATTGTTCAAATCAAATTGGTCCCTTCAGAAGACCTAGATTTATCTTTCAAAATTATCGTAAGCGCACTAAAAATGCCCCCTACCAAATCATCCAATTTGAAGCCATTTATTTCATTTCCAGTAAAAGATTTTAAAAAGTTGTCAACTGATAAAAAGTTTATAATAATATCAAAAATATTTTGTCAGTTGACATCTTTTTGATATCTTCTACAAGAACCGAGATAGAGAGGCTCAAAGATAATACGGCGTTCTGAAAAATCTGGATTTTCGTGCAATTATTCGCTAAAGTATTTTGGCAAAATGTACTTTTTGAGATTATCAAATCTGATGATGGTGAATTAATTCAGAACATGTGTTCCAGAAAACCCCAGTATTCAATAAACGTTCATTAATCATAACTTCATACATGTTCAGAAAGTTACAGCTCGATTAGTTGTATTTGAAATACCACGGTTTGACGGATCCACAGAAGCACTTTTCGGACTCAATTGCTTTTGGAAAATTCCTGAAACATTATCATATTGTTTTCCACAAGGTGTATGAATGAATGGTTGACTAATGAATCTTACAAATTTTCAGGTTTTTTGGGTTTTTTCAATAGAATTTTTCCCTAATAGAAGCCCACCCAAATCGTCAACTTTGAGCTCAATTATCTTAATTCCTGCAAAAGACAAAACAACTTGTCAACTGGTCAAAAATTGGTGACATTATGATAAACAATTTATCAGTTGACATATTTTTGTTATCATTCACAGGAATCGAGATAATTGAGCTCAAAGTTGACAGTCTGGGTGGGCTTAAATTAAATGAAATACGGTATGAAAGAATCCTTCTATTTCAATAATTTTTCAAGCTCCTTTTTGGAGGACCCTTCTAGTAGAGGGAACTTCTATTAAAGAGACCCTTCAAATACAAGTTCTACATACAGTATCAACTTCTTTTTGAAGCTTACCTTTGATAGCTTGTCTATACGGCTTAATAATAATCAAACTTGGCAATGGATCAATTGCAGGAAACATTGAAATTGTAATAGTTATCAATTCTCCATAAACAGGAAACGCCGAACCAAAACATGAGCTCAGATAGATTACTGTAGTAGGCAAATGAATCAGAATAAGTGGAATTATAGTTTGAATAATTAGGGAATAAAATAGTTGAGCCTGCATCTTTTTCGATGGACCAGAAACAGTTTCTTGGAACTTTTTCATAGCGAAATACGTTTTTAACCCGAAGTAAATCATTGTGAAGAATGATATGCTCTGAAAAAACTTTCTCAAGTTTTGGGAAAATATCTAAAGCTCAAAAATTACCACTGAGGAGCACAGAAATATGATTCCGTAAATTTGCATCCAATCCAATTCTGATATTTCTGCATCTGGCGCTGATTTAAAAAGATATGATGAAAAATATAATAGTTTGTTTTTATCCGAATTTTCAGATTCGGCAAGTTTCCTTCTGAAAATGTTCGATTCCAGTTACAGTAACCTACATTTCTCACCTCACAAAGTGATCCATAACGTCGCTGAGTTGCCAGAAAAAATCAATGGCAAAAGCGAAGAAGAATCCAGATAATACTGGAATACTAATCCATAAGACAATCGAGTAACCAGTGGTCCATGCTTTGTTTCTGGAACTTACCGATGAATGAATTTGATTAATATACATTCTCTAACCCTGTCACAGTTAAATAACGATAAACAAAATGGATCCCAAAACTGGCAAGAGCTATACCAAACGATCCGCCCCATATCACTGAAAAAGTATTTTAAAAATGACAAAAACAATTCCAGCCCTTGAAGAATTGAACTTGCAAGCTAAATAATGGAAGTACCACGTCGCTACCGGCTGAGCTACGCGGTCGCAGGTACTGTATGCGTTCACTTTGGGAGCAATTATCTCGGTTCCGATAAGAAATATTTAAAAACCGTCAATTAATAAATTGTTTGTCATAATATAACTAATATTCAATAAGAGGACACATTTTTGATATCCCTCACAGGAACAGAGATAAATTTGCTCAAAGTTGACAGTTAGGGGGATCAGTCCATTAGAGACTTTTCGGTACTTGCACTTTGAGATAAAATATCTCGGTTCTTTCAAAAGATATCAAAAATTTGTCAACTGATAAATTGTTTATCACGACATCACCAAAATTTTATCAGTTGACAGATTTTTGATATCTCTCATAGGAACCGAGATAATTGAGCTCAACGTGCACGAATAATTCAAATAAAACTTACACATCAGTGGATAAGAAATATTCAGGGGAAGCAAAGAGCGTTCAGCACTAATTGCTGTTAGAAATATTGTATTCATTGTGAAAACTTTCTGAAAAAAAAATCGAAAAAAATTCGGTTGCTGCACATTCAATTTCTTACCGGGTGTATTAATAAGTCAATAAGCGCGTACAAAATCTCAAAACTCGACATAAATATCATAAGATATTTATAAGATCCCATAGTTTTTGGAGATTTCGTGATAATGAGGAAAATCAATAAACCATTGGTTATCAGGGAGATAATTGCGAGAATATTCTGAACGAGGAACATTTTCTAGGGAATAAACTTTTTATTCGATTCTTAAAGATTTTATACACTTGTTATTGTCATATTTCTTTTCAATTTCCGTAGTAGTATTTGTATCTCGTGCTATAAAATAATTGGAAAAGCATCAGTCGTTAGAATAGCAGAAAAGTTCGTTGTTTTTTAAAGAATCTGCTAGACAGTCAATACAGAAGACGAATACAAACATCACTAAAGACTATACATCATTATGATTAATGCATTTTTCCAGATTTTTAGTGTTCAGTGAACCGCAAATTTTCGATTTGTGATGTTGATCGAGCCATAATAGTGAGCAAGCTTTCATGACGATAAAATTTGGAAAAATATGCAAAAAACTTTGCATACCGCACTTGATGTAAGTTCATCCGTCGCTCGTCCGCTTTTCGTCCGATTGGCACTATTGTTCTTACCGGAAATGTTCTAACAGAAGACAACCTTATACGTGCACTTTGAAATCTTTCGCCTCGGTTTTTATAAGAGATATCAAAAAAACTGTCAACTAATAAATTATTTATCATAATATCACCAGTATTTTAACTGTTCACATATTTCTGATATCTCTCATAAAAACCGAAATAAATTGGCTCAAAGGGATATTTAGGAGATCAGTCTATTAGAGCGTTTTCGGTACTTGTCCTTTAAGCCCATTTATCTCGGCTCTTTTATAAGATATCAAAATTTTTTGAACTGATAATTTATTCATCATAATATCACCAATATTTTTCATAAAAGTTTGATATCTCCTCTAGGAACCAGGGTTGCAATCTGACGGGCTGGCCGGCGGGCCGGCCCGGCCCGAGGGAAAAAAACCAGGGCCCGGCCCGGCCCGGCCGGCCGGCAATTAATTTATATTTGAACGCTCGCCATTTTTATTTGCAACGATGCTCCGATATGACGAGGCGCGCATTGTTTAGCAGCCCGTGTCGATTTACGGGGGTTTGTTTTGTTTTTTTTTCGACATCCACTTCTTCGGAAATCTCAAGATATCTCTCCGAGTACTACGATCCTTCAACGAACGAATCGGTTGAGGAGTATTGGAAAAGAAAAAGATTCGAATACCCCGGACTGTACTCAGCAGCACTTTTCGTTTTTTCGATTGTTCCCAGTGAAGCCATGTGTGAGACTACGTTCAGCACTGCGTCGTTTTTGTTAGATAAAACAAAAACAAGATTACTGTACAAGCGTGTGGAGATGGTCGTTCTGGGTTCGCAAATAGCCACGAAATTTCCACACTGGCTCGACTGATTCTCTCACTAATTGTAGTGATTTTTCTAGTTAATTTTATGTTACTTTTCTATATTTTTTGTTGGATTGGTTGATATGAGCTTTAATTTTCTCCCCCGGTTTCCATTTCTTTGTTTCCCCTTGTTCATTTATACGGTTTTTACATTGTTATGCTACTTGTTAAGAAATAAATTAAAATAATTCTTCAATAATTTCTGTTTTTTCTTAAATTCGAACGGGCCGGGCCGGGCCGGGCCGGAGAAAAAATAATCTCGGCCCTTTTTTTTTTTTTTTGAAGTCCAAACTTCAACATTTCAAAAATTTTGTAGTTGATGAAATCACTAAAGATGAGCAACGTTTAGAAACCAAAGAGGCGCAGACAAGTAACATAAAACGACAATTTTATCAGTTTTGAATTCACAAATTTTCGAAACTCATTTTCAAATGACTGCTAGTTTTCAATCTAATTTTCCAATATGTAAAAGGCCAGATGTTGTTATTCGGGCAATCACAAAACAATCCGATTTCAAATCTGTGTGAGTTTTGTTTCTGAAAAATATTGAAAAATAACAAAAACTACAGGCTAACACTCAGCCAAGTATGTCGGAATTTTCGAAGGAAAAAAATAATTCACGGAATTGGTGAATCAAATCTTCCAAATACAAATTTCACCAGAATCCTCGTTTCGGCAATGATTCTTCAATTTGACTGCATGATTCTTAAATATGACTCTGAGCAGAAAACCGATGTTATTCAGTATTTGGACAAAGAAAATGGAGTTTGTGACAGAATGTTCGAGAAGAAACACACAAATTTGAAAGGCATAACTGCGTTGGATCTGGCCATGGGAGACCTAGAACGAATTTTAAAATTTCAAAAAACCGAACTGAATTCTCTATCGGTAACTGTGAATTGGTCTCCTCGCGATAGCACCCCGGTGGCCAGATTGTTCCCTGAAAAGCTGAAAAATGTGCTGAAATCAAAAATTATTAAAACCAAGAATTTGAACATATCCGCTTTTCGACAGAGTTATTTTATGGCAGTTATACCCTTTGTCGATTCTGAATTTCTTGAAAAACTTTCTATAAATCGTCCTGATGGTTTTAAACGCCGTGATAAAGATGCTTTTAATTTGGACATGGAAGAAATTGTAAGCACCGAGCAATGGAAAAAACTAGAACAGTTCGATTCTGGATCTTATAAATTTTCTCCGCCGCTGGAACAATTAGTCCATTTTTCTAATATCAACGTTCATCTGAATTCATTTTTGCTAAAAGATTTGAAGTTTTTGCGACAAGTGAGTTACGACATATTTTATCAAAATTTAAATAAACTTTCAGGCATTTTCAAAATCTTCAAACTTCAAATTCATATCAGCTATCAAGAGTTGAAAGATTTTGACGGTTTTGCAAACTTTTGGGGACAACATTGGAAACCTGGATTTCCGAAACGGCGAAACTTTTATAAGCGTCGTGAGGGGTTAATTATTTGTCATAGACCGGATGTTGAAAGCATTTCAATTCAGAAATAAGGAATACCCAAATGGGGCAGTTATTTAAAGGTGGGGGGACAGGAGATTTTTCGTAGTTTTTTTGTAGCTAGAGTATGCATTCTACCGTCACGGTGTACAACGCTTAATGTCACTCTGCGTACAGCTGTCGTCCTCGCCTTTATGTATGCAATGGAGCGGACGCTTTCTCTTTACCCGCGTGGCTCAGTCGGTAGCGGCGCCGCACCCTCAATCCTCGCCCCCCACAAGTTCAACTCCTCGAGGAGCGTATGTAAACGGGATTTCGAGAAATTTATTTTTTTTTTCATGTCCCCCACCTTTAAATAAAATGCAATTTTTAAATTTTTTCATGTTTATATTTTTCAATGTGAATATGAACCAAAAAACATTCTGACAATTCTGAAGCTTTAAATTTGGAAAGAAGGAGTTTGAAAATTTAATCGTCATTTTTTCGGTCAAATTGTTTTCTTTTCCGATTTTCTCGGATGTCATTTTTAGCTCGATTAGTCTTTTTTCCCGGTTGGTTTCAGACAATTGCACATTTTTCGCTCACTATTCTACACAAGATGACATGACTTCGTCAATGTGAAAGAATGGGTTTCCTGCTGGGTTAACCCATATGGCAAGTATGGCCCTCCCGCGGTATTTTGAAAAAGAACTGATTGAGGAGATTATCCACCCCCATCAAATGTTTGTTTGTTCTTTGGACACCTGTAACACGGAATCGACACCTAAACGAGCAGAAGACGTCGCATGCCTGCTGACGAGAGAGTATAGGATTGGAGAGAGCGCAGACACTGACCTGTCGAGAAGGGAAACTATTATACTGACCTCGTAACGAGCAGACGTACAACAGAAGGAACAAGGCATGAATGACACTTAGGTGGAGTACTGTAGGAGAGTTGTTGACGTTTTTCAAATCATATGGAACATCTAACTTTGCCTGAGGTAGGATTATCTCCGATACAAATTCTGGTACCGCGCATAGTACGTATGGATATAGGCAGACAGTTTATTTATAAATCAACAAATAGAGAATCTCAAAAAGAATAAGTAAAATTTGAAATTGGGATATTTGCGGATATCGATTCTAATGGTTGGAAGGAGTCAAGAACGATTGGGAAGGTGAATAGCGCAGGTTGAAATTGTTGCGATTTCGGTTTGGATGAGCAAGGTTTAAGAAGAGAATCAATCATGAAAACCGGGGAAGTTCTCAAACGCTGCTCAAATCCTTTGATTCTTCGCAACAGCTCTGCTGGTGGGACGACGTTTTTCCGGCGCCAGAGTCTTGTTTCCGGCTCCCTGACGTATTTTGCTTGATATCCATCATTCGTCCATTTGAATTGGAACTTGATCAATTTCCAATCACAGCTGACCTAGAAAAGTATTTTTTGAAGGTTTAACAATGCGATCGCCAAACCTCTTCTCTCAAAAGATGTCTCCAGCAGTTATCGATTTCCTTCACTCTTTCCATTTGCATACGAACATGGTCCCAGACTCGATAAGATTCTGATTCCACTCTCCTAAATTCGTCGGCCCTCCTTGACAAGTAGCTTAGTTTTTCAGTGAGATTCTCTTTTTGTTCATTCACTTCGTAAGATAGTTGATTAGAAATTACTGTAATGGTCGAGATTCCTCCATCAAATCGCTTCCACAATTCGTCGGGATTTGAGAGTTTTTGGCTCACATGATCACAAGAAGCAAACGTTTTTTGAAGTTCTTTGACAGAAATTTCGAAACTTTGTTTGATGCTAGATTGGGCCAAGAAAGAATCCAGCTTCCTTTTGATCATCATCAAGTTGTTTAGAATTTCCTGGCGCATCAGATAGTTGTATTCGTTTTTGAGATTGCAAATTCCAGTGTGCAAGCGATTTTTCTGGTCTCGAGACAACGCTTTATGAATAGACAACTTTCCCCATTGTGTCGGACGTTGCAGCAATGAAATATCAAAATGCGCTATGGCGATTTTTAGCTCTTTGAGATTCTGAAAAAGAATGAAATCTAGAGTTACGTAACAAGTTAGAAGTTTCTTACCATTGATTCAATAACCATTTGTTTCAAAAAGTTATATTTAGGTTCAGCAGAAGTTGGTGCATCACTCATTTTTTGCGGGTTTAGGGAGATGAGAACTCAAGAAAATATGCGGATAATAGTAACAAAGACACGAAAAGAAATTGGAGGATGTGCACATCGATAGACGGTCGGATGGGCGGTCCCTCCATGGCCCTCGGTGCTGCGTGTGCGCGATCATCTGCCCCCAATGAGGGCATCTGCCCAAAAGAGCACTTCGATAGCAATTCGTAGTGGTCGGAGATCTTTTTAAGTTTCAGCAGTGGCTAAGAACGACGACGTCGGAGATACGGGGGGCTTGAGGGACGAAGAAATGGTCTGTACTTGATTGATTTCGCATTGTGCACTGTTTAGTAGTGATTTCGGAATCTTAACTGTTTCTTCTTTTTGACAATCGCGGAAGAGTACTGTTGAAATTTTGAAAACTTTTCCAAAACCTACATATTAGTAATTCAATATAGTGGT
>NC_013488.2:15425901-15453215 GCF_000004555.2 Caenorhabditis briggsae | reverse complement strand
AAAAAGAAGTTTGTTTAATGAAGCAGTAACCAGAATTTTTTATTTTTTTTCACGATTCAGGGTACCCAATTAGGCTACACTGAAAGTTTCAAGTCAATTTGTCCATTCAGTTACGCGAAGCTAATCAGCGTTTACTTAGGAATTTCATCTTGTTGACTCTCTTCTGAACATAATCGATTTGAACAAACATTGGACTTCAAATTTTTCGTGGACACATCAAATACCTTCGAATCAAAATCGATGGGTATTCGTGATTTATCCATCTGACCTAGCCAGAGAAGATGTCAGTCCCAAAAACACTTCAATTGCACTTCCCGTGCGTCGGTGTCCTTTTCCGTCAGGTTACCAGTATGGTAACGACCAAAAACGACGTCAGAGAGAAGAGCTATGATGAGCTATGTCGGAGGGATAGAATTGAATCTGGGCGTTCAAGATGTACAGTACCAGTCAATTTACTTTTTTCAGCCAACTTTCAGATATTTTACCATTTTCAGAAATCTGGAGCTCGGCTGTCAAAACTTCGTAGGATGTAAAATAGACATAGATTGAAAAAATTGACAGAATTTTTTGAAAATTCCTAGTTTTCTAGCTATTTGTCGGTTTCTGAAAGACACCTCTTTTTGGCCCGTTTTTGAACTGGAAATGAGAAAAAATAGTGCCATTCAGAAATTGGCAAATGGTTGAAAAACTAGGATTTTTCAAAAAGTTCTGTGAATGCAGAGTTTTCAATCTAGGTCTGTTTTACACGCTCCAAAACTTTCAAACATCATCGGACACTTGACAAGAACCAGACTTCTGAAAAAAGGTGAAAATGGCTGAAAACCAACTGAAAATGTGCTTTTGTATATCATTGACCGGTACGGTATCTATCAATCTTCTCAACACTACTGTAATTTCGAAAGATCTATTTTGAAAATGACAGGTGATCTTCCAGGAAATGTCTGTTTGAATTCTTGACATTGTCTTATTGCAACGTTGATTTTCCTTCCAGCAATTTCGTGTTTTAGAGGTGCACCTGAAGTTTTCAGACCCAAAAAAACTACCGCCCCCTCATTCACCTGCTCTTCCTCCCCTACATTTTTCCTGGAAAAATATATCATTCTTTGTTCCGAAAATGCTCCAATCGATAGAATTCTCCACTCCACAATGGCTTGTAAACTATTATCATTTCATCGGTGGCGTTTCGTTCGTTCTCAATCTCTATTCATTTTTTCTTCTGCTTTTCAAGTCCGACAAAATGGATAACTTGAAATATTACTTATTTTTATTCCAACTTCAATGTTTTCTAGTAGATATTCATATCACATTGCTCATGCGACCCCAACCTCTCCATCCACTTCCAGCTGGGTTCTGTACAGGGAGTTTAGCTTACTTTGGGTTACTGTCTTGCCATCAGCTAATGACTATTTTGGTGGCATTGATAGCCACAGAAGTGACAGCACTCGCTATGTGTTTTCTAAGGAAGTTTCTGGTATTCCGGAGGATGAAAAGAGCGCATATTTCTATCAAAACGATCGCTTCGGTTTTATTTTGTTTGGCCATGTTTATAGTCTTCAAAGTGTCAAACTTGGGATCTTGTGGTCTGGCAGAAGACGAGGAGTTTCGTTTGATAATGGAGGTAGGAATCAATATTTTTTGAATGATACCGTAAAACCTGTAATATTAGGTTGTCCGGAAAGTAATCGATATTTTTTGAACGCCTACTTTATCCATTCTTACCGATCGATTTTCGTTTTCTTTTTTTTATTTTAGTAATGTTTAGCTCATGTTCAACGAAAATTGGCAGTTTTTTTTCAAAAAACCTCAGTCCATGGTCGAGAGCCTCGCCACCATAACCCATGATATTTGAGGCTGTTTTCTTTTCGAGTTCTCAAAAGAAGAATCCGCTGCCGCTGCTCATGCCGCTGGGAGTTATTTACTTGAAGGCAAACCAACCCATTTTCAAGTTTCGATGCCCATATCCAGAAAGGGCTGGAAGCTGAGCTGAGACTCACTGTTCGTAAAGTGTGCCCTATCTTTGGTCAACCTCCTACAACCGTATTACATTACCTCCGAAGTTCTGGGCACAGAGAAAAATATGGTCGACTGGTACCACACCATTTCACTGATTCCCAAGAAAGTCTAGTTGTGACTTGAGTTTGTCTTTGCTCACTCGTAAGCGAATCTTTGGTGAGATCCATTATCTTGTGTCAGAAAACAATAAAGAGTGTCTGTAGGTTGAAGAAAACAGAAAGCTTCAGTGGATCAAGGTTTGCCAAACTCCAGAAATCAATCACAAAGGAGAAATTCGTAAAAAAAGGGAGACGTTGAGCGTTTGGTGGTATTGTCATGTCTGATCTATAGAGAGATTTCTCCCAATTGTACGACTGTTATCACGGACGTTAACTATCTCTCATTGTAAAAAATAATGGCTGCGTATCGTACTCTGCGCGCAGAAGCGGACACATTTGTTCTGCTTCACAATATTGCGCACCTGCACACGACTTTGGCCACTCGTCAAAAAATGCAGGGTCTAGTTATCAAAATACTCGGCTATCCATCATATAGTCCAGATATCGCTCTAACAGAATTTCATTTATTCCGATTAGGGTTGTTGCTGGCCGCCAGTGCCAGAGCTATGGGCCTTTCAATTTCACGTGATTTGCATTAAAAGCCAGCGAAATTTTTAAGCAGGCAGTATTTGCCTGTTTAATATTTAAACCGGCGTCAAACGCCGCTTTCTTTTTGAGAGTAGAATTTACCTTTTGGTTCACCAATATCCCCTCACTGTAGCTTCAATCTTGATTATCTCAGTTCTTATGAAAGATAGCAGAAAACTGTCAACTGATAAAATGCTCCAAATGTCAAGAAAAACATTTTGGCAGTTGACGATTTAGTCGTATGTTTCACAAGAAGTCAGATAATTGATTTTAAAGGGAGAGAATGGGAATTATAAAATGTTAGAACGAATTTGGTATTTGAGAAGTTACCACTAGTCTTCCATCAATAGTTTTTGTGATTATGTCTGGATCGAGGTTTAGTTCAAAAGTATTTGTTTAGGTTTTTAGAATTTAAAGTTATAAACTTTGATTTGCGGGACTTCCGAATGCAGGTTTTAAAAAAACTACGAAGTTCGGAGATATTGAAATTTTAAATTTCATAAGTTTAGGAATTGAGGAATTTTTCGTTCAAAAATATAAAGCATGACAGTATAGAAACACCGAAAATAGTTCTTTAAAAATATGAAAATACTGAAATTAGAAGGAAATTCAAAAAATTCTTGAATCCTGAAAATTCGAAGTTCGGAAATTTTCAGAAAACAGTAGAGTTTCATGAAATCTATACGTTTTTAAAATCGCACAAATAATAGACTTTTTAAAATTCTGAAATTTCGAAAAAAAATTCAGAACTTTCAGACACCAGATTTTCAGAATTTCAAACATAATTCCAGAAGTAATCAAAATTTTCAAAGGTCTAAAATATCATTTTTCACTTTTCCATTTCATTGTTTCGGATTATCAGTCATTTTTTAAAAATATTTTTTCTATGAAGTATTTTCTATTGAAAAATTCATCTTTTCAAAAACCGGCGTTTGATGCCAGTGAAAAATTTCACTGGCGATCCACGCCGCTCTAAAAACTGGCGCTGGCGGCCAGTGCAAAAGTTAAAAGCGGCGTGTGGTGCCAGAAAACGCCATTTTGGCCAGCCTAATTCCGATCACTTTGGAACGGTTAACAGAGTGAGCGCTTCGATAGAATATAGGACCCCACATCGTGTATGGGTGTCTTCTTCGCGTGATATCCACCCGCGTTGTGGGCAAGGCCGGCTTTCACTACGGCCGAGCCGGCCGCGGCTTCAGAAAAATATTCGAAGAAGCAGCGGCCGGCCCAGGCTAGCCGTGCGGCTTTTCACGGCCTTCAGAAATAATTGTTTCATGAGAAACGTATAATTTTTTTTTTGAAAAGTAGGACAAAAAAAACGAAATTATTCAAAAACTGATTGATTTTCACTTCACGCGTTTTCATGAGGCTATCCGCGGCCGGCCCCGGCGAGCCGCGGCTTTTCACGGCTTTCACAAAAAAGCCGCGGCCGGCCTCGGTCTCAAAAATCGAGCCGCGGCTGAGGCCGGCCGTGGCCAGCCGCCTTTTTGCACAGTCTTGGTTGTGGGCAAGAGGCATTGATCATCAAAACATTGACAGGGTGTGAAGGTTCATAATGGAAAATATGTTAATATCTGAAAAGATTTTCAGAATGAAAAAACTTTTATCAGTTGGCGACTTTTCTGATATCTTTGACAAACAAAAAAAATTGTCTGCTTTCAGAACTACGCTTCCTACCTCCAATCCTTCCGGAACCTACAAAACTTCTCAATCTACAGCCGAATTTCTCAACTTGCCACGTCTACAATCTTCCTGCTCCCTATTGGAATTTTAGCCGGACTTTCATTAGCTGATGTCGAATATTCTCAAGGTGGGTTTTGAACTTCGTTTTTGGAATTCTAGATTGAAAAAGAATTTGTACTAACTCAGACACCACCAGAATCCTCCTAGTCATGTTCAGCACTCATGCATCTGTCAATGTCATCGTCCTGGTTTTCACAACTCCACCATTTCGAAAATTCACCTTGTTTTGGACAGATTCTTAAGTTTTGAGAATTGTTTTCAAAAAAAGTCAATATTTTTTCAGGAGACGAACTTCGATGGTCGTTAGCATCATGTCCACTCGTCATCATTCCATTGCTCATTGATTTTCAATTTCTCGTTTTTTTTATTTGTTTCATTTTTTTTGTTCATTAATATTTTTAATTTTCAAAGATCTGTTTATATGATTCAATTTTGTTTTCTTATTTTGAAGTTTTTATCTTTATTTTGAGGTCAAAACAATTTTATTTTTGAATTTGAAACTCTTGTTCTAAACTCCGAATAACAATTCCTCTAAAAACCTATCAAGTTCGAGCTCATTTTTCTTAGCTCTTATGCAAGATATCAAACATATTTCAACTGGTAAAGCGTTTCTGGCATTATGATAAAAAATTTATCATTTGACCACTTTTTCATATCTTTGACAGGAACCGAGATAAATTGGATCAAAGTCAAAACTTAGAGAGACTTTTATTACAGGTTTTACGGTAGCTGAATAATTTATTGAGAATATTTTTCTGAAAGTTTTCAAACCACAGCACTCTGTATTTTTTCACCCAGGATACCACAAAGATTACTGTTCCCAAACCATTGCTAGCTGCCAAAGAACAACTTCGAGACACAACAAGACGGATTACCAACAAGATAACCGGAAAGACTATCACAAAAAATCAGAAGGACTAACAGAGCCAGAAGAACTACCAAAAACTAGGAAAACACCAACACAACAGAGACCCGAATTCCGAAGAGAAGAGCCGAATAAAAAAAAAAAGGGCAAGAAGAGCAAAGAAAAAAGACATATCAAAAAAAGAAGTTCACAAAGTTGTGACATCATGATGTTCCTGATGCATCCTGATGTCGTCCTAATGATTCGTCCCTTCGAACTCGAAATCTGAAATTAAACTAATTCATTTTCAGCAGTTTTCTTTTTTGTTGTTACCTCATCGAATTCGCATCAAAGTTTGAAAAACTTAAATCCTTCTGTAACTGACGTGGACGGCGTGGCTGTTGGGCATCCTAAATATTTCATTTCGGTTAAAATTCTCTTTTTCGAATTGTGTGGAAAGTTTGATCCTCTTTCAAAACGTTAAAGCTGGATTTCATTTTTGAAAGTTTTTCCCGATGAAAATATTTTCCTTATTTCCTTACCTTCAATTCAATTATTCGACTCTTGTCATCTAAATTCCAATCCTTCTAACCTCGCAACATGTCCTGGCAGACGTTCTCCATTTCTTCGTCCCTGACATCAAGCAGCTCCTAAAATCTTTTAATTTGGAAACTAAAAAACAATTTCCCCTTATTCTACCCATGAAAACAGGGACTTTACAAACTCCGACTTCCTCACCTTTTGTCGCTCCTGACATCTGAATTCCAATCTTTCTGATCATCGAAACTGTCCTCGTACCTTTCCTCGAAGTGTTCAAAGTTTCCGCATCCCGAATACCAAGCAGCTGTGGAACATTAAGATTGGAGACTAAAAATAAATTTTCCCTTACCTTTAGATACTACCGTCAACTTGATTCAAACTCTACCAATCCTGGAAAAAGCTCTCGAAATTGTCCTTGACGTTTTCGAAACGAGGGCACCTCAAATTTAGGATACCAAACACCAGTGAAATCAACTCTTGGCTCCTCTTATCGAAAAATAATTCTAAATTAAATTAATTATGAACATTTTCACGTAAGAATAACTAGAAGATATTTATTTATATAACAAAATAACAGAGGAATTTGTTGCTGCAATAGCGCACCGGTTTACACGCCGGCATGTGAAGCATGCGACCCGAGTTCGATCTCGCCCGAGTCATCGGATTTTTAAAATTTAAAAAAATTGAAAAAAAGCTACAAAAAAAAGCAGCGAAAATGCAACAGAAAAAGCAACAAAAAAAGCAACAGAAAGGTTTCTGTCGAAGATATGGGAAAATTCTCGGTTTCTGTCGAAGATATGGGAAAGTTGTCAACTGGTAAATTGTTCATCATAATATCAGAAGTTTTTTTTGCTGTTGTCACATTTTTATATCTCTCATAGGAATTGAGATAAATTTGCTCAAAATTGAAGATTCGTGAGAAAATACACAAAAAAATCCGAAAATCAGATGATTTCGAAACTTTATAAATTTCATTAAATTTAGATTTTCCAAAGAGAAAATATCAGAAAATTTAGAAAAACTTTAAACCTGTAAAAGGAAGGCCCCCGCACTGTGAAGTCAAGGCTCAATTAGTTGAGCTCAATTATCGTAATTCCTATGTCGGATATCAAAAAAAGTGTCAACTGACAAAATATTTCTGATATAGTGATAAACAATTAATCAGTTGACATCTTTTTATATCTTCGACAGGAACGGAGATACATAGGCTCAAAGTTAACCGCACTTCTACCCCGTGATTAACGGTATTCAGAATTTTTTCAAATCACTCTTCTTTAAATTGCAATAAGTTTTTGGAAAAACAATTTTTGGATGATAAATATTATTATTATCTGCAATTTTAGCATGGGTGAACAAAACACTGTTTTCAACTTATGCATCAACAAACGAATAACATCGGTAGAAGAGTGAGAGAGAGAGAGAGTCGTAGACTACAAGAAAAAACGTTTTTTGGGATTCCAGAGTTTCAGAAAAGTAAAAGTGACGTGGGTGAAGACGAGAGAAGAAATTAAGAAGTTGTACTGGAAATATATTGGGTTGTGCTCATAAGAAAGGGCAGAAGACGGGGGGAAGGGGGCGGGGCTTGTTTAACGAGATGGACACGATTTGGAGGTATTGCCGAAATTAGTGGATAAAATGAAGCATTTTCTGTGTAGAGATACATGGAATTTGGGGAAAATCTAATCATGCTTTCGGGGGAAAAGTGATGAATACTAATAAAATGCACAACGAATTCGTCGGGGGAACATTTTTTGAGGGGGATGTAAAATGCTAATCAATACTACGCAGGTTAGAGATAAAACGACTTTTTTTGGGTTTGAAAAAGTTTTTGACAAGAATCGTTTTTTTCGAATTTTTCGGCAAAATTTTTCAGGAGAGTACTGTAACATTTTAAGGATGAAGGAGAAAAGAATTCAAATCCCAGAGGCCGAAACCCCATCGATTACGAATTGACGAAGTCTCGACATTGGGAAAATGGGAGGGTGAGTGTCCAGTAGAGCAGATAAGAGATGCTTTAAAAAAGTGATTAGAGTAGAGAAAGTACTAAACAAGAAATACGCCTAACAAGAAACACTACGGGAGGCAGATACTGGACACCTTTTTTTGAGCAGTCCCAGTTTTCGGGATTTCGAAAAGTCGTGTTGGTTCGATTTGGGTAGACAGGTCTGAAGAGGAGAAGAAGATGGAGGAGGAGGATGATGAAGAACAAAAATAGATTATTGATTGATTTGGGAACGGGTGACTGGTCCCGATGAAGTTGGTGGTGATGAAGCGGCCGATGATGATGGAGTGGATTGATCTTGTTCCTCTCCGATGCGAGTCTGAATACCTTGTTGTTATTTTGAAAACATCCTCAAAAAACTCACTTTGACCATTTTCTCAAAGTCCAACGATGGACGATGACTATCGAGTCTTCCTCTCTTGGCGGCCCAACTACCACCTTCCACCTCGACATCCTCGCCAGCGCCATCGAAACGGAGGCCCATTGGAATTGGTGGATGACTGATGAGAACATGAACTGGACAACGGCGTGCGGCCACCTTCACAGCACGATCGTTGTTGAATGAGCGAAGACGCCAAGCAATTGGATGATCAGCCATTGGATTCTGCTCCTCGTGTCCGCGTTTTCCTGGCGATGAGCTGTCATCGTCGCGGAGACGACGACGAAGTGGAGTTGGCGTCGCCATTCCGTCAGTGTCCGAGTCGTTGTCTCCAGTCATGATGCCGGATTCGCGGCCGAAACTGTCCATGCTGAAAATATAAAGTTTGGGTCTCAGATACCAAGATCTATCAGTGCAGAAAAATCTTCGAGGGCCTTGGGGCAAATTTCTCATTTCCGGTCAAAGATACACCAATGTTGTCAGCTGCTAATCTGTTTATCACAATATGTATCGGAAGTTATTTGTAAATTAACACATTTTGATAGCTTGCATAGGAATTGAGATAATTGAACTCAAAGCTGACAGTGTGGAAGCCATTCTATTACAGGTTCTGCGTTATCCCAATTTATATTCCGAAATGGTCTCTGCTCAAATTTTCTAATGCCAATTTCATTATTGGTTGTTGTTAATTTTTCATAGCTTGTGAAAATCTATCTTCTTTTTAAATTTACCCAGATTTCGCAAATTGAAAGTCAAAGGCAGCCCGAATCAATGTTATGGCAATAACGATTGGCTAGATTCTAGTCCACACTTCCAAAAAATGCTTCTGTTCAAAAGATGAGGTTCTAGACAGTTTCTAGTACTTCTTAGACCACTTCACTTTGTATCTTCTAGTCAGTTCTAGCCATAACTACGGTATCCCCTTTTTCTACTTCATCAACTTTCTAGAATTCTCTCTAGAAGACTCCTTGTTTATTCCTAAATTGAATTCAATCCCTTCCCAATGTTTACGAGTGTCTTTTTTCAGAAGAAATCATCGTGGTGAAAGGGGGAAAACATTATAATTGATGTGTCTTCTTCCTTTTCGCGCGGGTGTTGCCATTCAATCCCACGATCTCTTTTTCGTTCGGTTTTTCGCACAACCTCCTCCTCTCACGTATAAATAATACGATTGTGGTCTTAATTTTGTGAAAATATTGGAATGAAGAAAAAGTAGGGAAGTATCTTCTCTTTATAGACACCCCCAGTAGTTTTCCTGACAAAATGTACACAAAAAACGGAGAGAGAAAAAGAATCAAATTGTGTATTTCTGTGTACATGTTGTATGGATGAATGAAGAGGCGAGTTTTGGGTGGTCAATTATCGAGAGAATGGGGTGTGTGGAAGTGGTTGGGAATAGATCAAGGACAGGATCCACGTCATCAAGGATACGGTAGATTGTTGTTGTCACGATTTGGAGGTTAAACTTTGCTCTATAAGCCGAGTCATATTTTGAGGCTCTCTGTCCGTGTTCAGGCGGTGGCGCTACTTCTCCTACCGTAGCTCAGATGGTAGCAACGCGGCACCGCAAACGGTGGGCCCAAAAGTTTGACTCCTCGAGGGGCTATTATGAACAGAGTTTCAAGCAACTTATTTTCTCATGTTACCCTCTCTTAACTTTTCTGAAACAGATCTTTGTAGATTGTTAATAGAAAAAAAATAGGGCTTCAATGTTTCAGTAGACAATTTTTCGTAGAAATCCATCCAAATGAGATGAATAACTGGAAAGTGTCGCAACGCTGAATTCGTCCAAAATTCTGAAATGTTTCCCATTTCGTTAGTTACCAGCTTCAGGCGAATTCGCACAAAAAACTTGTCAACTACAAAATTGAAACCCTATTTTCGTTTCATAAATCTGAAAACTTTCAAACACATCAGGCTAAATCTAGTACATTTTTCAGACTCACAAAGTAAACTACCGTAAACGCAGGCCGCTCTATATTTGCACTTTAAGTTTAATTATCTCGGTTACTGTAACAGATATCAAAAATCTGTCAACTGATAAAATAGTACTGATATCATGATAAATAACTCATCAGTTGAACATTTTTTGAGATCTCTCATAGAAACCGAGATAAATGAGTTCAAATTTGACAGTGAGGGGCGCGTCCGTTACAGGTTTTACGGTATATTGTTTCGCCATACAAAGTTGGCTTTCAATTAAAAATAGGTCCATATTTAAAACTCTTTGTTGGTTCTGTAGTCCGGTCCTGTGAAAACTATTATATTGTTTTTTCAGACGTCAGGTCCCTCATCAATTGATAAAAACCAAAAAAACTTGTTGCCAAAATCACAACCCATCTCCCTTTTTTTTTACTCCCAATCCACCTTTCCATCTTCTTCCTCTTCTCCCAAAAAAAAGTGTCCATCCTTCCTTTTTCTATACGATTCATCAAGATTCAGAGCCACGATAAATCTGCATTTTCTGTCGTTTTTTTTCCCTTTGAGCTCTCCTTCTTTCTTTTTTGTTTTTAGCACACAACAAAATGCAACAAGTCCAGTGCTTTCTTTGAAAGAGGAATAACAAAACTGCTCTTCTTCTTCTTCCTAGTAGAAGAAGCGAAGTGATAATAACATAAATCTCAGGACCCAATGGGCTGTTGTGGTTAAGATTGAGGGCAACAGATGGCTTCAGCTGTCAGATCGGGGGATGCAATAAAAAACGCTGTAAGAATAACAAACCTTTCGGTCTCATCCAAATCTCTCTTCCATGCTGGATTCGCGGTGACTGGTGGCGGATGTTCCATAGTATAATATAGGCCGCGTCTCAATGACTCGCGTGGATCTGCAATTTCGGGATGAGTTGGAGGAATCAGAGTCATATAATATCATGTGGAGCTCCCAAATTCAGACTACAAAATCTATAATCTTTGAAGCTCATTGAGTTGTCATGAGTACACGAATATTACACATCACATCAATATATAAGAAGGATTTGATGTTTGATGACTTTTAGGATTAATGTCAAGAACATTCCTAAAAATGGAAGAAACAGATCAACAATTTTATGTTGCAAATTTTTGCAAAACTAAACAGAATAACAAATTCTGATTCCGATATTTCGCACCTAGAGTGATTCATACGTTTTTTCGAGTTTAGCTGATACCGTAACTGTGAGCTTAATTATCTCGGTTCCTTTGAGAGATATCAAAAGTGTGTTAACTGATGAAATGTTTGTCATAATATCACCAACATTTCATCAGTTGACAGATTTTTGATATATTTCACTGAAAGTGATACAATTGAGCTCAAAGTGCTACTACCGTAGGTCCTCCTCTAATAGAAGCCCACCCTATACGTGCATTTGAGCTCAATTATCTCGGTTCTTATGAGAGATATCAAAATTTTGTTAACTATAAAAATGTTTGAAATATTATGATAAATATTTTATCAGTTGACAGGTTGTTGATGTCTCTCACAGGAACCGAGATAATTGAGCTCAAAGTACAATCATAGGGTTATGATCTGTTTAAATTTTTCACGATTTTTTTCTAGGAGCCACAGCTACAGTAACCCTTTTCTATTGAGCTTGACTCGAAGCTCGCCGAAAGCAACCCAAACCACGGGACTACAGTAATCTACACCTTTTCACAGGAATTACAGTAACTCTTTCCTACAGTAACCTACACCTTGACAATTCTCCAGGAACTGCAGTAACTCCTTCTTACAATAATCTACGTCGTGGTTCTCTTCCAAGAGCTATACCTACAGTAACCTTACTTGAATTCAGTTTTTAAAACTTCTAACTGTAACTTTTCTTTTCGTCAATCATCCGAATTTTATCACTAATTCTTCTAGGAGCCACAACTACAGTAACCTCACAGTGTGAAAGCTACAGTAACCCTCTTTTATTGAGTTCGACCCTAAACTCATCTACCGTAATCATATCGGCCTTTTTTCAGGAACTACAGTAACCTTTTTCTTGAATTCCATTTTTTCGAAAATTCTCCAAACCAAACCGATCTTTTTTATTTTGTTCTCCCACCCCACTATCGTCAACCACCAGCACCTCGCTCACAACCGAAATGTTACATCAAATATTTGTATATATTTATACACACTCTCTCTCTCTCTCTCTCAATCCTCATCATGTCCTCCTCCACCAACCATCTCAACTCTTCTTGTGTTGCTCAGTGAGCCCTCCCACTGAGTAGTCATCGCGCCATCTACGTTGATTCCTTGCCTTCTGCCCCGAGACCCTTTGCTCCTCCTTTGCCTCCACGAATAGAAATTCGATATGTTTTTAGGGCTCCGAGAGCGAGAAACGAGAAAAAAAAGAGACTTTCCTTTCTGTTTGTGAGAAGAAGGAGTGAAATGAATCGGTGGTGGTATGGGAGGAGGAGGTTTTTGATGACTTTTGGACGCCACAGGCCAACCAACACCCTCTCGACGCAGAAAAAAAATTGGAGTTCCTTATCGAAACCCGAACTCAATTTGTACCTCCTCCTCCAAAAAATGTGACGTTGGTGATATACTGACTTCTGATCTACTCTCATCTCAAGATTGAGAAAAAAAAACACATACACCTCGTGGTTATTGCAAAAATCTCTTTTTGTCGCCGATTTTATCTTTTTGGAATGGATGAAAAGAATCGGGATGGCGGAAAGTCGAGAAGAAGAGAAGATGAGATAAATCGACCAAGAGGGAACCAGATAAATGTACTTTGGATACTTGATCACAAATCACGTGGGGGAGATTGAAGGGGTACTGTAGATGTCCCTCTATCTAGAACCCTTAGTAACAAGACTACCTATAATTGTGAGAAACTTCGCGAGACAGGTACTCAGACATGCCCCCAAGAGGATATTGCTCTGTCTAGACTACTTGTCATATCGCAAACAATAATACCTTACTTTCGTCATTTCGACCCTGATTACCGTAGCTGCTCTGATAGAAGCCAATAATACCTTTGAGCTCAATTATATCGTTTCCTATATGATACATCAAAGCAATTTTGACTGATAAATTATTTGTCATAGTAACCAACATTTTATCAGCTGACAGAGTTTTGATATCTCTTATATGAAATTAGATGATTCGGATTTTAAGTTATCTTTCTTTCAGCACCTTGAAGAATGGAATCACACCGCCCGATGAAATCCGATCAAATCCAGCTAATCCGGTTTTCTCTGTACGGAGCTTAAGAGCATTTCAGAAGGATGATATTACGGTATACGTTTAATGCTGACTAGACAGACTGGCTTAAGCAGACTGCCCATAGAGGCCTGTTTTAATAGTTTCAGGTCGACGGCTTCAGACAAGGCTCTCGGAAACGGAGACGCTGCTTGGGGAGGGTCTGACGGTCTAGAAGTTTCTGGTTGACTGAGCTTTGCTCCGAAAAAAACCGACGATTTGGCCCACGGCAGAGTATTCATAGCCCGGGCCACTGCCGGCCGTTTCCGACAGCGTTGACTTAAGATCTTCTTGTGACTCTATCGGCAACCGCCTTTGTCCTGGCCCTATTCAAAAACCATCAAATCTCAAAACGTACTCGACATGCTAGAAGTGATCGAAGCGATCTCCTCTTCATCCGACTCAGTTCCCGAGTCATGTGGATCGATGCTGATCTCGTCGTCAACGTCAGTTTGATCCTGTCTCTTGTTGAGACGAGCACTCTTTCGACGTTCCTGATGTTGAGACGATGATCTGGTGGTTGGTGGGACGATGGTGGATGCTGCTGGTGTTCTGCGGACATCGTCTGCAAAATTTTAGAATGTCAGGGTGGGAATCAGCGGCCGTCAGAATATTTTTAACCGGGCTTTTGCAGGGCCTTCGCGTCCTAGTAGTTTTATTTATAATCAGTATTTTTTTGATCAACTAATTTAGATATGATGAAACTTGATGAGTGCTACAAAATTGTACTAGTTGGAAAACTGTACCTTGTCTATGAACAAAGCTACAAACCAAAAGTCGTTAGAGCTACGCGGTCACAGCTTTAAGATTTTTAACTTTGTTCATAGACAAGATACAATTTTTCAAATAGTATCATTTTGTAGTACTCGTCAAGTTCTATCATATCTAAATTAGTTGGCCTAAAACATTGAGTCTAAAAGAAACTATGATAGGGCCCGTAAAGGCCTAACTTTCTGAAATTCTAGTCCCTCTTCATCCACCTACCTTCATCGTTCTGAGAGAGCGCTCCCATGGCTTTGGTCAATTTGCTGACCATTTTGTGTTAGCCTGATGTTGTTGTTGATGTTGTTAAAACCCGGTTCTGTTTCCTTTCGTTTTTCAAATGTGTTTCCAAATTTTCGAATCCAGTTCGATCTGTTTTAATCAGTTTGTCTCTGTGTTTTTGAGGTAGTATCCTTGTTTCTTTTCTTGAGTTGCTCTTTCACAAGCTCTCAATTTAGTTGTGCAGCATTCTGAAAATTTCAAAGGGGTATTTTGATGGTTTTAGGATCTTTTGAATTGGACAAGAAGGTGTAGAATGAAACTGGTATACGTGTGTGTCTATGTATACTAAAATGTTGAAAAGTGTCGGAAAAGAAAATGGGGACGAATACAAGAAGAATGAAAAGAATAGGAAAAAGGCGATGAAGAAGAAGAAGAAGAAGAAAGAAGAAGAAGAAAAAGAAAGAAGATGGAAAGAAAAGGAGAGAAGAAGAAGAAGTAGAAGAAGAAGGAGCGGTTTGTTTGTTGGCAACGCGCCAAGAAATGGATCATCACGAGGAGAAGAAGAAGGAAAAAAGAAGAGGCGTGAGTGTGTTAAGAGTGAAGAGAGACATTGCCAGACATTATGACAGAAACAACAGAAACACCACCACAGGCAAAAACTACCCCCGAGAAAAAAGACAGAGAAATTGGAAGCAAAAGAATGGATGGGGTTTTTGGAATAAAAGGTTCACTGATCAACTTCAGGTCAACAACTGGTTTCGTTTAATGTTAAGAAGAACTAACATTTTCTGAAAAAAAACTTATTTTGAAGTTATCTGAAAAAAATAGAAGAGAGAATCTTCAGATGATGTGGAAACGAATGCATAGAAAATGCGCTAGACTACATACTGAGGGATTGCGGTGGAGCGCGCTTGCTGTTGGTCACTGACACGTCAAACTGATAAAAATTAGTTGCTGACTAGACTACTGGGCGCTTTAACACTAAAATTTGTATTGGAAAATTTTCAGTAAAATTTCCTCCTAACAGGTTTCTACGGCTCAAAGTTATAGACTATAAATTACAGTTTTCAGTTGATTTCGACCATGTTCAGAAGCTAGGAGCTCGGCTGTCAAGTACGGAATCACTTTGAAAATATTGGAGGTTATAAAACAGACCTAGATTGAAAACTTTGCATTTACAGAATTTTTTGAAATCTCCTAGATTTTCAGCTATTTGCCGATTTTTGAAGGACACTCCTATTTTTCCTGAAAATGATTTTAAAAAAGCAGAGGTCCTTTAGAAATCGGCAAATAGCTAAAAAAAACTAGGAATTTTCAAAAAATCCTGTGAATACTACATTTTCAATCTAGGTCTGTTTTACATCCTTCAAAATTTCCGAAATGATTGGAAACTTGACAGCCGAGCTTCAAACCCTTGAGAATGGTAAAAATCAACTGAAAACCCTTTTTTTCATATATTTTTGGGCAGCCCTCTACATATAACCAAAACCATGACACGGGCAGGCAGGAAATCAACACAACTGGTGACTTGGCACTGTGCCAGCTTGTTGGTAGAGGAACCGGTTTTCAAGAGGTCAATTTTTCTTTCTTTCGGTCTTGAGTATACAACAATGTTCTAGTAACATTATCGCTCTCTTTCTAAAGTTTCTAGAACAAAATCAGCTTCTATACATGACTTTCGACGATTCTAACATCTTTTACTAGGTTTTCAACACAAAAAATCCGAAAGTTTCAACTCTATCAAATCTTGATTTTCCTGTTATGAAACCTATATTTTTGAAATCCTCTTTTTTCATTTACTCCACTCAAAAAATTCCATGCAAATCCGTCAATTTGAAAGGGTAGAAATGAATCCTCGACATCTTCCGAAAAACTACCGTAATCCAAGGCGCGTCAATAACTTACACCACTAGCGTTTCGCATGCTGCGCCTCTGTCTCTCTAGTGGGCTAGCAAACGAGAGTGTGTGGGGTTACGTGGTGAAGAAGCGGAGACGCAGCAACATCGAAAAACCTTATGTTATATGTGTGGCCTGGAAAATTGGGCTTCGGGGGGCCATATGGCTGGGGGTTTGGGGCCTTTTTTGCCCAGTGATTACGTGAGAAACACAAGAAGTAAAGCAGAAAACTCAAGTGTTGGAAAAGGAAAGCGAAGGTGCGAAAAGAACGAGTACTTTCCGCACCAATGGTTTTCGAAATTTCGCGAGAAACTAAAGTATATCGTAGGTAGGGAGAAGGTTCGGACCAAACTTGGAGAAATCCTTGAAAGATACAAATCAACCAAGAGAAAATGGGTCTTATCACTTTGTTCCTAAATACCGTAAACTTTGAACTCATATAACTCATTTCCTGTGAAAGATATCAAAAAGTGGTCAACTGATAAAATGTTCATTATAACATTTAAAACATTTTGTTAGTTGGCCACTTTTTACTATCTTTTACAGAACACGAGATAAGTTGGCTGAAAGTCGGGTAATCTTCTATTAGAAAAAATGCGGTTATCACTTTGATCCTAAATATCTCGGTTTCTATTCAAGATATCAAAAAAGTTTTAATTGCAAAAATGTTTGTTTTTTAATGACAAACATTTTATTAGTTGATTATTTTTCAAAATCTGTCACCGGGACCGAGATAATTAGGGTCAAATATTTTCTATCCGGACCCAACTAGCAAGACTTCCAAGATAATATTTTCAAAAAATCCAAAACTGCTACCGTACCTTTTCAAAAGTTCCAACGTCATGAAAGATGCTACATGTCAAAAAGTGAGTGTTTTGTGAGCGTTGTGTGTGTGTGTTTTATTCACTCACTAACGCTCACGCTTTTTGCGGTCGAGTAGCAAAAAAAAACGGACGAGAAAAAGGACGAGAAGAAGGAAGGCAAAAAACTAGGAGAGGGAAATGTCGGTTTTTTCCTTCTCCGAGGCCCCACATCGCTTTTTTCCTTCCCTCCCAGTCGTGTTTCCTTTTTTGTGTCGAAAAAAAGGTATGAGGGACACTCACTCACAGGCTAAAAGTTTTGAACCCATCGAAGGGGTCCTAAATAGTATGTGAAATGTTGGAGCGTTTAGATATAGACCGGCACAAAACAAGGGACCAAAATATGTGTGTAAACACTTTTTATGAATGGTTGGAAGGAGGAGGTTGGCGAAGGAAGGAGCCATTTTGACTACTGGTGTTTGTCTCTGTTTGTGTGTCTGTTCAGTCACTTCAACTAAAAAAATCGAGGCCCCCCGAAAGGCCGAAAAAAAGAGACAAGGGGTGGAAGGAAGGAAAGCAAAATGAGAATGGTTGTTGGGGGGAAGAAAAAGAGATGAGATGTTTTTCAAGAAAAATGAGATCTTCTCTCTTTTTGCTTTTGGCCCAATGTCAGCAAAGTTCGAGAGCTTCCTCCTGGTGACTCGGGAATGTCAAGTCGAGAAAGATTGGACTTGTTGAGTACGGTACTCTGGGTAGGTTGGTCAAGGGTACTGTAGATCCCCAGCACAAAATTTCAGGCCACAACCACGAGGCCCAAAAATTACTTGAGAAGTTTTCCCACAGCTTGAAATCTTAGGCCGCGGACACGAGAAAACTACACCATAAGGCGTAAATCTAGACCGAAAGACGCACCCTTTCGCGCGTCTCTTATCACCAAAAAGCGAATGATATTGAAAATTTGTTAGCTGTCCATTTGATAAAAAAATTTTGGTCAACAAAAATCAAGCTATTTGGTCATTTCTGGGCTGGATGGCTTCTAGATATCGTAAACGCTTTATAGAAGGTCAGCCAGCTTTGAGCTTATATATCTAATTTTCTGTAAAAGATATCAAAAAGTGGTCAACTGACAAAATCTTTATCATAATATAAAACATATTTTGTCAGTTGACCACTTTTTGATATATTTTACAAGAGCCGAGATGTACGGGATTATGGCCTTCTATTAGAGGGAAGGGAGGCATTCGGTAGTTTTGATTGAACAGCAAAAGTTCTGGTCAATTTTCAAAATAGTATGAAGTTTTAGGTTGTTGAAATAGATGATTTTATAGTTGTTGTCCTTTCATCTCCGGTCCTTTAGAATCATTTCTTTTGCCTAAAAATGGGACTCGAGCACAAGAAGCCAAGCTACCAAATGTGCTCTAGTAGAAGCGTACCTTATACGTGCGTTTTTGAGCTCAATTATCTCGATTCCTGAAAGTGATACCAACATTTTGTCAACTGATAAAATGTTTGTCGTAAAATTACCAACATTTTATCTGTTGACCACTTTTTGATATCTTTTACAGGAGCCGAGATATATAGGCTGAAAGTTTCTATTTGAGGAGAAGGGAGGAAGGTATACGGTAGTTTAGATAGGACCGCAAAAGTTCTGGACATTTTTAGATTCTTCTAGGGCTTTGATCATTTTTCCTATCCGTTTTATCACTAGAGCACGATTTCTTCATCACCGGAAAATGTTTACATTGAAATTTTGCTTCTCAAACCATTCAACCATCTCTCTGTTTGGTTTATAAATGAAACTAGACACTCTGTGCGAAAATTTCAATTCCTCCAAACACACACAAAATATGTTTTTACGGCCCAACGAGTCTCGAAATTGATACGAAAAAATTTATTGGGGAGAAAATTGGTCGTTGCGAGACCCAACAACATGTATAAATCATAATAGTCTCCGCCGTTTTCTTCACCAACTACTCTTCCCTATTCGATATATTTCAAAAATAACACATTGGTGGTCAATAGAGTAGACATGGACGGTGCGCATTCTCTCCCTCCTCTCCCGGGGCAGCATCCTCCTCCTTCTCCTCCTTCGCCTCCCCCCTCCTGCCTTATTATATCGATTTTTCCACTAGGAGAAACACAAATTTTCTAATATATTTTTACGGATTCTGATAGATCTTGATGCGAGGAATCGAATGGTGCTAAAATTTCCGTTGTTACGGCATTTTAAAACCTAGAAAATCGAGTTTGAACTTAAAACGGACCTGAAATGCACTAAAATTGGGCCTAAAATAGCTAGAAACTTGGCCTAAAAAGCAGGACTGCTTAAGGGATACCTGCTGAAGAGATGGGTCGATCTGCTTGGCATAATAATTTGGCATTTTGCCAGCAGCAGATAGCAAATCGAAACACACTTTCACACTCACTGACACTCACACAGACAGAAACGACGGGCCGATGGAAACCGAGGGAAGAGAGGGATCGGGAGAGTTCAGAGAGGGAGACGGATGAGAGAGTCGAGAGATTGAGAGGTTTAGAGAAAGAGAAAGACACACAGATACACACAACACTTGGGATAGACAATGGGACCCATGGATACGGTTAGAGAACATGAGAGCAGGAATTGAAGAAGCTGAGGAGAGTGGCTAGAGAAGCAGAGGAAATTGGGGGGAAGGGGAATAGAAAAGGCCGATAGAAAGGCCCGGTTGAGGCCCTTTTAGTACCCAGACGGAGAGTTTTGAGAAGAAAAAGAGGATTGGACAAGAAAAAGAAGAAGTAGGAGAGGGTGGAAAATGAGGATAAGATGATGGAAGAATATAATTGGGACACAGCAATTACACCCATTGCTCAGATTTTACGAAAATTTTAATCTGGGGATTACTGTAGATTTATTAGAATCGGTCTTTTAGGTTGTGCTTGAACCAGAGATCAGAGAAATTTTTATCGTGCGCAGGGAGCCAAAAAAAATTCCGAAAATTCTTTCGGAAAAACTGTTTCGGCGAAAAAAATGATTTTGTGATTTTTCGGAAATTTTTGAGGTAGTGTTTTGAAATGATAAAACTTCGACATTTTTCGAAAAAATGTAATTTCAAAGAATACGATTTCTAAAAATCTCAATTTCTAGAGTTTTCCATTAAAGCGTAACACAAGCCTCTTGTAGCTCCGCCCACCTGTTCATTTCTGGCCATGTGCCAAGAAACGAAGCTCCGGCCCTTTTCGGGAAAGATCTGGGGGTTGGCCACATGCCAATAAACAAAGGGACGGATTCTCTAGAATCTGTTAGTTTGAGAAATGCAATGCAGATTGGCAGAACTCTGGAATTCTGGAAATACGTGATCACAAATTTCAGAATTTTGAGAATCGAAAAATCAGAAAGGATTTCAGAATTTCTTCATAATTCCGAGCCATTTCTGACCTTGAGAGGCGCCTAATTCATTCACCGTCTACTGGACTCTCATTTTTCCGTACCATTTCCTTATTCCATCGCAAAACTAATGCACCAGCTGCCTCTGCCCGTCCTTCCTTGTCCGTTTTCCTTCTTGACACCTGTGATTCCCTTCTGTTTGAGTAGCAAAGGGTAGAACCCTCTATTGTATATGACTTAATTAGGATTCGGTTGGGGTATAGCCACGGGTTCGAAAGACCATAATGGATTTTTGGTGTGTTGGTTTTCAAGGGGGTAGTGTACCCACGAAGATTAGTGGAAGAATGGGCGGTTTAGGTTTTTGAAAATAAGAGGGGAAAAGGAAATGAGAGATGATTATGAGCATGGAGTTTGGAACCTTAAAAGAGAGAGTATCAAGAGCGAGGGTTGTTTGACTTTATTTTGTGGGTACCGTACCCGTTCATTATGTGTCGTAGCCCGTTGATCACTGGATTTTCAACCACGTAGCTTAGCTGGTACCAGCGCGCCACCTTCAATATTATTCCCACAAGTTCAAGCCCCGCCAGAGACTCCAGAAATCACAACTGGCGTTGATCTGCCATAGTCCGTTTCGGCACGATTCGGGATTTTTTCTATAAGACTTCAAAGTTTTTATTGATGACTATAAAATAGACAGCATTTCCCTTTAATTCTGCTTAAAAATTACATTTCTAGCGCTTCTAGAAACTGAGATACGGGCGTTTGAAGTTTGCATGGTTAGAGACGCAGACGACGAGACACACTGCTTCTCTAACCTTCGAAACTTCAGTGGGCTATATCTCGGCTTGAAATTGTTCAAATCTGTTCGTTTTTTTTTGTTTTGACTCATAGGGAATTCAATGCAAAACTTCATGTTTTAAGAAGGTCAGAGACGCAGTGTGTTTCCTCTTCTGCGTCTCTAGCCTCGCTAACTTCAAATGGCAGTACCTACGCTCCTAGGGGAGCTAGAAAGTCGGTTTTTAGACAGAATTGAACGAAATTTTGTCTATTTTATGATCATTAGCAGAAAATCTGAGATGGTAAAGAACAAAAACCGAACAGTGCCGGAACAGACCAATGACGAACCAACAGCGGACAAACGCCGTATCTCGACTCTTAGATGAACTAAAAAAGTTGGATTTTAGACAGAATTGTACGAAAGACGTCTACAAAACTTTTTATTCATTTTGACTACTGTAGTCGCTGCAAACGCCATCAAACGATAACTTTGGGAGTAATGTAGTTAAACTTTACTAGGAGTACTGTAGTTAAACTTTGTTAGGGGTACTGTAGTTAAAATTTGTGAGGGGTACTGTAGTTAAACTTTCTTGGGAGCAATTCTAACCAACTCATTTTTCTATTCTCGGAGCAGCGAAAATCCCCAATTTTCTCCCAATTTCAAATTTGTCCCAAATCCCAAAAAGCCCCTTGAAACTTCCTTCTCGAGAAATTTCATCAATTCCTCGTCGCGTTTCTCACTCTCGAATCAAAAAATTGTCGAAGGCGGGGGACGAAGAAGAAGTAGAAGAAGTAGAAGCAACAAAAAATCCCCGTTTTTTGGAAGACGAGATGACGACAACGAAGGGAAAGAATTATTGTGTGCGTGTTTTGTGTGTGCAATTTCTTTGCTCAATTGCTCAGAACGAAAGAAGCAAAATTTTTAGTAGCAACTAAAAAAAGATGGAGAAAAGGATTTGTTGAGGAAAAGTGAGAAGGATTACTGTTGCCGGGATTACTGTAGCCAGAGAAATAACGCAACTCCTAGAATCAATAATACTCTTGGGTGCGATTTGTCAATCTATTAGTTTTGATTTGTTAGGATCCAGAAGAAGAGCACTTTCTCTTTTTTTTGTCAAAAAGTAGTGAAGCAAGAAATTCGAGAAGATGTGGGAACTCACAATTTTTGCCAATTTTTCGACTTTGCGCTCAAAAACCAAGATTTCCAACGGTGTGTTTCACTTGAAGAAACCTGAAAAATAGCAAATTTTACGACCGGAAAACAGGCGCCAGAGTGATAATATGAGATTAGAAAAGATAAAAAATGGCGCCTAATCAATCTGTGATTCAAAAAAAAAATTTTAGGGGAACAAGAGGAAAACAAATTCTAGAAACTGCTAGAATAATATCAGAGATTACTGACTTATTTCAGAGGAAATTCAAAAAAGAATAAAAATAGGCTTGGCGCCGTCCCCTATTCTCAACTGTTTGCCTCTGCCTTCGACCTCTTGAAGCTCCGCCCTTTTTTTCGTTTTTGGCGATGTGCCAGACCAATAGGCTCCGCCCACCTTTTGGAAATTTCTGGTGTTTTTTAGCAGGGAGTCAAGAAATAGGATCGAGAAATCAGACGCAAGATCTTAAAACTCGGAGTGGGTATCCTGGAATTTTAGTATTTCGAACTTTCTGAATTTCGGAAGTTCGAAATTTCAGAATTCCAGAATTCCAGAATCGCAGAATCTCAGAATTTTAGAGTCTGAATTTTCAAGAAAAATTCTGAAAATCCCAAAATATTCTGAAATTCTGAACAACTGAAATTTTCGAAAAAAAATTCGGCAATAGGACATTCTGAAGCCCAGAAATTCAGAAATTCAGAAATTCAGAAGTTCAGAAATTCAGAAATTCAGAAATTCAGAAATTCAGAAATTCGGAAATTCAGAAAAGCAGAAATTCAGAAATTCAGAAATTCAGAAATTCAGAAATTCAGAACTTCAGAAATTCAGAAATTCAGAAATTCAGAAATTCAGAAATTCAGAAATTCAGAAATTCAGAAATTCAGAAATACAGAAATTCAGAAATTTAGAAATTCAAAAATTCAGAAATTCAGAAATTCAGAAATTCAGAAATTCAGAATGTCGGAAATTCAGAAATTCATAATTTCGGAATTTCAGAATTTCAAAATTTTAGAATTTTAGAATATCAGAATTTTATAATCTCAGAATTCTGGAATCTTGGAACTTTAGAACATTAGAATTTCAGAATCCCAGAATCTTAGAATCCCAAAATCTCAGAATAGAATTACTGAATTTCTGAAATTTAAAAATTCGGAATTTCTAAATTTCAAAATATCAATTCTTCCAAAAAAACCAGAATCTCAAGAATCTGAATCTAAAGATTTCAGATATTCAAATTTTCGTGATCTCGGAATTTTGGAATTCTCAAATTTCAGAATCTAAAACTTATGAGCTTTAGAATCTCCGAGTTTTGGAGCTTCAGAACTTCCATTTGCCCTAATTTTCAGATTTTCAGGAAAAAATTCTAGAAATCTTAGATTTCTCTGAATTCACGAAGTTTAATTTAAAAATTGAAATTCTGAAGCTTCCAGAAGATTCCAGAAACCTTAAACACTCATTCAAACTGCAAATTTATTCATTTGATCTCTATTTTCCTTTTCCCCCGATTCCGGATTCCCTCGATTTTTCCCCTCCCATGTCCCCAATTTCCATCCATTTGTACCGTCCGATAATGTTTATTTCTGGTTACTGGTTGTTGAAAAAAGAGAGACTAGACAGACCAGTTGGCATGATGCCAAGAGGTATCTTTGTATGAAGACGAGAGTTTGAGAGAGTGCCAGAGAAAAACAGATGTGAACGAAAAAGAGAGAAAGGAAGAGGAGAAATGGTGATAGGGATGGAGAAAATGAAATGAAAAGGACAAGAGAACATAGAGAAAGAGGGCATTCTTGGACCGGTGCCAACTCTCGGGGAAACTCGGAAAGTGGAAGGAAGAGACAAGAGGATTTTAGGTTGGAATTTGAGGGCTTAATCGAAAATATGAAATTGAGGGCGGGAGAAAATTTTAAAAGGTTTTGAAAATCAAGAAAATGAAATTTTTGAGTTCTTGGATCCTTGAAAACTCAGAATGCCAAAATTACAAAAAAAAAAGAATTTCAGAGTTACGAAGTTTCGGAAATTCAGGAATTCTGAATTTCAGATATTCAGAATTTCCGAATTTTTGAATTTCTGAACTTCGGATCTTCAGAATTTAAGAATTTCCGAATCTTTGGAATTCCGAAATTTTGCGAAATGTGAAATTTCAGAATTTCAGAATTTCTGGGTTTCATAATTTCCTATTGTTGAATTTCAGAATTTTTTGAAAATTCCAGTTGTTCGGAATTCCAGAATTCTTTAGGATTTTCAGAATTTCCGAATCTCAGAATTTCTGAATTTCTGAATTTCTGAATTTCTGAATTTCTGAATTTCTGAATTTCTGAATTTCTAGAATTCCAAACTTCCGAATTACCAAAAATGCGAACTTCCGAATCTTTGGAATTCTGAAATTTTGAGAAATGTGAAATTTCAGAATTTCAGAATTTCTGGGCTTCAGAATTTCCTATTTTTGAATTTTTCGAAAATTTCAATTTTCAGATTTTCAGAAGAAAAATTTGGAATTTTCCCGATTTTCAGAATCTCAAAATTTTAGAATTTTGGAATTTCTGAATTTCTGACTTTCCGACATTTCAAATTTCTGAATTCCGAAAACTCATAAATAGAAGAAAAATCTGGAAATTTCCAGACTTCCAAAAAACGCATAATTTTCAAATTTTCTCATAAAAGACATTTTTCCTCTTCTCTTTCCTCATTCCTCCTCAGTTCCCATTTCGCAACAATTAGCGAAAAAAATGCAATTTTCTAGAAATTTCTCTTTTCTCCAAAAACATTTATAATTGGATGGGAATATAATCTTTTGAATTTCTTCGCTTTTTTTTGCAAAAATTCGAAAATTTCAAAATTTTGTTATCGAAAAAAAAATGGTCTAGAATGTTCTGGAACAGTACTTGTCTACCACATGGCAAACAAAACTGTTTATTGGCACAGTGCCAAATTGTTTATATTTTTGACAAAAAAACTTTTTGTAGTTTTCTGATGTCATAGATCTCAAAAGTCAATCTCAAGATTTCTGTTTGATTAGGTGCATGAATATATAAAACCAGCACGTGCATTGTGATAAAAAAAAAGATTTTTGGCATGTTTATCTGGGCAAAGATTTTGGTCTTCAGGCCAAGAGTTAAGGGGTTTGGAAAAAATTCAAAGAAGTTCAACAAATTTTCCAAATAACAAGGCTCAGTTTCCTATAAAAAGGATGAAATGGCGCGGGAAAAAAAACGACGAAAATGGCTCCGAACAATAGAACAATTACATGAAATTTCATATTCAGAGGCTGGGGGAAGAATTGGGAAATTTTGCATGAGGTCATTTCGACATAACCGGGAGAATTTGAGAGAAAAAAAGAATAAGGTCTTGGGAAAGTTTTCTAATATTCTAAGATTCTAATATTCTAAGATTCTAAGATTCTAAGATTCTAAGATTCTAAGGTTCTAAGATTCTAAGATTCTAAGATTCTAAGATTCTAAGATTCTAAGATTCTAAGATTCTGAAATCCGAAAATTCTAAGATTCTAAGATTCTAAAATTCTAAAATTTTAAAGTTCTAAAATTCTAAAATTCTAAGATTCTAAAATTCTAAAATTCTAAGATTCTAAGATTCTAAGATTCTAAGATTCTAAGATTCTAAGATTCTGAAATCCGAAAATTCTAAGATTCTAAGATTCTAAAATTCTAAGATTCTAAGATTCTAAGATTCTAAAATTCTAAGATTCTAATATTCTAAGATTCTAAGATACTAAGATTCTAAGATTCTAAGATTCTAAGATTCTAAGATTCTAAGATTCTGAAATCCGAAAATTCTAAAATTCTAAGATTCTAAAATTCTAAAATTCTAAGATTCTAAGATTCTAAGATTCTAAGATTCTAAGATTCTGAAATCCGAAAATTCTAAGATTCTAAGATTCTAAGATTCTGAGATTCTAATATTCTAAGATTCTAAGATACTAAGATTCTAAGATTCTAAGATTCTGAGATTCTAATATTCTAAGATTCTAAGATACTAAGATTCTAAGATACTAAGATTCTAAGATATTAAGATTCTAAGATACTAAGATTCTAAGATACTAAGATTCTAAGATTCTAAGATTCTAAGGTTCTAAGATTCTAAGATTCTAAGATTCTGAGATTCTAATATTCTAAGATTCTAAGATACTAAGATTCTAAGATTCTAAGATACTAAGATTCTAAGATTCTAAGATTCTAAGATACTAAGATTCTAAGATTCTAAGATTCTAAGATTCTAAGATTCTAAAATTCTAAGATTCTAAGATTCTAAGATTCTAAGATTCTAAGATTCTAAGATACTAAGATTCTAAGATTCTAAGATTCTAAGATTCTAAGATTCTAAGATTCTAAGATTCTAAGATTCTGAGATTCTAATATTCTAAGATTCTAAGATACTAAGATTCTAAGATTCTAAGATACTAAGATTCTAAGATTCTAAGATTCTAAGATACTAAGATTCTAAGATTCTAAGATTCTAAGATTCTAAGATTCTAAAATTCTAAGATTCTAAGATTCTAAGATTCTAAGATTCTAAGATTCTAAGATACTAAGATTCTAAGATTCTAAGATTCTAAGATACTAAGATTCTAAGATTCTAAGATTCTAAGATTCTAAGATTCTAAGATTCTAAGATTCTAAGATACTAAGATTCTAAGATTCTAAGATTCTGAGATTCTAATATTCTAAGATTCTAAGATACTAAGATTCTAAGATTCTAAGATTCTGAGATTCTAATATTCTAAGATTCTAAGATACTAAGATTCTAAGATACTAAGATTCTAAGATTCTAAGATTCTAAGATTCTAAGATTCTAAGATTCTAAGATACTAAGATTCTAAGATACTAAGATTCTAAGATTCTAAGATTCTAAGGTTCTAAGATTCTAAGATTCTAAGATTCTAAGATTCTAAGATACTAAGATTCTAAGATTCTAAGATTCTAAGATTCTAAGATACTAAGATTCTAAGATACTAAGATTCTAAGATACTAAGATTCTAAGATTCTAAGATTCTAAGATTCTAAAATTC
>NC_013488.2:15391951-15425834 GCF_000004555.2 Caenorhabditis briggsae | reverse complement strand
CATGAAATTTCTATTCAGAGGCTGGGGGAAGAATTGGGAAATTTTGCATGAGGTCATTTCGACATAACCGGGAGAATTTGAGAGAAAAAAAGAATAAGGTCTTGGGAAAGTTTTCTAATATTCTAAGATTCTAATATTCTAAGATTCTAAGATTCTAAGATTCTAAGATTCTAAGGTTCTAAGATTCTAAGATTCTAAGATTCTAAGATTCTAAGATTCTAAGATTCTGAGATTCTGAAATTCTAAGATTCTAAGATTCTAAAATTCTAAAATTCTAAAATTCTAAAATTCTAAAATTCTAAAATTCTAAAATTCTAAAATTCTAAAATTCTAAGATTCTAAGATTCTAAGATTCTAAGATTCTAAGATTCTGAGATCCTGAAATCCTAAGATTCTAAGATTCTAAGATTCTAAGATTCTAAGATTCTAAGATTCTAAGATTCTAAGATTCTAATATTCTAATATTCTAAGATTCTAAGATTCTAAGATTCTAAGATTCTAAGATTCTAAGATTCTAAGATTCTAAGATTCTAAGATTCTAAGATTCTAAGATTCTAAGATTCTAAGATTCTAAGATTCTAAGATTCTAAGATTCTAAGATTCTAAGATACTAAGATTCTAAGATTCTAAGATTCTAAGATTCTAAGATTCTAAGATTCTAAGATTCTAAGATTCTAAGATTCTAAGATTCTAAGATTCTAAGATACTAAGATTCTAAGATTCTAAGATTCTAAGATACTAAGATTCTAAGATTCTAAGATTCTAAGGTTCTAAGATTCTAAGATTCTAAGATTCTAAGATTCTAAGATACTACGATTCTAAGATTCTAAGATACTAAGATTCTAAGATACTAAGATTCTAAGATTCTAAGATTCTAAGATACTAAGATTCTAAGATTCTAAGATTCTGAGATTCTAATATTCTAAGATTCTAAGATACTAAGATTCTAAGATACTAAGATTCTAAGATACTAAGATTCTAAGATTCTAATATTCTAAGATTCTAAGATACTAAGATTCTAAGATTCTAAGATTCTAAGATTCTAAGATTCTAAGATTCTAAGATTCTAAGATTCTAAAATTCTAAGATTCTAAGATTCTAAGATTCTAAGATTCTAAGATTCTAAGATTCTAAGATACTAAGATTCTAAGATTCTAAGATTCTAAGATTCTAAGATACTAAGATTCTAAGATTCTAAGATTCTGAGATTCTAATATTCTAAGATTCTAAGATACTAAGATTCTAAGATTCTAAGATTCTAAGATTCTAAGATTCTAAGATTCTAAGATTCTAAGATTCTAAGATTCTGAAATCCGAAAATTCTAAGATTCTAAGATTCTAAGATTCTAAGATTCTAAGATTCTAAGATTCTAAGATTCTAAGATTCTAAGATTCTAAGATTCTAAGATTCTAAGATTCTAAGATTCTAAGATTCTAAGATTCTAAGATTCTAAGATTCTAAGATTCTAAGATTCTAAGATTCTGAGATTCTAATATTCTAAGATTCTAAGATTATTCTAAGATTCTAAGATTCTAAGATTCTAAGATACTAAGATTCTAAGATTCTAAGATTCTGAGATTCTAAGATACTAAGATTCTAAGATACTAAGATTCTAAGATACTAAGATTCTAAGATTCTAAGAAGATTCTAAGATTCTAAGATTCTACTAAGATTCTAAGATTCTAAGATTCTAAGATTCTAAGATTCTAAGATTCTAAGATTCTAAGATTCTAAGATTCTAAGATTCTAAGATTCTAAGATTCTAAGATTCTAAGATTCTAAGATTCTAAGATTCTAAGATTCTAAGATACTAAGATTCTAAGATACTAAGATTCTAAGATACTAAGATTCTAAGATTCTAAGATTCTAAGATTCTAAGATTCTAAGATTCTAAGACTCTAAGATTCTAAGATTCTCAAGATTCTAAGATTCCCAGACACTAAGATTCTAAGATTCTAAGATTCTGAGATTCTAATATTCTCAGATTCTACGATACTAAGATTCTAAGATTCTAAGATTCTGAGATTCTAATATTCTAAGATTCTAAGATCCTAAGATTCTAAGATACTAAGATTCTAAGATTCTAAGATTCTAAGATTCTCAAGATTCTAAGATTCTAAGATACTAAGATTCTAAGATACTAAGATTCTAAGATTCTAAGATTCTAAGATTCTAAGATTCTAAGATTCTAAGATTCTAAGATTCTAAGATTCTAAGATTCTAAGATTCTAAGATTCTAAGATTCTAAGATTCTAAGATTCTAAGATTCTAAGATTCTAAGATTCTAAGATTCTAAGATTCTAAGATTCTAAGATTCTAAAATTCTAAGATTCTAAGATTCTAAGATTCTAAGATTCTAAGATTCTGAGATTCTAATATTCTAAGATTCTAAGATTCTAAGATTCTAAGATACTAAGATTCTAAGATACTAAGATTCTAAGATTCTAAGATACTAAGATTCTAAGATACTAAGATTCTAAGATACTAAGATTCTAAGATTCTAAGATTCTAAGGTTCTAAGATTCTAAGATTCTAAGATTCTAAGATTCTAAGATACTAAGATTCTAAGATTCTAAGATACTAAGATTCTAAGATACTAAGATTCTAAGATTCTAAGATTCTAAGATTCTAAGATTCTGAGATTCTAATATTCTAAGATTCTAAGATACTAAGATTCTAAGATACTAAGATTCTAAGATACTAAGATTCTAAGATTCTAAGATTCTAAGGTTCTAAGATTCTAAGATTCTAAGATTCTAAGATTCTAAGATTCTAAGATTCTAAGATTCTAAGATTCTGAGATTCTAATATTCTAAGATTCTAAGATACTAAGATTCTAAGATACTAAGATTCTAAGATACTAAGATTCTAAGATTCTAAGATTCTAAGGTTCTAAGATTCTAAGATTCTAAGATTCTAAGATTCTAAGATACTAAGATTCTAAGATTCTAAGATACTAAGATTCTAAGATACTAAGATTCTAAGATTCTAAGATTCTAAGATTCTAAGATTCTGAGATTCTAATATTCTAAGATTCTAAGATACTAAGATTCTAAGATTCTAAGATACTAAGATTCTAAGATTCTAAGATTCTAAGATTCTAAGATTCTAAGATTCTAAAATTCTAAGATTCTAAGATTCTAAGATTCTAAGATACTAAGATTCTAAGATTCTAAGATACTAAGATTCTAAGATACTAAGATTCTAAGATTCTAAGATTCTAAGATTCTAAGATTCTGAGATTCTAATATTCTAAGATTCTAAGATACTAAGATTCTAAGATTCTAAGATACTAAGATTCTAAGATTCTAAGATTCTAAGATTCTAAGATTCTAAGATTCTAAAATTCTAAGATTCTAAGATTCTAAGATTCTAAGATTCTAAAATTCTAAGATTCTAAGATTCTAAGATTCTAAGATTCTAAGATTCTAAGATTCTAAAATTCTCAGATTTTCAGATTCCAAATTTTCATTGAGGTTCATCCGACTTTTTGTTATTTTTGTTACAAAAGGGGTTTTTTTTCTAGGGGCCCATTGCACACACACAACACATCCATCCATCGCTCATATTCATAAACATGTGTGACGAGCGAAGGCGAATAGATGAGAAGCCGAAAAAAAATGAAGAAAAAATAGCAAAAGATTCATGTAAACGAACGGAAGACTTTTTAAAAAAAAACTGAATAGCAATTATTCGAAATTTTAGATTTTTAGAATCTCAAAAACTAAAAGCTAGCAATATTTTTGAAAAATCCCGGTCCCTGAAAAGTTTTCAAAACCTTCCCAACAATATATTTATTTTTCTTCTCAAATTCTCCCGGTTATTTCGAAATGACCTCATGCAAAATTTCCCAATTCTTCCCCCAGCCTCTGAATATAAAATTTCATGTAATTGTTCTATTGTTCGGAGCCAATTTCGCCGTTTTTTTCCGTTTTTTTCGAGCTCCATTTTATCGTTTTCATGGGAAAATGAGCGGAAGAAAAAACTTTTAAATTTGTGTTAATTATCTCCGTTCCTGTAAGAGATATAAAACATTTGTCAACTGATAAAACATTCATTATAATATCACCAACATTTCATTAGTTGGCAGCCTTTCGATATCTTTTTCAGAAATTGAGATAATTGATCTCATAGTTCAAGTACCGTAAGCCCTCTTAACTTTAAAATTTGAGAAATGTATCTCGGTTCCTGTGAAAGGTAACGAAAATGTGTCAACTGATGAAAGGTTTATAATAATATCTCCAATATTTTATCAGTGGACAGATGTCTGGTATCTCTCATAAGAACCGAGATAATTAAGCTCAAAGAGGGCAAGTATACTGTGGTGCTCTACATTTATCTCGTTAGCAAACTACAATATTAAAAGAGGTCTCCATCCCAAAAACGTGACAAAACGAGAAAAAGAAACGGAATGATTTTCTTTTTCTTTTTTTCCGCAAAAGTACAACTATTAACTGACATGAAAAAAAAGGAAAAAAAAGTGTGTTTCGTTCGTTACAAAATTGGAGAAAATGATGATGATGATGTGACAGGAAACTGAAGAACAGAAACTACTTTGGAAAAGAGAACACAGATAATGATGATGGATACAAATGAACTTTTGGAACTTTTAAGGGTTACTGTAGTTGAGGGGGGAAAAGGGGGAAATGAAAATTGAGGCCTGTGCCCATGGCTCACAGCATGAAGTTTGCACTTTTCAATACCAAATACCTCCCATATTAAAAATGACGGAGATCTCTAAAAAGTTCAATGAAACACAATTTAGGATAGGTACAGTATCCCAAAAGCCTACTGTAATTGTGGAAAGCTAGACTACTCATCGCAAACAAAACTCTTTTCTCACTTTTCTCCATTCCACCGAGAGACCACCCGGGCGGTTCTTCGCCCCAGACAGGAACGAAAAGAGATACAAAACAAATATGATCGTTTAGGCTTCTTTTTTTCGAACAAAAAAACTTGAGACTACTTTTCTCTTCTTTTTACTTTAACATAATCGATATGAGGTCAAAAAGAGGAAAATTGGATTTTTGAAAAAACATTTGGGACAAAAAAAAATTGAGAGAAGGAGTGAGCAATGGGGGAGAAACGCGTTCTCGAATTACATACATTCGCCCCGACCCGCCCGGTTTTTTTTTTGGTTGGGAAAATGCATTTTCGTCGATGTAGGTCGCGGATTGTCAATAGAGCGATATTATAGACTCGCTTGGGAACTCAAAAATTGAAGAAAACAAAGGGAAACGTCATTTAATTGAGTTTTATCCATAGAGCGCGATTGCAAAACTCAAATTTTCAAAAAGTTTCGAATTGTAGTTTTAAAATGTTTCTTTGAGTTTTAAGGTGATTTTTTATTAATGCTTCTAGTTTTCCCATTTCTGCTTTATAGCTTCCATTTCAGCGACCATCAAGTCGTATTCTGCTGTCTCTCTTCCCCCCGAACCGAGCTGCTGACTGAGTGATAAAAATTGACACATGGCCTCCATACACAACCGTCGTCGTCGCCAGATTGCCCTTTCTTTTCGCACCACTTTTATCATTTTTCGTACTTTTGTCTCTCTTTTCTTTTTTTTCGCTTTTTTCCAAATAAAAACTCGAATTTAAAGTTCCCTCCGTTTTTCGATGTGGTACGGTGCGCAAGTGTGCAAACACCGGAGTGTATCCGATGCATTTGACTTTACGACGCTGGATTTCTCAGTGATTTTTTAACCAAAAAACAACAAAAATACACTGTTTTCAGACAATTATTGGCTTTTTTTCGCCTTTCTAGTTGATCAGAAATAAAAAGGTCGTCCTCGTGATCAGGCTGTGGGCGCGTCGAACTTTACAATTCGAAAAATTGAAGAAAAAAAAACAGTTGTCGGAAAAGAGATTGCAGAGAAAAATAGGATAGACAGAACAACGTACATTGTAGCCCGAATTTTTTCCTTATCATTTTTTTCGCTTTTTTATCAATTCTCTTCTTTGAACCCAATTTTTTTCGCTTTCAATATTCGCAAAAAAATTTATTCTGGAATTCCAGATGGCAGACTTCTGGACAATTCTGCTATTCGTGCTAGCTGTCTTTCTAGTTTTCTACAATTTCTCCACAAAATTTCACTATTATGTGCGAATTTCGTTTTTCTACATCACAATTCTTCTGCATGGAATGGAAGTTTGTGTCACAATGATTCCATCGTGGTTGGGTTCAAAGGTAGGGGGAGAAAATGGGAAAAAATAGAGAGAAATGTACTAAAAAAGAACAAAAGGAGCGGGAAAAAATGAAGAAATAGTTGTTGGGTCGTCGGAAAAAAAAACGACGACCCTCATGCATGTCGGAACAGCGTCTCCCAGAAAGATTAGAAAGAGAAAAAAGCGAAATTATATATCGAAGATCATCGTTGTAGCCCAAAATTCAAATTCCAGGGCGCCGACTATGTGTTCCACTCGTTCTACTACTGGAGCAAATGGACTGGAATCCATACGACAGTCTACAATTATGAGATCACACAGGTCGATGGACCAGCCATTGTGATTTGTAATCATCAGGTAGGAGAATTTAAAATTTTTGAGAAAAAAATTCACATAAAAATAAAGAAAAAATTCGAGGAAAATTCTTAAAATCTGGAAAGGTATTAGAGACTAGCTTGAGTTTTCTAGTCCCCCAGCAAGCAAAATTTCGTTTTTTGAAATTTTTAAAAAATTTATCCAGGTTTTTCAGGAAAAATTTCAGAAATTTCAGGAAGTCTAAAATTCGGAAAAAGTCAAAATTTTAAAAGTCCGAAAATTCAGAAATTCTGAAAGAAATTGGAAAATTTTCGAAATTTCAGAAAATTCACAAATTTAGAACCTTCAAAATTTCTAGAAATCAAGAATTTTGGGAATTTCAGAAATTCCAGAAAAGCCTAAAATTCTGAAAAGTTCGAATTTCAAATATTTAGAATTTAAAAATTTACGAAATTACAAAATAATCAAAATTTCGAAAATTTCTAGAAATTGAGAATTTTGGAAATTCCAAAAAAACCTAAATTGTAAAACTCTGAAAAAGTCAGAATTTTGAAAATCCAAAATTTTTGATTTTTTCGAAATAACCAAAATTAGAAAAAAAATCTCTAGAATCAGAAAAAAACCTTGCAAAAACCTGAAAAATGTCTGAAAAATCACAAAAAATAAAAAAAAATTCAGTGATTTTTAAGTTTTGTGGAAATTTTTGAATTTTCGGATTTTTTAAATTTTTTTTCAGATTTTTCAGGTTATTCGAGGGTTTGAGAGTTTTTCCCCAGAAATTCTCGAAAAATCAAAAAAAATTATTTCAAATTTTTGAAAAAATCCCAAAATTTCGGCTATTTTCTGGAATATTCCAGACATTCCTAGCCTTCCAAACCTTACAAAAAGAAGACAAAGAACTCCAAAAATGAAAGTTTCTAAAAGAGTTCATGTGCACTTTTTCCCTTCTTTTTCTCATCTTTTTTGCTCTAATTTCGTGCAATTGGCTCTTCGTTTTGGCTCTATTTTGCGAGTCTGCTGACTGACTTATTCGTGCCGCCGCACAGAATTTTAATCATTTTTCCCCAAAAAAAGACCACGAGATCTCCCAAAAACTATGCACTTTTTTGGGTGGTTGGAATGTAAAATAGAGAAATTTGAAAAAATTAGAAAAATTGGGGAAAGTTCTGGAAAAACCTAGAAAAATGGCAACACACATCGAGAAGTCGTTGAAGCAGCAAGAATGAAATGTGGAGGAAACGAGTAGAGAGAAAATGAGACGACGGGAGGGTCTCCTCGGGGAAATCAGGGGAATTGGCTGTGCTCATCCAACTGTATGTTGGTGAGAAGGATGAGCAATAGAGGAGCTCATTAGGCATGATTAAAGGAACAGAGAGCGAGAGAGTTCGGAATATCAAATATGGGGGAAAATCGGAGTTTTCTACAATCTACAGTAATCTTCACGAAAATCGTTTCATCAAATTTCAGACGAAAAACCGAAAAAAAAACGAAAAATAATCTTTAAAAATAGCTAGAAAACCTAAAAAGGTCCAATAATTTTGCCGAAAATTCTAATAAAAAATCACTAATTTTTCAGAGTTTTCAGTTTTGGCGGGAAATCAAATTTTCGTCTCATGGCCTGCTTTTGTTGGATATTTTCAGCAATTTTCATATTGAAATTTTGATTTTTTTTTCTATTTTTCTGGCACAAAAATCGAAGCCGAAGGTCCCACAACGACAACTACCGTAACCTGAAACCTTTTTTTTCGAATTTTATCTCGATTTTCATGCGTTTTCAGCCATTTTTTCTTTACCAAAAATTTTAAAATTTCCGACTTTTTTGGAATTTTCTGTTATTTTTCCCAAAAAGTCGGACAATTTTAAAAGTTTTTCCAGTAGAAAAATTGACAAAAAACGCACGAAAATCGAGAAAATGAATCCAAAAAAACAGAATATTTTTGGGTTACGGTAGTTGTCGTTGTGGGACCTTTCGGCCACGGCCACCGGTGTTTTTCTTCCACAGCTTCGATTTTTTGTACCAAAAAAATAGAAAGAAACAAAAATTTCATTATGAAACTTGCTGAAAATATCCAACAAAAACAGGCCCTGATTGTTAGACGAAAATTTGAATTCCCGCCAAAACTGAAAACTTTGAAAAGTTAGCGATTTTTTCGAGAGAATAATGTAATTTTTTAGTACATTTTGTGCAAAATTTTTAGACCTTTTTAGGTTTTCTAGCTATTTTCAAAGATTCTTTCTCGACTTTTCCGGTTTTTTTTGTCCAAAATTTGATGGAACGGTTTTCGTGAAGCTTATTGTAGATTACTGTAGAAAACCTTGTATTTTACAATTTGCTTGCAAACACATTTGTCTGCTTGACGTGATTGTGATTTTGACGTGATTGTGTTTGTGAAAAAACTACAGTAATCTTCGCGAACACCATCCTGTCAAATTTCAGACAAAAAATTCGGAAAAATCGAAACATAATTTTTCAAAATTAGCTGAAAAACCTAAGAAAATTTCTAAAAATTCTGCAAAAAAAACGATTTTTTTTCTCCAGAATTTGCTTCAAAAATGTGCTAACTTTTCAGAAAATTTTGAAAAAAAACAATAATTATGCTGAAGTTTCAAGACATGAAAAAATTCTAAAAATCCAATTTTCAGAGCTCCCTCGACATCGTCTCCATGTCGTCAGTCTGGCCGAAGCACTGTGCAGTGATGATGAAAAGGATCCTCGCATACGTTCCGTTCTTCAATCTCGGTGCCTACTTTGTCAGTTTTCGGATTTTTTAGCATACTCAAATATTGGCTCGACAAAGAGCCCCGTTTTGTTTGTCGTCTGGCGGGAACACCTAACGAATTTAAATTTTTTATATGGGTGACCAGCGAGTTTTTGCCCATTTTGGGGTACCAAATTTTGAGATTTTTCGCTCAGGGATGTTCGGAATCTCTTTTCGGAATTTTCCAGAAATTTTGAGAATTTTGAGATTCAAAAAATGCTCATTTTCTAAAATTCAAAATCTTGAAAATTTTCCAGTCCTCCACAATCTTCATCGATCGATTCAACCGAGAACGAGCGATGGCTTCTGTCGACTATTGTGCCACGGAGATGAAGAAACGAAACCTGAAGCTGTGGGTGTTTCCAGAAGGAACCAGAAATCGCGACGGCGGATTTATCCCCTTCAAAAAAGGAGCATTCAACATCGCCGTCCGCGCGCAGCTTCCAATTATCCCGGTCGTCTTTTCGGACTACCGATCTTTCTATTCCAAACCCGGGCGGTATTTTAAAAACGACGGAGAAGTGGTAATTCGAGTGTTGGATCCGATTCCAACGGAGGGAGTGAGTTTTCTTGAAATTTCGCTAGTCTGAATCGTCAATTTCCAGCTCACCCTTGACGACGTCAACGAGCTATCTGACAAATGTCGTGACTTGATGCTCGTCGCCTATCGCGAAGTCACCGCGGAAGCCTGGAAACGCACTGCCGAACGACGTGGCGAGCCTGTGGACGGCAAGAAAATCGATTAAAAATCTCATCTTGTGTATCCTGTAAATATGTTTTTTTTCACCCTTTTCGATCCCATCATGTGCCTTTTGTTGTTTCACACAATTCCGGGTTTATCGCCTCCTTTCCCAGTAGTTTCCCATCTGAAGTAGACCTGTAATTTTCTGACACTAATAAAATTGCTGTTTTCTTTTTCGGGGCACGATAAAGACGTACATTATTTCTCAAGAAGCGTGCAGAAAATAAATTTTTTGGGGGAAAGGACCTATAAAAGGCACATTTTAAAAGGGGGCATTTGGGAATGGGGGGAGTTTCTTTCTACGACAAAGAATTAGCGAAATTAGGACGAAAAAAAAATTGACGGTGGGGAGGGGCGATAAAATTTCGGTTTTACACATACCAGATCAGAATGGGTGGGTGGCGAATTTTTGGGGTGGGAAACATAAGAAAGCGATTTGTGAAGAAAAAACAAAAAAAATCAATTTGTTTGAGAAGAAGCGTGTGTGTAAGAAAGATAAAACGGATCAATTATTGGGTAATTAAGAATAAGAGAACAGTCAATTAGAGGATAGCGCATCGTCTCTTTTGGGCGGTTCCCTCGGAACGAGTCGAGCGAAGAGTATCGGTCTTGTTGTCGCTCTTGCTCTTTGGCGATGGAAGAGTGCCCGTTCTGATGTTCTGGAAAATTATTTTGTTTTAAAATGAGCATAAAGTTCTGTTGCAACAGCTATCAAACAATTTTTTATCGAGAATTTTGTCCAGTTTGCCTAAAACGCTGAAAAAATTAGAAAAAAATGACGAAATTTCCCTGGATAAGTTCTCGAAATTTTCAGCTAAATTTTATGGAAAATATTGCTCGATTTTCTCTGAAAAACGCTTAAAAATGGAAAAAATGACAAAATTTCTCGAAATTCCACGTTGCTGCGATAACGTGGCGAGACCCATGCTACTCAGCACATGTTCCTTTAAATTCCTACAGTAATCCGCTTAAAGGAATATGCTGTGAGCTGGGCGGTTCTCGACACGATTTCGCTGTAAATTAGCATTTTGGGCCTATTTTCGAGCAATTCCTCCGATTTTTCGATATATTTTTCTCGAAATTTCGCTGATAAAAGCAATTGGAGACCCAGATTTTCCCACAGCAATAAAAAAACATGCTTCCCATTTTTGTCGTTTTTTTTTCAGAAATTTCACAGATTTTTCAAATATATTGCCTTGTTATTCGATAAATCACAACATTTCAAGCAGTCAGCGATGACACCTTTGCCAATTTTAGCCAGAAAAATCAGGCGGGTAATCGCACAAAAGCCGGGTGACCGAAAATTCCATATTTATTTTATTTTTTGTATTTTCGGCCACCCATATATAATCAGCGAGAAGCAAGCATTTCGTGTTAAGGGTCTCATACATCAATCGATACCTCATCAGCCTTCTTCTCAACGTGTTCAGCAGTCTTCTTGACCTCTTCGGCGGCATCTTTGACAGTTTCAGCAGCAGACTTCTGCAAGAAATGGGGTTTTAAACTTGAATTTTCTCTAGTTTGAACTGAATTCGTAGAGATTAGGCTATTATTTTTAGGGCTTTTAAAGACTTTCAGACGTTCAAAGTGGTTAAGAAAATTAGGTTAATAGCGGTGAAAATAGACAATGATTAGAGACACGTGGATTATTCTTGAAGGGGGCGGGGTTTTTGTTTTTCGAAAGATCTGAACCTTGCTGACGATGGCGATGGAAACGTGTAGTAGTCGTCGGCGGTGGTGTCGTTGGCAACGGGTGACGGTGCCGCCTTCTGGAGTCGACAACAGACTTCTTGAACCGCTTCGGCCGTTAGTAGAGTGGCCAGATCGGCGGCAAACTAGACTATTTTGGTTAAAATTTCTCTAGAAAATAAGGTTGCAACATATTCTATAAACTCTACAGTGAGATAACTATATGAACCCATCCATATTGCCACACGCCATCATATCCAGAATACCCATGCCAACCCGAGAGAAACTGAGGAGAGTGAGAGTTAGAGAAATGAGGAAAATAAGTTAAATAGAACCAAGGAGATGTCATCCCTACCTCAACCTGTTCGATAACCTCTTCAACTGAACCGAAAACTACTGGAACCTCTTGTGGAGCTGGATCTTCTTCGAATACTGGAACTGGCGTCGTTGACGTCTTCTCAGGTGTCGAATAGAAGAACTCGCGCTTCTTCTCGTGCAACGCCGCCGCGCGTTCCGACAAGAATTTGGAGACGTCGGCATTCTGTGGAGAGAGAAAGAAGTGTGTGAATGAGAGAAGGTGTTGAAGTGGAAGCAAAGAACAGAAGAAGTAGAAGTAGAAGAGGTGGATAGATTAGAAGAAGCCGGCGACGACGATGACGATTCCGAAGCAGACGACGTGACGACGACAGGGGGACCAAGCGGATAGGGGAAAAGGGGGGATAGAACAGGGACACGGCAAGAAAAGTTATAGGTGCAGAAAAGTGGGGGTTAGTTTTGGACAATTTCGGGACAAAGGACAAATTCACACAAAAAGGACAAGGACTAGAGAGGGATAGAAAATTGAAAAAAATTAAAATTTTAAAGAAAGTTAAGCCACACTAAATTAGGAGTCATCAAAGAAACACTGTTTTGTGTTCAGCTAATCGAACAGCACGCGTTGCAGCAATTCTTGAGACGTACCTCGACTTCGGCGGCCTTCGAGGAGACGGCTTCCTTGGTGTCGTGGGCGGTTTCAGCGGCGGATTTCTGGAGAAAAAAAAAAGAGATTTTTTAGTTTTAAAATATTCGGTCGGTCATTTGCGCGTCAAGTGTTTGCCTACACTGCAGAACTTCGTATTTCGTTTTGTCGCACACCTCGAGTTCGAGGACTTGGTACCGTGCCAAATCATCATTTTTTGAATTGAAAATTCCAAGCCAATATTCAGCCGCGTCGCGCGGCGCAACGCGCCCAAGAGCACTGAAAATTCAAATTTGCATGTACCCTGTTGCAACCCCATGAAATGCCCAAATTTTCGAAGTGTGTCGTAAAATCAAATGGTCCGTACGCAAACACTGTGACGCGCAAATGCACTAATTCAAAAAATTCCAAACCTTAGCTCCATGAAGATACTCGGAAGCGGCCTCCTCGGCATCGTGAAGCTTCTCCTCGATAGTGTGAACTGCAGATGAGAGTGTGTCACCGACATTGCTCACCGCTGACGTGGTAGAATCATTGACGTATTGAACAGCGTCGCTGGCAGTGGAAGCGGCACGCTCCAACTTTGCCTCGGCAGCATGAGCATACTCCTTGGCTGTGTCGATGAATGAGTGCTTGGTAGCCTCCGTGTGCTCATGAGCTTCTTCCTTGACGTCTTCGGCCTTCTCTTGAACCTCTTCGACCTTCTCCTTGGCATCATCTACAGCTGTGGTAGCCGAGTGATGGACCTTCTCGAATGTCTCTCCAGCAGTGTCCTGAACGTCTTCAACCTTCTCCTTGGCCTCATCTTTGGCAGCTTCGAAGGCGTCTTCAGCTTGTCCTTTGGCGTGCTCAGCATCTTCGTTAGAATCATTGACAGCAGTGTTAGTAGAGTGATGGACCTTTTCGAAAGTCTCTTTAGCCTCCTCCTTAGCCTTCTCGGCATTCTCCAAAGCAGATTCCGAAGCATCATCTCCAAGCTTCTTAACATCCTCCCAAGTCTCGGCAGCCTTCTCAGCAGCTTCATTGTAGTAAGCCTTGGCGAGTTCCGTTGCAGACTCGCCTTGCTGTTTAGCCGAATCCCAAGCGTCGGCGGCCTTCTCCTTAGCCTGCTCGAAGTATCCCTTGGCCTCTTCCGAAGCTTCCTTGGTCTCCTTCTCAGCTGCCTCCAAAAGATCCGAAGTCTTTTCCTTGGTGGCATCCCAGACTTCATGAGCCTTCTCTGTGGCTTCCTCGAAGTAGTCCTTTGCAGATTCTTTGGCCTCTTCTCCTTGTTGCTTGGCAGATTCCAAAAGATCAGAAGTGTTGTCCTTGGCCTCTTCAGCCTTTGCATCAGCTGCATCCCAAGCGTCGGATCCCTTGACCTTGGCCTCGTCGACCAAGTCCTTAGCAGAATCCTTGGCAGAATCCGAAGCTTTCGAAATCTTCTCCTTGGATTCCTCGTAGAACTCCGAAGCTTGCTGCTTGATCTCTTCAACCTTAGATTCGGCAGCATCCAAAACATCAGAAGCCTCTTCCTTGGCCTCCTCAACGACATCCTTGGCAACGTCCGCACCATCGTCAGCGTGCTTCTCAGCCTCCTCATAAGCCTCAGTGGCGGCTTCCTTGGTAGCCTCCCAGGCAGCTGCAGCCGAATTCTTAGCCGAATCGAAAGCAGTGGCAGCAGTTTCCTTCGCAGAATCGAAAGCGTTAGCAATGGCCTCACCAGCGCCACTAGCCATGGTCTTCTGCTCATCCTTCACCTCTTCAGTCTTCTCCAAGAACTCGTCGACCTTGGAGGAAGCGTGGTCTTGGACCTCTTCGGCCTTATCCTTGGCATCCTCCACAGCAGTGGTTCCAGAGTGGTGAAGTTTCTCGAAAGTCTCCTCAGCAGAGTCCTTCACGTCTTCAGCCTTGTCGGCGGCAGCATCAGCGAGCTCGTCAGCCTTTTCTTTGGCGGCCTCGACAACGTCTTCGGCGTTTCCCTTGGCGTGCTCGACGTGCTCTTGAATGGAGTCAGCAGAGTCAGAAGCGTGTTCTTTGATGGAAGCAGCGGTGGTCTGAAAAATTTAAAATTTAAGGTTTGGAGTAGACATTTTTTTTCATAGAAAAACTGCGCAATTTGAAATTTAGGCTCCGCCCACTTTTCTCTCAGACCTGCTAATGTTTGCAGCAGAGAACGCATTGGTCTGCTAATTATTTAGCAGGCCTATGTGCCCTCCATTTCTCTGCTCCTCACATTAGCAGACCAACGCCTTGGGCCTGCTAGTGAGAGACACGGAGAAACAGAGAGCGCGCCTTGGGCCTGCTAAATAACGAGCAGACCGATTCTCTCGTCGCCTGCGTCTCGTTGACCTGCTAAATGAATAGCAAACCCAAACTTCCACATGGATTTTGGGTCTGCTAATTATTTTACTATTTTTCTCCGCGTCTTCTAAATAATTAGCAGACCAAAATTCAGGATTTCTTCTTAACTTCGCTCAAGTTGAACGTAGAAAAGTGATTACTTCTTCAGACTACAAACTAAAAAGCACATAGAATTTTCCTGCGGAATTTCTTTTTCAGGAATTTTTGAAGCCTCGAATCTTCTCGAACGACTGGAATTTCAAAATGCTCACCTCAACATTTTCCTTGGCCGTCTCAGCGTGCTCATCAGCCTTATCTCCAACTTCTTCGGCCTTCTCCTTCACCGCATCCCACGCCTCACCAGCCTTCTCCTTAGCCGAATCGAGTGCATCCTGAGCGGCGTCCCCAGCATCGGCGGCCTTCTCCTGGGCCGATTCAAGGGCTTCTTGAGCGGCGGCGAGCGCCTCGGCCGCCTTCTCCTTGGCGTCGTTGATGGCGGTTTGGGCGTAATCACCGGCGGCGTTCACCTTGTCCATTGCGGAGTCAACGATGTTCTGAAAATAAAAGTTTTTGCTGAAAATTACTGAAAATTGAGGGAAGGGAAGTAGAGGGAAGGAAAAGTGCAAAAAATCGGAGAAAATTGAGAAGAAGAGGTGCAAAAGGGAAGATTATGCATGAAATTTGCCGCCATTTTTTTCAGCAAAGTTCTCAAAGACAAATTTGAAAACTTATGTTTTCGTGTCGAGACCAAAAATCGGAGAAAATTATGAAAAAAAAACGACGCCAAATTGATGATTTTCAGCCAATTTTTCAGCAAAATTCACAAAAATAAGTGAAAAAGTTTAACTTTTCGTGACGAGACCCAAATAACGAAAATAGAAAGGGCTGAAAAAAGAAAAGAACATGATTATTCATGGCATAATAAAATATTTGTTTTTATGTTTAGTGACCGCCTAAACGATCAATCAAAAAAAAATCAAAAACAAGAATTCGTGTTGTTTTTTTTTCGAAAAAATAGATCACAACATCTTTTTGCAGCATTTTTTAAGGTCAAAACTTTAGGTTTCAAAGTGAAAACAGGTTTGAAAAACGAATTTTTTGGTGAAAAGGGAAAAAAGAAGAAGGAAGAAGATTGGAATCAGATAGATTTCAAGTTTTAATTTTCAGCTCCATCAGTATTGGAGGACCGAAACTAGACCAGTAAAAAAAAGAAAAAAAAACACAAAATTCGGGATTTTTGAAGCTTTATTTATAAAAAAGCACAGATCATTAGAGACAACGAAGGGAGGCGGTCAGGTTCAACTATGTACATTGGTTTTTTATATACAGATTAATTTAATGAATAATTAAATTATTCGAAAGCATTGAAGACGTTGTAGTACTTGTGGAAGGTTGGCTCCTCGAAGTCCTGCTCCTCGGTAGCATGTCCCTTGAAAGCATCGGCGACTCCTTGAGCACGCTCCTTGGTAGCCTCCCAAGCATCAGAGATCTTGTCTCCAACAGTCTCTGTGATGGACTTGCCCTCGTCTTTGGCGTCGTCGGCTTTGTCCTTGGTAGCCTCCCAGGCGTCAGAAGCTCCGTCCTTGGTGTTGTCCCAAGCGGTTTCAGCCTTATCCTTGGCAGTCTCCCATGGTCCATGTGGCTGGCCAGTGGCTCTGTCTTTGGCAAGATCGGCCTTTTCCTTGGCAGAGTCCCAATAGTCAGCAGCCTTGTCCTTAGCCTCCTGGGCCTTGTCTTTGGTTGCATCCCAAGCATCAGCAGCCTTTTGTTTGGTTGCATCGATGGCTCCCTCAGTCTTGCCCTTGGAACAGTTGTAGGAGTCACAGTGTCTGTTCTAAAAGAAACACAAATAGAATGTTAGATCTTTTTGTAGCAGATGTTACTGAAGTTAGTTAGCTAATGTTTTCAACTTCAGCCACATTCTTGCAACATCTACTCACCTCGACATTGTCCTTGCAGTCGGTAGAATGTCCCTTGAACGAGTCAGCTACGTCCTGAGCCTTGTCCTTGGTTGCCTCCCAAGCGTTGGAAGTGGCATCCTTGGTGGCTTCCCAAGCATTTCCGATCTTGTCTTTGGCAGTCTCGATCGGTCCATGGGGTTGTCCAAGAGCTCTATCCTTGGCCTCGCTACAACGCTCCTTGTAGTCGTCCTTCTTGTCCTCAGCCTTGTCCTTAACCTCCTCGGCCTTGTTCTTGGTGTGATCCCAAGCGTCTTCAGCAGCGTCCTTTGCCTTGTTGTAAGCATCGGCGGCCTTGTTTTGGGCACTGTCCTTGGAGTCAGTAGCGTGTCCCTTGAAGGAATCGACAACGTCCTGGGCCTTTTCCTTGGTGGCCTCCCAAGCTCCAGAGATTTTGTCTCCAGCCTTCTCGGTCATGGATTTGGCTTTGTCAGAAGCTTCGTCGGCTTTGTCGCCAGCAACCTCCTTGGCGTTGTGGGCCTTATCCTTGGTGGCATCCCAAGCGTTTCCGGCCTTGTCCTTAGCGGAATTGTACATGTCGGAGGCCTTGTTCTATAAAAGAGTGACAATTAGCTAACAGAAATCATTTACAAATCTTCTAACCTCAACATTGTCCTTGGCGTCAGTGGAATGACCCTTGAACGAGTCGACAACGTCTTGAGCCTTGTCTTTGGTAGCTTCCCAAGCACCGGAGATCTTGTCCTTGGCAGTCTCGAGAGGTCCGTGAGGTTGGCCAGTGGCTCTGTCCTTGGCCTCACTGCAACGCTCCTTGTAGTCCTCCTTCTTGTCATGAGCCTTGTCCTTGACCTCCTCGGCCTTGTCCTTGGTAGCATCCCAAGCGTCTCCTGCAGCGTCCTTAGCCGAGTTGTAAGCATCGGCGGCCTTGTTTTGGGCACTATCCTTGGTGTTGGTGGCGTGTCCCTTGAAGGAATCGACTACGTCTTGAGCCTTGTCCTTGGTTGCTTCCCAAGCTCCAGAGATCTTGTCTCCAGCCTTCTCGGTCATGGATTTGGCTTTGTCAGAAGCTTCGTCGGCTTTGTCGCCAGCAGCCTCCTTGGCATTGTGGGCCTTGTCCTTGGTTGCATCCCAAGCATTTCCAGCCTTGTCTTTGGCAGAGTTGTACATGTCAGCAGCCTTGTTCTATAAGAGGATATCAATGTGTTGGATTCTCACAACAATATATCCTTACCTCGACGTTATCCTTGGTGTCAGTTGAGTGACCCTTGAACGAGTCGACAACATCCTGAGCCTTTTCCTTGGTAGCTTCCCAAGCACCAGAGATTTTGTCTCCGGCCTTCTCGGTCATCGATTTGGCCTTATCGGAAGCCTCATCAGCCTTGTCTCCAGCTGCTTCCTTGGCGTTAGCAGCCTTATCCTTAGTAGCCTCCCAGGCATTTCCAGCCTTGTCCTTGGCGTCGTCGTAGGCATCAGCAGCCTTGTACTTGGCAGTGTTGTAGGTATCGGCGGCCTTGTTCTGAAAAAAGAAGCCCAATTAGGTTTCAGTCTCCAGGAAGAACCGTCAAATTACCTCCATCTGATCCTTGGAGTTGGTAGCATGACCCTTGAAAGCGTCAGCGACACCTTGAGCTCTTTCCTTGGTGGCCTCCCAAGCTCCAGAGATCTTGTCTCCGACGGTCTCAGTAAGAGACTTTCCTTCGTCCTTGGCATCGTCAGCCTTGTCCTGGGCCTTCTCCTTCATCTCTCCAGCCTTGTCCTTGGTGGCATCCCAAGCATCTCCAGCTGCTCCCTTGGCGGAGTTGTAGGCATCGGCAGCCTTGTTCTATAAATTTATTCTAATTAGAAAAGTTCTCAAAAATTAACTTTCTTACCTGGGCACTATCCTTGGTGTTGGTGGCGTGCCCCTTCATGGAATCAACCATGTCTTGAGCCTTGTCTTTGGTGGCCTCCCAAGCTCCGGAGATCTTATCTCCAGCCTTTTCGGTCATCGACTTGGCCTTGTCCGATGCTTCTCCAGCCTTGTCAGAGATGGTCTCCTTGGCATCGTGAGCCTTGTCCTTGGCAGAGTTGTAGGCACCAGAAGCTTTGTTCTCCATCGAGTCCTTGGTATCAGAGGCATGAGCCTTGAAGTTGTCGAACATCGATGAAGCCTTATCTGCAGCCTTGTCCTTGTATTCCTTGGCAGCATCAGCAGCTCGTCCAGCGTTCTCCTTGGCACTGTCGGCAGCGTCACCGGCAAGATGCTTGGCAGATTCGTAAGAATCCGAGATCTCCTCACCAGTTTGTCTGGCGACGTCGTTAGCCTTGTCCGCGGTCTTTTCAGCGTTTGCCTTAGCAGCATCCGCGTACTCCTGAGCCTTGGCTCTCTTAGAATCACTGGATTCGTTGAACGCTTGTCCGGTCTTATGGGCGTTGTCTCCAGAGATTGATTCGCCAATCTTTTCGCCGGCGTTGTTGAACTGAAAAGGAGGTGGAATAAGAAAATGAGATTGACTAGTTGGGGTTAGCTCACCGCTCCGACGACTCCGTCCTTGGCGTTGACGGCAGTTTCCTTGACTTTCTCAATGAAGCTCATATTGTTTTGCGGTGAATTCTGGAAAATGAGAAAAATAGGTGATAAATAGAGAATGGAGAAGGAAGATCGTTTGAAGAAAAAAATAGGGGGAAAGGAGAGAAAGCAAGCTCAAACTGTAGCCTAGTACTAGGTCCGAATATTAGAATTAGGAATAGAGAAATGATATGTGATATGATAAAAATCTGAACCGAACCGAGGCCTTTAAATATCCCAGCCACTATTCGTCCCAGACGCCACAGCTCAAATGATGTATATGGCATTCTGGAACCTTCTATTCTGAGGCGCCTCCCCCTTTTCGCTCCTAAGCTCCGCCTCCTTCACACGAGAAGGGGGCTTCCCCATATGACCAAGCGGGGAGACGCAGAGAAGCGAGAGACTCGAAGAGAGAGAGAGAGGGGACAGTGCGCCGGGCGCCGTAAACAAAAACATGATCATTGGTGCCTTAGTCGTCTTTGAGCTTCTACCATGTTGTTTTCTACTTATTTCCATTTTCCTCTTGTTCGTTGTTGTTTATGGAAATGGCATGGATGGGTACGCTCTCGCTAAGAGAACGCTAAGAGATCACTAGATCATCAGAATGAGAATTTCAGGCAAGTTTTCAGTTCTATGGTTATCAAAATAGTAGGTCATCGAACAATCGTCTATTGTTGTTATTGTTATGGAAACCGATTTGGAACGATACATCGAAAAATAGAGTGACGCGACGATGGTTGAGAAATCAGCCTGATATAATCAGGAGATGTTCTAGAGACTTCGAAATTTAAAATGGGCGGGAAATCTCAGAATTTTGAATTTGTGTCACTTTTCAATTTTTCAAGAACCGCGTCTTAATTCTAAAAACCGAGTTTTGGCTAAGAATTTCTGGAAATTCGGTTTTTTTTCTAGAAATTCAAAACTCTGATTTTCTATAAACTTGAGATGAAAAAAGAGCCTAGACTTTCAAAATTACAAAATTTTGCAAACTTTGAATTCGTGTCACTTTTTCAAGCCATAAGCTGAGAATGTTTCGAAAATGGGATTTTTCTAGAATTTCAAAACTTCTATTCTAGATGTTCCGAACATTTTTCAGCTAAGAAAAGATCCTAGAGCTATACTTCCCATATAGGAAAAGCTTATTTTTATATCAAAACTAGCCTAAAATGACCCTGAAATATCTCAAATTAGTCGGTTAGGAGCACACTTTCTATCCTATTTCCCCTATATTTTCTCTCTCGAGTCTATCGAAAACTGCCGCTAACCTCGACAAATCGCACCGACGTTCCAGCTTGCTCAACAATCAAAATTTGAGCTGGCTTCCATTGGCTCGCAACAAAACGTTTGAGGTTCGGATTCGAAAGCATGGTTTGAAGTCGTTTAGTGAATGTGCGGGGTACTCTGAGAAAATTTGAATTTTTCGCAGAGGAAGAATAAAAAATTTAGTGTTGACTGAGGGTGCAGTATGTGACCCCCCTCCTTTTAAATGCGAACATCTACATGTGGTGATTGGTCTTTGAGATCTAACCATCTGCGAGCCATATACCATGTGGATGGTTCCAGAAGGCTCCGCCCCTTTTTCTCTCTCACTCTCTCAGTCCTACTTGTTTACTGTCACGCCCCTTTTTGGGACCTCAAAAACCGAAACAACAACAATCTCTAACCGTCTGGCGCTTCTCACGTCTTTCTATGCTCTGGGATTCCCCCGGAATCATTTTGTCCATTTGTTGAGGGCTAGCTGGCAGTTTACTGTTTTTTGGTCTATGATGCTTTTCGTTTTTTTCTCTTTTTTCGATAATATATAAAAGCTAGAGTCGGCTATTTTACAGAAAAACAAGTAAGAGTTCGGACAACAAAGCTCTCAAGTCTTAAGCTCCGCCTCCCTCACTGATAGAAGAAACCGAGTCACTTGGTGTCTTATCCCAATTTCGCTAACGACGACTACATCTTCTGAATCTAAATTCCGATTTCTGAGCTCTAAAGTAAGTGTCACGCCTTCTAGAAGGCTTCTAGTAGGAACTGAATCCCCAGATAGGCCTCCTAGTCCTCATTTTCAAAATTCTTCATCAATTTCTAACGCTCTTCTAATTTACAGAATGGACCCAACCTACAGCAAAGAATCTAAAGCCGAGTACAAGCTCGAGCAACTCGCCAAGGAGTACGAACAGCGCAACCCGGAGGAGCTTCTCGCTGCTCGCGGAGCCCCAGCTGCTGTCGAGAAGACGTTCCCGCCGACTTCGAAGCTTCCAGATGTCGCTGCCGCTCCATCATCGCTTCCAGAAGGCGTCAAGGAGGAGGTACAGTTCTGTGGTATTTTCTCAACCAAAAAACAAGATTAATCGCTAAGTTCTTTCTATACTCTGACCTCAATCACGTCATTTTGTAAATAGAAACGTTCTGCATTGTATCAATGCGTATTTTTTTTCTCTATTCGATCATTTGTTCACTAGATCTTTAGATAACACGACGGATTTTGATGTAAAATTTTGACGGAAACTGTTGTAAATTACGAACTTTAAATAAAGAATTTTCTCGAAAAAATCTGGAACCTAGGGACCAAAAAAGCGGGCGGTGGACCTAAAAACAGATTCCGAGAGACTAGTAGCTAGAAAACTGCCGATACAGAGAATTTTGAAGCATTCCGAAAATGGGCGGTGCAGAGAAAAGTAGAGAATCTAGAACCTAGGGACCAAAAACGGGTGAAAAGGCTGAAAATCTGAACGACTAATACCTAGAAAACTGCTGAAACTACAGATTCTGAAGCAGTCTGAAAACGTGCGGTACTGAGAAAAATAGGTAACCTAGAACTAGAAGACACTAGACCGGCGCCACTCTTTCTCTCCCTCCCCCCTGAAAATTACAGAAAAATCCCCGACAACTCACCGCAAAATTCAGAGGATTGTTCGTTGGTCACAATTTCAGATGAAATTAGAGTGAATGAATGACGATTAGATTTCGAAAATCCATAGAGTAAACAAATTTGTTTACATTTTGCTGAAAATAAGGTCAATTTGTAAACAAAAAGCTGAAAAAATCGGTAAACAAAGTTGTCAACAGAGCGCAAAAGCCGAATTTTGAATTGGCGCGAATCGAAAAAATTTGAATTTTGACCGAAAAAGCTCGGGAAACTCTGATTTCTGGGTAATTCGGGGTGCCCAGAATCGAATAATCGGTGCGAAAATTTGATTTCTTCGCTATTTTTCGAGAAAATCGCGAAAATTCAACAAAAAATTATGTTGTTTACAGTTTCAAAAACTGGGCCAATTGGTAAACAACTTCAAGTTGTAAACACTTTTCCAAAAATCGTACACGAGGAGAAGCCGCTCGAGCACATTTGCATAGTTTCAGTTGGCGGGTGATTTAAATTTAGCTTTTTCTGGGTGGAAAATTTCGTTTTTTGCTGCCTTTTGTGTTCAATAAAATTGCTTTGACCTTATTTTTAAGAAAAAAAAGAAAAAAAAAGAAAATGGAAGAGGAAATATAAACTTTTAGGTAACGAATAAAAAAATAAAGCAGTGAAGCGTAAATTGAGATCTAAAACCACAAAAAAAACAGATAATCTGAAAAAGAAAACATTAAAAAAAAATATATATTGGCCTAACTTTTGAAAAGGCTAGGCCATTCTTCTCGCGCTATTAAGATGTCTATACATTGCTAATAGCTTTTTGGCACGGTGCCAGAAGCTGACGAATCGAAGGTTCTGGACACTTTGATCTATGAACCTTTAAAAAAGGGCAATGTTGTTTACGCCGAACGGACAATATGCCAAATGGTCATCGAAGAGAAATTGGTCAGGCTAATTGGCATGGTGCCAAAAAAGAAGGGGAGCGGGGGAGAACGTTCGAGAAGGGTGGGCAGGGGACAGCTGTTAACAGAAGGGAGAGGAGTTAGAGATGGAAAGGAAAAGAACCGAAGCTTCGAGAAGACGGTTTTTTTTTTAGAATAAGTTTTTAGTCAATTTCGGAAATTTTCAAGCTTTTTAAAATATAAGATTCTTAAAATTTTAAAATCAGTTAGTCTCCAATATTTCGAATTTTATAATTTTTATGTCTTAGACTTTCAGATTCCTCAAAATTGTGAATCAAAAACAAAAAACGAAAATACCAATTCTCTAGCATATAGCAAAAATTTCAAAATTTGATGATGGTCATGGTAGATTATAGACAGTCATCATACGGAATTTAAATAACTGGTTTTGCAAATAAAAAACTGAAAACTTTCAATGAAAAATGAAATAGTTGAAACTTTGATTTTCGCAGAATTTTGGATGCTTTCAGAACTGGAAAGTCGATAAAATGAGAAAGTCTTGCACGGAAAATAGACAAGTTGAAAAAGAAAATAGGTTTTCATTTTGGTCCAACAAGAAGTCTTAAAAATTCTGAAAATACTGCAAACAGTTTTTCAAATCAGGATTTTTATCTCTGATATGTTTAAAATTTTATTCTGACCTGATTTAATGACTTTCGACTTTCAGTTTTCAAAAAAATATACCGTAAATGTTCTATTAGAAAATCACTCTCTAAGTGCATTTTGAGCTCAATTATCTCGATTCCTGTGAAAGATTTAAAAATTTATCAACCAATGAAATGTGTAGTATATTATCAAAAATATTTTATCTGTTGACAACTTTTTGATATCTTTGACAGGAAATGAGATAATTGAGCTCAAAGTAGACAACAATTCCGATAAAAATTGGATTTTAGAGAAAACTTAAAATTTTTTGAATTTTTGAATTTTTCAAAAGATCCAAAAAGGAGTAAAACTTCTTTTTTTTAAAATACTAACTTGTCTTTGGAATTCAAAACAGTTAACTAGAGCCAACGTTTTTCAGAGTTCTGAAGACTTGTTCCAATATATTCCATTTTTTCTAGAATTTTCAGAATTTATCAATTGAAAATTTCGAAAATTCTCTCAAGATTTTTTTGTGAAAAATCTTACTAATCAATTTTTGAGAAACATGAATTTAGCTAGAACCAAAAATCTGTAATAGCATAATCTCCTAACTTTTAACTTTAAGCCAATTTATCTAGACTCCAGTAAAATATATCAGAAAGTTGCCAACTGATAAATTGATCATCATGATATCAGAAGCGTTTTGTCAGTTGACACATTTGAGCTCAAAATTGACAGAGTGTGGGGCCTTCTTTTAAAAGTTTCAAGGTAGTCAACTTCGAGCCACTTTTTCTTGGTTCCTATGAGAGATATCAAAAATTTGTCAACTGGCAAATAGTTTAACATACTTTTAAAAGCGTTTTATCAGTTGACAACTTTTTTATATATCACTCATAGGAACTGAGATAATTGAGCTCAAAGTGGACGTCCTATGAGATCAAATACGGTAGGAAGCCCTTCACGGTAAAGTTTCAGAACTATCGAGCTACGCCGAAAGCAGGGATTTTGAATTGAAATTTTCGAAAAATGATGTAATTTTTGGTGGGGTCAAAACCAGAAAAACGTCTCCAGAGAACCAAGTCTCCCAAAAAAAGTTTCGAAAAAAAAACGGGAGTATATGTGTCACACGAAACATCGGTCAAACATTCATAAAAACGGCAACATTGGAGACGACGGAAAAAAAAAGTTGACGAGTTGTTCGAAATGTTTCGTGTGTGGAAGTATAGGGGTGTAAAGGCTGGAGGGGCATCCGTTTGACCCTCCGTTTCACTCTCCTTCTCTCAATTTCTTCGTTTTTTCTATTTTTTTTCTGATCAGTGGGTGACACAAAAAAAAGAGAAAAATTAGAGGGCACCAGGAACACAAAACAATGTTTTTGAAACTTTTGAAAATGGGAGGAGGACCGGAAAAAGCGATTTTATCTCGATGCTAATTGAAGGGGAACTTTCGAAAAAAGTTTTTTTTTTTTGTAAATTCGTTTTCATGTGATTTTGTACGTAATTTGAGAGAAAGAGTAGGTGGGAGGGGGGATGGGCGGAGAAAATGAAGAAAAGTGATGAGTTCAAAAATCTCGGTTTTCAAAGAAAAAAAGAAACATGAGAAGAGCTCGGTAGTATTATTACTAGAGGTTTGGAAATCGTAGTTTTGAGAATTTTAGAATTTTAGAATCTCAGAATTCTAAGATTATAGAATTTCAGAATTTTAGGCCCACATAGCAAAGCAAGCTTAATTTTATCAATTGATGAAATAAAAAACATAAATTTTCCAATATTGTGTTAGTTATCGATTTTTTAAAGTTTTGCTAGTTTTGGAGATATGCGCCTTTAAAGTTAGCGGGTGCCTGAAAAGAGTAGCACCTACTTTAAGCGCGCATATCTTGGAAACTAAATAAGTAGCAAACTTTTACAAACAATATATTGTAGAACATGAAATTTTACACATTTCCTTAGTTTTCAATATTGTGATACCTACATTTTTAGCCGAGCTAAAAGCCTTTAAATTTTGAGAACCCTAGTTTCCAGGCCGGCTACTACTGGTTCGATTTATATGCGCATTTTGATCTCAATTATTTCAGTTCTTATAAGAGATATCAAAAGTTTGTCAACTGATCAATTGTTTATCATAATATCAAGATAAGTGAGTTCTAAGTGAGTGTATAGGGTGGCCGTTGATTAGAGCATTCACGAGCATTAGAGCATTGTTAGATTTTAGCACCAAAATCTTGAAAAGTTTGAATATTGAGTTCTAGAACTTTCCATGTCTCCGTCCAAAAAAAAACTGAAAATCAATAGAAAAAAGAAAGAGCAAGAGATACTGTTCGCTGTTTTTTCCTTCTCTTTTTCATGTTTTCACTTGGTAATATACAATTGGACAGAGAGAAACAAGAGGGTTAGTCACCTCCCGTTTTCCCCCATGTAAATAGCAATATTTTGTACATTTTGACATGGAAAGAAAGTGAGGAAAACAAAATAAAAATGAGGAAAATGAGGAATAAAATTTCAAAATGAGGACGAAAATACAAATTTTAGGATTCCAGGGGCCAAGCAATTCTGAAAATCAAAAAATAAAACTTACTATTAGATTTTCAGAGATTTAAAAATTTTGAGACTCTGAGGATCTCAAATTCTAAGGGTTTGAGATTCTGGTACTCGGAAGTTCTAAAATTCTAAAATTCTAAAATTCTGCAATTTTCATATTCTCTCATTCTAAGATTCTAAGATTCTAAAATTCCAAAAAAAATTCTGATTTTCCGAGATTTAGAGATTATGAGATTCTGAGGTTCTAAGATTCTGAGATTCTGGGATTCTGGGATTCTGGGATTCTGGGATTCTGGGTTTCTGTGATCTGATATTTCGATATTCTAACAATAATATTTCAAGATTCTAATTTTTGAAAGTTCACAGATTTTGAAAATTCAAAACTTCGAATGCTTTTTATACAAAAAGGAGAAACCCAACGAATAACATTTCAAGCATATTCCGCTCAAAATTTTCAGTCGAGGCCATAATAAAAATGAAAAATTGGCTGCTATCAGCTATACACATTTTTCGCCTCTGTAATAATTTTTTGCCGGGGAAGCCCGTCAAAATATTCCCTCAACTATAGCTATAGTCTAGACAATAACCCATCTTCATAACAATTAGAAATGCTCCATCTCTCTCTCTCCCCAGCTGATTTGAGTTCCCCCTATTTCTTCATTGCTCATCCTAGAGGTCATTCATTTCTCCAGGATCCTCCAGAATCTCCAAGAGAAGGACAAAAACAGATGTCGAAATGAAATATAAACCACCATCCGGAGGGGTTTCTAAATGAGAAAAAGGGACACGAATAGGACTAGTAGGAAGAAGAAGAAGAAAATAAATGGAGGGTGACCAAGAGGAAATTGTCCGGGCGTTGGGGTAAAAAAAGAAGATGGGTAGCAGCAGAAAAAAAAGGACTTACGCTGGAGTCATCAGTTTTGATGAGTTTTCTCTCTTCTCCGAGCACTTCTTCAGCGTACGAATCGTTCAACGACGATGGTGGAGTCTTTTGGTGTTGTCGCTCTGACTCCGCCTCTTTTTGAGCTGCTGGAATGACCTCGTCAACGAGTTTCTTGCTCAATTCGTCGAGAAGTTGCTCAGCACTTTGGGACATTTCGTCTTGCTGGAAATGGGGATTACTGTAGATAACGGAACTGTATAGAAGAGTTTGAGAATCTTCGGTCAAAGTTAGTTTTTTCGACTGCTCAATTTCAAATTTCTGAGTTTCAGAACTTCATAATTTCAGAATTTCAGATTTTCAGATTATCAGAATCTTAGAAAATTCGAATTTCAGATTTTCTGAAATTCTGAATTTCAGCTTTTGAGATTCAGAATTTCTGTATTTTAGAATTTTAGATTGCCCGAGTTTAAGACTTTCAGAATTTCTAAATTTCTGAATTTCTGAACTTCTGAATTTCAGATTTTCAGAAATTCAGAATTCCATATTTTTTAAAATTCGGAATTTCTGAATTTCTGAAATTCTAAAATCCTGAAATTCGGAAATCCTGTTTTTTAGATTTTCAGATTTTCCGAATTTTAGAACTTTTGAACATCCATGCCGAAATTCAGATTTTCAAATTTTCAGATATTCAGATTTTCCGAATCTCCAAATTTCGGATTTCCAGAACTTCATAATACCGGAATATCAGAATTTTAGAAATTTAGAAATTTAGAAATTTAGAATTTTAGAATTTTAGAATTTTAGAATTTTAGAATTTTAGAATTTCAGACTTTCAGAATTTTAGAATTTTAGAATTTTAGAATATCAGATTTTGTACTTTGTCTCCGAACCTATTTTATGTTTACATCACATGTTGCAAAGTTTGTTTTTTGTTTTCTCAACAACAAAAAAAATATCAAAACGTTTCTAAAAATAGCAACGATATCACATTTTCAGACTTTTGTCAGTTTCCAAAGTTCAAAACATTTTTTCTGAAAATCTAAAAAAGGGGAGAAATAAATGAAACAGAATTCAAAGAATTTAATGCGAAATCAAGTAAATTGGAAAATGATATCAGTACTCTCTTATCACCAAAGGAATTGTAGTTGCAAATAGGAGAGAGGCTAATTGGTAGTGACACAAAAATGATGAAACGATCGGAAATAGAAGATGTTGTCGATAAAGAATAAGAAGAAACGGATAGAACGGTTGATACGATTTTTGATTATTTCCGGTGGAATTTTTCGAAAATTGCAAAATGGCAAAAAAAGTAGTAAAATAAGAAGTAGCAAGCAAATGTTCGAAGGCGACACCATGTCGCTGATAAATTTCTGATAACGGTCAGGAAATTGGAGTTTTCTGAGTTGCAAAAAAAACTCAGCTCAAAGAATTGTTTACTTCTAGAAATGGGAAATCCTGGATGTTTCAAAAATAGGAACCCTTCTAAATTACTGTAATAGATCGCCACCCTGTACTTTGAGCTCATTTATCTACGTTCCTTGGAAGACATCAACATTTTTTCAAATAATAAAATGTTGGTGATAATATGATAAAAACTTTCGTAATTGGCAAAATTTTCATATCTCTCATTGGAACCGAGATATATGGGCTCGAAGTTGATACCGTACTTGCTCTAATCGAAGGAAGTCCACTCTATACGTGCTCTTTGAGCTAAATTATCTCTGTTCCTTTGAAAGATATAAAAAAGTTGTCAACTAACAAAGTGTTTATTCTAATATTAAAAATAGCTTGTCACTTGACCACTTTTTGATATCTCATACAGAAATTCAGATAAATGAGCTCAAAGTGCGCGTATAGGGTGGGCTTCTATTTGAGTAACCACCGTAGTTGGGAACGAATTACGGGTATCTGAAAATCGGATCAAACCCTTTTGGGGTAATTCCATAAAAATGTTGAACGGTTAGGCATTTTAAATACAAAATTGGACATTTTTAGGTACTAGGGTTCAAACAAGATAGGTGGGTAGGCTGCAGCTGACCGCGTCCGCCGCAGGCTGCTATTTTTCACAGAATTGACTTTGTCCCAATTAGGGTTGGCAACGGGGCTCCCGCTTTTACGCGGGAGCCCCGCAAGCGGGACGGGGATTCGCCCCCGCCTGTGGAAAAAAGCAGTTCGTTGAATGAAGCAGTAACCGAATTTTTTCAATTTTTTTACGGTTCAGGGTACACAATTAGGCTACCCTGAAAGTTTCAAGTCAATTGGTCCATTCAGTTACGCGTGATTACGCAAAGTATGTCGCCTCCCGGGGGTGCGGGGGCGAATCCCCGCCCCGGGGGTGCGGGGCGGGGATCGCCCCTTTTCGCCCCCAAGACAACCCTAGTCCCAATTTATCCCGGTCACTGTAATAGATATCAAAAAGTTTCCAACTGAAAAAAATATTTTTAGTATTATTAGTAATGCTTCATCAATTGACAACTTTTCGATATCTTTCAAAGTAAACTAGATAAATTGGCTCGAAGTTGACTCTTAACTCTTGGGATTCCCCTCTTATTGACATTCTCCCCAAATTTCCTCAAGAGCTCTCTATGTATGTTTTTCCTCGAAATCATTTTGACACAGCTGGTGAGTTCAAAACCGAAAGCACTTTAAAAACCCGAGAGGTTCTTTGCTATTTCTTTTTTGAATCAAAGAAAACGAACCTGAAGAGTGATTTTTGGAGGCGATGGAGATCTTGATGACATTTTTTGGTGGTATGGTAGATAATAAAAGAAGGGATGTCCTGTCCTGAAAAGAATGAAACATCAAAATGTATTTTTGAAAATTGATAGTAAAAGAGAGAGAGAGAGAGAGAGAGAGAGAGAGAGAGAGAGAGAGAGAAAATCGATGGAGAACTGCCTTTGAGCCGAATTATCTCTGTTCGCATAAGTGATATCAAACATTTGCGAACTAGTAAAATGTAGGTCATAATATGATTCAAATTTTATCAGTTGGTGGATTCCTGATATCTCTTACGTGAACCGAGATAGTTGAGCTCAAAGTGCATAGGGTGAGCTGTACAAATTTTTAAGTAAGAGAAAAAAGTTTTTTCAAAAAACATATGATTTACAAAAGCTTTCACAAGAGGGACTAACGCATTTTATGAGCTTTTTCATCATTAGAAGAGAACACTCAAACAACTGGCTCGTCCATTTTTCACACATCAGTTTGTGAGGATGTTCAAGATTTTTTGAAAGATTTTTTCGAAATAGATCGAAAAATACATATGGGAATCTTAGAATTTCGGGATTTTTGACTTTCAAAATATCTAAATTTGGTATTTTATGACTATTTTAGAAAATTATAGACCACTATTTTTGATTTTCTGGGCCATTTGAGAGTTCCAGATCGTATTGAAAATCCAAGGTCATATTGAATCTAGGCCACATTGATTCTAAACTATAAATTTTGAATTTCTAGTTCACTTTGAGAGTTCTTGCTGTTTTCAAGAATTCTAGACCACTGTTAGTTTTCTAGGTCATTCCAAGAATTAGAATCATAGAATATTGGAATCTGAAATTCCAGAATCCCTAAATTCGAAAATATCATAAGATTCATAATCTCTAAAAGTTCCAAAACTCACCCAAAAACAAAAACTTAAGACAGTGAAATGGCTCTCTTCAACTGTAAAATACAGGATAATTGCCTTCAATTCTGTTATTTCTTCTCCTGTGTCCAAGACAAAGGATACTGTAGTTCCCAATCGATTTGAAGGAAAAATGAAGATTTAAAGCTCTTCTAGAAACTTTTGCAAAGAACGAAAAAAAAATCTGAGATGAAAGAAAGTGCAAGAATTTGCTGCTGCTAAGAAATCCAAACGGAAAAAAAAACACAAGAGAGTTTTGCGGGAGGGCACACACACACGAAAAACTCTTTTATCTCGCCTCCGCTCCCTCACAGAGACATATCTCAACGGTTTTTGATTGCGGGAGCACGCCCGACGAGAAGTGAGAGAGTTTGGGATATGGAGAGAGCGGGCGAGAGAAGCAGAGAAATTTCTGGGGGATCAGAGCATTGCGAAATGGGGGACGAATTGAAATGGGGGATGGAATGAACACACATACATACATACATCAGCATGTGGAAATGGTTTGACCACCGATTGACAGAGAGAGAGAAAAGAGACGGAGAGATGACGATGGTCCGTTTAGGAGGCTCCGCCCACTTTTTAGAAGGATTCTTTCTAGAAGGAATCTTCTAGTAACCTGGTGGTACGGTAGGACGATGAATCACTATGATGAAGTGGAGAAAAATGATTCAGAAGCCTAAAATATGAAGAGAATTTCGGGTGACGTGGCACATATGGGGGTTAAAAATAGAAAATTCTAGAAAAGCAATCGTCAATCGGCTCAAGAAAGCCTTAGGTATCTTCCGGAGAGATTTTTGGGAAAATTTATTAAATTTCAAGATTGTGTTCGAGATATGTGGGTTTCTGTAATCCTGGTAATTTTTTGTAGATGTTAGGGGAATAACGAAAATCTCTAAATTCCTTATTTTGGAAACTATGAGAAGAATCTAGAAGTTTGGACTTTTCCCAAACTAAATTTCTCATGTGAATTAAAAAAAATGATCAAACTGAAGTAAAACTACAGTATCGGACCAAAATGTTTTGAATTTTTAGTGGAAAATACAATCAACTTTGAGCTTAATTATCTCGGTTCCTGTAAAAGATATAAAAAATTTGTCAACTGATAAAATATTTATCATATTATTTCCAACACTTTATCAATTGACAGAATTTGATTATCTCTCACAGGAATCAAGATACCGTAAAACCTCTAATAGAACGACACCCGGATCGTCCACTTTGAGCCTATATATCTCATTTTCTGTGAAAGATATCAAAAAGTGGTTAACTAGTAAATGTTTATCAGGATATCAGCAAATGTTTATCAGGATATCAGTTTATCAGGATATCAGCAACATTTTACTAGTTAGCCACTTTTTGATATCTTTTGCAGAAAATGAGATATATAGGCTCAAAGTGGACGATCCGGGTGTCGTTCTATTAGAGGTTTTACGGTAAGTGAGCTTAAAATCGACGGCTTGTGTGTGCTTCAATTAGAGGACATACGGTAGTCAAGTTTGAATTGTTGAAAAAGTGGTCCAAAATTTTCAAATTTTTCTGAAAATTTCGGATGCAGTTTTTGAAGTGCTGGTTTCGGTATTTTCAGCACTTTTTTGGTTACAAATGGCATATCTCATCAGAATGGAATTCGAATTTTTTCTAAAACTTGATGAGAGGAATCAATACTTGTCTAAACTTTCGAAATAGGCTATTTTAAGACTATCTTAACCATTTCCAACGAAAAAATTCAATTGTGTTCCCTAAGTAACTTGAGATCTTTCATTTTCCGGGGTGGTCCTATCCTTATTGAACGGTTGCAAAAGTGACATTTGGGTATAACGCGAGTACAGTAAGTGCTAGAGACATGAAAATTCGTACATGGAGGTTATTTTGTGTTCTAAATCGAATGGCAGTTCCAGATTTTTTATACCGCTTTCAAGTTTTTTTTTCTCCGGAACCCTCGAAATCGAAAGATGTCCTATCCTTATTGAACGCACTGTGTAAGGAAGATAATATCACCAATATTTTATCAGTGACAGATTTTTGATATCTCTCATAGGAACCGAGATAATTGAGCTCAGAGTGCATGGATTTCTATTAGAGCAAATATGGTTCTTGATTTTTTTCAAAAACAAAAAACCTATCCCTAAGAAAAATCCGGAAACTGCCATCTTCCTCTTCCTCTCTCATAATGATGATTTGCCACCGATATTCGTATATTGGACCCCATTTCATTTTTTTGTTTCCGTATATTCTCAGAACTAACTACCCGATTGATGGATAATGGGATGAGAGGGGGGAGTATAATGCAAAAACTGAGGGGAAGGAATGGAATAGAATGATGATTCATAACAAAAACATTTTTTTGAAGGAAAGAATTGAGATCGAAAAAATAGATTTTAGGGAGGAGGAGAAAAGGGCACAAAGATTGAAATCTCTCCGTTCGAGTCAAAATTTTTGGCATCTAGGCCTTGGACTTGAAAAATATTATTCAATGAATTAGAAAATGAGTTCTTCAGTAGAACAAGAGGGAGGTCAAAATGATGAATGAATTGAGAGGGGGACGGGGGGTTAGAAGAAGAAGGAGCTGCAGAAGAAGAAGAAGAAGAACAAGATATTACACCTTTTGCAAGGAAGAGAGAGAGCACTCAATGATGATTCAGAGGGGTGGCTGGTCAGAGACACCAAAATTACACACAGGGTTTTTTCGATTGTAATAAAACGTGGGGACGGGGAGGTTGACTGGTAACGATGATTAATTGCTAAGTAAACATGTATTTGGAGTAAACTTTGAAAGTACTGTAATTGCTCTAATAGAAGCCAACCCTATACGTGCACTTTGAGCTCAATTAGCTCGGTTCCTTCGAAAGATATCAAAATTTTGTCGATCGATAAAATGTTGGTGATACTATGTTAAATAAATTATCAGTTGAAAATTTTTGATATCTCTTACAAAAATTGAGATAATTGAACTTATAGTGAAAGTGGACGTGTATCTATTAGAACATAAGCCCCTCAAGTTATGAGGAATACATTTTCTGGGGAAAAATAT
>NC_013488.2:15388060-15391887 GCF_000004555.2 Caenorhabditis briggsae | reverse complement strand
TTCTCCGAGAAATTGTTTCCCAGAAAATGTTTTCTTTGGAATTTGAAGGTCATCAGCTCCAATAGATATACGTCTATTTTTGAGGTCAATTATCTCGGTAACTGTAAGAAATATCTGAAATTTGTCAACTGATAAAATGAAGGAAATAATTTGACAAACATTTTATCAATTAGCAAATTTTTGATATCTATCATGGGAACCGAGATAATTGAGCTCAAGGTGCACGTATAGTGTGGGATTCTATGTATACGAGCAAATATGGTAGGCACACTTTGAGCTCAATTATCCCAACTCCTGTAAGAGAAATAGAAAATGTGTCAACTGACAAAACATTTCTGATATTATGTTAAATATTTTATCAGTAGACAAATTTTTGATATCTCTAATAGAAGTTGAGATAATTGAGCTAGAAGTGAACTCTTGGAGAAACAGTTCGAAAAAATAGGAAAAAATGAACAAAAGGAAATAAAAACAACAAAGAAAGCAAAAGGAAGAAGAATAATATAATATTAGATGACGTTGAAGAAAAAAGAAACGACATCGAGATTCTGAAAAAAAAGAATTCAGAAAAAATTATTGCTTCTTGCCCTCCTCTCTTCCTTCTAACACCACTAAACGAATTTATTGCAGTTGGGAGGGAATACTGTAGAAAAAAACGAAGTAGGAAGAACTTTTCGAGAGGAGAATTATATAAAAATAAGTGCCTTCAATTTGTGCAATATCTTTCTTTCTTTCCTTCTTTTTGTGTATCTTAAAAATAAAAACTGTACAATCTTCTGCAGAAAATTTTCTGAAGCGGTTCAAGAGAAATCGAAAGATGAGAGTAGGAAGTAGGCCAAAGAGCTTGGTATTCAAAATTTTCAAAATGTTCAGAATTCCGTAGAAAAATTCTAGTTTGAAGTCCCCGAAAATTATTCGTCATATTTTTGAATTTGGAGCTATTGTTTAAATGTTCCAGTGGAAGAAAAATGAGGTTTTTCATCTGAAGCCTATTAATTTGGTACAAAAATTCTAAGCTGTGGAAGAGAAGCGCCGGCGGCCGAGGCCGAAGGTCCCACAACGATAAATAACATCACCGAAAATATTTTAGTTTACGAATTCTCGGTTTTTTTGCGATTTACGAGAGAAACACTTATCTTCATTCAATTTTGAAAATTTTTCTGACCTTTTTGGTTTTTCAGCTATTTTTAAAGATTTTTTTCGATTTTTTCAAATTTTTTGAAATTTGACAGGATGTTGTTTGCAAAGATTACTGTAGAATTGTATTTTTGCAAACAAAATTACGTCATAATGCAGACAAAAAACTACAAAAGGAAATTAGTTTTTTCCACAGTAATCTACAGTAATATACAATAACCAAACACCGTTCCATCAAAATTCTAACGAAAAAACTGGAAAAATTGAAAAAAAAATCTTTGAAAATAGCTGAAAAAACCTAAAAAGGTCTAAAAATTCCCCAAAAATTGAACAAAAAATTAGTTTTTCTCTGGAAAATCGCTAAAATTGTAGGTTTTTTCTTGAAAAAACGATCAATTTTCTTATTTTCGCCCTTTTCCGCTTCTAACAATCGTATAGCAAAAAACCATTAAACTACTGTAATTCTTGAGCCCAGAAATCCTCAAAAAAAAAAAAAAAATAATAATTGATGCCTTCTCAAAATTGGTTGCGACTCCATTTCTGCACCTTCTTCTCCCTAAATTTTCCTCTTTGGTGCTCATTTTGATGTGTGGGAGAGGACAGTGTACTCTTTTTTGTTTTGCAAGAAAAAGAAGAAAATTGAAAGATTGAACGGAGAGAGAAAACACCAAAGAGGAAGTGGGGCAACGAAAATGATTGGTTTTGGTTTTTCGGGGGAAACATATTAGAAACAAGGGAGAGGTGTTGTTGTCTGGGAGAATTTGGAGCCGAAAAAAGTGTAAAAATGCCTGAAAAGCGAGGAGAACTTGTTTCTTTTGGCTCCAGAGCAAAAATATATAAATTTTCCCACTCTACTTAAATTTCGAACGCTTCGTTCCCTCATTAGTATTCAAGACCGGCTCCTTGGCTGAAAATAAAGCTTGCCAGGCATTTTGAAACCAATTGGGGAGCTCGGAACCGATCCGTAAGACGAAAATTCTGAAAATCAAAAAAAAAAAAAAGAAACATTTTCCAGAACCTGGATTTTCAAATGTCAATAATTTAAGAACTACATAAAAACCGGTTTATTTACACAGTAAACATATATTTGTTACAAGGGAACTTGGTTCCTAGTGTCCCTTGAAGGAATCGACGACTTCATGAGCCTTTTCCTTGGTTGCTTCCCAAGCACTTTCGATCTTGTCCTTGGCGGTTTCGAGAGGTCCGTGAGGCTGGCCAGTGGCTCTGTCTTTGACTTCGATGATCTTGTCCTTGACAGTCTCGAATGGTCCGTGAGGTTGACCGAGAGCTCTGTCCTTGGCCTCACTGCAGCGCTCCTTGTAGTCGTCTGCTTTGTCTTGAGCGTTGTCCTTAAGCTCCTCGGCCTTGTTCTTGGTTGCATCCCAAGCGTCTCTAGCAGCGTCCTTACCCGAGTTGTAAGCATCGGCAGCCTTGTTTTGAGCACTGTCCTTGGAGTCAGTAGCGTGTCCCTTGAAGGAATCGACAACATCCTGAGCCTTTTCCTTGGTGGCCTCCCAAGCACTTCCGATCTTGTCCTTGACAGTCTCGAGAGGACCGTGAGGTTGGCCGAGAGCTCTGTCCTTAGCCTCACTACAACGTTCTTTGTAGTCGTCAGCCTTGTCTTGAGCCTTGTCCTTGGCAACCTCCCAAGCTCCAGACACCTTGTCTCCGGTCTTCTCTTTAAGCGAATTGGCTTTGTCAGAAGCGTCGTCGCTAGCTGCCTCCTTGGCATCATGAGCCTTGTGCTTGGTAGCATCCCATGCATTTCCAACCTTGTTTTTGCAAGAGTTGTAGATGTCGCCGGCTTTGTTCTGGAAAAAATCATATTTAGAAAAATACTCCTTCTGGAAGCTTCTCTACCTCGACGTTGTCCTTGGCGTCAGCAACCTTGTCCTTCGTTGTGTCCCATGCGTTTCCAGCTTTGTCACTAGCTGCATGAGCCGCATCAGAAGCGGTTTTCTTGGTGCTGTCGTAGGCGTCGCCAATCTTTTCGCCAGCGTGGCTGAACTGAAAAGTAAACGGTATGAAAATGAGGTTTGTTTTGAAATCGGCTCACCGCTCCGGCTACTGCGTCCTTGGCTTCGACGGCGTTTTTCTTAACTTTCTCCATGTTGATTTGCTGTGAATTCTGGAAAATTGAGAAATTTATGTCATAAATACACTGAATTTTACTCACCGCAATTGAAGATGAGATTTGTTCGTTGGTCACAATCTCAGATGAAATCAAAGTGAATGAATGAGATTTCGAAAATCCATTGTGTAAACAAATTTGTTTACATTTTTCTTAAAATAGGTCAATTTGTAAACAAAAAGCTGGAAAAAGTTGTAAACAAAGTTGGCAACAGAGCGCAAAAGCCGAATTTCGAATTGGCGGGAATCATAAAAATTTGAATTTTGATAGAAAAAGCTCGGGAAACTACGATGTTTGGGTAGTTTTGGGGGCACGGAACCGAAAAATCGATGCGGAATTTCGAAAAATTCGACGAAAATGATGTTGTTTACAATTTCAAAAACTGGGGCAATTTGTCCGAGAATCGTACACGAGGAAAAGCCGAGCGAGCAATCCTTGTCCTTGACAGTCTCGAAAGGGAGACCCCGCAAATTCCGGGGAAAGAAAAAAACCGGGGAAAGTGGGCGGAGTCGAGAAAAACCGTGCGGCAAAACCGTGCCAGAGTTGCAATTTAGGCTCC
>NC_013488.2:15365862-15387906 GCF_000004555.2 Caenorhabditis briggsae | reverse complement strand
CCGTGCCAGGGTTGCATTTTAGGCTCCGCCCACTTTCCCCGGAATTTGCGGGGTCTCCTCGAAAGGACCGTGAGGTTGTCCCATAGTTTGTTGGCGGGGGTTCAAATTCAGCTCAGATCGGAAGAAATAGTGGAATTTGGCATTTTTCAAGAAAAAAAAATACATTTTTTAAAAATAAATTTGGTGAATAGAAACAACAAAAAAGTGAAATTCGGTAGAAAACAAAGAAATTGTGGCCAGGAACAATTCCTAAATGTCTTGGGGATTCTTCTCCAATGAATCGTAGAATTTCACCTTCTCCTTGACGCATTCTTGAAGCGATGATAGATCAGCGGCTTCTGGAAGCTTCGAAGTCGGTGGGAACGTCTTCTCGACAGCAGCCGGAGCTCCGCGGGCAGCGAGAAGTTCCTCCGGGTTACGGTTTTCGAACTCCTTGGCGAGCTTCTCGAGGTCGTAATCGGCTTTGGATTCTTTGCTGTAGGTTGGGTCCATTCTGAAAATTAGGAGGACGATTAGGGATTCAATTTCTAGAAGGCGTGACTTACTTTAGAGTTCAGAATTCAGATTTCAGATTCAGAAGGTGTAGTCTTCGTCAGCGAAATTGGAAATCACAGTGAATGAATGATTGAGTAAACAAATTTGTTTACATTTTGCTGTAAATAGGTCAATTTGTAAACAAAATTGGAGCGCAAGTGCCGAATTTCAAATTGGCGGGGATCGCCAAATTTTGATTTTTGACAGAAAAAAGCTTGGTAAAATACGATTTTTGGGTGATTTCGGGTGCCCAGAAGCAAAGAATCGGTGCGAAAAATCGTTATTTTTGAAAAAACTACGAAAAAATGAAAATTTTTCAAAAAATGTGTCAAGTTGTAAACACTTGTCCGACAACCGTACACGAGGAAAAGCCGAGCGAGCAGTCTTGAATAGTTTCAGTTAGCGAGAAATTCAAATTTAGTTTCTTCCGGGTAAGAGACGCTCCCCGTCTTAATATCGTTGTTCAATCTTTTCATTGTTCAATAAAATTGAAAAAAAAAACTTTATATTTCCAAATTCGATGAGAAGAAACAACAAATATCAAAGATTCAAAGATTCAAAGATGAAATACACTTGAGATACCAGTATTATTGCGTCGGGAAATTGCTTAAAAAATTTAAAATTGGCTAAACTGCAGAATCTTGCTGATTCGGCGGCTTATTATCGATTGAAGTCGTTGTCATCTGATGATCACTTCCCATCAAATCTCCTCGTCTCAATTGAACTCTTCCAAATCCTCCTCCATAAATGTCAGTATTCGATTTCATGAAGGTAGCAATTGATCGGACAGTGAAGTTGTTCAGAACATCATTCGTATTTTCTCTCTGAAATTTTGGAAATTTGTTGCGCAAAAATTAGAAAAAAAACGCAGTAATCACTCTAATAGAAGACCACCCTTTACTTTACAGGAACCGAAATAAATTGACTCAAAGTTAAGGGGGGGGGGGTCGTTCTATCAGAGCCTACGGTACTTAAACTTTGAGCCGATTTATCTCAATTGCTGTCAAAGATATCAAAAAGGAGTCAACTGACAAAATGTTTATCACAATATCAGCGACATTTTGTTAGTTGACCACTTTTCACTATATTTTACAGAAACCGAGATATATGGGCTCAATGTTGAGTGGGTGTCTATTAGAGGAAGTACGGTACCTGGGCAGCAACATAGTCTTCTACACTCAACGCCCTTTGGATATGTGGTGGATGAGGAGCTGATGGTTGCTTCGTTGGTTTTTTCTCTTTTTCTTCTGGCATCACCTTTCCACGACGAACAATTCCATCGAGTTTGTTCTCCACAAGAGTAAGAGCACCTGAAAACCATTTTTCTCTTCAATCTCTCAGTCTCTTTCAACCAACCGAAAATTCCATTCTCCACAGCAATAAATGTGTTCCTGTTGACGACCTTGGTGAGTGCCATACCGAAGAAGAACATTATCGAGATGATAGGAGAGAACTGACATCATCATTCGCGTTACCTTTTCAATTTTTATCTCAAATTTCTTACCGTAGCATTGTTGGGCATGATATCACCCAACCCAATCGTACTCAACGAGATGAATGAGAAGTAGAAACAGAGAAATAGAGACATTCCGGTTCCTGATTCTTGGCCACTGAACTCGTCGAAAAAGTGGATGAAGATGGTGCAGAATGCTAGGTAGAGAGCAAGAAGAAGGAGACATGCTTTGATGGGGATTTTGATGATTTCGTTGACGTCCAGAGTACGGTCACCGTTTAGTTCTCTGGAAATGTATTGCATAGGTTCAAACACAAGGTTATAATTTGGTATACAGTGTTCAGCAAATAAAGACTTCCATTTTTTCGGGTGGTTGCAAGACTTCCAATACCGTAAACACTCTAGCCTAACTTTAAACTTTGAACCAGTATATATCGGCTCCTTCAAAAGATATTTAAAAAAATACTTTTGATAATATCATAAAAATTTTATCAGTTGACTATTTTTCAAATATCTTTTACAGTAAATGAGATATTCAAGCTCAAACTGCACGTACTGGACTACCTTTACTACGGGATAAGACCAGAACTAACCTCATTCTCTGTATCAACTGAGCATATAATTTTGTCAAATGCACCAAGAAGAACTGTCCCAAGTCACGAAGAGCCACCAGTGTAACTGGCACAAAAATGAATCCGTAAATACAAACTAATAGTTGTCCGAGTGTTGATTCTGGCGCAATCGACCCGTATCCAGTTGTTGTGTAAACATTCATACTGAAGAAAAATGCACTTTCGAATGTCCATTTCCAGTTGCGTCCGTGGTCTTCTAGTTTGTAGTACGTCGAACCTTTGTACTGTCCTTCTAGTTTCATCAGTGTTAAGTAGGCATCCTGGAATTAAGGATTACTGTGGGTTGTACTTGTTCACCGGAAAAGTTGAGCCGATTTATCTCGATTCTTGTGATAGATATCAAAAAAGTTGTCAACTAATTGATTGTTTGAAATAATATCTGCAACATTTTATTGGTTGATTACTTTTTGATATCTTAAACAGGAACCAAGTTATTGGCTCAAAGTTAAAAGTTATATAGCCTATCTATTAAAGCGAGCCTGTTTAAAAGAGCCCTCGATTAAAACTATGGTCTTACGGCGCCTGGTATTAAAGAAATATAGTCGAAATAAATATCATTTTGTGGATCGAATTCTACATTAAACTTGTAGATTCAAACTGAAATTCTAAATTTGAACTGACTATGCTGTGCTCTTTTTCTTCTGGCATCAGAACATCCAACAGAGCAATGCTTTCACTTTGAGCTCAATTACCTCGCTATCATAAGAGATTCCAAAAATCTGGTGACTAATAAAACTTTGTCAAAATATCGCCAATATTTTATCAGTTGACAGATTTTCGGTATCTCTCAAAGAAATTGAGAAAATTGAGCTCGAATCGCAATTATTGGAAAACAAACAAACCCTGATATAAGCTTTCATCTCTGACTCCGTCGTGTTCGTTTTTGGATCGTTCACAATCTCAGTGATATTTTCAGAAATCTTTCCAAGAAGTTCCTCGAGATTCGTCATTCGTTCCAAGGTAATCGCTCTCTCATATCTGCTCTCAACACTCCAAAACATAAATGCTCCAAAAATAGTATACGACAAAACCATCAATGCCACTATAATATGTCGAAGACCAATCTGTTTCCGATGGAATGCAAACCAATACATGGATCGATCGAAATGTCTGGGAGTTGGCAAAACTGTTTCCCCAAGTGCTCCTGGACTGCTGAGCACACTGACTGCATCTTGTTTCGGCTTGTATCTCTTTTGCAGTTGTCCGAAAGTGTCTTGATTTTTGTGAATGCCAGATACAGTATGCGCATTTCGTTCGTAGTATTTTTCAACAGCTTCTGCTTTTGAGAGACTTGTCGATGAGTTACTTCTGGCTAACGGCAAATTCTGCATCGTTGGATGAACCCGATACTTCTTTTTCTCTTCTGGGGCGGCTTTTTTGTCTTCTGGAGCAGGCTTCATTGGTTCCTTGCTGGAAATTTAGGAAAACAATGAAAAAACAACTATTGAGAAAAGTCGGAACTCTTTGAGTTATAAATCATGAGAAACTTAGGAAATTTATTTCTCAAAAATTTAGATTCTCATGTTTCATAATCTTTTTTTTTTCTCAAAAAAATTACAGTACCTCTCCGTAGAAACGCTTGGCTCTTCGTTTGGGGGTTTAACCCCACCATCATCCTCTTCGTCGATTTCTGAAAAAGTTTCAGTTTTCAAGGGACATCCATAAATGAAAGGAAATTATTTTTTTTTGCAATTTGAGAATCGATACTTTTTTGATGTATTTCCATATAATCCACCTACTGATGTTTAGAAGAAAGAACTGTGGCCTTCATATATAATCCACCTACTTCAAAAAATTCTGACATCATTTCAACGGGTTCAAAAATTAAACCACTAGCAGACTACTACTTTGCACTTGAACTACCGGAAAATCAGAACCGTCCAGTCTAAATGGATTTTTCTCGGTTCCTGTAAAAGATATCAAAAAGTGATAAACTGACAAAATATTGCTGACATTATGATAAATATTTTATCAGTTGACCGCTTTTTGATATCTTTTACAAGAATAAAGATAAATTGGTCCAAAGTTAGGGACCTCTCCTATTGGTGTTTTTTCTGCAAGTGGAGATTTTAAATAAAAAAAAACTTCAAATTGACTATTTGAAATATTTTTTGAAACTTATCAAATTGCTCTTTTTCCAACATTTTTTGAAAGGTGTGATTAGACTCATTTTATAGCTTGTAACATAAAAAATTCTAAATTTAAACTTTGATCTTGAAGCCAAAGTTTAGGCATAACATTAGATTTTCATAATTTTGAAAAATTTCTAATATGCCTTTTCAAACTCTACCAATTTTTTTTCGACATTCAATTCTTTGAATTTTTTGCCCAGAGCTTCAAAATGAGCCTAAACACGACTAGATTTTCTCAATTGAGTCTGAGTTCAGGCGTTTGCAAAATTTGAGGAGATTAAAATTACCGGAACTTTAAAATTAACCTTAAACGCTTATATTTTGTTTATCACATTCTGTAATTTTCAGCTCAATTATCTCGGTTCCTTCAATAGATATCAAAACAAATTTTAGTGATAAAATACTTATCATAATATCAGCATTATTTTATCAGTTGACAGATTTTCGATATCTCACATTGGAACCTAGATAATTGAGCTCAAATTTAAAAGTTAGGGAGCCTCTGTACTTCAGGTTTTACGGTAGTACCAGGGCTGTCGAAAATGACGGCCGGCCGAGGCCGCGGCTTTCATTTTTGGGAGCGACAACGCGGCCGAAAAGCCGGCCTCGGCCGGCCGGCTGTGCGGGGCCGAGGGAAACTTCATTTGAAATGAAAAGGGTCATTAGAACATGGAAAATCGGTTAAAAATATAATTTTTCAAAAGGGAGTAACTAACATGAAACAAAAATTATTTTTGGGACCCATGGGAACAATAGATAGACAATCGAATAGAAGTCATAATTTGTAAATTTTTAATTTTTCTACATTTTTCCATTCTTTTTCCATCATTCATATTTTCGAAATTACTTGCCAAAACTCTGCTCAAATTCAAAAATAAAAATTAATGTTTTTGTTGAAAACCCATAGTAGCGTCTTAATTTATTTGAACGACGGCCGGTCGAGGCCGCGGCCGCGGGGCCGGGGCCGTATTAAAAAAGTTTTCCAGCGCGGCCGGCCGTTTGACAGCCCTGGGTAGTACTGTGAAAATCCAATTTTTTTGAATCTCCGAAAACTCTTACCTTCCAGAAAATGACTATTTCCTGGTCCATTTCGGTTTGACATATTCCCCTTAAAAACAATTTGATCAACCATATCTACCGTATCCCTCTAATCATACCTTGTTTGTCATTTTTCAAATAAATTTTTCTTTATATTGAAAAGATAAAAATTGCTATCTTAACTGCGACTGACGACGTCGTGAGATTCTGCAGCTGTTAAAATGTTATATCACAATAAAAGAGAGAAAAAGATTGAAAAGACTGTTTGAAAAGGCGGGAAACCAAGAAGGAAAAATAACGAACCGCGCGAAAAGTGACAAAATGATATCATTTTGGGAGGGAGAGTGATAAGAAAAAGATAATCTAAGAAGACACACTTTTCATCTTTGTTCTTTTTGCCTCATAAAGTCGGATGATGGTCAGAGGGATACTAGTTGGGACTATTAAATTTTAAAGGGTACTACATGGATTTTTTTATTGGTTTCTTTTTTATCAAATGCCACAATGAATGGTGTTTTTGAAAACAAGGACTACTGTAGTTCAATTCGTCAAAAAAGTAAACTAACAGTTCGTTTGTTTGGGTCCGGTTTTCTTTAAAATCTGTTTGGTTTTTTGTTCAAACCTTTCGAAGCAATGATTCATAAGTTATGATCATAACGGACAATGGAAAAAACATATGCTTTTTTTTCTATAAATTTTGAAAAACTGAACTTTCTAAAGATGCAAAATATATCGTTTTACAATTCAGAAAAAGAATAGCGGTATTATGACAAATCGCATTAAAGAAAGCCTCTTAAAAACTTTTAGAAGATTGGCAGAAGTGTTTTTTTTTTATTTCCAGAAAACTTGAAATTCTGAAATGTACAGTTTCTGTGTGGTTTTCGTTATGTTCGAAATTTTTTCTTACGAATAAAGTGGCCTAACTTTCTGATGATTTTTCTAGGCCGCCGTAGTTGATGGTCTTTAACATGATGGCCTATTTTTTGCAAGTTGACTTTTCTAGGCCACCAACTTTATGATCTAGAAAGGGCCTCATCACCACCTGATATATTTTCAATCTCAGTTTTCTAGACCAACAAGGTAAAAGTCCTCGAAACGACCTGGTATCCCCCCGGTGTGTTTTTCATACCATTTTAACATGGTGGCCTAACTTTTGCAATTTGAGATTTCTAGGCCACCAACTTCTATGATCTAGAAATGACTTCATATTTAGCAGGTTTTTTTTCTGGACCATATAAACATGGTGGCCTAACTTTTGCAATTTCAGTTTTTCAGGCCACCAACTCTTATGAGTTTTCCAGGCCATTTTAAAGGAAACAAAAATTAGCACCAAGGTACTCAAAAATTCCATGACATTTTTAGACCCTCCCAGTCCGAATAGTTTTCAATGACATAGACGAAACATGTTTAAAACAGCCATATCTCACTACACTATCTTCCTTATCACACCGTCTCTTTTTATTGCTTCTGGTCATTCTTTGATACGTTGAATTTATGGGTTTTGATCTCTTCATGGCCCTACGAAACAGCTGATTTTTTTCTTTGTATTTCTTGGGTGAAAAATTTATAGACGAAGCATTCTTCAATTATTTACTGCACTGACGGCTGAAACTTTGATAGTCTTCATCGTCGAGTGATTCTCCGAATTCTCATTGTCCTCACATCACAAAGCAGAGCGATAGGAGCGAATGGATAACAAGAAAACGAGGGAATCGAATGGAGGATACATTGCTCATAACAACGAGATAGCCGATTTGTCCCAAATAAACGCCACACATTCCGCCGATGATCATGATAGGTTGTGGGATGTAAATGAGGATCAATGGGACTAGCGCCTGGAAAATGTAATGGAGTGGAAAAAGCCAAAAGGGACCATGTTCAGCATAGTCTAAAAATTTCAGACAATTGAAAATTTTGAGACATCTTTTTAGGACTTCAAAGTGGATTACCGTTTTTCCTCTAACCCAAACCATCAACTTTGAGCTCAATTATCTCGATTCCTATGATAGATGTTAAAAGTTGGTCAACTGATAAAATATTGGTGATATTGAGATAAATAAGTTATCAGTAGACAAATGTTTGATATCTATCATAGGAATCGAGATAATTGAGCTCAAAGTGCACGTATAGGTGGGCTTCTATTAGAGCAGATACGGTATTCACCACAGAATAAGCCAAAATATGGTAACAATTTTTCCGGTACTGTGAGACACAATGTTTCAATTAAATTCAAACAACAGAAATAATGTACTATTTTCGTTTGGTCGGTACTGTAGCCTACCTGAATCAGAATTGCACTCAAGAGTTGAAACTGCATTTCATCGAGCTTCGGAGAAATCTGAGCCATTTCGAACAACTCCATACTTCGTGGTAAGTTAGAACCCCACAAATCAGTGAGACATTGTAGAAGAAACCCTGGGCAGAACTTACTTGAAGCAAAATATTTTTTAATACCTGAAACCCAAACATCCCTAAAAGAGATCCCATCGTTCTCCATTACATCTCCCCATAATGGTAGTGACCTGATCTTTCCACGTGGCGAGTCACAATTCCGATGTACGGTTTTCCAGACAAGTCTATTCGCTCTACGAGCATTGTAGTAATGCTGAAAAAGTTTTTTGTGCGAGACGTAAAAGTTTTAAAAGTCTTACTTCAAATGTTCTGTTCTTTCGGGAACCGGACCCATGAATTGGAACATCAGAGTGGACCAAATGGCGAATGGAAGGAAACAGTAAAGAAATAAAATGATGACTCTCCAACATTGGAAGAAAGTAAGGCTCTGGAAATTCAAAATTTCTTGGAGTTTACAGTTTCCGAAGACTAACTTGCAATCGGAAACATAACGGTGAATAAAGTTGAAAGATAAGAAAGAACTAGCGATGAAGCATCGACAATAAAGAACTAAAGTTTCAAATGTTCCCTTCCAAGTAACAATCAGAAACTCACCCTGTAACAAGACTCCAAAACTGAATCTAATATCAAACATTCGGTCTTCAGAGTAGAAAACATAACTGAATCCTCGTACATCCACCAGAATACATGGTTGAATCAACCAGTCAATCAACGAAAATGTGAATGCGTAGAAGCAGGAAATCCGGAGAAAGTTTTTATAGCCTCCAAACTGTAAAAAATGAGAATAAGCAAAAAATATAGGTTATATCAGATAAAGTGGAGTGCATTTTTATCTTGTTCGAGATTGATAGTAAGAAAACTGATAAAACGACAGCTAACTCGTTTGCACCCCCGCTAAGAAAAGCCAATTGAAATCAATTTAGTAAAACAATAAGAAATTGGATTGAGACAAAATACTATAGAATATAAAAATCTTCGAATTTTGCCGAAAAATCCCTTTTTTCAGAGAGTGGGCTTTGTTTTTACAAAAATCACTAATTTCTAGCGTTTATATGCACCCAACCCACATGTCCCTGATGCATGCCTATAAAGTTTTTGTTGTCTAGAAAAATCTTATTAAACCCACACTTGTAAAATTCCGGGCCGGGCCTGAGGAAAATTTCAAGGCCCGGGCCCGGCCCGGAAGGCCCGGTAGCAAAAATTTTGTCATTTTGAACCGAATTTTGAGCCCTCAATACAAGTTCTGAATTTTTTTTGTACTTTTTGGATTGTTTGTCTGTTTGATCAAAAAATATTTTAAAAACTCGAAAAAAATTTTTTGATCGGAAAAAATCACATAAGGGTCCCCCCTTATGTGTTTTTTGAAATTTTCAAAACTTGTGGAATGACAGGCCCGCCGGGCCGGGCCTCCTAAATTCGGGAAAAAGCCCGGACCGGCCCGGCCCGTTACAAGTATGATTAAACCCATTGTCAATACTTCCCTCTACATGAACCTTTTCCACTGGGAGCCCCCCATACATATTAGCTCCTTATTTCCTTATTTCGAATCTAGACATCCACTTTTTTGGCTCATTTTCTAACAAGTTTCCAGCCTTCTGTTCGATTGATCTTTGGATATGTGTCTCCTGCTATCATGATTCTTGGTAGAATGAGTGAAATTTATGTGTGACATCTCCATATATCATCCAAATGACTCTTTGGTTTTCTTCTCCTCCATTCGTTGTTATGCTCCGCGCTATGATGTGAAGGAGTTACGGTATCTGCAAATTGTACTGCTCCTAGATCGCCAACAAATATTGAGGTTTCGGTAAGAAAACTTGGAAAAAATACGACGACTTGAACTTTTGCAATTTTTCAGCCAATTTGAGAGTGGATTCCATTTTTATCTTCCCCTTACATAGATCACTATTTTCTTGCGTTTAAATACACCCATCTCACACGTCTCTAGAGTATGTCGATACGATTGTCTAGGAACATCTCATTAAACCCAGTCAATATTTCTCTATAAGATTTCGGTAAGAAAACTTGGACCTCTTCTGGGAAACCCACTAAACATCCAACCACTTTTTATTATTGACCACTTCACAATTCTACCAAAAATGCATTCGGCACTCTCTAATATCACCCACATTTTTGGATGGTTCTCTTTTTTCACTGCCCTCTGGTCCACAGTCACTCTCTTCATTTTGGTTGAAAGAAAGTCTCCAGAAGCATTTAGTGGATATAAGAACTTTCTCAGAATCTACTGTTTCTACGCATTCATCTTCTCTATCATTGACTGGTTAGCCCAACCTAGTGCCTTGGTGGATATTCATGGTTTTGGTTATGTATTTTATTCTGAGAACAGACTTTTCGATTTGGGAGTCTATGCTGGTCATTTTGTATTAAGTAAGTTTATTTATGTAGAGTTTTCACAACACCGGAACTTCAGTAGCGTACTGTGGATGCTTCATTGCCAGCTCCTCATTCCTATCTCTCAATTTCATCTATCGGTATGTCTCCATTTGCAAGTAAGAGGCAAACTTCGCTATAACTGTTTAGGGCCCTTGTTTACAGACCCCGTCACTTAATCTACTTCAAAGGATGGCGAGTCATCCTTCTTTTTCTCTATTGTGCGGTTCCATTTGGAATCTGGTCCCTTTTGGTTTACACCATAATGGGACCAACTCCAGAGAGAGCCGCCCACTTAAAGTAAGTCCATGATACCGTAACCATGATTAAGAACAACATTTAGTTTGACCACTATCCTTGTGGAAGATGTTGATCTCACTGGAAAACCCTACGTAGCAGTTCTATGTCGCCACGTGGCAAACTACAGTTACCATAAATACGGAGAAATAGAATGGGGAACCATGGTAGCATTTTTAGGACTTTTTGGGTTCCAGGTACCACACACTTTATTCTCAAAAATTACTTTTGCAGTTCAGGGTTTTTTCTACACGGTATCTCTGGTCTGTGGATTTCTGACTTACAATGATACGCTGAATTTGTTCAAAAAGGCGCAAATGTCAAAAGAACTTTACAAGATGCAAATGCAATTATTGAGAGCTATCGTTATTCAGGTATCCAATATTTTATCAATGGAGCGCTTTTTTTAAACAAGTTTCCAGGCGTCCGTTCCATTGATCCTTGTATATATCCCTCCTGCTATCATGATTCTTGGTGGAATGAGTGGAATTTATGTGGGACAAATTGGTTATTTCGTTGTGATGAGCATCTCCATTTATCCTCCAATTGATTCTCTTGTTTTCTTGTTCTCCATCCATTGCTACCGTTCTGCACTATGCTGTGAAGAGGTTACGGTATTTGCGAATAGTACTGTTCCTAGATCGCCATCAAATAATAAGGTTTCGGTTAGAAATCTTGGAAAAATTCGACAAATTGAAAGTTTGCAATTTTTCAGCCAGTAGAATTGGAGAATCTCTAAAAATTCTGCGATTGTTTTTGAAGGTTTTATTCTTCAAATATCGTTTCACTTTCCAAAAAAATGATTTTTTGAAAATAATAAAATGAAAAATTGAAATGTAATACATAGTTGATAAAAAAACAACAAATTCTTTATTCAAGACATATGTACAAAAATTTAAAAAACTTCACAATATCCTTCTACAAACATCGGTCCAAACATTTCGTATATGTTCTAATCCTCGAGGTGTCAAATGAGTTGAAGTACTCAAATAGGACCTTCCAATCTCGTCGTAAAACCGAAAAGTTCCAGAAGTCGAATTCCAGAAAATCGGGTCATAATCTACGAGAACACATGTCGGACCACAATCTTTGGCGATTTTGGCATATCTCTGACGCGCTGTTTGGTACAAGGTTTGGTTGACAAGAAAATTCTGGAATAATTTTTGAATTATACGTTTTCACTCAATCACTAACGTCAATTTGTTCCATCGGAACTTTTTCCTTCAGCATTGGTACGATTTTTTCAATATATTCTACGTTTGGTCGTGGCATCGCATCCAAAATGTAAAGTCTTCGAGATATATTTGGTATAAATTTTAGCATTTGCTCTTTCATAGTTTCATAAATTGTGTCATTGTCGGAAACTGTGACATTCGGTGGAAACGGATCGCCAATAGTGACGAATCTAAAAAAGAAATATAATTATGAAACATTTTCTAAGAGCACCTTGTGAACATAAAAACAAAATCTGGCTTTTCCTGACGTATTCGTTCCTCAAAGTTGGTAAAATTAGAGCGACAAGCTCTTGATAAACGAGTAGGGTAGAGAGGCTCGCAAGCTGAAAAAATATTTTTTTTTTTGTTTTAATTTTAAAAAATCACGAACCCGAAGCAGCGCCTTGCAGAATGCTCTTAGCAATATGACCACATTCTTGATAGAAGACGTTAGCATGATTTGCTGTCCAACTATTTCCAATAATCATCACTTTATATGTTCCGGATAACCCGTCAGTTTTATGATGGCACCATCCAAATGGTCCGTAAGGAGATTCATACCGACAAGTCGGGACCATCAAGTTAAGATAGTCTTTTACATTCCAAAAGTGGTTTAAACGAGCAGCATCATCTGGATAATCAACCAAGTTGTTATGAAACTTCCAAAGATTTTACCTAACGTTAAATTTCCATGATCCAATTGTTCCATCATCGGCTGATCATAAACTAGCTTTTCTTTATTGATCAGAGCTACATTCAATATCAGAAAAATCAGAGTAATCACTCCTATGGTTGTAGAGCACTGCTTTAGGTACCATTTTTCAACTGTTTCATGAATGAAAATGGAAAAAAAAACAGAAGCAGCGAGAAGGATTAGCAGTGCTGCATGAAATTTCAGATTATACAAATTTTAAAATGTCAAAACAATTACTGTGTTGATCTTTTGTTGTAGCTAACTTCCAGTATGCATAAATGGGCCAATGCACTAGATAAAATAAATATGAAATATCTCCAAAGTAAGTTAATATGGGATTTGACAAAATTCTTTGATCAGCTTTCGAAATTGATATGAGCAATCCTGTGGCAATTGTGATGATCAGTCTGAAAACCATAATTTCGATTGGTTGAAGGTTAAAATATTACCGTAGGATTCTAGAATCCAAGACAATTGGATAGAATAATAGAATTAATAAACTAAAAATAAGAAAAATGCAAAAATAATTTAGAAATGTATCAATTTTTTTGTTGGGTTTAATAACAGAGTCATTGTCATCAGAATCCATAAGTAGTTTCTCAAATTCCGGATCTTCAGAAGTGGAAGCTTCAACGTTGGTACAATTGATTATTGAAACCAAGAATCCTGAAGTTTCAAGATATGTACATACAATTCGATATCATAAAACGTTAAGAACCAATCAGAAACTGCCAAATCCTTGCAAAAACACTCATGAATGATGTAGTCGGTGATGAATAAAAATGATGAAAATATGAGCAACTTCCTGAAAAATCGAAAGTCTTGAATCATAATCTACAGTGCTTTTTGAGCTCAATTATCTCGGTTCTGATGAAAGATATCAAAAATTTGTAAACTGATAAATTATTTATCATAATATCATTAATTTTTTATCAGTTGACAGATTTTTGATATCTCTTATAGAAAGCGAAATAATTGAGCTCAAAGTGAACATATAGTGGGGTTCTGAAGCAAATAAGGGGTAGCTAACCTATTAAAATATAATAGAGAATCTGAAACCTCCTTGACAATTTCTCTCCGATCAGATATATCAAAGGTATCATTAAATAAAACTGAACCTCTACAGACAACGACCACGTATGGGTGAATATATCAATTGCAACTGAAAGCTGAAAATCAAAATTTTCAAAAAACCCAAAAATTTTCAAAGCTACCATTTGAAAATAATCATCCTCTAGAGATTTCGGTTGATTTGACACAAAAACCAGTGCTCTTGCCCCAGAATTTTGATTTGTAGCCCAAGATGTTTCGGGGAAAATTGCATACAGACTTATCAATGATAAGAAAATGATAAGAAAATATGAAGGGATTATCCGTTTCATTCGTTTTGAGTAGAACAATACAATCAGAGAACATGGGTGTGTAGGGTCTGATTTTTGGAGCAACATGCACATTAAGTAGCCGGAGAGGACAAAAAATCTGGAATATTCGCTATCAAATTTTCAGTAATTTCTCGAAAATCTTACTGATCAACACCCAAGTATCCATTTGGACAGTACTCGGGAAAAAAGTGAAAACCCACTACAGAAATAATAGCGATTCCTCGAATACCTTGAAGACCTGCTCGTTTTTGAGAAATTGGTTTCATTTTTTTTGAGTAGGATTTAGGAAAATTTAGGATGTATTTTAAAATGGAAGAGAGACCCAAAGAGCTGAACAAACGGATTCTGGTATTTTTGGATCCTCGTCGGTCAACAAAATTATGCAAAGTAGAGGACCGTTTTCTCTTGACAAACATTGTTTTTATTTCCATACCAGAGAATACTGAAAAAGGCTCTTTTGAAATTAGGGGCTGTACTGATAATAGGTCGAGTGATAAGAGTTAAAAAAAATTGTTGATAGCATTAAAATTTTTGGTGCGATTTTTTTTGAAGCGATAAACTGAAAACCAAAATGGTTCGAAAAGATTTATTCCACATTAAAATGTTTCAATCAAATTGCAGCTGCCATTCTAGCTTCGAAGTCTGCCTTCTTCTCTTTAAAGAGCTTCTTCAAAGCAGCTTGATCTTCGGAAGATTGAGTTTGTATGAATTCTCCAACCTTTTCCATAAACTGTTCGAATAGAGTTGCCTTGGTTTCATGATCCATTTGTTGACCTAGTGCTGGCTTGTTGGCAGCGTAAAAGTCTTTCGCAATTACTGAAATTCCATCAACGGAAGACTCGGAGATTCCAGCAGACAGAAGATCGGACTTGATGTCAGCAACAATTTAATGGAAAATGAAAAATTCATAATTTCACTTACGGAATTGAGCAGTGAAAACAGCCACAGCAAGAATGGAGAGAGCGATGAAGATTTTGAACGTTTTGAGAGAAGAACTCGATGATTGGGTTTTTGGATTTGTTGATCCTTTTATACCATTTCATGTACATCCTCACAAACCAGTAACCCATTCTGTGATTTGTCGATCACAGTTTGAAAGTTCATTTTATGTTTTTTTCAAAAAAAGTCGTCGAGTTCTTCTCTCAAAATGTTCAAGATCATCATCGCCCTCTCCGTTACACTAACTATAGCTGTTTTCGCTGCCCAATTCCGTTAGTGAAATTTGAATGTATATTTATCATCAAAATATTCTAGTTACATCAAGTCCGATCTTCTGTCTGCTGGAATCTCCGAGCCTTCTATTGATAGAATTTCGATTATTGAAAAAGACTTTTACACTGACAACAAGCCAGCTCTAGGTCAACAAAAGGATCATGAAACCATGGCAACTCCATTCAAACAGTTTATGGAAAAGGTTGGAGAATTCATGCAAACTCAATTTTCTGAAGATCAAAAAACTTTAAGGAAGTGTTTTGAAGAGAAGAAGGCCGACATTGAAGCCAGAATGGCAGCTGCAAATTGAAACAATTTTTTCATTGAATAAACATTTATGAAGAATTCTGATTTTAAGTTCAGACTAGAGTAATACTCGACTTGTTCGCTATAATTTTTGTCTGCTTCTCATGAATCTTTAATTTACTTTCCCATTAACTAGAGAAAATAGTCAAAACTGGGCCAAAATAAATCAATTTTGAGATACGGTATCGAAATCCCATGCTATTATTCAAAAAAAAGTTTAGCTCCTTCACTGCTGGACCATAGATGTGCCTTTAGATGGAGTTTCGGCAGCAACGCGCATCGCTGTCAGACTAAAGTGATACTCGGCGTGTTGATGTACAGGATGGCGCATAATTAACCGGACTCAAGTTTGTACTAGGATGACATTTGAGTAAAGCGTTGTACTGTGCTCAAATTTGGAGTGCTAAAGCTCAAATAATCCATCAGTAAACTGACCGAGTTACAAATAATTTGATCATTTTGAGATGAGTTATCGCTTGACAAAGTTGCTCCAGACTATGAAAATCACAATGGTGGGCAAGAAACATTATGCCAATTATCTTTGGACAATCAGAACAATACCTAGATTTGAAGAAACGCTTTGAAAATTTCCGTAGCTGTGAATCAAACGTAAAACTTAAAATTTCTTAAAATTTTCGTGCTTACAAGTTAATTATGTCTAAAGAGACACAAGTTTTTTTGCCATAAGGATTGGTGCAATTCTAAGATTCTAGAACAGCTATCTTCAAAAGCTTCTTTGACACAACCAGATTTGAAGAACTACTGTGAAATACTTTATTTCATGAAAAGCAACTCAAAGCAAATTAATGCCCTCTCTAACAATTGACGGAATAGAATAATCGAGTCCATGCAATTGTAAAATCACATAATAATTATTCACATCTTCTGAATGTTTTCCAACAACACTTATGACCGATAACAACTCGGTGTATCTGATGGGACCACACTTTTCATATTTTTGCAAGCAATAGTGGAAAAGAGCGCTACTATAAACATTCTGATAGGTGGAAACCAAAATCTGTCCAGTTTCCGATAGATTCGGTAAAGCTGAAAAAATGGATAGTGTTAAAGGTTACGGTATCTGGCTATCAGTTCACCTGGATTGCAAAATATCAATACAAGAAGCAACAAAAATTCTTCTTTGTTAATTTTCAAATCGATAAATTTAGAAATCAATCTTCGCCTTATACAATTCCCAACTTCCTCTAATCTTGAATTCTCAAATTCATGAGGCAGAACATCCGAGCCATCAGGAAATGATAAAACCTCTTGATTTGAAGAATATACTCGAAAAGCTGCACAAAAACTAGACACATTCATGAACGAAGATTTTGTTAAGATCAACTGATCTTCTGGTTTTGCCAAATAGAGGAATGCAAACATTTTCATGAACTCAATTGTGGCTAGAGCACTCATATAAATCCACGATGTGAAATTCATTTGTGATCCTGGATCTCTTTCAGTATAAATGACTCTTTTAAAGAATAATACAGTAGCTACATTTAGATCCGGATCGATTGGATAGTAGTTACAGAGAATTTGATATCGATAGGAATCTAATTTTGACAGCTTTTCAAACAATTCGTTCAAAGGAGGTTTGGGGATTAATGGTTCCAAAGTCATTCCGGATTGGAGGCATTTGTGGAATCGACAGAATTGACAGCCGGCTAAAGTGTCCGAAGAACATTCTCCATTTCCTGACACACAGGGTTTCAGTGGGGACTCTTTGACGACATGGCGCCGGAAGAACATTTTACATGCGTTGCAGCAATCAACCTGGAACAAATAAAAATCCATAAAACCTGTATTAGAAGGGCCCTTCAAAAGGGGCGCATAATTCGGAGGGTACAACGATTCGGGGGTACAAAAATTGTCGTTTTTCAGACATTTTGTACCCCGAATTGAGGACCCCATGACCCCAAAATTTTTCCACCGTCCGAATCACGTGCCTTCCAAGAAGGGCTTGGAAAAAAAAGAAGGACCCTCTGGAGGTACTTCGGAACAATAGAAGGGCCAGCCCTTCTAATACAGGTTTTGAGGTACTTAAAAAGATGAAACTAACACGGTATAATCTTAAACCGTTCTAGTGTCTATATGAAAATCATCCTAGTCGTCATCAGATATCGTATCATTAAAACTTACCCCATAACTGAAATCACTAGTGAGCCGCTGGCAAATGACACAGTTCCGAGCAACGTGGACCATTATTAGTTGGTTTGCGTTCTCCGTGTTATCTCCTGTTAATTTTTATACCCAGCCGCTTACCGTAACCCCAAAGTCAAAACATCTGCATTTCACTTCCCCTCCCACATTCCTTAGTCTCCCTTATTTTCTAATGGGTGTTTTATTTTGTGTTTAGACATTTTCTATGACTCCTTCACGTCACAAACTCCACCCCTAACTGGAGGGAAAAATACAAAGAGGAACTTCACCTGGAAAAATAACAAATTGGTATCGAAAATGATTTTTAAATGTAGATTAGTCTGAAGAAATGCGGAGGAAAAACAAGATTTCGGTACAAAGAATGTCGATGAGTCAAACGCAAAATTGTCGATGTCACGGTCCGCCATTTCGGGGTGGACCCGCCTGGGTCGTACTGGGTCTCTTGTTCCACGGATGCCAAAAGCAGTGGTACTGTCATTGGGCAGAAATGTCCACCGGATTCTTGTGGGCTCATGTAAGGACCACTGCCGAGCTCAGCAGGACAACGGACTGTCTACGCAGGCCGACAGCAGGACAACGGACTGTCTACGCAGACCGGCGCGCTATCAGTAGGTCACACTTTCCATTTGCTTTATAAATTGCAAAGATAAGACCTCTGAGTGCACCGAAAAAAATAAAGAAGATAAGGGGGTGATGTAAATGATGTTGTATGTATACAGCATTCCTGAAAACCATAAAAAGTCAAAATTTTTGGAGAAATTGAGAATTCTCAAACTTCTCAAACTTCTCAAACATTCTCAAACTCGCCAAGCTCAAAGTTCAGTTTTTTTCAAAGTTACAAGCAATAAAATGGGCTAGCACTTTTTTGTTTGTTTCGACTGTAACTTTGTTTAAAGACAAGATACAGTTTTCCAAACAGTTACATTTCGTAGTAGTTGGCAATTTCTATCCTGTCTATTATAGGTGTTCCAAAAAATTAATTATGAAAGATGATATGGTACAAGGCCCCCGTTTTTTTTTTGCAAAATCCCGGTTTACAAGTATCCTCCGCTGTGAAAAATGCCAAGTTCTTTGAGGGAAAAATTTATTGAAAATTGTGAGGTTACAATTCGAAAAAATGGAAGTTTAGAAATTCAGTTTTTTCACGAATTCTTAATTCGAAAGGATTTCGGCAATTCCAGAATTCAATGATTTGGAAATTAAGCTATTCAGAAATTGGAAAGCTTGAAAAGTCAGAAATTAAGAAACCCGGGAATCCCAAAATTGAGTCATTCGGAAGTTCATAATGATACGATTAGCCAATTAAAAAAAATCAGAAATCCGAAACTAATTTTAAAATCCAAGAAAGTGTTTCAAATTGCCGAAATTCGGAGTATAATAAAGTTCGATTTTCAGAGTTTGAGAAGTTGAGAAATTGAGAATTTCTCGAAATTTCCGAAATTTAGAAATTGAGGGTTTGGGATATTTGAATTTTCGAAAATTTTTTATTGCGTAATTCCAGTGGTTGGGAAATGCGAAAATCCAAATTTTTAGATCATTTCAAAATACCGATAAATCCGAATCCTAGAAGTTCGATAAGAGTTTTCGTAGATAACCTATTTATTTTACTGTTCGTCGCTCCGCTCCTTACTATTCTTTTGATGGTCACGTCAATTTATATTTCATTTTCAATCTTTTCAAAATTGTGCGGACAGACTGACGAACAGAGAAAGAGACGCAACTTCATTTATTTATTATACGAGTGATTATCTCTATTCCTATGAGAGATATGAAAAATTCGTCAACTGATAAAATATAGTTGCTATTATGTTAAATAATTCATGTGTTGACAAGCTTTTATATATCTTTCATGGGAATCGAGATGATTGAGCTAAAAATTGACTCGAACATGCTTTCCGCGGGGAAAAAAACTAATAAACTTCGAAATTTGAGTGTTCAGATTTCAGCTCAATCGATTGACCTTGAGTGGGTAAAAGGTTGTGAGATAGCTCAATTGGTCTCAAGCTTATGGTCATAGACAACTCAAAATATGGCTGAAAAGTGTGGGATTTTTGATACCCTGCACGGCATTGAAAATTATTTCAGGCCTGACCAAAGCCCGGTCCCAGGCCTTAATTTCACCAGCGTAGAAAAAAGATTTCATATGTTATTCTGGTACAAATGAAATCCGAGCAATGGAAGAGGAACGCCGGTGGCTGTGCCCGAAGTTCCCACGACAACAACTACCGTAATCCAGTAATACTTTTATTTTCCGTGTTTATTTTCTCGTTTTTCACTGCTTTTCGCCGATTTTTCTGTTATCTTTTCCCACAAAAGTCGAAATACAAATTTTCAGAACTGAAAAAATGACTGAGCACGCACGAAAACTAGACAATGAATCCGGCATAAAATATTTTTAGGTTGGCCATGGCCACCAGCTTTTCTCATCTACATCTTCGGTTTTTTAAACTAGAATAATAATTTGAGAAATAGAAATATCTTTTTGACTAAAATAAAGATCTTTAAAAGAGAAAGTGGACTTTCTTTGTGTGTTTGATTTCAAAGTGTTTCAATGATCCACATCAAATGTTTTAAGCAGATGTTTTTGACCTCGTAATTTTGATGACAGATAAATTTGAAATTTGAATTCAGAGCAAAATAGACTGATGTTTCATCTCCAAAAGTAGTTTTCATAATATTCTAAAAATAGATTGCTACCAAATTGATTCAATTTTATTTCATTGATCTTCAAAGCCATCAGCTGTCCGACCTACCCATTATGCTTGTCAGAAATTCCTAGACACTTTCAAACAACTTCCTTCCCGTCTATTTTTCGATTATCGAAAATATTTTTTCATGTGAGGCTAGTCACAAAAATAATTACTACAGACTACTACCGATTTTATTACTACTCGTCATTCAGACCTTCACCGGGTTAGAGGATTTCAGACGTCTTCTGACATGTGTTTTGTCACCAATTGTGGATTATGGTATAACCACAATACAAAGATTATTCTAGATATTAATTATAGCTCAATAAGTCTATAAACATGTTTGTTCAAATTTTCATTTATAGGCTGATATTTAAAAGCCTTGTAAATAGGAAATCTAGGACGAAAATAGACATCCATAGGCGATCGAAAAGCAAAGAAGACAGGTTATATTGCAGATTTTTTTTATACTGCAATGAAATAAAAATTGCCGGGAGTAGACCATCTATTTCTCTGGGAAGTATATTGGAGTTGAACTGTGGTGCTGTCACAGATAGATCAAACGCCTGAAAAACCTGAAGCAAAGTTTTTTTTTTGATAATAACCAAGCTACAAATAGACACAACAAATTTTTCGTAGGCACATTTTGGATCAGTTTTTGACTATAAAGTTTAGGGTCTAAACAAGCTTCTGATCTTTTGATACTTCATATTTTTAAACGTCGTTTTCAGCTATAAATAATTCAAAATTCAGACATCACTATTACTGAAAACCTATGCATAGCACAACTGAAGTTTTCAAATTTGCATTTATCAAAGTCATGAACACAGATACTGTAACATTTCTAGCATAAAACCAATCAAATCGGCAACATTGACAGACATTTTTTTGATTTCTATAAAAGATACAGTACCGGTCAATAAGATAAAAAAGACTTTCCAGTTGATTTCCGGTCATTTTATTTTCCGGACCATATTCGGGAGTCCGGAGCTCGGCTATCAGAATTCCTATCATTTTGAAAGCTTCGCAGGGTGTAAAATAGACCTACTAGATTGAAAACTTAGCATTCACAGAATGTTTTCAATATTCCTAGTTTTTCAGCTATTTGCCGATTTATGAAAGACATCTGTTTTTGTGTTTTCTGTACAAAAAAATGCCAAAAAGGGGTGTCCCACAGAAATTGGCAAATAGCTGAAAACGTAGGAATTTTCAAGAAATACTGCGAATGCAAAGTTTCTAATCTAGGCCTGTTTTATCACCTTCAAAATTTTCGAAGTGATCGAAAACTTGACAACAGAACTCCAGACTTTTGAAAATTGCCGAAAATCAACTTAAAGGGGGGACTCCGGTCAATTTTTTTATTGCATCAAAATGTGTTAAAATTCATCTATTTTCAGAATATTATTGCGAAAAAATTCGAAAAAAATCCGAAATCCCCAAAAAACGCCGTTGAAAAGGAAAAAAATTCAAAAAAAGGTGCCGCCGAGGGACGAGGATTTTCAGTGAGACCCCTAGGCCACGCGACCGGCGCGACTTTCTTACCGTACAAATTTT
>NC_013488.2:15359669-15365522 GCF_000004555.2 Caenorhabditis briggsae | reverse complement strand
AGGTAAAAAACATAAAAAAACACTGTCGGCCACTTGAAAATAATACTGTCAGGCGCCGTGGCCTAGGTTTCTCACTGCGCGGGAATTCAAATCCTCGTCCCCCGGCGGCACCTTTTTTGATTTTTTTTCATTTTCAACGGCGTTTTTCGGGGATTTCGGATTTCTTTTGAATTTTTTCGCAATAATATTAGGAAAATAGATAAATTTTAACACATTTTAATGCAATAAAAATTTTTGGTCGGAGTCCCCCTTTAAAAATACGTTTTTGCATATCTCCTTGCCTTTTCTATTCTCCTATTATCCGGTGTTATATCATTACTCTCCCGTTATCCTTTTTGTTGTCTTTTCCCCTAACCTCTAATAGTAAGATCGGCCTCGTGAGGGGCATTTTCTGAGCCACATGTTAACTATTATCTTTTAAACTTCTGAATAAATAAATTACAAATTATCGACCGGTACTGTATGTACAGCACTGCCTAAAATTCTATCTCAAAAAGGCAATTTTTGTCGAAATGATCAAGTTTCCGCGTCTGAAAATATAATTATTTCTTGTCCGTTCGGTCTGAAAAACCCAGTGATTATAAAACAAATATATTGTTTATGTAGTTTACACCTTTTTTTGTACAATTTTGATTCTATATTTGTTCTCTAATCTCTGAATGTTCAGACCAAACGTACAAGTAATAAATCCTTTTTCAGAACTGAACGATTTTCAACTAAAATTGTAATTTTGGGATAGAATTATGGCTAGAACTTTACTTCATTCGAAGAAATTGAGGATTCTAAAATTTCAAAAGTACCACTAAAATTGATGAAAAGCAGAGGAAACACGATTTTACACGACCTAGGGTATATGAGATGTCTCTTTTTTTCTTTTTATGTATTCTTTGTATACTCCCAAAATTTGATCTGTCATACATATAAAAAAAATTATACAATTTTTATAGATCAACATAGGTTTTTGAATAAGACTCAAAAAAGTGAGGAGCGGAGCGACAAAATTGCTACCAACATGACAGTGTGGGAACACTTTTATTAAAAGGGTTTACACAGTTTCAGACATTCTTAAAAATCTGAAATTTGTGAAAAACTTGTTGGGCTGTTTCTCAGAACTTCTCCGATTGAGACATTTGAATGTGAGTGAGGCAATATTTTCAAGTCTTAACTAGTTGTGAGCACTGGGCCTTTTCGAGCTGATTACGTTCAGAATTCCAATTACGAAAAATTCATTCGTTACAAAAAAGTTAATAATACTTATTGACCTTCAGCCTTTCTCTCAGCAATACGAGACTCAAATTCAGCTTTCTTCTTGGAAACAAATGCCTGATAAGCAGTTTGGTCTTCTGGAGATTGGGTCTTGATGTAGGCGTCAACTTGTCCAATGAACTCATTGAAAGCTGTACGAGCAGCTTCACGATCAATCTCAACTCCTTCGGCTGGCTTCTGAGAGGCAAAATCAGTGGCGATCTTCAGAATACCGTCAGCAGCCTGAGAAGAGATTCCGGAGGCTTGCATCTCGGCCTTGGCTTCTTCGGCTGGAAATATTTGATGTTCTGATACACTAGATCTTAAAGTTACCGGTTGGCCATCCTGGTGGAGCGCAGAAAACGGCAAGGGCAAGAGCAGAGAGAGTGACGAAGACCTTGAACATGTTTAGAGAAGAACTAGTAATAGTTGATGCCTTTTTTGGATTTCCCATATCCTTTTATATCATTCTCAAACTGTGACTTCATTAAAAATCGAAATCTGCAATGACTAATTCGCACAATCTCTATTGAACATTTGTGACCGAAAACACAAATCATGCGCGACTCTCGTAAACATTACACACTATCTAGTTGTCTACACGGAAAGGTGAAGTCACGGTTTTTTTGTTCAAAATATCGAATCATTTTTTGGATCGTTTATTTGATCAACTGTTACTGGTACTACTGCTACCGTTCTTTTTTGTGATCAAGTCAGAAATTTAAGATAGTATAAATGGATACCATGGGGTCTTGAGAAATCATCAACTACCAGTTTATCCCAAAAAATGTTCAAGGCTCTTCTGGGTGTCTCTGCTCTTGTTCTCGCTGTTTCCTGCTTCCCACCAGGATGGCCAACCGGTAACAGAACCACTCAAACCAACATTTTTTACCTGCATTAGAAGGACCCTTAACTCGATTTTTGTCAGATTTCTACAAAATTTCTTAACTAAAGAAAAACTTGTCACAATATCTCAAGAATTTCATCAGTTGGCACATGTTTGATATATCATGGCAACCAAGATAAATTAGCTTAAACTTGACAAGAGTCCTTCTAATACAGGTATTAGCTCCTAAACCCTCCTAATGTTCCTATTTCCAGCTGAGGAAGTGAAATCCGAGATGCAGGCCACTGGAATGTCTTCTCAAGCCGCTGACGGTGTCATCAAGATTGCAGTCGACTTCGACCCAAAAAAAACGTCTGAAGGAGAAAAGATTCGTGAGGCCGCTCGTGCCACATTCCATAAGTTCATGGATCAAGTCGACGCCTACATGAAGACTCAATCCCAGGCAGATCAAACCGCCTATGAGGCATTCAAAGCTGAGAAGAAAGCTGACTTTGATGCTCGTCTCGCTGAGAAGAAACTTGGACGGCAATGAGTGAATATGTAACATGGCCTAACGAGTTTCACTCTTTTATTTTTTTTTTGTGTTTGATGTTCATCTAAATTTGAAAAACTCGAGGCGTTCTAAATAAATTCATTATCATTGCAAAAGTTGAACAGTTTCATAAAATCGGACCAGTATCGAATATGTACATCAGAGATAAGTGGCCAGTATCCAAGGGTACCCGTGAATCCTGAGCCGGATGCTTGTGATCTTGATGAGATGTGAAAGAAATACATTTGACAGATAACCACTGATAAAATATGAAGGAAAAAATCGCAGGTAAAAACTCCTGCATCTTCCATTATTTTCATATTGTCTACTAACTTTGTCTCATCTTCAGTTTCATATATTTTTAAAACTATATTATTGCTAAACTTGAGAGAAAAAAATTGTCTCAAGTCGAACATTTTTGCAATAATCCTGTTAAAATTGCCGAAACGAATTAAGTTTTATTTTATGTCATCTCTTTTTTCTTTTCTTCCTCTATTCTTGAAAATTTGAAAAGTATAAATTATGTTCAATTTTGGTATATGTTTCCATGCATTTTTCATTTCTAACATACTTGCGAACCGGTCCTTGAGCTTGCTACAGTTTCTTTTAGAATCAATATTCTCAGACCACCTAAATTAAATATGATAGAACTCGACGAATACTAAAGAATGATACTATTTGGAAGACTATGTTTTGCCTATGAACAAATTCTCAGACAAAAAACAAACCGGTCCACTTTATCACTTGTAACTTTGTTCATAGACAAGGCACTGTTTTCCAAATAATATAGTCTCACTTTGTAGTACTCGTCGAGTTCTATCATAGGTATCTAAATTAGATGGTCTAAAAAAACTATTGCAGGGCCCGCGAAGGCCCGTATGATTTCTAATCTTTCATAATGTTAACAGATTACTGACAACAATTGTAGGGGATAATCCCGAATAATCTTCTTCCACAATAAAAAAAATTCGGAAAACCATGCATTTTTAGCTTTATCGATTTTTGTTTCCATTCGAAATGATGATTTTTGGTTTTCTCTAATGCTCTTCTATTTAAAGATGGTGTGCATTAAACTTTTATTGCTTCGTTTTGTACAAAAAAAGTATGTACCTCCATAAAAATAAAGAAAAATTCGATTAAATTGCCGAAGTGAAATACTTTTTTCACGAAATGAAGCAATACAATTCGCAGCTCACACCCTTTAAGTGCAATCTTTCTCTCCAGCTTTTGATTCTTTCTGATAAGAAACAACAGTTCAATCTAAACTGTATTTTTTCTGAGTTGAAGCTCATTTTTTCTTGCTTTTTCACCTATTCATTTTTTCAGATGCCCTACGCGCAGGAACACTTGGTGGATCTACAGAGAATCGAAATTGTTCGGGCCCGTATTAAATTACATGACGATTGAGATGGTATTGAGATTGAACTCCCCAGTTGGAGAAATCGATCGCATTATCAGTTATTTGAAGTTTGGAAGTTTGGACACAACAGTGAAGCATGGAAACGAGGAGTCGCCGCCAATTGAACTCAACTTCGTAGATGTTTTCGTGGAAGATTTCAAGTTGTTGTCGAAGTATCAAAAATCATATTTGACGAATTGTGATGTGAGATGTTCGCCCAAAACTCTCGAAATTTTCGCGAAGACTTGTGAAGGGAAGATGGTTTTTGAACCGATGATTTCATACGAACGAGAACTTGATTTCCCTAAAGACCCTATTGCTCGCCAGTGGGAGTACATACGATGTTTTCCTTCAGCCGACTCGTTGAGCAGAACTGTAGAGCAATTCTTTGATCCAGAGAAATTCCAAAATGTTCAGAGTTGGTTGACTGAAATGGTATTTGAAAAACGAGGTAGATATCTCATAAAGAGTTAGTGAGTTTCTATTTTGAACATTTTAAAAGTCTTCTTCTTTTAGAAACTTCCTAATCCAACAGTTCCATCAACAAGTCTCAAAAACTAAACACCCATTAACTCTAGTTTGGAGATCGCAGCACGAGCTGCGCTTGAAACTCGTTTACCGATGGAAATTATTTGGAGAGAGTTGCAATGCTTTGACATGTGAGTTTTTCTTTTTTAGGTTAAAAACATACTGTTTTGCAGAGACTTCGGAAAGTGAATCATGGGATACGAGAGTGTATTGCTTTCATAAAACCTATTCCCCACATAGAAACATATTCAGTTTCTTTTTATCGGCGTTCTGGTATTGATCTTCTTCGCACCTATAGTGAGTTAGAAAATGGCGAATTCAAAGATGTCAAATATTTTACGGACAACAATGAAGTGCGCATTTCTTACGGAAATTCATTACCTGGAACAGACTGCAAAGGCATGTGTCTTAATGATATCGAAAAGACCCTCAGCTATCAAGTGAGGTGCACAAAGGAACTAAACATATGTTACGAGTGTATTTTCAAAAGAAAAACCGGAAACATAAATGAATACATAGAAGAAATCTTAGAACAACTCAGAGAAGAGAAATCAGGTGAATTGGATACTGCAGATTTATCCAGTAGAATTGGAGACATTTTGATAAGGAGAGAAAGTCCGCTAAAAACAAGAAAATTCACAATGGGGCCTGAAGGTCAGTTGAAAGTGATGGAAATTATTCTGGCTATTGATCCCCGTTCCTTGAAGATTATTGAATTGTTGTACCCGTGCAATCAGGATTCAATAGAGAACAAAAGCGTTGAAGAATTGCCGTTTCCAGTTGATAAACTATCCGAAACACTTCAGTGGCAGAATGCGGAACAATTGGTTTCCAATTATTTGACAATAACAACACCGATTCAAGAGATTAACGTTTTTCATGTTGCTAATTTGGAGATTCTAGTGAAAACATTATCCTCTGAAGATGTGGATTACCTGAGAACTGTGAGTTGTTTTCTAGATTAGATAATTCAACGAATCATTTTCTTCCTTCAGAATCTTCTTAAATCTTCGAAGTTTCAAAAGTTTAAAATATCATTCCGTGAGGAAACGATCGACGAATCGTTGTACACGCTAATTGGACAACCCTATCGTACTGTTTGTGATTTAAAAAAAAATTGGTACTTTCCATTTGAAAATACCAATAATTACATTCACATTGTGTTGAATACACATGTCGAATCTCGAAAAGGAAACTGGATTACTCACGTACGAGTTCCAATAGAAGACACTCCATTTTTTTGAATTACAGGCGCATCAATTAGTGATTACCGTAAAACCTCTAATAGAACGACACCCGGAT
>NC_013488.2:15317871-15358912 GCF_000004555.2 Caenorhabditis briggsae | reverse complement strand
GGGCGTCGTTCTATTAGAGGTTTTACGGTAATTATCAATTAGTGATTAAAGCACGTTTTAATTATAATGTTTGTCTCGAATTTCCCACTTTGCAAAATTTTAACGTGTAATTAACCTATAAACACTATGTTAATTTATTCAATTATCGTTCATCTACAGTACATTAATGCTAAAATTTAAAGGAGGCCAGACACCAAAAAAAAGTTTTCCTGATATTTTGCATTAAGAACCCCCATGAGGGGTTGAACTCATGACAGGCAGCTCAGGGGTACAGCGCTGCTACCGGCTGAGCTACGGGGGCGCGAAGGCGCCTGACGACCGATGGTCTACATAAGCGCGGCGCGATTTCGTCCCTCGAACTGTCCCCCGAAAATTTCGCTGTCTCGCCTCCTTTAATAAACAAATTATCATATGAAAAAATTTTGCTTTTTTTTTGCTGTACGGGAATTTTTATGCATGATTTATCGTATTTCGTTTTTAATACACCTCGGACTACCCATTTCAAAAATAATCTTGCTCGCTTTCAGCAGGGTGGACCCTAATTGTAAGAAATTAATGTCTCTTCGATATATCCTTTTTCGATGAACTCTTGGATCCTGAGCCTCTGAATATCTCTGACACAGGAAACCGATGATGAGCTCAAACTTGACACGTGAAGCCCTTCTTTTTTATATTGGTCAGATTCTATCACAATACCCAAAAGAAGTTTCAATGCAATTCAAGGAATACAAAACTTCCGACACAACACATCTGTTTATTCAAGAATACAAACTTTGAAATTTATGTACAGAAAAAAGCAATACTATCCGTTTATAATTTTTCTAGCCGCATCATTTATCAATTCATGAATCGAATCGACATCTTCTCCTCAATATCCGTCTTCTCCATTGCTCTACAAAAGTCTTCAAACGAAATGCGACCATCGTTATCGGCATCTGCCTCTTTCATTGTTCGATCAGCAATCTTTTCCAACTGATCCGGTGTAATATTGGCGCCAACCATACTGTTCAAAATGGTTTTGAACTCTTCGCGAGTGATGTAATTGTTTTTGTTCAGGTCGTACATTTTGAAGGCAACTGAAAATTTGATTTTTTGTCGGGGGTTCATATTTCGGGATACACTGATTTTAGAGGTACGTAGTCTGATAGTGTAGCTTTCTCAGGGGGTACGTCCAAATTACTGTAAAGCCTCTAATTGAAGGGCCCACTAACTTTCAACTTTGAGCCAATTTATCTCGGTTCCTATAAAAAGATATCAAAAAGTTGTCAACTGATAAATTGTTTATCAGAAAATCAGAAACTTTTTATGAGTTGACTGATTTTTGATATCTTGCACAGGAACCGAGATAAATTGGCTTCTAAGTAACAGTTTGGAGACATACTATTTGAGTGATAACTGTAGGTAGCTTTTTCATGAGATTTTCTGATAAAGTAACCTAGATGAATCCTTCAGGACATGTACCTTTTTTTCACCTACCCCCCAAATATGGTTCTTTGTTATATCACCAAAACAGACTTACATAGCAACTTGTCTCTTCTGGAATTCAAACTATTCTTCTTGACTTTTGACATTGGTTGAAAATGCGCTAGAATCCTCACAAACTGACGGAAATTCAATTTCTGCTCCTCATTTTTTGCTAACTTATATCCAAACGACGACGAATCCAAGGAAAAGAACGCGTCGACGATTCTATCACCCAAGGGATTCACAGCCAGCTCTGGAACATTCTGGAAGTCCTCGCGGGATAGATATCCTTGGCCTAGAAAATTAAGAAAGTTAGGCCATAAGTCAATGTGAATAAACCTTTCTTGTCGAGCGACTGGAATCTGCTGTGAAGACGAATGATCTGATTTCTGTTGACTGAAAAAATGTGAATTTTAAAAATCTTCCAAAAGAACACTCACAATCGGTCTCATCCATAATTTCCTTGACCTCCTCTTCACTCATCAGCGATCGGTTGTTTCCCATTTTGGAATAGCACAAAAGTTAACTGAACTGTAAATAAAAAAGAGTCGAGTGAATTCTGAAAATATGTGCAACCACGAGACAAGTTATAGGAAAAAAGCCCCCCCCCCCCGCCCCTTAAAAGAACAGTTTTTGCATAATCGGATGATATTATTAGAGAGGGTGATGATGGCAGAACCAGAAGAGGGCAATAGATATGACACCATAAATTGGAAAACTGTGAAAATACAACTGGTTCGAGAAAATGCGATTATCAGAACTTTACGGATTTGATGGAGCTTCTGATTAATAGATATTCAAAATAATTAATCAAGCTTGAAGATTTAAAACATACCCTAAAGTCTGTCGTAGAAGGCCTTCCACATTGACAAGCCTGGGCTCAGTCATCTCGGTTTCTGTAAGAGATCAAAAATGCGTCAACTGATAAAATGCTGGTGATATCATAATAAATATTTTATCAGTTGAATAGTTCTTGATAGCTTCAACAGGAACCAAGATAAAGGCTCAAAACTGTTAGCTAAATAAAAAGTATTTTTCAGAACGATTCAAGTTTTAGTGATTTTATAAGACTAACACGGGAAGTACCCGAAGTGTCTGCTCGCTTTTTCTTAGATATTGGTGGCAAACTATGTCCCTTCCTTGGACTAGCACAAAACTTTATTATCAAATAGCACATTTTAGATATCATGCTAAAGAGCCAAGAAAAATAAGATCAAATTTGACAGTGTGAAGGCCCTTCTACTACATGTTTAAAGGTACCGGGTGGAAATAATGCATGAGAAGTCTCTGTATTTTTTCGTCATTTTTTATTCTGCCATGGTAAGGGAGAATTTTGGTATGATGTGATATATCCGTCCTGTTTTGGTTCATGATCTAAATCGGATTGGTTTTTGAACATTTTGGATTTTTCAGGGAAAACCTGGGTGCAAACTTTATGAGGGGTAGGTTTGAATGGGTGTCTGGGCAGTTTCAGAATGAAAACAATAATGAGGAAGTTGGACTTGGATTTTATGACTTTGGGATTAAAGATGTCTAGAGGGTCAACCAATATGGCCACAAAATATTCCGCGATTCAGGAAATCGGAAAATCGGAGTTTCAGAAAATTTGACTTCTGTTTTTTTTTCGTAATTTTTAAATTCTTGTAACTTGTGGATTAAAGTTTTGGAGTCTGGGATTTTCAGAAACTTTAGAATTTTCAGAATTTTTTTGAGGTTTTGGGAATATACGAACTTTCCATTTTTTCGGAACTTTCAGAAGTTATCGAAATTCCCATGTTTTCGATATAGAAAATTGCTGGTATTTTCTGCTTTTTTAGAATTTCTGGGACTTTAGAAATTATACGAATTTTCAGAATCTCCCAAGTTTTTGAACTTCCGAAATGTTTAGAATTTTTAGAAAATACCGGGTTTAATCCGAATTTTCAAATGTTTTCATTTTTCGGAACTTTTTTTTGAGTTTTTCAGAATTCATAGGATTTTATGTTTTGAACTTATCCGAACTTTTTTTCGTAATTTTTGAGTTTCTGGGGCTATCGGAAGTTACATAATTTTTCGTTTTTCAAGATTTTTAGAATTCTAGAATTTTCGGAAAAATGTTGAAAATTGTCCAAAAATTTCGGAATTTCCCAAGTTTGTAGAATTTTCAGAAATTCCAATTTTTTCGATTTTCAGAAGTCCTTGGGATTTCCCACTTTTTTTCAGAATTTTCAGGAACAGTCTAAAACTCAAATTTTCTCAATTTTCAGGATTTTTGAGTTTTTTGAATTTTCCAAAGAAATTTATCAAAATTTCGTTTTTTTTTATTTTAAAGGAGGCGAGACAGTAAAAATTTCGGGGGAAAGTTCGGGGGACGAAATCGCGCCGCGCTTATGTAGGTCATCGGTCGGCAGGCGCCTTCGTGCCCCTGTAGCTCAGCCGGTATCGACGCTGTACCCCTGAGCTGCCTGTCATGAGTTCAACCCCTCATAGGGGCTCTCTATGCAAAATATCAGGAAAACTTTTTTTTTGATGTCTGGCCTCCTTTAAAGATATTCCAATGATTTTCGTTGTCAATTTATTTACAAGGTAAAAGAAAAAACTATAAGATGTCATGCGAGAAGTAGTAAAGCTACCCAAATACGGTATTTACAGTCAAAAAAGTTTTTATATTTACAAGATTATCATTTACTCCTCCTTCTTGGCATCCGAAGCATGAGCAGTGAACGAGTCGATAACCTGAGCAGCCATCTCCTTGACCTGATCCTTCTTCTCTTCAGCCTTCTCCGATACGTCGCTAGAAATCTCCTTGGCAACGTCGACAAAATCGTCAGCCTTCTCCTTCACAACACTGCTATCATCATTGAGAGCTTCTCCAGTCTTATGAGCAATATCATCGCTGTATGGCGCAGCTGATGGTGAGACAGCTTCTTTGGCAGCGTCAGCAGCATCCTTTGCTTTTTCATTAGTTGCTTCCATAACATCTGATGCCTTTTCCTTGGTTGCTTCCACAGCATCTCCAACAGCTTCACCAACAGACGAATTCTTCATTGCTTCGAATGCCTCACCAATTTTATTTCCAGCTTCCTGAGCTCCTTCCTTGGTGGTGTCAGCAGCAGCCTCAGCATTCTCTTTCACTACTTCGGCGTATGAAGCACCCTTATCCTGAAGAGAGTCCTCATTCAATGCTTCTCCAGTCTTGTGAGCCGAATCTCCCGTAATTGAATCAGTGATTGAGTGGAGAGCAGAAGACAGTTTACCTTCAGCCTCTTCCACATTTTTTTGGACGTCTTCTGCAGATGCCTCTGCATTCTCAGCGGCAGCATTGGCAAATGTTACAACTGTCTCCTTTGCGACGTCAATGTTCTTTTGGAGATTCTCATCGACTTCCTTCTCCGCTGCAGTGGCTCTATCCGCATTGAGAGCGGCTCCTGTTTGATGAGCAATATCGTCAGTAAATGGAGTGTCGGACGAAGCAACGGCTTCTTTTGCAGTATCCACAACTTCTTCTGCCTTCTCCTTTGCAGCTTCTTTTCCGAAGACAAACTGCTCCTCGACAGAATTGGTACCCTCACTAGCCCTTTCTTTTACCGAGTCGACAACATCCGAAGCCTTGTTCTTGGCAGATTCCAAAGTATCTTTGGCTGTGTCAGCTGCCTCATTCAAAGCTCCACCTGTCTTGTGAGTGGTGTCATCAGAGATTGATTGGGCCACCGAGGTCAGTGCATCAGAAACCTTACTTCCGGTCTCTTCCGCCTTCTCTTTGGCTGAGTCAGCAGTCTCATCGAGATGTTCTTTGACAGCTTCTGCGTATGAAGGAGCGTCTCCATGCATGATTTCCTCTACTTTCTCTTTTCCAGCATCTCCAAGTGGCGCAACATTCACAGCCGTGTACTTCTCATCCACATTGCTTTGTAGAGCCTCGGTCTCATCCTGCAGAACCTCTCCTGTTTTATGAGTAGTGTCTCCAACGATGGATTCTTTCAGTGAAGTGAGCACGTTAGAAAGTGTGCTTCCAGCATTGGATGCATGTTCTTGGGCAGTTTCAGCGTGCCCTTTGACTGATTCAGAGAATTCTGCTGCCTCTTTTTTAGCATCATTGAAAGCTTCTCCAGTTTTGTGAGTGGTATCACCAGTGATAGATTCGGCGAGTGAGCTGATAACATTGGTGATTGCGCTTCCTGCATTCGAAGCTTGCTCCTTGACAGTCTCAACAGCATCACCAGCAGTCTCCTTGGCAGACTCGAGGTATCCTTTGGCCTCCTCCTTCACTTCCTCTTTAGCTTCTTCTTCCTTCTGCTGTGGAGCCACATCATCATTCTTCATAGAATCGAATGCGTTATTAATAGCCGAAGCAGTATCCTTGACATCGTGCTTAACTTCGATAGCAGCGTCTGAAGCAGCATCCTTTGCTGATTCAACATGTTCTTTAGCCTCTTCCTTCTTAGCGCCATCACTGAAAGCAACTCCAGTCTTATGAGCAGAATCGTCAGCGACGGATTCAGTCAGCGATTCAAATGCATTGTTGATAGCAGAAGCAGTGTCTTTAACTCCTTCCTTAGCTGTGTCAGCTGCATCCGAAGCGTGCTCCTTAGCAGCATCCATATTCTCCTTGGCATCCTCATTGAGTGCCTCGCCAGTCTTATGAGTGTTATCTCCAACAATAGAGTCCTTGATCGAGGTTAACGTATCAGCGACTTTGTGTCCAGCACTCGCAGCAGTATCTTCCGCGGCGTGGAATGCATTCTGAGTTCTCTCCATGATATGATCCTCGATCTCTCCGACCTTCTTTCCGGCGTCAGACGCGTAGTCGCCAGCAGCCACAACTGTATCGGACACGTATTGTTTGGTGCCCTCGTAGGCTCCAACAACTTTGTCTCCAGCGGTATTGACCTGAAAATAGAGGAAGGTAGAAGAGGATAAGATGGATAGTGGACTTACCGCTCCAACAACTCCATCCTTGGCAGCAACGGCTTTGTCTGTGGCGGCATCATAGGTATCGCTGACCTAGAAATTCGAATTTTGTATAATCAAAACCTAGGTATTGCTTAGGGTTACTCACAGCTCCAACAACTCCATCCTTAGCAGCTACAGCTTTGTCTGTGGCAGTATCGTAGGCGTTACTGACCTGGAAAATAATTGGGTTAGATTTAAAAAAAAACTGCATTTCCAATTCCTATTAAATTGTTCACTTTGAGCTCAATTATCTCAGTTCCTATGCAAGATATAAAAAATTTGTTAACTGATAAAATATTGGTAATATTATGATGAACATTTTACCAGTTAACAAATTTTCAATATCTTACCCAGGAAACAAGATAAATTGGCCTAAAGTTGACAGTCAGAGTGCAACTACTGTAATAGAAGCCCTTAGAAGCCCATCCGTACACTTTGCGTTCCATTATCTCGGTTCCCGTGAAAGATATTAAATTTTTGTCAACTGATAAAATATAGATGATAATATGATAAAATTGTTGTCAGTTGACATCTTTTTTATATCTCTTACAGGAACCGAGATATATAAGCTCAAAGTTGGTGGATAGAGTGAGCTTCTATTAGAGTGTTTGCGGCGTTTATGAGTCTCAGAAACCCAGGGGCTTAGAAACACAACTTGAATCTAGATTTCAACTGTTTTAGGTCTTAAAAATCTAGGCAAAATCCAAATCCAATAAAATTCACAGTTCCAACAACCTCATCCTTTGCTCCAACGGCGGCTCCTGTGACCGCATCATAGGCACTGTTGACGCTGTCCTTGACTTTTTCCAAAATATTCATTTTTGATTTGACTTTTTAGTTTCTGAAAGTGTTCACATTTATAAAGGAGTTTCAAGTGTTAAGTGGGGGAAAAGAAGATAAGAGCGGTTGAAAAGTTTAAAGGGAGGAGAGATAGATGAGTGATTGGAAAAAAGTCCAAGATCTTTTACTTTGAGAAAAAGAGGGCGGGTTTTTGAAATCTGTTCGTTAAAGTGTGTCACACAGATGTGTCAGCAAGTTTCTGCTGCATCTCTTCTTGTCCATAGATCCCCAGATGCTTTTATATATCAAAAACATGTGGTAGGGACCACACCCCCTCGAAATTCAAAAACTTGGATCATGTGAGGAGGGAGGAGAACTTGAAAGAGATAAAAAAGAAAAAAGATAATATCTTCAAGGTTATACTGCTTGACAAAAAATAGACCCTTTTGACTATCAGCTCTCACGTGTGCCTGTGCACCAGTCAACAAACAAAATGGGGTTCCCCCTTGTGACCCATAATATGATCGAAAATAGGGCACATGGGCGGATGGTTGGGGGAAAACAGAATGATACAACAAGGTTTAGAAAATCAGGTCGAGGGAAAAAATCAAAGGAAAAGAAAATGAAAGAAAAATCAAAGGTACAAATCCTGAGATTTCAATAACTCAGTATATTTAAAACAACATGGAAAATTCTGAAATTCGTGAAGGTTTTTATTTGTTTTACGAAAAAATGTTTCTTTGAAAAATACCCATTTATAATGGCTTGGAATCCAGCGCGTCTTCTTTATGCATGGCTGAAACGTAGCTGACTTCGTCGGCAATGTTGACTGGAGGATCTGAGGATTCCTCTTCTGCTTCTTCAGGATTCTCACCAGATTCTTGGTCCTTAGACTCGCCGGACTTCTTCTCTTCTGAATTGCCTCCTTCCTTCTTATCTTCTGATTTGTTGTCATCTGAAGACTTGGAGTCATTCTTGGAATCTTCCTCTTTCGAATCTCCTGCCTTGTTCTCCTGGCTATGATCACCTGGCCTCTGGTCTTCTGGTTCTTCCTTCTTATCCTTGGAGTCGTCCTGGGAATCTTCTTTCTTACCAGAATCTTCCTCTTTTGAATCTGCAGCCTTGTAATCCTGGCTATGATCCCCGGGCCTTTGGTCTTCAGGATCCTTCTTCTGATCCTTGGAATCGTTCTGATCCTGACCTTTTTCAGATTCCTTGTCTTTTCCAGAATCCTCTTTTGAGGCCTTGTCTTCTTGACTATGATCCCCTGGTCTCTGGTCGTTGGAGCCTTCTGGAAATTCGAGGAATTTCGGAATTTTCAGAAAATCGGAACTCACTATTGTCCTCAGACTTGGATTCTGAATCCTTATTCTTGGCTCCAGATTCCTCCTTCTTTGGCTCATCTGAAGATTCTTTCTTGTCTTCTTGGCTGCGATCACCTGGTCTCTGGTCTTTGGATTCATCTAAAAAAAAAATGGAACAATGAGGAATATTCTGAAAATTGGAGCTTACTATTGTCATCGGATTTGGATTCTGAATCCTTATCCTTGTCTCCAGATTCCTCCTGTTTCGGCTTCTCTGATGATGTAGCTTTGTCTTCTTGACTATGGTCCCCTGGTCTGGGATCTTTGGATTCTTCTGAAAGTGGAAAAAGTTCAAAATTTTCAGAGAAAATAGTCCCAAAACTGACTCTCATTTTTGTCATCGGACTTGGATTCTGAGCCCTCATTCTTGTCTCCAGGTTCCTCTTTTTTAGGCTCATCTGGAGATCCTGCCTTGTTCTCCTGGATGTGGTCACCGGCCCTTTTATCTTCCGATTTTTCTTCCTTGTCCTGATCCTGAGACTTTTCAGATTCCTTGTTTTTTTCAGAATCCTCTTTTGAGGGCTTTTCTGTTTTGCCTTCTTGACTATGATCGCCTGGTCTCTGATCTTTGGATTCTTCTAAAAATTTTAAAAAGCGGAACACTTAGAAAATAAGTTTCAAAACTAACCGGACGATTTGTCTTCTTTCGTACTTTGGAATTGATTTTTCGCTGTATCCTTGGCAGCATTGGCATCTTGTGCGGCTTTGTCCTTGGCAGGATCAGAAGATTCTTCTTCCTTGTCTCCAGATTTTTTATCAGAAGACTCTTCATTGGATTTCTGAAAAATCAAACTTGGAACTCTAAAGCAATTTTTTGTCCTCACCTTTTCCTTGTCATCTGATTTATCTTCGGAATCCTCCTTCTCCTCACCTCCAGAACTCATCTGTTCCTGGTTCAACCCCTTCTGGCTCTTCTCACTCTGTGGAGCCCGATTCTTCGCGTCGTCCGTAGAGTCTTCAGATGCCTCCTTTTCAGAATTCTCTCCTGAGACTTCAGCATGATCCTTGTTGGTTCCCTTGTCATCAGAAGATTTTTCCTTTTCCTTAAAAATAATGACCTTCTAGATTGGGAAATAGATTCCTATCAGTCAGCTCACCTTCTTCTGCTCCTCCAACTCCTTCTCCGCTGCTTCTGAATGCGCCTTATCTCTTGCTGCCTCATCATAAGCTATACTATCATCCACGCCAGGTCTTTCAAACGGCATCTGTCCCATTTTCTCGACTTCGAAAGGTTCAGAAGCTTCTGGTGCTTCAGAAGACGTGTCGTCTTCCATTAACGCTTGTCCAGTTTTAAGGGATGTGTTCCCAGCCATAGATTCTTTGAGTGAATTGAATGCACTAGAAAATATACCTCCTTTCAGAGCCTGTTCTGATTCTGTAGGCATGTGTGGAGCATCTGGTGCTTCTGGAACTTTGACCTGGTCCATTGGATCTGAAGAGGGCTCGATAGCAGTATATTCTTCTTTTGAATCATCATCATTCTTTGAGGTTAAATCCCCGAATGCTGTTTCTTTGAAGGTTGTGAAGGCACTAGATATAATTCCTCCTATTTTCGATGCTTGTGAAGCCTCCTCTGGAGTAACTGAAGAGAATTCTGGAGCTTTTGGAGTTTCCAATTGTCTTCCTACTTCTGGAGTTGATTCTTCTAGCGGTTGGTTCCCAGGAACCTCTTCTTTGTGTGCAGAATCTGAATTCGATTTCTGTGGCTGCTCAGCACCAGAATCTCCAAAAACCGATTCCTTCAAAGAAGTGAACGCACTAGAAATCAACCCTCGGGATTCATTTTCTTTGCCTGAATCTTCTTCGAGAGGATCTAATTTGGACTCAATGATATTTGAGCTAAGATTATCCTCAATTTGGTCAAGGATGTTCATATTGTTTTAGATTTTAGAGTTTCTGAAAAAAAGATTTTTTAGAGAGAAAGAGAAATTTCAAGCTTTACGAGAAGAGAGACAGAGAGAGAGAGAGAAAGATAGGAAGGTCCGAAAGTTGGACTATTGACTGGAAATACCACATTTAAATCAAATAAACCTAAGAACTACATCCATATTTAAAAAAAACAAGACTGGTGATACTAACGAATGGTTTATATAGAACCTTCGAAATTCGTCAACTGACAACCCGAATGATGTCAGATGTCAACTGAAAATTTCATCGCCTAAAAAAAATTATAGAGTTGTTGAAAATAGTAAACGTTCACATGTCTGCCTTTTTAAACGAAAAACAAATAAAACAAGAAGGGTGTCCCCCTTATGACCAGACACTGGAGAAATAGACGACGAGAGAGACAAAGAAATAAACAAAAACATGGTCGTTGGTGTCTGGACTGTGAACTGGAGGGAAATAGAGAAACAGAACAACAATAAGAAGAAGAACAGAAGAGAAGGTTCTGGAAAGCGGGAGAATGTGAACACTGGAAACCAGAGGGGTTATTGGGAATGAGAGATTAGTGATTTGATATTGCTTTGAAGAAGAGACGCTTTAAATGCTCAAATAGAACCCCACCCTATACTTCAAGCCTTATAATCTCGGTTCCTATGGCAGATATCAAAATTTTGAAAACTGATAAAATGGTCGTGAGATTACGATAAACAATTAATCAGTTGTACATTTTCTGGTATCTTTTACGAGAACCGAGATAAATTGGGTCAAAGTTGAAAGTTGGGAGCCCTTTTCTTACAGGGTTTTACTGCATGTGTAGTTTAGAGTACCAAATGAAAACTTTGAGGGATTCGGAAAGGCTTGCCGAAACAGTTTTGAATCTTTAAAAACTTGTTCAAATGAAATAAGACGGCTTTTTCAAATGTTGCACAATGCCGAGTCTCCACCTTCTCTTACTCCGATCTTTTATAGTCTCGATCTAAATGGGCGGAACTTGGGAATAATCATGTTTCCACACCAAAAAAAGAAATAACACAGTGGTCTAGAGCCAAAGGATTCTTTTATTTGCACAGTTTTGGGCAAAACTCGGGTCATTTTTAGAAAAAAAATTGACAGAAGATTGAAGATTTTTTGGAATATCAAAAATGCTATAAATTTGAAGTTAATTTCTTTCATAATATATTATCAAAAAATAGGTTTGAAGAAAATACGGTTCAAATAAAAAGAGAGTTTGTCTGAAACAGCAAATTCTCAAGATTTCAAAAAATGTAGTTCTTCTGGAAATTTAAGAATAAAAAACCCTTTTTGTGATAAAACTATATTTTTTCATGCTAGTGGACGAGTCAAAAAACTTCATTATTGAATTTCCGCATTTTACTAGATCAATCAATTTTTTCCAAACTTATTACCGTAAAACCTATAATAGAAGGGTCCCACACTGTCAAGATCGAGCTAATTTTTCCTAGCTTCTACGCAAGATATCAAGAACGTGCCAACTGATAAAATGTTTGTGATATTGTGATAAACATTTCATCACTTTAAAGCTTTTATATATCGATCACATGAACCGAGATATGTTGTCTCAAAGATATAAGTAAGTGGGCTCTTCTGTTGCAGGTTTTACGGTGCCTTGATTTTTCTCCCTTTGAAACCTATCTGAAATTTTATGACCGAGTTATATCAAGGCAATTTATTCAGACTTCCGTGACAAATTACTGTCAATTACATTAATAATTATACAAATGATATTTACAAGCAACCGATTCATTAACTAGCACTTCCAAAACAACTGTGTGCCACTTCCAGTCACATTTCCTTGCTCATTGACATTTTTCTCTCCATATCATCATCCTCATTGGCATCATTGAATGCTTCTCCAGTCTTATGAGTGGTATCTCCATGAATGGCATTGCTCAGAGAAACGAACGCATCGGAAAGACGACTTCCTCTGTGGTAGTCCTCGCCAGTAGCGTGCACTTCTGGAGCATGTTGGTGGGATTTCTCGATTGGGTCGAGCTTGTGTTCGACGTAGGCACTGCTAATGTTGTCCTCAATTTTATCGATGAAACTCATTTTCTGGAAAGAAAAAAAAATAAATTTGAAGAAAGTAGAAAGAACAGACAGTCGGGACTATGAGAAAAAACTTGATAAAGTCTGACTATCCACGTTGAGCTCAATTATCTCGGTTCCTATGATAGATGCCAAAAATTGGTCAAGTAATAAATTGTTTATCATAAAATTACAAATATTTGATCAGTTAACAGATTTCTGATAACTTGCTTAAGAATCGAGATAATTGAGCTCAACGTTGGTCGGGTTCTATTGAAGCAAACACGGTAGTTTCACTCTGAGTGTCAATTTTGAGCCAATTTATCTCATTTGCTGGGAAAGAAATCAAAATTTTGTCAACTGATAAAATATAGATGATATTAGGATGAATATTTTCTCTGTTGACCACTTTTTGATGTTTTACAGGAACCGAGATTAATTGGCTCAAAATTGACGGTCAGACTGCAAAAAATTGAATGAATCAAAATTGGTAGGGAGGTGGGTGAATCGTTCTATAATAAGCCTAGGTTATGTTCAAAAAATTCAGATCTCACATTTAAAAAATTACATTCCAGAAGCTTCTATTTCGCCGAAAAATGTGTCTCAAATCTCACCATGCCTCTTTTATATATCAAAAGTCTGCACTTTTCCCCTCATGACTCTCTGCAATCTGCAAAAAACAGTCAACAATTCAACGGGTTCTGGCGATTTCTACACGAGACGCAGCGTTTTTGTCTTTATTTATAGCACAAACTCTGTTTAACAGACGTGCGTTTCAATGTTTTTCATTTTTATCTTTCAAAAGATGTCCGCAAAAAAGAGTACTCTGAAAATAGATTTTCCGTGAAGTAAAAAATTTATTTTCAAGGTAAAATTACAAGATTACAGTAGGTAAAACTGAGAAAGGAGACTCCATAACTTTCACATTTCCTTATTATTGACATCCGACTCTCTTCTCTTATCCATTGGCTCTTCCTCTTCACTATCATTGAATGCCATGCCAGTTTTATGAGAGTTGTCTCCAGAAATGGCATCCTGAATGACGTGAAGTGCATTGGCTACACGACTATCTGACGGTCCATCTTCTTATGTTGCTCTCGATGTTATCCATCATATTCATTTTGAGCCCTTTTTATTTGGGGTTTTATAAATTCTGAAAGAAAGAAAAAATTTGGGTTTATAAGTTTCAAAAGGAGGAAGTTTTATGCAATAGGGTGGACTTCTATTCTAACATTTACTGTATTTAATTGTTTCCTTGATGAGCTTTTTGAAACTTCACGAACCATTCATTTCAAGAAAATTTATTCCGATTTTCATGACAAATTATTCTCAATTATGTACACCAGAGATTGTATATTTACGAAAAAAAAAGCCGATTCATCAAGTAGCATTCATGAAACAACTGTGCACCATTTCTAGTACCGTTTCCTTGCTCATTGACATTTTTCTTTCCATACCATCATACTCATTGGCATCATTGAATGCTTCTCCAGTCTTATGAGTGGTATCTCCATGAATGGCATTGTTCAGCGAAACGAACGCATCGGAAAGGCGGCTTCCTCTATGGTAGTCCTCGCCAGTTGCGTGAACTTCTGGAGCGTGTTGATGGGACTTCTCGATTGGGTCGAGCTTGTGTTCGACGTAGGCACTGCTGAGGTTGTCCTCGATTTTATTGATGACACTCATTTTCTGGAAAAAATTTAATTTGAAAAATATCGAAAATCGAAAAAAAAATCAGACAAACGGCACTATAAGAATAGCGAAAAGGATTTATCCCGCTTCCCATGAGAGATATCAAAAACCGGTCAACTAATACATTTTTTATCTTAAAATCACAAATATTACACTTTTTAATTAAGCTATTTTCTGTTATCTTGCATAGGAACCGAGATAATTGAGCTCAAAGTGCACGTATAGGGTTGGCTTTTATTGGAGCAAGTACGGTATTGTACTCTGAACTTTGAGCCAATTTATCTCATTTCCTGTGAGAGATATCAAAAAGTGATAAACTGACAAAATATTGGTGATACTATGATAAATATTTTTTTATCTGACCAATTTTTGATATCTTTCACAGGAGCTGAGATATACAGCCTCGAAGTTGCGGGTCAGGGTGCAAATTTTCAAATTGGGTAGATCAAAATCAGTAGGTGATTTATGAAAGCTTATTCGTAAAGCTTATTCATAAATCACCGTGGGTGATTTATGAATAAGTCTAGACTATGTTAAAAAATTTTCAAGTCCAAATTCTCAAAAATGAATTTCCAAAAGCTTCTAGTTAGCTGAAAAACGTGTATTGTTTCTCTTCGTGTCTCTTTTTTATACCAAAAGTTTCTGCACTTTCCACCTCATGATTCTCAGCAAAAACTGTCAACAATCCGACGGGTTCTAGCAATTTCCACACTCTCTCTAACTATGCGAACGGCCAAGAGACGCAGGGTTTTGTCTTTATTTATAGCACAGACGTGCGTTGCTGTGTTTTTCATTTTTATCTTTTGCATAAAAGATGTCTGCAAAAAATAGAGTACTTTAAAAATTAGTTTTCCTTGAAGTAAAAAATTTATTTACAGCTCAAAATTACATTATTACAGTAGGTAAAACTGCGAAATGAGATTCCATAACTTTCACATTTCCTTATTGTTGACATCCGACTCTCTTCTCTTATCCATTGGCTCTTCCTCTTCACTATCATTGAAGGCCATGCCAGTTTTATGAGAGTTGTCTCCAGAAATGGCATCCTGCATGGCATGAAGTGCATTGGCTACACGGCTACCTGTCTGACGGTCCAACTTCTTGTTTGGGTCAATGTCGTCGAGAGGGTCAAGCTTATTGTCGACGACGTTCGAGCTTATGTTACTCTCGATTTTATCCATCATATTCATTTTGAGCGATTTTCGGGGGTTTTTAGATTCTGAAAAAGTATAAGTGTAAAGTTAATATTAAAATTATAAGAAAAAAGTTAAAAGTATAAAGATAAGTATAAAGTTTCAAAAAGAACAAGTTTTAAAAGGTAAGAATTAAATCATCTGAAAAACTTTGAGCCGATTTATCTCGATTCCTCTGAAAGATATGAAAAAGTTTTCAACTGATACAATGTTGGTTACATCATGATAAACAGTTTATCATTTGACACAATTTTGATACCTTGCATAAGAGCCGAGAAAGATTATCCCAAACTTGACAGTGTGTTCTATAACAGGGTATACTATAACATCTTCCTATAACATGTTATACGGTAACGGAGATAGATTTTTTTTTTCAAAGTATGATTTAAAAATGAAGAGTGGGAAATTCAAAACTATAGATTTAAAGACATTGGAAATTTAAATATCAAGACTGAGTTTCAAAAAAAAAAGCTCATTTCTCCTGAACTATGTCCTCCTTATTTTTATTTTATACACCCATCTGTAAGTTTGTCTAACAATCCATCATGACACCATAGCTCACAAAAACAGTAAACAAATCAGACGGAAGGTTCCAGGCAATTCTTTGGATGATGGCCATGAAGAAAACCACATGGTCAACACAGTTGTCAGCAAAAATAGAAAGAGGGTATTTCCCGGTGTATGAGACGCAGACATTCAATTTGAGGGGTAAATACTTTGTTCGTTTCGGGGGATTCGGCCCATCAGCTGGTTTTTGAGATTTGGGATATTTTTGGATGAACGCTTCTAGAGAGATTTTCGATTTTCGAGAGTTTTCATTAGCAGTATTAAGAAAGCAAACACCGAAAATTACCGTAAAACCTGTAATAGAAGGGCCCCACACTGCCATGTTTGGCCAAATTTTTCTTGGTTCCCATGCAAGATATTGGAAATTTGTCAACAAAAATGATTGTGATATTATGATGAACATTTTATCAGTTGATCACTTCTTGATATCTCTCACAGGAAATAAGATATGCTGGCTCAAAGTTGACGGTTTTATGGTATTTCTGGAAAATTGAAACCACTTTTCAGAGAGATACGAATTTTGGTTTTTTTTTTCAGAAATTGATTTTTTCTGGAGAATATTTTTTTGGATAATTTTTTGGAGAAAATTTTTCAAATAAATTTTCAGAAAAATCACAGAAAATGTCAAACGAAGAAAGCAAAAAGCAAAACCCAACTTTAAAAAATTGCTCCATTTCTGAAAACTTCTCGAAGATTCTCAAAATATTTGGAAGTTAAGCCAAAACTGAAAACTCTGGATTACCTCTAGAAATGTTGAGAAACGTTTATTACGTTATAATTTGTCTTGTTGCCAGCTTTAAAATGAGCATCAACAAGGCTGAATCTGAAAATTTTGAATTTCTGGATTTCTGAATATATATTCTGAATTCAAAACTTTTCGAAAACTTTCAAATTCAACCAAACCTAGTCGTGTTTTGGTTCATTTTGAAGTTTTCATTGAGACGAAATGACGTTTGAATTTGAAACTTTAATTTTTTCAATTGACAATTTTTGTTCAATTTTTTCTTTCAATGTCTAAATCGAAAACTTTTATTTGCAAAGTGACAAAAAACTGTTCTAGATTTTCTTTTCATGTTTCCTGAAAAAATCTGTAAGTCATATCTTTTCTGTAAATTAAAAAAAAACAAGATTTTCCAACAAAATCATTTATTCTGAAGCAATTTATTCGGGAAATATGTACACACATGAGTATCATTGCTGAATGGAATGCAACACGAGACAAAGCATACGATTTCTTCAAGATGATTTCAGGAGTACACATTAAAACATAAGAATGTAGGATTGTTTTAAAATTATACATTCAAAAAGTTAAATTTCAAAATCTTCCGTACTTCACATCTCCTTATTATTCACATCCGAATCTCTTCTCTGCTCTCTTTCCGGTTCCTTATCACCGCATTTTCCATCTCCACATTTGACATTTTTACAGTAAAATCCTTCGGTACGATGAAGACCCGGCTCTCCGTTATGTGAAAATTTATCATTGAATGCTCTGGCGACTTGATGACTTTGGTTCTCCAATCGTTCAGTGGTACTTGCACTCGCATTGGCAATTGGATCGATTTTCGGGCCCATATGGACAAGATCCTCTTGCATTTTGCTCATCATTCTTTTTGGGAATTTTGGAACACTGGAAGATTGAGATGTATGAAGTGGAGGGGAAACAAGCTCAATAATTCAAATCAAAAAAACAAGGTTAAGGTAAAAATTACAGTTTGACATAGTGAAAAAAAAACACAGAGAAGAGAGAAGATTCTGAACACCGATCGGTGTCTTTTATACCGACACCAGGACCATAAACAAAATGTCGTAGCAAGTAACACATCAAAAAACGCCCGGAGGCTCTGGAGTCTTCTTTTAGCCATTGGGTTTCCTCACATGTCTCGAAATAGTTGTCAACAGAGAGAGAGAGAGAGAGAGAGAGAGAGAGAGAGAGAGAGAGAGAGAGAGAGAGAGAGAGAGAGATAGAAAATAGAGAGAGAGAGAGAAGGGGGCAGTGAGCACATCTTGTGTTTTTTTTGATAGGTGGTCTGGAGGGAGAAAATATTTGTTTTTCCTGGTTTTCATAATTTTGGTAATAGGATACGATGTTTGTTTTCAATTATTTGAAAACTTGGGGAATCAGAAATGACAAAAAAAAATTTAAAAAAAAGACAAATTTGAGGGTTTTGAATAATAGTAAAAAAATGTGAAAGTTTGTAAATTTTTAATGATTATTAAATTATTAAATTCTGAAATTCTGAAATTTCGAAAGTGTAGAAATATTAAATTGTGGAACTCTGAAATTCTGAAATTCTGCAATTCTGAAATACGGAAATTCTAAAAATCCGAAATTCAGAAATTCTCGGAGGTTCAAAAATAATGATAATGATCACGGAATTTCCTAGAATACCTATTTATGAATATAAGGATTTATTCAAAAATTGAACGGTATTTATTCTCAAAAATCAAAATCTGCTGCTCTGAATTCCTATTTTTGGTGCATCAAACAGACCCATTCCATTTTTTATTCCGATGTTTACTTGTTTTTTGTTGCCTTTGCCTTCTGGTCCTCGGAAATTCTTTTTTGCTCAGTGGTCTCTATCTTCAATATGTTCCGTTTTGTTTTTGTTTACCAGTATCTTGGACATCTTCTAGAATTTTTTTCTTGATGCTCAACGGTTATCATCTCGTATATAAAGATGTTCCGAGCAGCTGTTGGGTTTTCTAAGTTTTTAACTTTTCGGATTCCCGTGAAACATGTGTCTTCCTATTTTTCCAAAATACCTCCGGAGGGCCCTCCTATTACAGGGACCCTTCTAATAGGGTTGGCCTTCTATTACAAGTTTTAGGGCATTTAGAAACACTGAGATTCTCGTTTTATTCCTGAAATCTCTTTTACGTATGTATTAAGTGTATTAAATGGATCTTGTATTACATTAATCTTTTCAGAATTTTAAATTCTATGAATCAGCCGATAAACATGAGCAAAATGAGTGATGACTTTGTCGATCAGCATGCCACGTATCAAATGGATCCGATGGAAGATGCGAATGTAACCGAAAGATTGGAGGGACAAAGTGGAAAAATTTCCAATGCATTCAATGACATGAAAACTGATATATCTGGTGAAAAAGAGCTTCAACGTAAGGAGGGAATGTGCGTGAAGACTGGAATCTGTGGAGGATGTTGTCAAAAAGACAGATGCACCTGCATTCAACCAGAGAGCCGGAGAAGAAATTCGGATGTTCGGAACAAGGAGATGTGAAGAATTGCAGACTGCACAATTCTCTAAATTCTTCGATATTTACATAATTCTGTTTTTATGATTTCGATGCAATAAATGATGATACTCTTTATGATTTGTATTTTTTTTGATGAAAATTTTTGAAATGCTTTGAAATTTGTAGCTTGGTTTGTAGAAAATTCCAGATATAGAAGGCTACAATTTGGAAAATTGAGCTTCCAAAAGGACTGAAACTTTTTTTTTTAAATTTCAGATTTTCAGAATTTCAGAATTTCTAAATTGCAGTATACTCTGAATTTCTGAAACACATTTTTTCAAAGACACGTTCTTTTTTAAGCTTCATTCGATCCTAAAGACCTTAAAAATATTTAATTTCAAAACAGATTTATTTTCAGGCAAAAAAAAATAAAATGTCAAAGAACTAATTGTATTATTCACAGCATCAATCTTTTATCAACAGGCTCCTCATCTCGTTTCGGGTCACAACATTTTTTGCTGCCTTTCTTACAATCACAATTCAAACAAGTGCATTTGTCGCCACAACCACATTTGTCACATTTCTTCTCAGTCACTCCAGCATTCCCAAGAGGGTCCAGCTTGTCTTCAACGATATCGAACGTTCTTTGCATGTGGTCCATTTTTCCAGAATTCTTGAATTTGTTGACTTTGAGTTTCTGGAAAAAAATCCTATATACGTAGAAGAAGTCGAGCCTTAAGAAAATAAAATTTAAGAAATGAAAAGCTAGGCTATTTCTCTGAAACCTAGGACAAAATCCCATTTTATAGAGGAATCTGATGTCATAAAGTGGAAAGCTCAAAGAGCACCATGTGATTTTTAAATTTTTTTGTTCTCTAATCAGTCAACAGGCCACCCGCGAGAGGAGAAAAAACAACAGTGGGTTTATTTTTTGTTTGATGAGATAGACAAAAAAAAACAAAATGACGGGAGGCAAAGTTCTGAAACTACCACTTGTCGAAAATTCGAACAATACTCAATTTTTTTTTGTAAAAATTGGCCTTTTTATAGAAAAAAAAACTCCAGAATCTTCCCTAAAAGCTGTAAACAAAAACAAGAAAAGAAGAAGGGACCACTGACCAATGTATTCAGTTTTTTTGGAAACCAAAAGCCAAAAGAAAAAAAAAAAGTAAAGGAACAGAAATGGATAAATGCGATTGATGTCTCAAATACTTATAGAAATTTCGAGCATCTACAGTACAGGTTCATAAGATATACAAGAAAGTATTTTCCAGTGGATTTATTACCATTTTGGCCATTTTCAGGAGTCTGGTTCTCGGTTATCAAGTTTCTGTTCACTTTGAATATTTTGGACGGTGTGAAAAAGACCAAAGTTAAAAACTTTTCATTTACAGAATTGGAAATTCCTAGTTTTTCAGCTAAATAGCTGAAAAAAGTTCAATAAATTCAGCGAATGCAAAGTTCTGGGTCTGTTTCACATCTTCCAAAATTTTCAAAATGATCGGAAACTTCAAAGGCCGAGCTCCAGAGACGCTGAAAAACTGTCGTTGGCTCTCAAAAATTCATACACCGTAAAACCTCATCTAGAAAAGTCTCCCGAGCTTTTAATTTTGAGCCAATTTTTCTCGGTTCCTGTCGAAGATATCAAAAAGTGGTCAACTGATAAATTGTTTATCATAATATCTAAATTGATTTGTCGGCTGGCCACTTTTTGATATCTTTGACAGTAACCGAGATATATAGACTCAAAATTGACGACTGTTAGGGGCCCTTCAGCTACAGATTTTATGGTATAATTTGGAATCCTGGAAAATTTTTCTGAACAACAAAATCCGAAACATGGTATTCAACAAATTTTATTTACATTTTCAAAAAAAAGTATTTCCGATTTATTATTTACATCGTTTGTGTTGGATCGACATCTGACATTCTTCTCTTATTAACTGGTTGATCCTTATCACAACACTGTCTCTTCTTGCATCCTCTCTGCTCATCGTGGTCCTGAATCGCATCCTTCGTTTCGTTGCGTTGTTGACAATGCTTATGAAGGTTTTTGGGCTTTCCAGTGTCTCGAAGTGGGTCCAAATTGGCTTCGGCAATGTTGCCCATTTGCTCTCGGATTCTGTCCATGTTGTGAAATTTAGTCTGAAAATTGAAGAACTGAATCGAGAAATCGAAATGTCTAGAAAATTGGCGGGTGGAAAAAAGAGCAGCCCCCTGCTCGCTGGGGCTCTTTAATCGAGTGTGGAAATAAAGACAAAAGATTAACTGAACAACAAAAACGATTTCATGGCGAAGCATTCTGCTTTTATAGGAAAAAGGTAAATGATTCCGTTGGGCTGGAACAGTACCCTCAAATTTTTAAAGATTAGATGCTTCCGGAAGATTTTCAAAAAATGTTCCTGAAAGCACAAGATTGGCTTTTCCGATTAAAAAATCCGACAAATTTTCGAAACACATACAAGCGATTGTTTAGATTCTTTCGATTTTAAAGCTCTTGTAAAATATTCAAAAAAAAGGTTTATTGTCAGTCAAGTACAAATAAAATTTTCAAACAAAAAATAAATTGTCATTTACAGCATCAGATTCTTGTCAACAGGCTTCTCATCCCGCTTCTTGTCACAACATTTTTTGCTGTTTTTCTTGCAATCACAGCGCGAACAAATGCATTTGTCACCACAACCACATTTTTCACATCGCTTCTCAGTCACTCCAGCATTTCCGTGAGGATCCAGCTTGTCTTCAACGATATCGAACGTTCTTTGCATGTGGTCCATTTTTCAAAAAAATTTGAACTTGTTGACTTTGAGTTTCTGGAAAAAATTGTTTAATCGAATTTCAAGAAAATAAACATTAAACAATGAAAAGATAGAATATTTCTCGGAAACGTAAAAAATACCGTTTTATAGAGAAATCTGATGTCATAAAGTGGAAAGCTCAAAGAGCAGCATGTAATTTTTCCAATTATTTTTTGTTCTCTAATCAGTCAACAGGTCACTAGTGAGTGGAGAAAAAACAACAGTGGGTTTATTTTATTTTTTTTTTGAAAAAAAAAAAACAAAATGACGAAAGACGACGTTTTGAAATGGCAAATTTTCAAAATTGTGAATGAAATTCTTCTTTTTATAGAAGAAAACTCTCCAGAACTTTCCATAGAAACTGTAAACAATAACAAGGCAACAAGGGACCGCTGACCAATTTTTTTTCTAGAAACCAAAAGCCAACAGAAGATACACACACACAGAGGAACAGAAATGGATAAATTTTAAAATCCTGATTGAATTATGAAAATGTTTTCTAGTTCATGGTAACCAAAAAACACTGGTACAAATGATTGGATGCTAAAATTCTGTTGTTTGGCTCTCAAAAATCCATATACAGTGAAAATAGTAGGCACATCTAACTTTTAAATGTGAGCAAATTTTTCAGTTCCTGGCGAAGATATCAAAAAGTGGACAACTGATAAGATGTTTATCATAATATCACAAACATTTCATTAGTTGATACATTTTTATATCTTTCACAGTAACCGAGATATATAGACTCACAGCCGAGATATATAGACTCGAAGGCTTGTAGGAGCCCTTCAGCTACAGATTTTATGGTATAATTTGGAATCCTGGAAAATTTTTCTGAACAACAAAATCCGAAACATGGTATTCAACAAATTTTATTTACATTTTCAAAAAAAAGTATTTCCGATTTATTATTTACATCTCTTGTGTTGGATTGACATCTGACATTCTTCTCTTATCAACTGGTTGATCATTATCACAACACTGTCCCTTCTTGCATCCTCTCTGCTCTCCGTGGTCCGGAATCGCATCCTTCGTTTCGTTGCGTTGTTGACAATGCTTATGAAGGTCTTCGGGTTTTCCAGTGTCTCGAAGTGGGTCCAAATTGGCTTCGGCAATGTTGCCCATTTGCTCTCGGATTCTGTCCATGTTGTGAAATTTGGTCTGAAAATTCAAGAACTAAACCGAGAAATCGAAAAGTCTAAAAAAATTGGGCTTGGACGCGTGGAAAAAGAGCAGCCCCCTGCTCGCCGGGGCTCTTTAATCGAGTGTGGAAATAAAGATAAAAAAAATTAACTGAACAATAAAAACGATTTCATGGTGAAGCATTCTACTTTTATAGGAAAAAGGTAAATGATTCCGTTGGGCTGGAACATTGATCTTTGAATTGTTTTTGTTCCATAAGGCTATGAATGAAATGGAGAAAAAACAGATGATGGTGTTTATATAGAAAAAATATTTTTGAGTAAACACGACATAGAATTTTCTAGAGTAGCAATTATTTCGAAACCGGGCGGTGTTTTCAGAGGGAGGTAGAAAGCTTTGAAGTTCTAAAAAAGTGTTCCAGAATTTTTTGACTTGTATGAAAATTGGGGAGTATACTGAACAAAGCTAGGGCTTCATTTTTATAATGTTCCGTAAAAATTCAAAAAAGCGAGATAAGCGGTTCCAAAGTAGCACAAACGAATTTCAGTGCTTATCGGGCACTTGCGGCATTTTTTTTGTTACAAACGACATATCCCATCAAATTGGAATTTGAGTTATTTCGAGCGCGGTTCCCAATAAGGGGTTTGGACCCTTGTGTAGGATAGTCTGAAATCTCAATTTTCATATTTTTTAATTTTCAATATTATAAATTTCTGAAGGAACTTTTTCATCAACCAAGCAGATGAAAAACCTCTATTTGGAAAATTATTTTCGTCCCGAACGCAAATTTGAGACCATTTTCGATTTCAGATTTTTTCCCCACATTTCTAGCAACATTCCATTGAACGTAATCAACTCTATACCAGACTTGTAAAATTCCGGGCCAGCCCGCCAAAGCCCGGGCCCGGGCCGGGCCTGGAGAAACTTTCAAGACCCGGGCCCGGCCCGGAAGTCCCGGTATCAGAAATCCTGTATTTTTGAGCCAAATTTTGAACTCTCAATATAATTGTTTTCTTTTTTGTATTGTTGGTCTGTTTGATGAAAAAATCGAAAACTGGAAAAAAAATTTTTTTTGATCGAAAAAAATCACATAAGGGTCCCCCATGTGTTTTTTGAAATTTTCCAAACTTGTGGAATGACGGGCCCGGTCCGGCCCGGCCCTTTACACGTATACTATTCCCAGGTCTTCATTTTATTTTCCATTTTATTCTTTTTTTTCATTTTATTTTTCAATTCGCTAATCTGTAATTTTAATGCTCTTGTTCTTAAAGCTTTTTAGGGCTCCAGTTTTTTTTTTCAGATATCGGTAAACTTTGAATTTCACAATCTCAAGTTGAAGCAGACCACGAAGAGGAAAAAACCAGAAAACCCGAAGACACCGATGAAAAAGACCGAAGATGGACGCCGAAGGAAAACGGAAATTTAAAAAAAAAGAAGAGAAATAGCAAAAAAGTTCACGGAGTTCTCATGAGGCGGCTTGATTGAAATGCTTCAAAAATTTTATTACCTTCGTGAAGATTTTGAAAAAATCCATTTCTCGAAAATGTCGTTTGCACCTCGAAAATGTCGTTTGAAACTTCACTTTTTGAAAATTTTTTAATGTCCGTATTTTAGAATTTTAGAAGTTTAGAATTTCTGAATTCCTGAATTCCCGAATTCCTGAATTCCCGAATTCCTGAATTTCTGCATTTCTGCATTTCCTATTTCCGATTTTTTCAATTTCAGAATTTCAGAATTTCCAAACTTTAAAAAAAGATTCTAAAAATGTGTTACCTTCAGGAAAAACCTTGAATCCTCATTTTCTTGGAGTCGTCTACCTTCCCGTTGTCCTCCTGAATCGCTCACTGGCCGCCTGAATTTTTCAAATTCACTTTTAAAATTGTTTCTAAATTTCCTCACCTTTCATTCTAATCCGTCCAATCTTTTGATCCCACGAAGCCACAAAATCCAAGAAGACTCCTGAAACTTGACCGTTACAAATTTAGTACTGATTTTTCCAGGGCTCTGAGATTTGAGAAAAGATTGCTCTATTTTTTTCAAACTTCACAGATGTCATCAAACTATTTTTGCGTGAATGGCGTTTTTTGATTTTAATTTGAAGTTAAAAAAAAGATTTCGCCTCCCCTAAACACTGTCTCTGCTAAACCGTCAACTTTGAGCTCAATTATCTCGATACCTGTAAAAGATATAAAAAAATTGTCAACTAATAAATTTTTTATCATAATAATACCAATATTTTATCAGTTGACTAATTTTTGATATCTTTTCCAGGAATCGAGATAAAATCTGAAAGTAAGGGGCCCTTCTAATATACGTGCGTTGTGCAAAATGTTAGATAATTTCATCAATTTCATTAAAAATGTTTTAATTTAACTTAATTTATTTTTTCTTTTGTTGATCAAGATATATTATAAAATACAAACGAATAAAAATACTACTTCAAAATATAATTTTAAAAAATATTTTGAATCTAGAGTTTCCAACATTCAAATATCCATAGCTGTATTTACATCTGCCATATTTCCGGTATCAATTGATCCTTCCTTCTTCACACAGCATTTTCCTTTCTTATCATCATCATGAGAAGCTTCTCTTATCTCATTGAATTTTCCACGCAACTTATTGAGCTCTTTTGGTTTTCCTGCATTACGATCGGGATCCAATCTAGCTTTAGAAACATCGTCCATTTGTTTTTGTAGATTTTCCATGACTGAAAATTAGAAAGGTTGTCAATTTTGTGGAAAAAAAACAGTAAATGCTCTGATAGAAGCCCACCCAAACCGTCAACTTCTAGCTAAAATATATTCATTCCGTTAAAGATATCAGTATGTGGTTAACAAAGAAAATGTTTCTGAAATTATGAAAAAATTTTGTCAGTTAACCACTTTTTGATATCTTTCACAGAAAACCAGATAAATTAACTCAAGGTTGACGGTTTGAACATGCTTTTATCAGAGGAAATACGGTGGGAGAAAATGGGAAAAACGGACATTTCTCCTATTTTGTTGAAAACTGATTCTACTTAAAAATGGAGGAAGGGGTGTCAGCAATCTTCGATCAAATAAATAGAGTACTCTCGTCTGGAACAATATTTATTGTCCCATCAGTTGGTCAGAGAACGTAAACCAGACAAAATATCTCTAAAAAAACAAAAATATGTTGACTGAAAAAAAATGATGTGGACAATGTGTGGAGAAGAAACATGAAAAAATATATTTCTCGAAATTTCGCTCAAGTTAGCTCCTCGAGGGGTTGAACTTGCGGTTCCACCATTGAAGGTGTCGCGCGGTCGACCGAGTGGCTTATTGTTTCCGATAGACTTTCAAATTCAGAAAAATAATTTATTCAAAAATATCCACATTTACAGTAACCGGAGAAAAATTAGCAATCAAATTGTCTTGGTTGGCTTAACTTTTCCCTTATCAATTTGCTCATCATCGCTCTTATCGCACTCCTTCTTCTCTTTTTCACATTCTCTTTTCTCTTCAAACTCTCGAATCGCCTTTTTCATTTCCTCCAACTTTCCGGCATACTTTTCAAGTTCTACCGGTTTTCCAGCATTTCTATCCGGGTCGAACTTTGTTTCAGCAATTTCATCCATTTGTCGCAGTATGTTATCCATTTTGGGAGGGGTCTGGAAATTGAAAATCCAAGGAATTTTAAGAAAGGTGAAAAAATGAACAGTGATTACGAATAAATCTTAAAAAAGTGGAAATACTATAATCATATGCTGAGGTCACTTTTTATAGATGCAACTAATGTCATGTGATAAAGAGCTCGTGGAACAGAAAGTGTGATAAGAACTGGTACCTAATTATGAAAACAATTATTCATTAGCTAGTCAACAGTTTGTATTTTTTTAGCATTGAAAACAAATAGAGAATTTGATTAATTATTTATTTGACTTTAAGTTCTCTTGGGTATTTTTAGGCTCCTATACATTGACGGTAGTCAATTTTGTAGTCCAAAAAAGTGGGAAATTTAATAATTTCTATTTCGAACAGAATTTTGCACTTGACACAACGTTTTTTTAAAGTTTCAAATTATCAGTGGGTCCTTTAGAGCTACTTCAGACAAAAGTTCGTTACAAAACAATTTATTCTTTACAAAAAAAAAGTTAATAACACTTATTGACTTCCAGCCTTTCTCTCGGCAATGCGAGCCTCGAATTCAGCCTTCTTCTTGGCAACAAATGCCTGATAAGCAGTTTGGTCTTCTGGAGATTGGGTCTTGATGTAGGCGTCAACTTGTCCAATGAACTCATTGAAAGCTGTACGAGCAGCTTCACGATCAATCTCAACTCCTTCGGCTGGCTTCTGAGAGGCGAAGTCAGTGGCAATCTTCAGAATACCGTCAGCAGCTTGAGAAGAGATTCCGGAGGCTTGCATCTCGGCCTTGGCTTCTTCGGCTGGAAATATTTGATGTTCTGATACACTAGATCTTAAAGTTACCGGTTGGCCATCCTGGTGGAGCGCAGAAAACGGCAAGGGCAAGAGCAGAGAGAGTGACGAAGACCTTGAACATGTTTAGAGAAGAACTAGTAATAGTTGATGCCTTTTTTGGATTTCCCATATCCTTTTATATCATTCTCAAACTGTGACTTCATTAAAAATCGAAATCTGCAATGACTAATTCGCACAATCTCTATTGAACATTTGTGACCGAAAACACAAATCATGCGCGACTCTCGTAAACATTACACACTATCTAGTTTTACACAGAAAGCAGAAGTCACGGTTTTTTGTTCAGAATATAGAATCATTTTTTGAATATAGAATCATCCTTTTTATTGGATTTGGTGTGATACTCAGCCAATGAAAAGAACTGGGCGCAATTCTGACCAAGATTTTCGGAGACCTGTGCTGTCTTCCTTGGCTTTTTCTAACATTTTTTAATTGATAAAAACTACATTTTTATATCTTCCAAGACAATGTTTTTTTTTGAAAAAAAAGATTCATTAAGAAATTCTCAAATCTCCCAAATATACAAAAAAGTTCAAACACAAGGTTTAGGATTTATCTTTCCTGTGCTCTTCTGCTCGCACGACTTTTGACCTCCACAGCATTCCTTCTCCATCACCTTCTCGAAACTTCTGTCCCCATGATCCGGAATGACTTCTTGAATATTGGTGAATTCTTGATCCGTGTTATGAAGTTTCTCCTTATTTTCAGACGAATGCTCTTGACCCATATTCATCGAGTTGTGCAGGTCCATATTGAATTCTGGCTTCTTGTGAAGTTTGTTCATTTTTCGGAAAAGCGGAATATTCTGGAACATGAATATCATTTGAGGAATTGGTGTCGAAAAAAAAGCCTTATAAAGAAAAGCACAAATTTAATGAACAGTCTAGAAGCTTCCTTTTTTAAGAAAACGAAAAAACCAGAAGGAGGAGATGCTTCAAGTCTTGTGGTGCTTTTATGTGTGCATTTTCAGCTGACCACATTTCTATTTTTAAATGATCAAAGAGCATTTTAGTCACTGAAAACAACCCCCTCTAGTTTTCTGATGTTGTATTGTTGTCCAGTTTTTTCGGTAAACAGAAAAAGATTCCCAAATGAGAGACGCAGGAATTTCTTTTGGAAAAATTCGAAAAGTGAAAAATGACAGTTTCACAGACAGTTTTGAAAGAATATCGAGATTAAAATTCAAATTTTTAAAAAAATTAAAAAAAAGCAAATCTCGTTTTTTTCTTATTCAATAATCCTTTGAAATGATTTTTTCAATTTCAGATATAAAAATCTCTGAAACCAAAATTTTCAATTTTTCCCTGAAAATCTGAAAAATTACAGGCTTTCTTTTATCATTTTTGAGGTCCACACGCAAAAACAAAAACAGGGGCCATCGGTGGAGTTTGATGCTGTGACCTTCAGATCCGTAGATTTCAAGGAAAATTCAACTTGACCATTCGAACAAGTTTTTGAAAAATGCTCCAAAAAATTTGAAGGGTTTTTAAGGAGTTTTGGGCGCTTTCGGAAAATTTTCAATGCCTGAAATCTTCTAATTTGATAAATTAGGTAACTGAAATTTTCCTGAAGCACATTATTATTTTGAGGCCATATATCTCATTTCCTGTAGAAGATATCAAAAGGTGGTCAACTGATAAAATGTTTGTCATAAAATCAAAAACATTTTGTCAGTCGGTAATTTTTTGATATCTCTCGGAGAGACCGAGATACATTGGTACGAAGTTGAAAGCTAATTCTATCAGTGTTTACGGTATTCTGACACAGTTCGAAACTTTTCGAATTTTCAAAAATAGGTAATTTCGATTATACAGGTTTATTTAGACACAGAGATTATATACAAAATTATTCACATCATGATTACAATAAAAAGTGTTGAGCAATATCTTCAGGTCGCATGGAATATATTCACATTTCCTTGTTTCTGACATCCGATTCTCTTCTCTTGTCCATTGGCTCATCTTCCATCTTATCACAACGGTTTCCTTGCTTGCACTGTCCTTTGTCTCCACAGGATCCGCCTTTAGTTTCATTCTTTCCACCACATTTACTATGGACTCCTCCAAAATGCTTATCCTGCTGCCCACCAAAACGCATGTCATCAATTTTCTTTTGATCTTCCATGGTGAATTCCTTGTGCGAATCAAGATTTTTGTCCATTTTAGCTTTTTGGTAGCTTCTGAAATTCAAGAGTAATGAAGTAAGATTCAGAAAACTTTAGACAAAAGGAAACGAAAAATCTGATTGCTGTGAAAGTAAAAGCAGCGATGGCTTATATAGAACTCTCTGATCATAGTTCAGACAGCAAATCAATCCAATCTAAGACACCAAAAAAGTAACAGCACAATAAATTTTGCGTCACTCGAAAACAGTGATCCTAGACATAAAGGTTCACAGTTCTGTTTGTTTTTCCTTTCAAACAAGAGGCCAGGGAACGTTTCATAACAGTATGACGGGTGATTGATACTCTAATAAGTTAACTACTGCCATCTAATTCGCTGTGCACAGAAAATTGGAAGCTTCCATTAAACCTGTAATAGAAGGGCACCCACACTGTCAAGTTTGAGCTCGACTATCTCGGTTCCACCGAGAGATATGAAAAGTTTCCCAACATAAAAATGTTTATCGTTATATCAGAAGTCTTTTGTCAGTTGACACATTTTTGATAGCTCACATTGGGACTGAGAAAACTGACTTGACAGTATGGGTTTTTTAAATTCAGGTTTCACGGTATTTTGGTTCAATCCGAAATTTTTCAAATTAATAAGTTGCCATACAGGTTTATTCAAACACAAAAATTGTATACAAAACTATTGACATCATGGTTACAATAAAAAGTGCTGAGCAATATCTTCAGGTCGCATGGAATATATTCACATCTCCTTGTTTCTGACATCCGATTCTCTTCTCTTGTCCATTGGCTCATCTTCCATCTTATCACAACGTTTTGCTTCCTTGCTCAGTCCTTTGGGTCCACAAGATCCACTTTTGGTTTCATTCTTTCCTCCACATTGACTATCAATTCCTCCGAAATGCTTATCCTGCTGTAAACCAGAATGCAATTCATCAATTTTCTTTCGATGGTCTATAGTGTAATCTTCTTGCGAATCAAGATTTTTGTCCATTTTAGGTTGGCTGGTTGATTTTGTAGCTTCTGAAGTTCGAGATAATTAACGAAGCAAGATTCAGAAAACTTTAGACAAAAGGAAAAGAAAAACGGATTGCTGTGAAAGTAAAAGAAGCAATGGCTTATATAGAACTGTCTGATCATAGCTCAGACAGCATATCACACCAATCTAAGACACCAAAAAAGTAACAGCACAACAAATTTGGCGTCACTGGAAAACAGTGATCCTAGACATGAAGGTTCACTGTTCTGTTTGTTTCCCCTTCCACACAAACCACCAGGAAATTTTTCATAACATTAAGACGTGTGACTGATGCTCTGATAACTTAACTGTTATCCTGTAATTCTGCTTTTCTAGCCATAGTTACAGCCAATCAAACATCCCAAAACCGACCGCGGAGAAAAAAAATTAGGCTCCGCCCCTGTTGCTGTGGTCGCTAATCATAATATCACAAATGTTTTGGCAGTTGATAATTTTTTATACCTCTTAAAGGAACCGAGATACATCGGTTCAAAGTTGAAAGCTAATTGGTCATTCTATTAAGTTTTTTACGGTATCCTAATTCAGTCCGCAACTTTTCGAATTTTCAAAAATAGGCAATTTCAATTATTTAAACATATTTATTTAAAAAAAAACGATTATACAAAATTATTGACATCATGGTTACAATAAAAAGTGCTGAGCAATATCTTCAGGTCGCATGGAATATATTCACATTTCCTTGTTTCTGACATCCGATTCTCTTCTCTTGTCCATTGGCTCATCTTCCATCTTATCACAACGGTTTCCTTCCTTGCACTGTCCTTTGTCTCCACAGGATCCACTTTTGATTTCATTCTTTCCTCCACATTGACTATCGATTCCTCCAAAATGCTTATCCTGCTGTCCACCGAAGTGCATATCGTCCGTTTTCTTTTGATGGTCCATGTTGGATTCCTTGTGCAAATCAAGATTTCTGTCCATTTTAGGTTGGTTGGTAGCTTCTGAAATTTAAGATGATTTATGAAAAACTTTAGGCAAGATTCAGAAGTGAAAATAGACAAAAGAAAAAGGGGAAAATGATTGATGGGAAAGAAAGAAAAGTACTGACTTTTATATGACTATTTATTGTTTCTTCAGCACTGTCTGATCATAGCTCAGACAGCAAAACTCCAATCTAAGACACCAAAAAAGTCAGGAAAACAGTTATCCTAGACATCAATACTAAAAAGTTCACAGTTCTGTTTGTTTTCCCAAGAGACCACGGAATCTGCCATAACACTATGACGGGTGATGGTTGCTCTGATAATTGAAATCATATGATTTTGTGTGACAATCAGAAGCCATAAAACCTGTAATAGAAGGGCCCCAGACTTTTAACTTTGATCTCAATTATCTCGGTACCTGTCCAAGATATTAAAAAGTTGTCAACTGATACATCTTTACTATTAACAATCACCAAATTCTGTGTGTGTGTGTGTGCGTGTGTGTGTGTGTGTCCGTTTGTTCCCGTAACGTCTACCCTAGCGAAGTCCCCAGTCGACCAAAATTTCTCAAATTTTCACAGACAATCCGAAATAGCAGCGAGATAATGCCCGGACTTCCCGTTTTTCAAAACGTTGATTTTGAAGCCTTCTGGAGACGTTCCTTGGTTTCACCACAGTAAAAAAAGGGTGGTAGAACTTCCTCCTGGGAAGAGAGGACGAGGGCGAGAGGGGGAGGAAAGTGGGAAAGTGTATGCGCCGTCTCCACCACCTTCGCTTTGAGGCCCAATGGTATAGTGGTTAGCGAGCTAAGCTTTTGCCCACGCTATGAGGGTTCGTGTCCTACGCGTGGTATCTATTTTTTTGTGTTTTTTACAGAACTCAAAAATGAGTAAGAATATGTGAAAATGATTTTCTCATTAGTTTGAGTGTAATGGTAAAACAAAATTTCAAAGTTTCTTAATTTAATTACTTTTAAGTCAGAAGCATATTTTAGCTGCATTTGTCCGAATGCCTTGAAACTTTGAAAAAGCCAGCGCATACAACGAAAATATTAATCAAAGCTAAGCAAGAATAAAACGTTTTCTAGATATTTTGCCTAGAACTCCAATTAGAATAGCTCGGATTTCATAAACTCGGCTTCCCTAAACTTTCCCACAAAGTTTTTGTTGTCTCATCTTCTTTAAGCTGTAGGCCAGAAGACTTTGAATACAGGGCCCAAAGCGCTGAAACTGAGAACGTTCGAAAATTAGCTCTCTGGCATTCTAAACTGGAATTTTCGAATTTCCGAATTCAGTGTTTTGGTGTTCTGAAGTTCCGTTGCTGACTCTCTGAATTAACGAGTTTCTCGAATTTGTCTATTTTAGAGCACTCAATTTGAAAATACGGGAATGAGAAATTCAAATGTTTGAAAAAACTTCATCTTCTAATTTTCCTCAGTATTAAAATTTACACTTTTTAGATGAAGCCAGGAGATTGTAGCCGCCGATAGGCGATAGGCGGCGGAAATCGACTGGTTGTTTATCATCATATCACGAACATTTTATTAGTTTACACATTTCGATATCTTGCATAGGAATTGAGATAACTGAGCTCAAAAACAATATGGGGTCCTTTCGATTACAGGTTTTATGGTCCCCATTTTCAGATTTATGCATAACTGACATCGAAAAGAATGAAAAAATTGAACTAGCTCATAAAGTAACAATGTATTTTGGGGTCATCGTTTAATTCCGTCTACAATATCACCGACATCGAAATACTCAAACAAAAAAGTCTTTGAATAGAAAAAAATATTTTTGGAATTCTTTGGAATTTCTTAAAGTTCTAAATGTTTATTTTTCAAAATTTGGAAAACGTTTCTCATTTATCAATTTGAAATTTGGAAAACGTTTCTCATTTATAGTTTCAGAATTTTCTTTAATTTTACGATTTTTCAAAAAAAAAGGAATTTTAGAAAATCTCTGAACTTTTGATATTTGGAACATTCAACATTTTTTTTAGAAATTTCGAATTTAAATTGTTCCCTTTTCCAGTTTTTTTTTCTATTTTTCTGATTTCACAAAATTCATATTTAGAGAACACCTGAATTTCGGAAATTCTTAATTTTTGAACTTTTTGACTTTAACAATAAGTATAGAAACAATTTTTTAAAATGTTTTCCAAAAAAAAAGAGAAAAATCGAAAAAAACTAGTAAGTAAGTCGCGAGTAAGGAAAAAGTTTTTCGAAAACTTGTTATTCGAATTGACACAGTCCAGTTGAGCGCGTTTGCTGACAAACAGATTTGTTAGACAAAAGAACACTGTCGAACCTTCGAATTAGAGTTTTTTGAGTTTTATTTCACATCTTTTTGGAATTTTTTTATATCGATAACGGCATAAACGATTTCTTTTCCCGTAAAACCTGTAACAGGAGGGCTATCTTTTAACTTTGAGCGAATTTTTCTTGGTCCTTTTGATATATACCAAAAAGTTAACAACTGGTGAATTGTTTATCATATTATCAAAAATATTTTGTCAGTTGACACATTTTTGATATCATGCGCCGGAATTAAGATAATTGTGCTCAAACTTGACACGTTGAGGGCTTCCTATTTCAGGTTTTACGGTATTCTAGTTCGGTTCGAAACTTTTCAAATTAAGAATTGCATTTATACAGGTTTATTTAGACACAAAGATTATATACAAAATTATTCACATCAGGATTAGAATAAAAATTGCTGAGCAATATCTTCAGGTCGCATGGAATAGATTCACATCTCCTTGTTTCTGATATCCGATTCTCTTCTCTTGTCCATTGGCTCATCTTCCATCTTATCACAACGTTTAGCATCCTTGCACTGTCCTCCTCCTTGAGTTGGACATCCTCCTCCAATCTTCATCTCATTCTTCTTCTCAAATTTGTTCTTCTCACACTGGCCACGAGATTTTCCTTCACAATGTGATTCTCCCTCGCCTTGATGCTCGAAGTGGATATCCTCTCGATTCTTGAGCTTGTCAATATCAGATTCCTGGTGATAGTCGAGATCCTTGTCCATTTTGGTTTCGTTGGGTTGTTGAATTTGTTCTGAAAAATCAAAAAGTTACAAAAAATCATAAAATGGAATAGAAATAAGAAAATGAAACTGATGCCTTCCTAAAACTCCGTTGGGTCTTATATACCAAGTTCTTATCATTATGTGACCATAGCTCAATCAACACCACTCTTTAAAAATAAGAAAACACAAAAAAGTCAATAATACCTCCTGTTATCCAGACGTATTTACTGAAAAAATCACAGTTCTCCCATGTGGTTTTTACAGGGCCATATGGCCTGGAAGGGGGAAAAAGTGAAAGGGAATCACATTTTACACTATTTTTGAATAGAAACTTCTAGAAATTTCCCCAATTTGTTTATACAAGGATATTACTCTGGTCATATTTAGATGCTCGTTGCGACCGAAAATTCGAGAGTGGGCGGAGCTTAGGTGCAATAACGAAATTCTTAATGGAGTATGTTTCTTTCCAGATAGGCCCCGCACATTTTCGACGTTTGGGAAGCTCAAAAAAATTTAAAAATCAAACATCTCAAAGATGGATGTTTCCAGAAAAAATATTTCAGAATTTTCGGAAACTTTCGGTTTCAGGAATTTCAGACAATTTCAACTTTCAGAAAATTCAGAGAATTTCAAACTTTTAAAAGATTCTTATTTCAGAAAATTCAGAAAATTTCAAACTTAAAAATTTTAGAAAATGTTGTATTTTTGAAATTTCTGAAAGTTTGAAAAACATTTTTGGACTTTTACAAAGTTTCAAACTTGAGAAATTTCGGAAATTTGAAAATATCAAAAATTTTAGAAAATTTACGGCATTTTTCCTCCTAATGAAAAATATGCCGTTTGTGACCAAAACAGCGCCGAAAATGCCAAAATTAGCCCTGAAATGCCACTTCAAATCCGCGTATCTCGCATGTTTGAATTCGTATAAAAAAGTTGTCAATTACAAAAATGAAGCACTAGTTTTGTTTAGAACGCTCTGTTCAGCCGGATCGAAAAAATCTAGACCACTTTTTAAAGTGTTCAAAAATAATAATGTGTGTAAGTATTTGCAGTAGTAGATGCCACCATATCGTTCACTTCGAGCTCAATTATCTCGGTTTCTGTAAAAGATATCCAAAACTTGTCAACTGATAAATTATTAACCATAGTATCATCAAAATTTTATCAGTTGATAGATTTTTATATTTCTTATTGGAAATAATTGAGTTCGAAATTCGCGTATAGGGCTTCTATTGGAAACGTTTTTTTCCGAGATATCGTCTCCGAGAATTTAAAATCATTTTTCAAAAACGGTCAAATTCAAAATTACATTTATTACATTATTTACAATTTATTTACAACAAACAATTTTCACATATTCAAAACAAAAAAGTCTCATCGAGAAAGTCATCATTGAATAGTCTTCGTAGCATTTCCTTATTTCCAGATTCCGAATTTTCTCTTCTTCTCGATTCCGGCTCATTGTGCATGCTTCTTTTGTCGTTCTTCGATTTATCATCATTCAGTCGCGAACTTTCAGATTCTTCAAGATCCAATTTCCGACTAGTCATCATCGGAAGCTTAGAACGCATTTCAAAATCACGAAGGTCTTCTCGAGTGCCCATTTTGCAAATTTTCTGAAAAATTAACTATTTCAAAATTACAAATTAATGATCGAAATAGATCAAAAAACTTGAAAAGAATGATAAATTTCTAAAAAATCGACCATTTTTTATACAAAAAAAAATGTTTCTTATCACTTGAAAAAGTTGAAGTTTCAGATGCAAACAAAAATAGAAGGCTATAACAGAAACGAAATAACAAAAAGTCTAAAAATAGTCAACTTGTGACCTAGTAAATTATTTTCAGTCATATGGACTCACGTGCTGTTTTACTTTTAGGTCTAGAATATTCCAAAAAAAGTGAAACTAGGAAATTTAGAGAAAATTGAGTTTGTTTTTCAAGAATCCGGAATAAAAAATTACAGAAATCCAGATTCCGGACATCTCTGCTACGCACAGCTTTGCTATTGCATTACCGGTCAAAAAGATATACAAAAACGTATTTTTCAGTTGATATTCGGTCATTTTCAGGAGTCTGAAAATTTTCCGGTCACTTCAGAAATGGCTAAATTGCTAAAGAACTTGGAACTTTCGAAAAATTTGATAAACGCAAAGTTGTTCATCAAATCTGTTTTACACCTTCCAAAATTCTCAAAGTGATCGGAAAATTGACAGCCGAGACTTCTGAAAATACGTCTTCTGGTGAACCGGTACTGTATGTGCGGGATCCGGAATAAATTTTTTCGGGATATCCGGATTCTAGAAATTTCTGATATGCACAATTATAGGTCTGCTCAAAACCTGAAATATATATTTTTTTTTTGGAAAAAATGCATTTGAGCTGGCTTTCAGGATTCAGGATTTTTGATTTTGGGTTCTCGAAATATTCTTTTGCTCTTCTTATTCCCAAAACTAGCCTTGAATTCTGAATTTCGCAATAAACCTTAGTGGTTCTGATCCAAAAAAAAAACATCTCAAAATACGTAAAAAAGTTTATTTAAATAAAAATATAATACAACTTTACAATAAAATACATGGCCAGCAGAATCATCAACATCAGCTGAGCAATGGTTTTATTTTCTCCAGAACTCAGTCACATTTCCTTATTTCTGACATCCGATTCTCTTCTCTTATCCATTGGCTCCTCATCTTTATCACAACGATTTCCATCATCCATGCATTGTCTCTTTTCTCCGCATTTTTCATTGTCTTTCATCTCATCGAAATTTTTTCCACAGAATTTATCAGATTTTCCACCAAACTCATACTTTCTGGTCTTCATCGAATCGAGATGATCCTGATCAGATCTCATTTGAGAATCACGAAGATCCTCCATTTTGCTCATTCGGTTCATTTTCGGTATTGTAGTTCTGGAACAAAAAATTGGAATTCGAAAAGCCAAAAAAAAGGAAGTCAAAACTGATGAAAAAGCTCAGACATCTAGCTGCTTTATACGCTAGACTTTAACCAAAACAACACATTTTTAAGTCTCAAAAAACACAATAACAAAAAATGGAGGTCTCAAAAATTACCCACTGAAAATCGTCATCCACTTTTTTTGGTAAACAAGAAAAAATAGGAAATAGAGAAGGAGACGAAAAAAATAGGTCGCGAAAGTAAATATGAAAATTGGGAGACAAAAAGAATCCTAAAATTGCAGAATTTCAGAATCTCGAAAGGTCAGAATTTCAGAATTTCAGAATAAAAAATTTCAGAATCTTACAATTAGAATCTTAAAATTTTAGAATCTTAGAATCTTAAAATCTTAGAAGCTTAAAATCTTAGAATCTTAGAATCTTAGAATCTTAGAATCTCAGAATCTCAGACAAGGGGTACCAACTATGCTCCGCCCACTAATGCATAGTGACGCGCGGAACCCGCGAGATGTCGGTACATGTGCAGAGTGACCCTCCTTCTCCCACTAATAATTCATTAAATACTTGAGTACAGGGCCTTTCACAAGACCCGATGTACAATTTTTGGAGACCCTGTCCTCTCTCGGGCAGGGTTAAAGATAAGAATGAACTCTATTAAAAGGGCATGTTCTATGTATTAGAAACATTTCATGATTCGAAAAATGTTTTCGAAATCTCCGAAAAGAGTTTCTAGGCTCTCTCAGAATCTTACTTTCCCTAAATTCGACAATTCTCAAATAGCATTTTTTATTACAAATTCATTCAAAACGCTTATTATATATGACCTTATTTTAAGACACAATTGTATTTACAAAGATACAATAGAATAATAAATTTAAAATAAAAACTGCTGAGCAATGTATTCAGGATCCATGGTTTGCGTTCACATTTCCTTATTTCTGACATCAGATTCTCTTCTCTTATCCATCGACTCCTCATCATGATCCTCATGATCCATGTCCTTCTTATTCCTCTCTCCACATCCTCCTTCATTCAACATTCTATCCACATCATGTCTCATTTCATCAAATTTCTCGTGGATATTGGCATAATTTGGAGGCTCCTGACCAGATTTGTCCTTTTTGACATGCTCCATATCAATATCCTTCTTGTCCATTTTGTTCATACGATCCATTTTTGACGTTAGATTCTGAAAAAAAAAAGAATTGAGATAGAGCGCACCCACACTGTAAACTTCGAGCTCAATTATCTCGATTCCTGTGAAAGATATCAAAAACTTGTCAACTGAAAAAATGTTTATCGTAGTATCACAAACATTTTATTAATTCACAATATTTGATATCTTTCCCAGGAATCAAAATAATTGAGTTCAAAGGAAATACATCACTAAAAAAAAGAAAAAAGAAGAAGCTAACTTTCAAAAAACTAAATGATTGCTTGTATCTTTCCCTGGATTATATACATTTTTAATGTCTTGTGATCATCAGAGCGCGTTTGCCAAACAAACAAAAAACAAGAAATTGATGTCAGATTTTCTTGTCTCCTGATTTTTACAAGTCGTGTGTTTACAGTTTCATTCTTGTTTTTTTTGAATGAGTCAAAAGTCCGAAAAGTTGTTTTGTATGTTTTTAAACATGTAGGTCATGCATAAATGGAATGACGACAGTTTCAGGATTAATTTCAGATCTTTAGAAATGTTAAAAAAAGGTATTTAAAATATTTACAAAATTTTAAAACCAGTTTTCAAAACGATGAAAAAAATCCGAGCAAGTTAAAGCCTGTAATAGAAGACCTTGTTTGAGCTATTTTTTCTTGATTCCGATGAGAGGTATGAAAATTTTGTCAACTAATAAAACGTTAAACATTTTATCAGTTGGCAATTTTTTGATATTTTAGACAGGAGCAGAGATAAATTAGCTCAAAGTTAAAAATGAGGGGGCCCTTCTATTACAGGCTTTCAAAAAAGAACTGAAAAAGGGAAAATCCAGACTTCACAAATAGAACGTTCCGAACATTGCAAAACCAGAGATTTCATAAAAATTCCAATGTAGGTAGGGCCCTTCTATTGCAGGTTTAACGGTATGTAATCAAAAGGATGGAAAAATTTCGGTCAATTCGAATTTTAAAATTTGAATGATAAGGAAACATTCCACTTCTCAAATGAGAAAACATGTAACGTACCAATGGTACGGTACCACGCAAGAAAATCTAATTTATGATCTTTAATACGTATATCAGTCAATTTTAAGAGTTCGAAAATTTTGGTAACAACTTTTGAATTAATCTGAAAATCTCAGAATATACTATTCAAAAATAGACCTTTTATGTGTCTGACAACTTTTTAAAAAAATGTTGAACTTCCAATTTTAGAAAACTATCTGCCTACGCTGACCTTTTATTCCATTCTCTAAACTCAAGGAGTTTGGAATGGAATAGAATGATTCTCCCAATTTTTAACTTTGAGCTCATTTATCTCATTTTCCGTAAAACATATCAAAAAGTGGTAAACTAACAAAATGTTTATCTTAATATCGCCAATATTTTAACTGTTGACTGCTTTTTGATATCTTGCATAGGAATTGAGATAAATTGGTTCAAACAGTTATTCTATTGTTTATAGCATTTTCAAAAAGACATCCAATTCGGTTATATCTGAGTTTATTCAAATACAAAAATTAATTTATAGAGAAATATACAAAACTTATGAAATACAATTAATTTACAATAAAAACTGCTGGGCGATAAATTCAGGATCCATAGAGTCTGTTCACATTTCCTTATTTCTGACATCCGATTCTCTTCTCTTGTCCATCGGTTCCTCATCACAGCACATGTCCTTTTTCTTCTCACAACATTTTCCTTCTTGTTGCATTCTTGGCATATCCTTCTTCAAATCGTCAAATCTTCCGAAATGGGTATCCAATTGCTCAGGTTTACGGTCCACACGGAATTTGTCCATTTTTGGGTCGTGATCGATGTCAAAGTCCTTGTTGTCCATTTTGTTCATACGATCCATTTTTTTGAAATTGGGTTTGTTAGCTTCTGGAAAACAAAATATAAAAAAATTCACAAAAAAAAGGAGAACAAAAATAATGAACTGTAAAACTCAATGATGACTTCTCTTTCTGAAAACCCTGTATTTATATAGTCGAGTACCTTGATCAGAGCTCAGAAAAACACCTTCCAAATAAACAAACACGTCAGTTTCTAAAAAAGTCTTACTGTAAAAAAAACCTTTTCTGGTCATAAAGGAGTAAACAAAAAACATCAACTGAAATTTTGAAGATTAAAATAGCGTAAAACCTGTATTAGAAGGGCCCCTTTAATAGAAGAGCCATCCTAATAGAAAGGCTTTCCAAGAGTGGCTTGGAAAAATAGAAGGGCCGCTTGTAATAAAAGGGCCCCCGTAATAGAAGGGTGAAATTACCACCCTAACTTCAAAATTTTGAGACGAATTATCTCGGTTC
>NC_013488.2:15316210-15317771 GCF_000004555.2 Caenorhabditis briggsae | reverse complement strand
AGACGAATTATCTCGGTTCTTATTGGAGCTATCAAAAACTGGTCAACTGATAAAATATTAATTCTATTATGATGAACATATTACAAGTTGACTACTTTTTGATATCGTTTACAGGAAATGAGACAAATTGTATCAAAGTTGACGGTTTCTGGTACCCCTTTTTGATGCCCTTTGTACAGTGCCAAAAATTTAGAGCATTTTTTTCCAATAAATTGCGTGGAAGATCCGATACGTGGAAAATTCGCATACGTGGAAGATTCGATGAGATAAGAGAAGCTTTTTAAGCACTTGAAACCAAAGATAAAAAGAATTGAATTGTCTTTATTCTACGCACTCGTATTTATACAAGAGGGTTCATTTGCTTTATTTTTTTTTGGTTCTTTTTTCTAGAATTTTTTTGAGACCAGAATATTGTTTTCAAAAGACATTTGCTTCCGAGTGGAATTGAACCCTGGATGCTGAGATTGGGATTCAACTGCTTTACCCACTTTATTAGTCAGGGCTACGTGAATTATACTATCAGACGATTATTATATATTCAAGTTTTTTTGAAGACGAAAAAAAACACTTTTGAGGAACTAACGCGTGAAGAAACATTCTGCTTTTCAACAGTCTGCTTTTCAAGGACTGAGCCTACTTTTTTAGGACTGAGGCTACTTTTTGAGGGCTGAGCCTTCTTTTAAAGCGCTGATTGACTTCTAGGATACTTTTTTCTAACTAAGCCTAGTTTTTAGGTCTGCTTTTCAAGGGCTGAGTCTGTTTTTTGGCGACTGGAAATACTTCTTATAGCAAATATAACTTCCAGGGGTAGATTTGTAATCGCGTAAAAATCCAAAATTGAATTTTTCGAATTTCCGAATTCTATACTTTTTAAATTTCAAATTTCAGAGGCCGTATGCAAGAAAGTGAAAAACAGACGGAAAACAGTTTTCCGAAAAACGAATTACCGGAAAATGACGATTTCGGTATGCAAGAAAATGTTCGTTTTCCGGAAAACCATTTTCCAGGCGTTTTCTTTTCCGAAATCGTTTTCCGACTTCGGAGGTCGGAAAATGGAGAGGAAAATGATTTTCGCGAACAGAAAAAAGGGTTAATATCGGCGAATTTCTCGAAATCTCGTTGTTTTTTTGAAGCAGATGTATGAAACAAAACATTTTTAGAAATTAAGTTAATTTTAGTGTCTTGAGAGCAAATTTTTCGAAATTTTCAAAATGGCTTAGTTGGCTGCATCAGTCTAAAAAAATAATATAAAATTCAAAGGAAACATACCGTAAACTCCCTATATAGAAACCCTGGCTCCAAAATTTTATAAAGAGTTAATACTGCTCCCTCAAGTAACTCCGTTGTTAGATATTTTGCGAAATTTTGAAAAAAAACAGAAAAATTCGGAAATATGAAAAAAATGAACTTTGTTAACAAAAAAGAATTTTAAATCGCCAACTTGAGTTATTTTTTGAAATTCCCGCCTTTTTTTCCGAGTTCTCGGCTTTGTACATTTTTTGAGGTTCTAAAATTTTAAAAATTTTAAAAATTTCCGAAATTTTTTAATTTTTGTAATTTT
>NC_013488.2:15287058-15315762 GCF_000004555.2 Caenorhabditis briggsae | reverse complement strand
CTTTGAGCCTATATATCTCACTTCTTTTGAAAGGTATCAAAAAGTGGTTAACTAGTAAAATGTTTATCAGGATATCAGCAACATTTTACTAATTAGCCACTTTTTGATATCTTTCACAGAAAATGAGATATATAGGCTCAAAGTGGACGATCCGGGTGTCGTTCTATTAGAGGTTTTACGGTATTTAAATATGTGTTTATTAGGGCAATGTAAAGTTTGATCAATTTTCCTTATAGTGAACTATAACTCATGAGTTATGTAACTTTTTGAGGAGTCATTTTCCAGCTCACGGTTCCATTGTATTTCCCTTTTCACTCTGAAACTATCATCTGCCGAGTTGATTGATGAAATATCAATTCCTACAAGCTCCAAAAATCATAAATTAACCAATATTTTACAATTTTCACTCAATTATGATGAAGACAGGGTCAGATTTAGATAGAAAAATAGCTCCTGAAAACATTCCACTCAAAAGAAATTTCACCAATATTTATAATTGTCACTTTTATCAGTCTTCCGAACACTGTATTATGTATTGATAGGTTTAACTTGGTGAAAACTCGAAATTATCAATTTTCGGGCTAACAATATCACTGATGTATATCCCGACACCGGAAATACGCCAACATTTTCCGGAAAATAGAGGCTGGAAAACGATCATTTACCGGAAAATGTTTTCCGTTTCGTTTTCCGCTCCTTGCATACGGAAAACGGCATTTTCCGGAAAACGCGTTTTCCAAGGAAAACATTTTCCAAAGAAAACGGTTTTCTGGAAAATCATTCTTCTCTGAGGCCGTATGCAGTTCTCTAATTTCTGAGTATCTGAAATTCTGAACTTTCCAGTTTCCGCATTTCTTAATTTTCGAATTTACGAATTTCTGAATTTCTGAATTTCTGAATTTCTGAATTTCTGAATTTTCGAATTTACGAATTTACGAATTTCTGAATTTCTGAATTTCTGAATTTCTGAATTTCTGAATTTCTGAATTTCTGAATTTCTGAATTTCTGAATTTCTGAATTTCTGAATTTCTGAATTTCTGAATTTCTGAATTTCTGAATTTCTGAATTTCTGAATTTCTGAATTTCTGAATTTCTGAATTTCTGAATTTCTGAATTTCTGAATTTCTGAATTTCTGAATTTCTGAATTTCTGAATTTCTGAATTTCTGAATTTCTGAATTTCTGAATTTCTGAATTTCTGAATTTCTGAATTTCTGAATTTCTGAATTTCTGAATTTCTGAATTTCTGAATTTCTGAATTTCTGAATTTCTGAATTTCTGAATTTCTGAATATTTGAATATTTGAATATTTGAATTTCTGAATATTTGAATATTTGAATTTCTGAATATTTGAATATTTGAATATTTGAATTTCTGAATTTCTGAATTTCCGAATTCCGAATTCCTCAATTCCCGAATTTCTATATTTCCGAGTTTCTACATTTTCGAATTTCCGAATTTCTATATTTCCGAGTTTCTACATTTTCGAATTTCCGAATTTCTATATTTCCGAGTTTCTACATTTTCAAATTTCTGAATTTCTGAATTTTTTACTTCTGACTTCTGAACTTCCGATACAGATAAATATTTAATATAATCACATCAAAAAATTTCAAAAAAAGTTATATCCAAAAAAAGAAACAAATTAACTTTAATAATGCCTCTTAATTCCTTCTTTTTCGCATTTTTTATTCATTTCACATCGCTTTTCTCGATCTTCTCTTCCCGCAACTTGTTGTTTCATATCATTGAACGCATTGGAAATTTTTCCAGATTGTTGGTCCAGCTTTTCAGTTTTGTTCGCATCTTCCATTGGGTCCATTTGTGGTCCAGAGTGAGAATCGTTGAAATTCTCTTCCATGCTGTTCATATGGCTCATTTTGTCTGAAAAGTTTGGATTTTTTTGGATTTAAAGGCATTTTTATAAAGTAAAAAAAAACAATAGAAGAAAATTAAGTTTCTAATATGATAATCAAATCAGAACATTTTATATACCGTTGTTCTAAATTTTCTTGATCACCAATCACCTTTTTTCCTGACCACAGCTCACATAAAGTATCACAAATTGATATAAAACAACAAAAAATAGAAAAAATACCGATTCTCTGGAATGTTCTGGTGATTTTCACATGCATTTCACATTTTTCTGTCAACAAAAAAAGAAAAGAGGGAATTAAAAGACGCAGAGAAAAAGACAAGTGTGTGTGTGTGTGATTTTGAAATAGTAATGAAAATATAACAAAAAAGTGACGACAGATTTTTCAGGTGTTCCAAGGGGAAAACGAAAAACATGTTGACTGGCTTCGGGGGTTTAGAACGTCTTTGATAGCGATTTTCAGAGTTAAAAAATTCAATTTCAGAATCCCAAAATCTCAAATTTTCAGAATCTGAGAATCTGAAAATCTCAGAATCTCAGAAACTCAGAATCTCAGAATCTCAGCATACCAGAACCTCGGAATCTCAAAATTTCAGAATCTCAGGATCTCAGAATCTCAGAACCACAGAATTTCAAAATTTCAGAATCTCACAATTTCAGAATCTCAGAATCTCAATATTTCACAATTTCAGAACCTCGAAACCTCAGAATTTCAGAATCTCCGATTCTCAGAATCTCATAATTTCAAAATCTCAGAATTTATTTGAATTTTTGAATTTTTGAATTTCAAAATCATATTTTAGAAATTCAAAATCAGAATCTCAAATTTTCAGAACTAGGATTTTTAAGTTTCCTTTTAAAGGTTCTATCTTGTTAAAAATTACAAAAATTAAAAAATTTCGGAAATTTTTAAAATTTTTAAAATTTTAGAACCTCAAAAAATGTACAAAGCCGAGAACTCGGAAAAAAAGGCGGGAATTTCAAAAAATAACTCAAGTTGGCGATTTAAAATTCTTTTTTGTTAACAAAGTTCATTTTTTTCATATTTCCGAATTTTTCTGTTTTTTTTCAAAATTTCGCAAAATATCTAACAACGGAGTTACTTGAGGGAGCAGTTTTAACTTTTTTTAAAATTTTGGGAGCAGATAGAAGAGCTTATGTGGATTCCAAATCTGTTAAAAAAATCAGCAAAATGCTCACGTGAGCTGAGTTATGACCTAGAAAAGTTTCCCTATGATTAAGCAATTTCTCGTGAAATTTTTTTCACGGAATATTGTATTTCTTTTAAAACAATAGATTTCAATCAGCAGTGTGGTAAAGTGGTAAAATGGCAAGTTCAGAGGAGGAAGGTTGTAGGTTCGATTCTCCCTACCCCAAAAATTTTGCAACATTTTTTTTGTTTCATTTTAAGCTGTCATAACTGGCTCTGGAATAAAATTAACGCAATCTAAACATGTTTTTCGGAAGTTTCTCGTTATGAATAGGCATTTTCCAGAATAAAATTTCCAGAATAAATTTTCCAAGATCCAAACGATCCACAACCACGAACGCCATCTACACTGCCGTCCTCGTCGCATTGACTCTTGCCTACTCCACCGTCGCCTGGATCGGACTCTCCATGGATGCCAACGCCAACGAGGGCCTTTTCTGAAGTGATGAGCCGAGAAGGACGTCGCCGTTTGATTCAAACTCTTTCAATGCAAATAAAAACTGAATTTTTTTTGACAAAAATAAATAAAATAAAAACAGACATTTAATTTTTGAAGAAATTCACAAATATGCTCATGGGTTCATCGAAGATTTTTCAAATTTTTTTTTTTCAATTTTTTTTTGTTTTTTTTTAAATTGAAAAAACAGTTGAGGACTAAACACATCGGTGGCATTCGATGACAAACTGCTGAAAACAATTATTCTCCCAGAATACCAGACATATTGTCCTATTCATAACGAGAAACTCCCGAAAAACATGTTTAGATTGCGTAAATTTTATTCCAGAGCCAGTTATGACAGCTTAAAATGAAACAAAAAAAAATTTGCAATAATTTTTGGGATAGGGAGAATCGAACCTACAACCTTCCTCCTCTGAACTTGCCATTTTACCACTTTACCACACTGCTGATTGAAATCTATTGTTTTAAAAGAAATACACTATTCCGTGAAAAAAATTTCACGAGAAATTGCTTAATCATAGGGAAACTTTTCTAGGTCATAACTCAGCTCACGAGAGCATTTTGCTGATTTTTTAACAGATTTGGAATCCACATAAGCTCTTCTATCTGCTCCCAAAATTTAAAAAAAAGTTAAAACTGCTCCCTCAAGTAACTCCCTTGTAAACCTTTTTCAATGATTTAGTCTCACATTTTTGAATGAGTCAATTTTCAATTTTTCCATTTTTTAATTTATATTTCACTTTTACTTTTAAAGAATTTTGCGAAATCTAGTTTATTTACATCAAAAAAAGTCAAGACCATATTGTACAGAAAGAAAGAAAAGTGGTTGAAAATTCAAAGAATTTGAGGGAGAAGTTGAATATTGTGGAGTCAAATACCCATCACTTTTTTAAAGTTGGAAGAAAATTGGACATATAGCAATTAGTGGCAATTATGGGACAATTAATTTCGTTGTTACTGTTTACAACTCATTGACAGCATCCTTGACGGCATCCTTAGCATCGGAGGCCTTCTGCTTAGCAGCGTCCCAGGCTCCAGAAGCCTTGTCCTTGGCGGAGTCGTAAGCTCCGGCGGCCTTGTCCTTGGCGTTTCCAGCGGCGTTTCCAGCGGCGTCTTTGGCTTGTCCGGCCTTGTCCTTGGCAGATTCAATGGTATCAGAAGTCTTGCTCTTGGCCTCATGGTATCCCTCGGAAGATCTCTTTTGAACGTTAGCCTTGGCGTTCTCATAGGCGTCGTTGGCCTTGTCCATGGTCTCAGCAGCCTTGTCCTTCACAGCGTCCTTGGCATTTCCAGCCTTGATCTGGAATTTTATATTTTTCCTATGTGGGTTCTAGTGTTGAATCTCACCTTAGCCTCTTCCTTTTTCACCTCAGCCTCTTCCTTGGCATCTCCGAACATTCCAGAAACCTTTTCTTTAGTAGCCTGATAGGCTCCAGAGACAGTGTCGCCGATTTGTTCAGCATAGGACTTGGACTTTTCCTTGGCGTTCTCAGCGGCATCGGCAGCGGCATCCTTAGCCTGTCCGGCCTTGTCCTTAGCAGCGTCGTATGCTCCAGCGGCCTTGTCCTTGGCGTAATCAGCGGCGTTTCCAGCGGCATCCTTAGCTTGTCCGGCCTTTTCTCTAACAGTCTCAGCAGTCTTATCCTTGGCAGTCTCGTAGGTATCGCTGGCCTTGTCTCCGACGGATTCAGCAGAGGCTACAGATCGGGACTTGACAGAGTGGGCGATATCAGAGGCCTTTTCTTTAGTGGCCTCCCATGCTCCTGAAATCTTGTCTCCAGCCTTCTCAGCGAGCGATTTGGATTCATCAGAAGCGGCTTGTGCTCTATCCTTTGTTCCTTCCCATGCATCTCCAACCTTATCCTTTACACCTTCATAGTCAGCTCGGGCTTTTGCTTTGACCTGTAATTGTTATATGGAACTTTCTAGACTTCTTTATTTTCAAATTTCTCTAGACCTCCATTCCCTAGTGTAAACAAGCGAGAGGGGTATTTTCCATAAGAGAGACGCAGACGTGCTGGTCAGGGGTTCCCCGGGACAGCTGTTGTTGTTTTTGTGGTCTCTGGTGTCTTCGTATTTGTTGCTCTCCATAGAACCTTCTGGAGAGAAGGAGAACAACAACAAAGAAGAAGCATAGACTTGTTTACAAATAGATCAGAAGATTAGTTTGGTGTCTAAAGGTGGCCCAGAAAGACAAAGGCGGCCATGGGTACTATTCTGACAAGACCTAGAGTCATTTGCTTTGAAATTTTGGAAAGCCTATATTAAAAAGGCAGGCCTTTCAACGGTGCTCTTCTAATACAGGTTTTACTGTATCTTTCTAGAAACTCACATCAGCCGAGTCGATTGATAACGCAGTGGCCGCGAGGCATGCGAGAAGAACAGGAACGATAATCGTTTTATACGAAAGCATTATTTTTCAGCGCTGAAAAATTAGAAATTTAAATTTCAGAATTTTCTTGAGCTCTAGAAAAGTGGAAGAATGGAAAATTTTAGATTTCAATTTCAGAATTGAAGATAAAGTTCAAAATGAGCTATTTGAAAATTGGAAGAATTGAAGGGTTTATAAAGAAACAAATGATCAGAAAACTGGAGAAAACAAAAAAGTGATGTGTATTGTTTTTGAATTTTTTCAAAAAACAGTTCACTCGGTTTTTGATACTCTGGAATATTCTAAAATTCTAGTAGTATGAAGATTGGGAGTTTAAGATAAGAGCTGAAAATGTAAAAGAGGGGAAAGGAGGGATTCTCCAGACTCCGCCCCCTTCAGAGGAGAACTGAAGGTTGTTGACTGACACCAAGGGCATATTTCTCCACCTCTTTTATACCCGAACAGTTGATTTTGGTGATTGGTCTTTGAGACGTTACCATCATGGTGAGCCATCCTTGTTTACGATAGGCCACGCCCCTTTGGAGACGGGGACCTCAAAATATGTTTTGATTATATTTTCTAAACTATAAACACGATGCTATCAGGATTGATGCATCAGAAGAAGCTTGGGGAGATATTTCGTGGATCTCTGGTGTTTTGAAAAAATTTTTGAACCGAAAATTTTGGGAAGATCACAGTTCTAACAAGGAGTCAAAAACAGCAATTTCTGGTCTCCAATCTCATTAATGAAGACAGTTCTGGAGGAAATTATGTAAATTTGGAAAATTCGGAAAATTGGAAAGTTATAAATTTTCCAAAAGTAATCCAAACACGCTACAGTAGCTGACGACCTGGAAAAAATTTATTTTTTTATTGAATTTCGAAAAACATGATGCAGACATTTTGTGCAGTTGACGTCTTTTCTTATACCGCAAAACCTCTAATAGAAGTGCACCCACGCTGTCAACTTTGAGCTAATTTTTTTTGTTTCCCGTAAAAGATATCAAAAAACTGTCAACTGATAAAATACTTCTGATATTATGATAAACATTTTATTAATTGACAACTTTTTGATATCTTTGACAATAACCGAGATAGATTAGCTCAAACCCATTTTAAGTTTGGTCATTTTGCCTGGCCGGTGACAAGTATGCACAACAATTGTTCAGTACAAAAATGCAAAATACCATAGTAGAAGCTCCAACAGTTGCCTTTGAGCTGGATTATCTCGGTTCCCGTTGAAACCGTAACCATCGAGTATATTTATCTCGATTGCTGTAAAAGGTATCAAAAGTTTGTCAAATGATAAAATATCGATGATTATATGATAAATAATTTATCAGTTGACAAATTTTCGATAACTCTCATGGGAACCGAGATAATTGAGCTCAAAGTGGAGGATTCGAGCGGGCTCTTATTAGCGATAAAGTACAATTTCCATGTCCTCAATTTTGTAACACTTCCTGTTTCGTTTTCCTAGTTAGAGGGTTTTTTGGTTTCCAAGATTCAGTAAATTACACATTTTGAGTTTGGATCTGTTTTTAGCTGTTTATTTTTTTCAGGTTTCAAATACCAGAGCTCCAGATTCCTAAATTTCTTATCTGTCTGTGAACTTCCGATCTTTGAAATTTCTGAGTTTTTTGTTTTCCGGTGCTCCAAAAAACAAGATTCTCATTCAAAGAATTCTTTCGAAATTATCAGCCAATTTGAATATTCTCAAGTAATACTAATAAAAATCCAAAAACCAATCTCTGAACCTAGAACTCATCTCCCCCTCCATTGTCGCCTTTTTGCATGCGAACAGCTGTGGTCGATGGTCGTTGAGCCGTTACCATCTGTGAGAAAAGAAAAAGAGCCAATGATCTTTGCAAACGAAGGAGGTTTACGTATAGTCGGGAAGATATTTTAACAACACGACAAGATAGAAGTTTCAACAACAACAAAAGAGAAAAAGAAGATTAAGTGCACTCTAGTTTTGATCATTGAAGGTCCAGATAATTGGAAGATCAACGAAAATGAAATTTTCGAAATTCTTGAATTTTTAAAATGCTTGATATTATTGGAATCGTGTCAACGCCTAGATTTGGTTTCATTGCAAAAAATAAAGCAAGATACAGTATCCTAAATAATTAAAGGTTCGAGAAATGCTAGGGCTTGTTTTCAAAAACGGTAATCAGAGGTAGGGGATTTTGTAGCTCTTGAGTTTGTCTGTCATATCCATCTTGTTTGGTTCAAAAATGTCGATTTTGGAAAAAGTTATGAGTCCTCATGGTTCTGACCCTCCTTTTTTGTCTGTATTTGATCTAGATGGATATTTATACGAGTTTCGACAAGAAAATGGATTTTTAGAAATTAATACCAAGTTTGATGGATTCTCGAGAATCTTCTGAACAAATTAATAATTTAAAAGTACGGAAAAAGACCGAAGGTCTCGAAACGAAAAACTATCGTAAACCAAAAAAAAATTGCATTGACGCATTTTTAACATTCAATAGATTTGGTATATATTTTCTTCTCAGAACTTTATTGAAAGCAAAAACAACATGATACAGTTCACAGAAAATTATAGAAACACAGAAGCAAGGAAAATCCCGAGATTTATAGAATTTTACGAATGTCGATGTCACAATACTCTCTCTTCTCTTGAATCTTAAATTCTAGAGTTTTCTTGGATTCGGGGTTCTCATAACGATGAGTGAAACTTTCCAGTGGCCCTTCTGGAACTTCTTCTTCCAGTACCTCAGCCAACAGTCCTATCGGTGTTCCGTTTCTGCGATAGCTTATCTTACACCACTCGATATCTTTGAATGTGGAAATGGTCTGCGAAGAAGAAAACGTATGATTTGTCTGAAAACCAAAAAAAAAAACTCACATCTCGAATCTGTAGAATCTCCTCTGGTTCGGTGATACTCGTCAGGCCGCATGTGAAGCTTTTCAAATGACTGAAACTAACTAAATCCTCCAAATCGAATACCACAATCCGGTGAATTTCTACACTTTCCGCCTGTTTGAATTGTTCGGTTTCGAAAACTCTCGTAAAGTGTTCTTTTCCGATTGGCTCCTTGAAATGTAATTTGAACTCTTCGAGGTGTCCAGGCTTCAAACTGGTCAAAAGTCGAACCATTTTGTCGAAATTATAAACCACAATAAAAGCACTCTTTGCAAAAAACGGGACGGGCAGAAGGTCATCGAGCTCTGACGTTTGATCCGTCACACCCCACCAAAGAAGATCCGTTTGAAGATTGGGAATTTTGAATACTAGAGTCAAGTATTCAAGGCCCTTTTGTATATAGGATTTTTCGCTTTTTTCGAATCTCCAGTCATTTTTTGGCGTTGAGAACTTGCAGCCGTCTCCTTCTTTTTCGAATCCGTATTTTTTTCCGTTCAATCTCAATACCAGTTCCTTATCTAATACATCAATATAGATGTGCCTCTTAAAAACTGTTGGAAACGAATCGATGAAACTTTTGAGACCGTGGTTCATTAATCGCAGGTAACTTCTGAAAACAATTATATTGTCTTAAGGATTGTCCTGGCTATATTTTATAAAAAGCCGGCCCGGACCATAATATCGTTCTCGAAGTCGGCTCATTCTCATTGGAAGCTGTAGAGCTTGCCGAGCTCTATCATTAAAGATGTTGTTTTGCTCACAATTTGAACTTTGAAACAAGTTATCAGCTGGCCCGTGCCGGCCCGGAATCGTTTCTTCGACAAGTATGCCTCAAAAATCACAAAACTCTTACCTCTCAAACGGATCCAGGTCTTTTGTAATTTTTTGCATCAGATTGGCTGGCATATCCATTAGCGTCTTCGGCACTGGATCTAAACTCCGAGCGTAGTCAAAATCCAGCTCTCCCCGACCAAACCGATGATACCTGAATTCGAAATCTCGATACTCCATGGCATCCTGCCCTACAGTATTACAGAAAGTTCGATAGGAATCAAAGATTGGCTTCTTCTGGAGTACTTCATAGAGGATACATGATTTCAAGTAGTGATCGTTGTTCTTTAAGAATTCAGGAATTTTTTCCATGGTTTTTGAAAATCTAAAATGTTAACCAAGAAGGGGGAGAGCTACCAATAGAAAAAATCAATGGTTACGAGATGAGGAGAGAAACAAGGCAATAACAAACAGAATGGAATAATGAGTGTGCGATGAGGAGAATGTTTTCTCCAGATGACGTAACAAGAGGCGGGTATTCCTAGGAGACATCGGCTAGCCAAGTGACCCGTTTTTTCTCCTGGTAATCTTGGGGAAGGGCAAGGGGTGTTTGTTAACGAGGTATTCTGCGATGACATTTTTTGTGTCTTCGCGCGGTTCTAGTTCTCTGACACACTATTCGTGCCTTGGCGCATTTCTGTTGCCTTGACGCATTTTCGACATTGGACAGATTTTCTGTTTTTTTTTATTCTCAAAACTTTATTGGAATCAAAATCAAAAAAATAACGCAAACAAGAAATTGTAGAAACACAGCAACCAGAAAAAATAAAGACTTATGCAACTCTAAGAATTTCGATGACACCTCAATCACCTTCTGAATCTCTTGCTTCTTGAATCTTAAATTCAAGCGTTTCATTGGATTCGGGGTTCGTGTAACGATGAGTGAACTTTCTGAGTGGTCCTACTGGAACCTCTTCTTCCAGGGCTTCAGCAAACGTTTTTATCGAACTTCCGCTTTGTTGATATACTATCACGCTCCAAATTTTCGAAAGCTGAAAAAGTCTGCAAAGAAGAAGGTTCTGATCTGTCTGGAAATCAAAAACTTACGTTTTGAATTCGGAGAATATCTTCTACTTTGGCAACATTCTTCAAGTAACTATATAATTATTTAAAGTGACTGAAATTCCCTAAATCCTGCAAGTTGAATTCCACAAAACGGTCAATTGATACAATCTGCGCCTGTTTGAAATGTTGGTTTTCGAAAACTTTCGCTATTAATGGTTCTCTTTCAAATGGTTGCTCCTTGAAATCCAGATTGAGCCATTCGAGGTGTCCAGCCTTCATAGTTAACAGAATCTGAACCATTTTGTCGAAATCATATGCCTCAATAGATAAACCCTTTGCATAAAACGGGGCAGGCGGAAGACCATCGAGTTCTGGAGTATGAGTCTTCAACTCTAACCGAAGAAAATTCACTTGAAGTTTGGGAATTTTGAATAACTTATTCAGGTACTCCAGACTCCTTTTCATATAGCATTCGTCATATTTTTCCGTTACTTTGTTGTCGATCGTATACCACTTGTCGTTTTGTTCGATATGGAAACACTTTGGTCTTGAGAACGTACATCCATTTTCTTCTTAGTTGCATTCGAATTGTTTTCCATTCAACTCCCAGGCTAGTTTATTTTGGTCTGCTGTAATCCGGATTTTTTAAAAAACTGTTGGAAACGAATCCATGAGATCTTTGGTGGCGGTGTAAAGCTATTGACCGCACTGAAGGAAAGAAAGTGGCTCATGGGAAGCCCCGCCCCTTGTCACATCATCTGATGAATGATGGGTTGACATCTCCTAATCGGACGCTCATTTTCACATTCTGTTTGCCAACATCTAATTTCTCTTGGTCCCTTTTTCTCCCAAACATAATTGATTTTCAAAAACTATGGAAAACATTTCTGTATTCTTGAAGAACAATCATCACTATTTAAAGTCCTGTATTCTCTATGAGGTTGCTCTTAAAAAACCAATATTCGATTCTTATCGAATTTTCTGTGATGCTGTAGGACATGATGCCATGGAGTATCGAGATTTCGAATTTTGGTATCATCGATTTGGTCTGGGAGAGCTGGATTTCGACTACGATCGGAGTATGAATCCAGTGCCGAAGACGCTAATGGATATGCCAGTGAATCTGATGCGAAAGATTACAGAGATCCTGGATCCATTTGAGAAGTAAGAGATCAATTTTAATCTTTAAATTTTTTTCTAATTTGCTAATTTTTTCCAGAAGATCCCTCCGATCCACAAACCGCGATTCACTTCCGTCCGTTTTTGAGATAATAAATATTACAACATCAGAGGAAAAAATGGAATGGGAATCGAACGATGAATTGTTCGAATGCAGTAACTATGGGATGATTTGTTCAGTTTCAAATTCGAAAATATATAAGACAAATGAGAGATGCTATATAAAAAAGAGTCTGGAATACTTGACTCCATTATTCAAAATTCCCAATCTTTATGTGAATTCTCTTTGCTTCAGTAAGGCTGAAGAAGATAATTTCTTTGGGGAGAGGAGAAAAATGCCAGATCTCGATGATCTTCTGTCAACCCCGTTTCATGTGAGAGAGAGGTGTACATTCGTGGATACGATGTGAATAGAGCAATTAATTTTCTGTCATTCATGACCCCTGGACACCTTGAGACGATTAACTTACAAGTTAATCAGCGTTTGAACATCAGAAGAGAACAATTCGAAGCGATTTTCGAAACCGATCAATTCAAACAGGCAGAAGAAGTAGTAATTGGCATCGATGAAAAAAAATCGATGAAAGATATTCAGTGCGGAGGATTAAGTAAACTTCAGTCACTTGAAAAACTTTCATTGCGGCCTGCAGAGTAATATCGAACCAGAGGATATTCTACGAATTCTAGATGTAAGTTATTCTGCTGGAACGAAGTTTCGATTAATTCTATTTTACAGATCGTTTCCAGCTTTGAAGAATTCGAATCATGCCAGATGTCATTTAGCTATCACATGGATAGATACCCTATTGAAAATGTTGCTGAGAAAATGGTGCATGTAGAGATTCCAGAAGAGAATCCAGAAGACCCATTTGAAATGTTTACTCATCGTTTTCAAATACCACAATCCAATGAACACTTGCAATTTAGGATTGAAGACAAAGTATTTCGTTGTTTCATCAATATTAGCAAAATTCTATAATTTCTGGTTCTCTTATGCTGTGTTTGGTTTTAATAAATATTCTTATAATATATTGAACGCCTTCAGACAATGCTCGAGACCCCTGGGCAAAGATGCCCCGTAGAACATTTGACATTTGTCACTTTAAGAGAATGCCATTCCACTTTGAGTCAATTTATCTCAATTTCTGTGAGAGATATCAAAAAGTTAATAACCGACAAAATGTATTTGATATTATGATAAACATTTTGTCAGTTGACCACTTTTTGATATCTGTTACAGGAAATGGGCTCAAAGTTGACGCATTCTATTAGAGTGTTTATGGTAACTGTTTATGGTCCTAGTTGAACGATACAATCCGAAAGATAAGGTATTTTGTCGATTAACAAGAAGGAATACTTGGCATTCTATTTGAGTAACTACGGTAAATTATTAGAAATGTATGTTAAGCAGTAAAATTAAAAAATGACCTACCTTAAAACCTTTAAAGGTGGGGGGACATGAAAAAAAATAATGTTCTCGAAATTCCGTTCAAAGATGCCCCTCGAGGAGTTGAACTTGTGAGGGCGAAGAAGAGGGTGCGGCGCCGCTACCGACTGAGCCACGCGGGTAAAGAGGAAGAGCACGCCCGATTGCATACATAAAGGCGAGGACGACAGCTGTACGCAGAGTGACATTAAGCGTTGTACACCGTGACGGTAGAATGCATACTCTAGCTACAAAAAAACTACGTAAAATCTCCTGTCCCCCCACCTTTAATAGAAGGATCCCCACACTGCCACATTTGACCAAATTTATCTTGGTTACTGTATGAGATATAAAAAATGTGTCAACTGATAAAATGTTTGTGATAATATGATAAACAGTTTGTTAGTTGACAACTTATCGATATCTTTGACAGGAACCGAGAAAAATTGGTTTAAGTTAAAAGCTAGACAGTCCTTCTATTGAAGGTTTCACAGTAACTTTATACAGAAACTTCGCGTTATCTTTTATGCAAACTATTCAGTTTATGTTCTCCTCTAGGATAATAAGTCCTTGACTACAATTCCCTGTCTACATGTCTAGTATTGTATCTATTTGTGACCACTGTGTAGTCGGGGGTAAACAACACAAAACCAGAGTTCATTGTTCACTCAATTGATTTTCACACGACGGTTTGTATCTGTTTATTTGCGCAAGTTGTTTGAGTTCATGTAACAGTTGTATAAATAGCCAAGTTTCAACTTTAGCGTAGGTTGGCGCTTCTTTTTGTCTGAAATCGCTTGCTGCTTTCTCTTTCTTTTTCTTTCCTCCTTTGTACACACTGTATCGTAATTTAACTTTCTTTTTCTGTTTCGTTGGTGTGAAGTTCATAGAAATCAAATATTGTTCTAAGTTTCTGCAAAAAAAATACCTAGATTTCTAAATTTTCAGTTATCCTTATTGTGATCTTTATCTCATTTCCTGTGAAAGATATCAAAAAGTTATCAACTGACAAAATTTTTATCATCTCTTTAAAAATCGTTCGCTAATTAACCACTTTTTGATGTCTTTGACAGAAATCGTGATAATTGAGCTCAAAGTTGAAAATTTGGATTGGCTTCTGTTAGAGCAATTACGGTAATCCAAAAAACTTGGCTATTTTTCCGTACTCTAATAGAGCACCAGACCTTTTGACTAATAATCTCTGTACCGTTGGTCTGCCTTAAGTGATCATTGATGTTATCAGGGAAACAAGTAGTGATAGTGATAGAGACCATATGACGACTGGGGACATGTGATATAATGAATGCGATTTTTCACTCCATCAGTGACAATTGTTATTTTTAGGATGCGTTCTCTAGCTGGTTTCATTTTGTACTTGCAAAATCTAACTTGAATTTCCTATCCAATAGAAAAATTAGCTAATTCTCAAAACTCAAAATACCTTAAGAAGGGCTCCCACACTGTCTAGTTTGAGCTCAATTATCTCGGCTCATTTAAGAGATATCAAAAATTTGTCAACTGATAAAATCTTGCTGATATTATGATAAACAACGTATTAGTTGACAACTTTTTGATATCTCTGATAGGAACCGAGATAAATTGGCTCAAAGTTGAAAGTTCGGGGGACCCTTTATTAGAGTGTTTACGGTGACTTCCATTCATTCATATCCAAACAATGACATCCTAATTCTGTTATTCCTGTTTTTCATTTCTGTTGTTCCTGGTCACAAAACCCAGTCTCCGTCACAAAGTCACTTTTGACGAATATGAGGAAGTATACGAAAACTACGGAGACTACATCATCAAATTTTCTATATAAACCAGATGAATTCTTGAGAAATTCTCTTCTTTTTCTCCGATCTTTGTTATTTTAGACTTTTTTTTCTAATAGTGGCTTTTGTAAGAAATAAAAAAAAAGATAACGGGTTTTTTTTAAATTACATGCGGAGATAATTGAAGTCCTAGTGAACGTACCATACCGTCAACTTTGAGCCAATATATCTCATTTTTTGTATAAGATATCAAAAATTAGTCAACAAGTAAAATGTTTAGCATAATATTAGTAACATTTTGTTAGTTGACTACTCCATACCGTAACCTGGGCACAGATTATTTCGCGGTCTATAACACAGAAAATTTCAGAAAAATGTCCAATTTAGTCAGTGGATTCGAAGGAACCAGCGCTCCTCCCCAATACTGTTTGATTTGCTGTGAAGTGGCAGATGGCCATCATTTTGGAGCACCGGCGTGCAGGTTTATAGATTTTCTAGATTTTTCTAGATTTTTCTTCCAAAACTAAAATTTTTTCAGAGCCTGCGCCGCATTTTTCCGTCGTACTGTCCAATTGAACAAGATCCACGAGTGTCCCAAAAACAATCAATGTTTTATTCTATCAAGTAATTTTTTTACCATTTCAATTGTATTCATAATACTTGAAAAACGGGTCATCCTATAGTTCCTTTTAGGATGAATCTTTTCCGATAAACTGAATTAAGTATGATAGAACTCGACTAGCACCACAAAATGATACAACCCAGATACCTGTATCTGGTCTATGAACAAAGATACAAACCAAAAACCGTCAGAGCTACGCGGTCACAGCTTTAAGGCTTGTAACTGTGTTCATAGACAAGATACAGTTTTCCAAGTTGTATCATTTTGTAGTACTCCTCAACTTTATATCTTATTTAGTTGGTCTAAAAATATTGATTTCAAAAAGAAATGGGCCCGTTTCCAAGTACGGTATTTCCAGACGTTCGCAACATGTGTCGCTCGTGTCGCTATGAGAAATGCATTGATGTTGGAATGAAGCGATCAGGTAGGCGAGTCATCAGCATCAGAATATGCAAAAAATGGGATTTAGCTGTCCAACAAAAGCGTGATCAACTGGGAAAACGAGATGGGTTACGAAGTGTGTCAGAGAGTTATTCGAGTCGAGGAGATCAGGTTTTGGATACGATGAGAAGAGCGTATGAGCAATTGTTGGTGGTCAGAAAGGAAGTTCATAAAAGGACAGAGGTTAGTTTGGGAAATGTGATAATTCTAAGAAAGTCTAGGCTGTGCAAATCGCGGCAGCGGCCGGCCATGGGTAGACTCTCTACTAGAATGACCCTGTCAACTTTGAGCTCAGATATCTCGTTTCTTGTGAAAGATATGAAAATTTTGTCAACTGATAAAGATTTTATTAGTTGACAACTTTTTTACACCTTTCGCAGAAAATGAGATATATGAGATCGAAGTTCTACCAAATACTATTCCAGAATCAACCCTCCCGTCCAATATGCTTCAGTGAGCTTCAAAATGTGTATCTCAAAGAAATGACAATCGTTTATCGATTTCTTTGCGAAGCGTTTCCAGAGTATTCGGAATTCTTTCCGGATACAAAACGATCTCTTTTTAAGAATTTCTTCTTGCCATTCACACTTTTGGAGAACTCTTTCAATGGGCATACGTCGAGTGAGTCGGATTTTGTTATTTCGAAAAAATGGCGGGGGCTTTGAGCCCATATATCTCGTTTCCTGCGAAAGATATCAGAAAGGGATCAACTGAAAAAATGTTCAACATATTATGATAAAAATTTTATTAGTTGACATTTTTTTGATAGCTTTCACAAGAACCGAGATAAATCGGCTCAAAGGGAGCATATTTTAAGGAATTCCAAAAATTTCAACAAACTTCAAAAAATGAAAATTTTAAATTACACAATTTGGGGACTCGCGTGGCCCATTGACCTGACATTGACCTGTGAGGAAAATTACTATAAAGGGAGAATGAACTGGAGACAAAAATCAGTTCTCCCTTACTCGGGGGTCCACAAAGGTGACCCGGGGAATTAGGGGCCTGGCGCCATAAGCCTCGGTCCTTGGGGGCCTGGGGTCATGGCCTAGATTTGTTTAGGTCATGACCTAGATTTGTTCAGTTCATGACCTAGATTTTTTTTAGGTCATAACCTAGATTTTTTTAGGTCATAACCTAGATTTTTTTAGGTCATAACCTAGATTTTTTTAGGTCATGGCCTAGATTCAAATTTTTTAGGTCATGACCTAGATTTCAATTTTTAGGTCGTGACCTAGATTCAAATTTTTAGGTCATGACCTAGATTCCAATTTTTTAGGTCATGACCTAGATTTCAATTTTTAGGTCGTGACCTAGGTTTTTAATTTTAGGTCATGACCTAGATTTTTTTTAGGTCATGGCCTAGATTTTTTCAGGTCATAGTTTTTTGGGCCAACTAAAATAGACATGGTAGAACTTGACAAGTACTAGAAAATGATACAGTTTGAAAAACGTCAATTTTGAGCTCAATTATCTTATTTCCTGTATCAACTATCAAAAAGTAATCTGCTAACGAAACCTTCATCATAATATCACAAATATTTTATCAGTTGAGATAATTCTGATATCTTTCATAGGAATCGAGATAATTGACCTCGACCGGCGGCAATTTCAGGAAACCTTGGTGACAATGATAACCAATGTTCTTCCAGACAAGCAAGACGTAATGCTAATCCCTTCCGGCGACTACATCGATTTGGAACATCTCGAATCCTACTTCACCTCCAACCATCAAAAATTCTCGCAAAAAGAGACAATTTCAATGTTCGCGCAACAATTCAAAGTGCTCAGAACCTGTATCACTCATCCATTGCATTCTGAAAATGTGGATATTTATGAGTTTCTTGCTCTTTCCGCCATCATTTTATGGGAATCTGATCTTGAAGCAGACGTCGATCGACAGAATGCTCAAGAGGAAGCGTTTCAGATGAGGAATGCCGTGATTCGCGATTTGCTATTCTATTATCAATCGATGAATGTTTATGATGATGTCGCATTGCGCCTGGGAACGATTTTGTCCATTTTGCCATCTATTCAGGTATTGTTCTAGTCCAAAAAAAGCTAGCCGACGATCCCACATCGACAACTACAGTAACCTAAACATATTTTTATTGTTCAGATTATCTCGATGTTCGCACGTTTTAAGTTGATTTTTCAGGGAAAAATAACAGAAACATCGTCGAAAAGCAGTGAAGAACGAGAAAAAAAATCTGGAAAACAAACATATTTTCAGACTACGGTAGTTGTCGTTGTAGGACCTTCGCCCAAGCAATTTCATCGGTTTTTCAATAATTTGTATTGATTTAATGATTTCGGATTTTTTTTTGACAAATTTCATCGATTTTTTTATAATTTCCTCATCATTTTTTGAAATCTCACGAAATTCATCGGATATTTCATTGTTTTTTGAACATTTTTCATTGTTTTCATGAGATTTGTCGAATTTTTAGATTTAAAAACCATTTTCTGTTAAAAATTCGAAAAGTATTTGAAACTTCGCTCAAAATCGCTGGAAAAAAAACAAAAAATCACAAAAAAAAGTCGCATAAAAACAATGAAAAAATTTCTCGATTTTCCGATGAATTTCATCGATTAATAGTATTTTAAAAAAACGCGAAAATCGCAAAACATCGCATTAGAAATAACGAAAAATCGATGAAATTTAATCTAAAAATCGAAGAAAATAGGCCAGAAAATAATCACAAAACAAGCATGATCCTTTAAATGTGCCTTTAAAGATTTCTCGCCTATTTCGCTCGATTTTTCGACGAATTTCATCGATTTTCACCATTTTTTGGAAAAAAATCTGAAAAATCGCTAAAAACGCATGAAAACAACAAAAACAATTAAAAAATCGAAGAAATTCGTCGAAAAGTAGATAGAATTGGCCGAAAAATTTATGCTCCTTTCAGTTTTTTGCTAGTGACCATAAGCTCCGCACACTCTCGAATTTTCGGCTTTTCCAATTTTTTTAAAATTTTATCTCCAAAATCATTTTTCAGCGAGCCTCTCACCGCTTCCACGAGTACATGGAAATCAAGAATCTGCTCAATTTGTACGCTCTACCTCAAAACCTCTACGATATGTTCTCCCCTGTATCTTGAACTTTTCGAATAAAAAAAAGCACAGCAAATTCATAAAATCTCTAAAATATGGAAAAATAAATTATATATCTTAAAAACCAATTTTACACACAAGAAGGCACTGATAAATTGATAAAAAATTCGGAACATTTCACAGAAAAAAGGGGCAAGAACTCTTAAAATAAATCTACATTCCATCAAAATCCTCTTTCGGCATTTTTAAGAGCGCCTCATAATCGATGTCACCGTCGTTGGTCATGAATTGTTTGGCTTTGGAGCCAGATCCTCCGCTCATTTTCGATAGTGCCAGTTGAGCCAAACCGAACTTATCGTAGTCGTAGTTGCTGGCCACGCTAGAGAAAGAAAATTGGAAATTTTTGGGGGTCGAACTACCGTATTCTCTCTAATAGAAGGGCTACCGAAACCGTCAACTTTGAGGCTCAAAATTTGAGCCAATTTATCTCGATTTCTGTAAGAGATGCCAAAAATCTGTCAACTGATGAATTGCTTATCATCATACCAGGAGTGTTTTACCAGTTGAAAGATCATTGATATCTTTCACAGGAAATGAGATAAATGACCTCCAAGTTTTGGGTGGGCATTTGCTAGAGAAAATGAGCTGAATTTTTCGTCAAAAAACGGACATACAGAAAACGAACCGGACAAAATTGATTAATCGATTAGAATTTTGATATTGAATAAGAAAAGTTATACACATTTTGAGAGAAAAAAAACACGAAAACACATAGATTATCCATTGATATTTGTCTCCAACCACTCGTGACCCACCACCATTCGAGGAGCTGTCGATTGGATTTGTGTGCTGAAACGGTGAAAAAAATAGGACATGGGACAGTGCGGGGGGGGGGGGGGGGTTAGGTGAATTGTGGGATTTGACTTTAAAATTCAAATGAAAATTTTTATTTCACAAAAAAAAAACCAAATTCCTAGATTTCCTAGAAGCTGAGATACCGCAAAACCTGTAATAGAAGGGTCCCTCTTATAGAAGGGCCCTCCGGAGGAACCTTGGAAAAATAGAACGCCCTTCTAATACAGGTTTTACGATACGCGAAAATTAAGTTCGGAGGATCAAAGACGCAGTGTGTCTCGTCGTCTGCGTCTCTAGCCTCATGAACTTCAAATCACTGTATCTCGGCTTCCAAGTGGCCTAGAAACTTCGTTCTTTTTCCATTTGCGAAATCTAGGCCACCTCTAGGCATCAAATTTAGTTTAGATGTTAAAATTTTGATTAGTACAAACTGGACAAGTTAGTCATAACTTAATCGGGGATGCAGTACCTACCTCGTTAACCACCACATAATCAACGGTTGAGTGATAACAACGAACGCCACGAGTATTAATTTTCTTTTCCGTCCCTCATCAGATCCATAGGATCCAGCGGTGTCGAACATGAAGTGAGATACTGATCGTAGCTGAAAATTTTAAAATTTAGGTTTCTATTTCGGAAGGTCGGATAGATTTCCGGGCCGAATGAAAGCTTTACTTCAAAAAACTCACCAAGAAGAGCACAAGGACAAGTGAACTGTAGGCGAGTGCACAGTAATAGAAGGTTTTGTCGCCGACCATGAAGAGAAGGAGGCAGACGATCATACTGAAAAAAATTACATGTTTTATGGGTGATTAAAGCTTAAGCATAGACTAAAATTCGCTGGAAATTTTAGCCTAATATAGACTGTGCACGTTTGGTAGTACTGTAACTCGCGGAGGCCCATTTTTCAGTTGATTTCGGGCAATTTTGAAAAGTGATCGGAAACTTGACAGCCGAGCTCCAAATACTTGAAAATGGCTGAAAATCAACTGAAAAATAGGTTTTTGTACTAAAAACCCCTACATTAATTTTACCATATACCATAGTTCATTTTCAACCGAAACATCAGCACTCAATTTATTTTTCGAACTTTAATCCCGCCCTTTTCTAATCTGCAATTATAAAAAAATGGCAGACATCATTCTGTGACTTCCTCCTACAAATCACGCTCCTCGGTCCGCCAAGTTCCCCAGTTATTCACAAAGACACGAGGCAATTAAGGCCCTTAATTTAAAGGGGTATAATTATGAACTGAGTAGCTCCTCCTCTTTCAAGGTCTGAGCCAAATTTCTATATTCCTAACCATCTTATCTAACCTATCCAATCCATTCAACCTAGTCCCATTTAAATGTCCCATCATCACTACTCCACCTGGTCCACCATAACCCACATCTTCGGCTGGTTCTCATTCCTCATTGCCATTTGGGCGACCATCACACTTTTTGTGCTAATCGAGAAACGGTCCAGAAAGGAGTTTGGAGGATATAAGAACTTTTTGCGGATATATTGCTTTTATGCATTTCTATTTGCTATTGTTGATTGGCTTGTTCAACCGTATGCCGTGATGGATGTCAATGGCAATGGTTATGTGTTTTATTCCGAGAATCGGCTTTTCGATTTGGGCTACTCGGTTTCTCATTTTGTGCAGAGTAAGTCATTTTTAGCTGAGGCAGTCATTGACTTTTCTGAGGCCTTTCTGAGGTTCCTGAGGGCACTTGAGGCCCTGAAACGAGCGGTATAGACCTACTGATATACACAGTGTAGAAAGTATGTAGATTCATATAGAGACAAAGAAAAAATTCAGAAAAAATTGGCAAAATCTCGAAAATTTAAATTTCAGCCAAAACTGAAAACTCCGAAAAATTAGCGATTTTCTCGAGAGACAAATTCATTTTTTCTTCGACTTTTTTCACAATTTTTAGGCCTTCTTAGTTTTTTTAAAAGTTTTTTTCAATGATTCTTTCTCGATTTTTCCGGTTTTTTAAATCTGAAATTCGATGGAACCGTTTTCGTGAAGATTACTGTAGATTACTATAGAAATCGAATTTTCATTTGTAGGTTTTCGACGTGATTGTGTTTGCAAAAAAAAAACCTCCCAACATAGAAGGTTTTCTACAGTAATCTACAGTAATCTCCGCTAACACCATCCTGTCAAATTTCCGACAAAAAATTCGGAAAAATCAAAAAAGAACTATCGAAAATAGCTGAAAAACCTAAAAAGGTCTAAAAATTTTGCAAAAAATCGAAGAAGAAAATCAATTTTTCTCCCGAAAAAACCGCTGATTCTCCAGGGTTTTCAGTTTTGGCGAGAATTAAAAAAAAAGATTCGAGAACATTCCAGAAGTTTCCAGAAATAGACGAGAAGCGATCTTTCCAGATTCTGCCTTTTCAAACTGTTTTCTTTGCTTCTATCTGATTCTGCATATTATTGGAAAAAAAATGGCCCAGATTTGCCGTTTCAGGGACCTGGGCAGTCTATTATTTAAATTGGATTCTTATTAAGTAATTAATTCCAGTTATCTACTGTGGTTGCTTCATTGCGAGTTCCTCATTTCTCTCTTTGAATTTCATTTATCGATACGTCTCCTCTTGTCAACAACACCTTACTCATCATTTCAAGGGGTTCGGTCTGATATTGCTCACCCTTTATTGCGCCTTGCCCTTCGTTATCTGGTGCTTTTGCGTTTATTATTGGATGGGTCCAACAACAGAGAAAACTGCGTATTTTAAGTGAGACTGGCGCGCCTCTAACACTTCAAATCTCGATTTTCAGCGTTTCAACGACCCTAATCGAGCAATTCGACCTCACTGACAAGCCATATGTCGGCCCTTTGTGTAATGTAAGTTCTCGTGAGGATTTTCAGATAATTTTCAAAATTTCAGCACATCAACACAACTCCATTTCACAAAGCCGGTGATGTCGAGTGGTGGGCGATGGGTTCGTTCATTGGACTTGTAGCGTTTCAGGTAAACTGTCTAGTTATTGCTCACTAGTCAGTCTAGAATTTGAAATCGGAATGTGTCACCATTTAATTATAGGCATCAGAAAAACAAGTTCATTTCAGCCTTAAAATTTTCAGCCTAAAATTTTCAGATCCTGTTCTACGGAATTTCTCTTGTCTGCGGAATTCAGACTTATCGAAATAACATGAAGCTGCTCCGATTGGCTCAGTTATCCAAGAATCTCTATAGGACGCAAATGCAACTTCTAAGGGCTATCGTGATTCAGGCTGTAGTCCCTCTGGCATCCGTATATGTCCCTCCAGCTGTTATGATCTCTGGAAGCATGGCCGGCGTCTATATGGGAGAAATCGGGCATTTTGTGGTGATGAGCATTTCCATCTATCCACCATTGGATTCTTTGTTGTTTTTGTTGTTTATACGGGATTACAGAGATGCATTATTTTGTAATACAAAAAAACCTAGTCCTGCGGAAAGTTCGAATGTAATGAGACCTGCTACTGCTAAGGTGTCGGTGAGTGGGCTGTGATGACCTAGATTCTAGGGCCTAGAATTCCAAACTCGGCCATGAAATTGTTTTTTTCAGGACATTCCCACTAGGCGAACAATACCCCAACACTATCAGCTTCACTGACCAGGTCTGACGGTCTGACAACCATTTCCACCATTTTTATAGATTTTTCCTCACTTTTTGAATAAAAAACTCACTGTGCAAATTTGTACGTACTGTAGGCCAACGAGTGCCATACCGACAACGCTTGCGAGATGTTCAAAATGTATTTCGAGATGAAAATCACGATATTCTCCAGAATCACCCAAATCAGAGCGTTCGACGTCAGAATCCCCAATATTTCCGGCGAAAATCGTCCTTGGGTACCCAAAACAAATCCAGAAACGAGGACATATGTCAAAAATGACATTAGAGGGATGTAGAGGTCCGGCGCGTTGACGTCTTCTCTGGCGGGCGCCGGGTCGGAGGATCCGGCGAATTTCAGAGACCAATCTTTGTGGAAAAATGGGAAGAACAATATGCCAAGCTTCTTGCCAACGTAGGCATTGTCAACAGCGAAGTAGTACTTTAAGTTGAAGGTTCCCAAATATTTTGTTAGCTGAAAACTTTTTTTTTCATTTTCAAGGAAATTTTCACGGAAATTCCAACCTTTTCTTTCTGCTGCTCGGCAAATTGGCCTCCAAACTGCTTCGCAGCGTTCAACATCGGATCCGACATGAGATGTTGTGGTTGGAAATTTCCAAAACCTCCTGGAACCAATTTTTCATTTTTTCTTTCAAATTTTAAATTTCAACTAACCATTATTCTGTGAATACCCATAATTCTGTTGCTGCTGTTGTTGAGGTTGTCCGTATTGATTTTGACTGGGAGGCTGTTGTCCGTACCCGCTGTTATCGAATCCCGAGCTTTGTTGTGAGTAGTAGCCGCCACTAAAAATTTTTATTATCAAAATCTCTTTTTAAAAATGCAAAATATACCCAAAATTATTATCTTGAGCTACTGGAGCTGGAGCTGCAGGCTGTTGTTGCGGTTGCGAGTATCCGGTGTTCCATTGGTCCGTATTCCAGTCGTTTCCCCAGTCGTTTGACATTTTTAAACTGTAAAATTTATATTTAACTAGTTTTCCTATTTTTAGATTTTTTTTTAAATCTCAAGTGTCCTGAAATTAAGCTGAAAATCCGGAAAAGAAAAGTTCTGAAAAATTCCAACACACTGACTGTGCAAACACCGATGCGACCGCAGGCGCAACATACTACGACACTTGGTATACCGTACCCCGAGGAAAACACCGCGAAAGTAAAATTTTTGAATTAAAAGAAAGCAAAAAGCAAAAAGCAAATGAGAAATTATAGATTTTCAGAAGGCAAGAAATGGGTCAAATTCAATTTTCTGAAAAAAAATGCTGCAAATAAAACTAATCGATGAGTGGTCATAAGGAGAAGCGAACAAAACTAATGAAATTAGTATCAATGAAAGAAGGGGCTGCCCAAGCACAATCTCCCTTTTCAGGCGCTTTCCCCACCAGTGACGTCTTCTATAACCCTCCGTTTTTACTCATTAGAGCTTCTGTGTGTGCTCTAAATTAGGCAGACCTGCTCAGGACTTCATTCAGGTCGGAAAAAGGGAAGAAAACTTTGTTAAACGACCAGAGAAGACGACTCAAATGGAGTTTTTTTGGCTCTGCCCGATTCGTTTTTTTTCTCTGTGTGGTTTTTGTTTGTTTCTGATTGTTTCCGGTATTCCGAATTGGAATTCCATTTATTCAGAGCTTCAAAGTATAAAGAAACGTGCGGTTTTTGTGTTTTGGATCCAACGAATTCTGTATTTTTCAGAGTACGTTCTGATTTTATGTATTTTGTGCTTTAGAAGAAAGAGAAGGACCCACAACGAGAACTACCGTAATATGAAAAATATTTTCAGTTTCAGAATTCATTTTCGTATTTTTCCTCTAAACAAGCCAAAAAAAAAAATACTGAGAACGTTTAAATCCGGAAGTTAAGAATTTTTTATTTTATGATAGTTTTCGTTGTGGGACCATCGGCCAGGGCCATCGGTGTTTCTCTTCCACTGCTCCATTTTTTTAAAAACTTTTTTCAAAGAAATCTTCTGAATAGACTCCTTTATTAATTTTTTCCAGACATGTGACGCTGTAAATTTTTCGAAAAGCTTTCTGCGCCAAAAAAGGAAGTTGATCATTTCCTTTTAGTTCAATTTCTTTGGAAAACTAAGGAGCAGTCATGGAAAAAAATAATTAAAATAGTAAGGATTTTCAGTTTCAAAACACAATTATCATTGCAGTTCGGCTTCGCTTAAGCTGATTTAGGCGGTCTAGAATCTTAGAATCTTAGAATCTTAGAATCTTAGAATCTTAGAATCTTAGAATCTTAGAATCTTAGAATCTTAGAATCTTAGAATCTTAGAATCTTAGAATCTTAGAATCTTAGAATCTTAGAATCTTAGTTTTTTTTTTTAATCCTAAAAATCTGAAATTCGACGAATTCCAGAATTTCAAATTTTGAGCTTCCCACCAAAAGCACAGCTTACAATCACTTGACACGTCACTCAAAATCCCTGAAATCACACCCTTTTGTTATGACATTCTTGCCACTTTTTTCATCTCTTTCTAGCCTACAATTGTCACAAAAAATGTGCAAAATCTGTCACTTTTCTTTTCATTCGTTCCCTCGGTTTCACCACATTTTTTTTCTATTTCTTCTCTATTTTTTATTGCTCATCTTTTGTCCCTAAATCATCTATTCATGTTCCACCAGACAGATAAGACCCTAAAAGAAAAAAAAACACCATAACAATAGGAAATGCATTTCATAGATCCTCAGGAAAAAAAAGTTATGTTATAAAATAAAATATGGATGATCTTGAAAAAAAAGATCCAGAAGATTTTTCTGGTGGTTTTCGGTGTCTTTCGAGGTCCAGAAATTAGTTTTTTGGTCCTTTTTTATGAGTTTTATCTCATTTTCTTGGGTGGGTTTCGTTCTTTTTGGACCTATACTACTCTGCTAGTTGAATTATGAAGGAGGAAAGAAAAATTGAATTTTAGTTCTTCTTGAAAAAAAGCCAACATGTCCAGTGCCGGACAAAAAATGTATAATATTTTGACTTTTCCAGTGACCCCTATTTTCTCTAGAAGTCACACCATTTTTCAACTTTAAGCTGAATTATCTCGATTCCTGTGAAAGACATCAGAAACCTGTTAACTGATAAAATAATGGTGATAATATGATGAACATTTTATCAGTTGGCAAATTTTTGATATCTTTAACAGAAACCGAGATAATTGAGCTCAAAGTGTTGGTGGGCTTTTATTAGAATACGTCGTCAACTTTGAAGTCCTGAAAAATTAGTTCAGAAATTTTTGATTTGTCTGAACATTTCAGAGTACACTAAACAAAAATAGAGCTTCATTTTGTAGTTGACAACATTTTCGTACGATTCCAACCAAGCGAGATAAGTGATTTTAAAAGGTGATAGCAGTCAGTGCTATTATAATTTTGGCATTTTCGGTGCTTCTTTGTCAAAATGAAGATTGGTGAAAAAGTTAATTATGAAAATCAGGCTATTTTTATATTTAGTATGATCCGAGCTTTTTGAATTTCCGAATTTTAAGAGTTTCTGAATTTCTGAATTTATGAGTTCAGGAATTTCTGAATATCCTAATTTTTGGTTCCATTTTTTCTCAAAGACCTAACAATACATATATTATTATTTCCCAATTTTTTTCGAAAACTAAAAAATTTTAACCCCTGGCGTCCTTCATTTTTTCCATCTCCCCGGCGGTCCCTTTTCCTTCTCGAACTACAATTTTATTTCATCCTGTCTTCCACATTTTTCTCTCCCGTATTTTTTTTGCTACCGCATTTTCTCTGGTCCTTCACCATCTTCCCTATTCATATCAGATTATGTATCCGGAAGTTTTTTGGAGAGTTTAGGACCATAGTATACGTATACGTGACTTGTGAATAGATTCCCACGGGACCGATCTTCTTCACCTCGATGGACCTCCAGACACTTCTTGGAAAAAAGTATATCAACTTTTTTTTGGTTGGTTGGTTGATTCACATGATTTCCCTTTTTGGGATATTCTTTCCTTTTTTTCGGATTCACGTGAGTCTTGAAACTTAAGGATACGGTAGTGAAGACTCCAATTTGGGACCTTAGATTCTAAAATTCTAAGATTCTAAGATTCTAAGATTCTAAGATTCTAAGATTCTGAAATTTCAAAAGCAAAAGTTTCGGTCTTTTAAATTTCCAATATTCCAACTTGTTACTGCAGAATCGCTTGCTCCAAACGAATAAAGTCCCCTCCCTCATTGAAGAATTTGGGTCCAAAGTTTTGCTAATCTGAGAAAATTCCGTGTCGAGAGTGTAAACATTTTTATTAACAAGTGTCCAAAAATAGCTGCTTTTTCGGTTTCAAAATGTACAGTTTTGACAGAAAATTCTGCAAAAAAATCTGGGAAAAACATGTAGGCCTGAGAATTGTTTTTTTTCGGTCTTGTTGAATATGATTTTTTCCAGGAAGAGTCTTGTGAAAAAAACAAGTATTTTCTCTAGAAAATTACATTATAACCTCCCCACAATAATAATTGTTATCTGGGATTTTGAAAAATTTCCTATAACGTTGAAAAGTGTAGGTGTTTTAAAAATAGATTGGTCCGGTAGAGATATATCGTAAACGCTTTAATAGAAGGGCCCTCACACTGTCAAGTTTGAGTCCATATATCTCAGTTCCTGTGAAAGATATTGTAAAGTTGCCAACTAATAAAATATTTATCATAATATGAAACATATTTTATTTGTTGACAACTTTTTGATACTTTGTACAGGAATCGAGATAAATTGGCTCAATATGACAGATAATGTGGTCATTCTATCATAGTAATTACATCTTTGATTTGGAGGGTCATGTGTTAGGAATTTCTGTTTGGAGGCATCCGTTGTTTATAATCAACCTAAAAGTAAGCCTAAATTCCGATGAGAAAAAATACTTCCTACCAAGGCTGTGCAAATTGGCGGCCGGCCCCGGCTTTTATGTGAAAGCCGTGAAAAGCCGCGGCTAGCCGAGGCCGGCCGCGTCTAGCCTTAAAAAACGCGTTAAGTGAAAATCTATTAGTTTTTGAAGAATTTCGTTTTTTTTGTGTCAAACTTTTCAAAAAATCTATGTTTCTCATGAAACAATTGTTTTAAAAAGCCGTGAAAAGCAGCACGGCTAGCCTGGG
>NC_013488.2:15270403-15286510 GCF_000004555.2 Caenorhabditis briggsae | reverse complement strand
GGCCGTGGCACAGTCTTGCTTCCTACGTATTAATTTGGCTGCTTACGTTTGATACTCAGACATGCCAAACCAATTATATAACAAGTAGTGAATTTCAAAAGTTTTAATTTTCACATCAAAGTACTGAAATTTCAAAATTTTTTGTGAGCCACGTGAATCTTTCAAATCTCCCAAAAGATGGACCGTTAACTTTTTGGGAGCAACGTGTTTTTTCAACAAATATAACAGAAATATTAACACTTTCTGAATATTTTTTCCAAAATTAAAACTTTTGAAAATCACTACTTTGAAAATCACTATATAATCCCCCTACCCCAAGACGGGGTGCGTTTATCCTACTGAAAGTCTGCCCAAGTGGCCCAAAAGCATGTTTTTTGAAGCTTTTGTTTTTCAGCTCTTTCCAGATAGGCTTAAATTGAAAAAGGATACATTCATAGGTAAGGCTATTATATTTTTCTGCATACGGTTAACACTGATAGAATTCCCTCAAGCTGTCAACTTTGAGCCCATATAACTCATTTCCTGTAAAAGACATCAAAAAGTTATCAACTGATAAAATGTTTATCACGATATCAGCATTATTTTATCAGTTGACAACCTTTTGATATCTTTTACAAGAAATGAGATATATGATTTTGAATTTGGTGGCAAGGTATCTTAAATGTCTAGTTCAAAGATTCAAGTTTAGAGATTTGATTTTTGATAGCAGAAGGCGTCATTTGATACTATGAGATTAAACTTCAAACAATAGAAATACGAAATTTCAAGAAAATGATATCAGGAACAAAAAAAAATTTCAGATCATTCTTCTTTCCTTTTTGTGAGCTCAAAAAACTATAAAAGTTTTTTTGTATCCTCCGAACTACAGATCTACTGGATTACTGTAGTTCTACGTATTTTTCAGTTTTCATGAGAGTTTTCCCAAAATTATCTAATAATTGTGCAATTATAAAATTATGGGAAACTGACATTTTGGCCTAAAATTTCTAATACATAAGGAACAGAAAATGACGATTTTTGGAGGTTCCGCAGTTCATTATTTGCAGTACAAACTCAATTTCGGTTCGGAAACGAAAGAAAAACAAAAAGAGCATTTACTTGTTTTTCCGGAAAGAACCCCTTAATATTGAATCAAAAAATAAGAATGAGTTAAAGAATTCTGTAAAAGAGAAATGCTGAAAAACAAGTACTCGCCCGGATATGTTCTTGTCTAGAACGTATTATTGTGCCTGGAACGTCTCCTTTTATAGAGCCCAATATATCCTTTTTTTTATAGAGCCCAATAGAGCCCAATTTATACGATAACGTGATTTTTCATTTTTTAGAGACATTTTTGTTTTAAAGGACTGCTTGCGCCACCGTAGCTCATCTGGTAGTGGCGCTGAACCTTTAATACCCGTCCCACAAGTTCAACTCCTCGAAGGTCGAAAAAAAATCTATGGAAAATAATTTTTCCGGGTCCCCAAAAATCCATTTTGAGCCATTTTCTATTTAGTGAAAAAACTTCTTATTTCAAAAATTTCCATGCTCTATGATCTTCCATTTTTTAATTTTCTCCCATCTTTCGGGAGATTTTTTTTCGCTTTTTTCGCTTATAATTCCTTCTTTTTGGGTTTTTGGTAACATAGATTATTTCATTTTTGAAAACAAATCAAAATTTTATTTCGTCCAAGATTTTGGTATTTTCTTCAATTGTGTCTGAAATTGAGACAAATTCGCATTTCGGACCAAAAACATCTTTTTTCTTTCTCTTCATTTCCTTTTGAACAAAGTGATTCAAACCAGAAAAATGGGATAAAAGAGAAAAACGAATGTCCATTTTTTTCAGAGCATTCGTTTAAATCTAAAAAAAAGAGCAACGAAACTGGATGAGTTTGTATTTTGGTTTTATTTTGTTTTTGGCTAGCTTTTGGAGATTTTCGCGCCTTCTGTTGCAAAAAAACCGAAAGAGCATTTTTGTAAAAATTGAGAAAAGAGTTCATATTTTCTATAGGACTTGTCACTTTTCATTCTTGTCATTTTGAAGGGTCTTGCGGGTTTAAAGGTTTCGTAATTATTGAAAAAAAAGTTGAAAGTTCAAAAACTGTGATTTTTTAGAAATTCGAAAATTCGGGAGTTTTTAGAGTTTCGGAATAGTGTGAAATTCCGAAATTGCAGAATTTGAGAAATTCCTGATACTTTTTGAAATTTCACACTTTTTTGGGATTTCTAAATTTTTCATTTTTGAATTTCAGTATACTTTTATTATAATTGAAAAATACCGTAAACACTCTAATAGAACGTCACCCGATTCGTCAAATTTGAGCCCATGTATTTCATTTTCTGTGAGAGATATCTAGAAGTGGTTAACAAATAAAATGTTTCTGATATCATGATAAACGTTTTATTAGTTGATAACTTTTTGATATCTTTCAAAAGAAATGAGACAATCAGGCTCAAAGTTGACGGTCCGGGTGGCGTTCTATTAGACTGTTTACGGTAGTCTCTTTTACATTACCTTCTCCAAAGTGCTTTTTTTCCAATTTTTTGAATTCTTCCCCTCTGAACATTTTCTCATTCATGTGCCCGTAAATTGTGTTATCCTTTATTCCTTTTTTCTATTTTCTAGACGTTTCTCTTTTTCTCAAAAAGTGAAACCCAATACACACAAAAAGTATAAGCGATCTATTTTTTTTCCTGAGAGGTGAAAACTAAAACTTTTTGTTTTTCTTTCCCTCGCCAACCACCTGTTTTTTTCTCACTTTCTTTCAAATTTTCTGTCTGATGAACTTGAGAAAAAATTTGAAAGATGAGAGAGAAAAGTGCGATTGAGCCCCTCGGGCGGTTTTCACATTAAAATGATTCTTCTATGGCTCCGCCACCTGACGATTTTCTCTTTTTTCTGATGGGTAGTTTGGGGTCTAATCAAAAAAGATTTGTTGATATTGAGATTATCAGAGAAGCATCTGGAAAGAAAACGTAGGAAAGAGATACTGATTATGAGGTGAGAAATTGATTTGATTCTGTTGAAATGTGTCTGACTGATTTATAGATTTTTTGAGACTCTAATAGAATGACTCCCGTATAAATTTTAATCCAATTCATCTCAAATTCTGTGAAAGATATCAAGGATCTGTCAACTGATAAAAGGTTTTTGGTAATATGATGAACATTTTATCTGTTGTTCACTTTTTGTTATCTGTCGCAGGAAATGGGATATATGAACTCAAAGTTTACGGTTTGGAAGGCTTAGAGTGATTACGGTAGATATTAGAATGTATACGGTAGACTCAATATAGGAATTCCGGATTTTTTAAAAGAAAATTTCCGCTTTTCGGAAAATTCGAAAAATTATGAAATTCAACACAGGAAATTATGAAATGCCTAAAAATTCAAAAATAGTTGAAACTCATAAAAATCGCGAATTCTGAAATCCCTGTATTTCATAATTTCCTGAATTTTCCAAAAATCATGGAGTGTCAAAAATATACGACTTTTAAGACTTTTTGATTTTTTTTTTTGATATTCTGAAGTTTTTGAGAATGAAAACATTTCAAGAGTCTTCTAATTTTGGAAATTAAAAAATTCCAAAATCGGAATTTGTTCAAAACTTTTTGAGAATTGTGAATCGTTTCAAATATTGAAATTTTCAACATTTCAAACACTCAATAACTTATGAATTCAAGAGTTTAGAAACTCGAAAATTCAAGAAATTCCACTAATATGCAGACATTTTACGAAATCCAGAAGTTCGGAGTGAGTTTTCTCAATTTCCGAATTTCCAACTTTTCGAATTTTCTCATTTTGTCATTTTTGAATTTCTGCTTTTCTAATTTTTTCTTGAATTTTTGTTATTTCTGCGAATCATTGATTTTATATGCAAAGAAATGGAAATCGGAAAATGGGCGGAGTCAGAAACGCCCCCCTTTTCCCCAGGTAATGAAAATAATAATACTGTAGCATTGCTCATCACTATCCACTGATCCCTTCTCAAAATACTCCCACTGGACCCTATTATTTTTTCATTTCTTTTCTGCCACTCTTGTTTTGAACATTTCCCTCTTCTCCTCCAAAAATAGGTGTTTCTTGCCCACTAATTTTCTCTCTCAAACTAGGAACTTTCCTTTATTTTTGACCCCCAAAAAGTCATGTCCAGTGACACAAACCTTCTATATTCCCTGGAGACACTTTCTTCTTCTTCTTCTTTTCTTTTAAAATTCAGAAGACATGGTCTTCGTGGAAGCGGGAGAAGTGTTCCATCATTCTCAGGGACTCATTCTCCTTTTTCACAAAAATTTCCTCCCGAAAATTTCAAAATACCTCTTCCTGAAGCCCCGGTGTCATTTTCAGTATGATTATGTTCAAAAAATAATTGTTTTTATTTCCATTTCTAATGACTAATGCCCTTCATTTCTTTCTTTTTTTTTGAGTACAAGAATTTAAGAGTTCTCTGTGTATAGTATGTTTATCCATTAGCAAGATTATTTTTTGGTAGTGATCTCTTTTTATGGGGCCCTCATAAAAACGTCGTCCACTCGTCTTCCGAAAAAGAAAAGTGAAAAAAGGATTAGCCAAAAAGGGTCCATTTCCATATGTTTTGATGTCTTCCGCTTCCGAATGTTCTTGGTTTGTGATTGGTTTGTCCATGACATTCATTTTCACAATTTCTTGATTTTTTTTGGTTGGTTTGATATTGCCTGGATTCCTAGCTTTCTGAGCTATAAAATTCTGGGATTCCAGGATTTTCGGTTTCCGTGATTTCTAGATTTTTGGATTCCAGAATTCTAGAATATCAGAATCTCCAAATCTTGAAATTTAAATTCTGGCAAAAACTGGATTTCCTGTAAAATTTCAAGTTTCTTATGCTGTAAAACCTATAATAGAAGGCCCTTCCATTGCCCAGTTTGAGCTTAATTATCTCAGTTTCAATGCAAGATATCAAAAATGTTCCAACTGATGAAATGTAAGTGATAATATAATAAACACTTTATCAGTGGACAATTTTTTGATATCTTTCACAGAAAAGGAGAGATATGGGCTCAAAGTTAATAGTTTAGAAACCCCATTGTACCCGGTCATCTCGAACATTTTTTCTCATCACACAGATCTGTTCTTGCCAGAATTTCCACGTCACCTTGACTCATCTTATTCTTCTTCTTTCTTTTTACTGTTCACCTCCTTCGCCTATTGTTCCTGTCCCCCCGCCCATTATTTTTCTTATTTAAAGCCCATTGTGTTCTGATATTTCTAATGAGCCATTATCAAAAAAAGCAAATCATTAAAAACATTTTTGTTAGTCACTATCAAGCTGCTCCTCACAAAATCCTTGTCTAATTTTTATTATCCTTGGCACATTTCTCACCATTTAACGTCATCTGAAACCCCAAAAACGCGTCAAAGGCGCACCAGTCTCTCTCCAGTTTTTTTAGGGGTGAAGGGAGGTGATGGGATGAGTGACAGATTTTTGACATTTCGTATTTTTCTATTCATCTCCCACTTGAACAAAAAACTTTATCTTTCATCTCCCATCTTTTGATTCTTATGTTTTCGGTTAATTTTTTTGCAGAAGACGTCACTACTTTTTTTAAAACAAACAAACAAAAATGAGCCAAAAAAACAAGTCATGCAAAAAAATCACCTGAAATTTTTGTGAGAGATGTATGCTTTTTGACAGATCACTGAAAAATGGGTGCCATTTTTATCAACCTTGTAGATATTACAGCCTAAAATTTCAGCTAATTTTTCAGTAACGGTATTTTTCTAAATCACACCATAAATGCTCTTTTAAAATCCCAACATATACGTTCACTTTGAACTGAATTATCTCGGTTCCTTGGAAAGATATCTAAAAGTGGTCAACTGATAAAATGTTTATCATAATATCACCAATATTTTATTAATTGACAGATTTCTGATATTTCCTATAGGAACCGAGATAATTTAGCCTAGAGAGAGAGTATACGGTGAATTTCCGTTAGATCAGTTACGTTAGGTTCTGAACAGCTGGAAATCTTATAGTAACGGATTCTGAAGTTTTAGGGTTTTGACATTTAGAGATTGAATTGTGAAAGTCCAAAATTCTGGATAATTTAGAATTTTTAGATTCAGAGATTTTCAAATTCAAAAAGTTTGAGATCATGATTCTGAAATTCCGCCATTTTTCCAAAATGAGATTCGAAATTCCAAAATCATAAAAATTTCAAACTTTCGAAAATCTCAAATTCCGAAATTTCAAAATTTCGGAACCTTGAAATCTCGGTTCGCAAGAACCAAAATCCTGAAATTCCAAAATACAAATTTCGAAATATTCAAAAATCCAAAACTCGAGAACGAAATTCCACAACTTCGAGTTTTTTCAGAAAAAATCGAGCTAGGGAATTTCAAAATTTGAAATTCCCAAATTTCCAATTTCAAAATCTCGGAATAGTAACATACAAATCATAGGATTCCAGAGTTAAATTCATGATTCCACAACATTTTTTTCAAAGTTTTGTTCAAAAATTCAGAGGAGTCTCAGGATTTCACTTAGAATCCAAAAAACTTAGAATCTCAGAAACTTAGAATCTCAAAATCTGAAAAACTTGTAATCTCTGAGCTCCACTACCAGAAAATCTCACAATTCAAAATTCTGTAGTCTCGAAAACCCGAGAATTCGAAATTCCGAAACCTTCAATTCAAAGATCCGTTAATCAACTCAATTATTCAATCCAATTAAAGGGGGACTCCGACCAAAAATTTTTATTGCATTAAAATGTGTTAAAAGTTATCTATTTTCCGAATATTATTGCGAAAAAATTCAAAAAAATCCGAAATTCCCAAAAAACGCCGTTGAAAAGGAAGAAAATTCAAAAAAAGGTGCCGCCGGGGGACGAGGATTTTCAGTGAGAAACCTAGGCCACGGCACCTGACAGCCATTCCTATGTGGCAAATTGTCCGGATTTTTTTCAATTTCATGTCCGGCAGGTAAAAAACGTAAAAAACCACTGTCGGCGACTTGAAAAAATGCTGTCAGGTGCCGTGTCCTAGGTTTCTCACTGAAAATCCTCGTCCCCCGGCGGCACCTTTTTTTGAATTTTCTTCCTTTTCAACGCCGTTTTTCGGGGATTTCGGATTTTCTTTGAATTTTTTCGCAATAATATTTGAAAAATAGATAAATTTTAACACATTTTAATGCAATAAAAATTTCTGGTCGGAGTCCCCCTTTAATGAAATCATCTACCGTAATCCTTTTCTTTCCCTTCCAATTGACCTTATCCATTTCCGTTATTCGGACCATCAACCAAATCAATTGTTAATTACCCTAAAAGCCCTTCTGCCCTTTTGTCTTTGACCCCTTATATTTGGTATTCAAACCAAATTACTCATTTCCAGGGGAGAGGCTCCCTATAAATAAATTGCTCATCCCTATTTTTACACCCTCAAGGTTTCTTTTTGATACATTTTTAGATCCCACTCGTCTATATTACTCATTGAAAAAATAAGGAAATTTTCTTTACTTTTTTCATTCATTGGGAAAAATTTTCATTGAAAAAAAATTGAAAAACTTCCTCCTGGAGAAAAAAAAACAAACAAGAAATTTTTCTCAAATCCTTAAGAATTTTAATTATAGTCTAGTAGTGGTGGGTGGTATAAACACACACTCCTTTACATTTAAATTCCCACCAAATCACTGAAAAATTCTGTTCCCGTTTTTTTGAGATCTCTGAAAGATTTCTGGAAATTTTAAATATTTTCATAACATCATTTAGGTAATACATTTTACGAAAACATGTAATTAAAGATACATCAAACACTTCCTTATTTATGTACATAATTTATAGTTCGAGCTAAATATTTTTGGGAATTTCTCAGAAAACAATTGAAATTTTAAATTTGATCATTGCTTTTGGACGATAAGCTCCGCCCATTTTACCTGAATTCTTCTAAGAAAAAGTGTGCGAAAAATAATTTCTTTTGAGTCAAAAGCTGAGAATCCATAATTCCAAAAGTTCAAAGTTGGAAACCCGAATTCCGAAATTCCAAAATTTTGAGACTTTTCAGAAATATCAACATTTTGAAAATCTAAAATCCCTAAATCTCGAAACCTCGAAATTCCTAAATTCCAAAGTAAAGAAACTCCGAAGTTTCAAAACTACAAAATTTCAAAGATTTAAAAAATTCACAATCCCAAAATTCCTGAGTTCTGAAATTCCAAATCTTTGAAATACTGAAATACTGAAATACCGAAATTCCAAATCAATGTTTTTCCAAAGTTACAGAATTCCAAAATACCCAGATTCGAAATCTTAAATTTCTGATTTCCCAAAATTCCGAAATCCCAAAGTCACAAAATTCCTGATGTCTAAAATTCTGAAATTTGAAAAAAATAATCCGAAATTTCAAAGTTTCGGAAGCCTAAAGTTTATAATTTCAAAAACCCCAAAGTTTTCATAATGTCAGGATTGTGAAATTCAACGGTTCCAGAAAACCGAAACTCCAAAGTTCAAAATCTCAAAATTCGAATTCCTGGAATCTTAAAATTTCAGAATCCCAGATTTTTTTCTTAGAATTCCTGAATCTGATATTGTTTGTATTGTAGAACCTGGGAGTTTCAAAAATTCCAATTTTCGTACCTTTTGGTGTTTTCAACAAGTTTCAAATCCAAGTAAAATTATTTATCTGAATTGTAATATGTAAAAAAAATTTTAAAAAACCTTTTTATCACAAAAATTTAATCGCACATTTTTCAATCATTCTTTTTCGTTGGTCCAAATCCACTGCTTCTTTTTCCAACATAACCATAAGGACTACCGTATTCGAATCCACCGTAATACTGTCCTGGATATCCATATCCACCGTATCCACCGTACGCATTTCCTCCGTAGATCCCATTACCGTAATACCCACCAGATGCTACCGGATATCCACCGTAGTACTGACACGTGGCAATTGAGAAGATGGTAACGAGGAGAAGAATGAAACTGGAAATTTTTTTAGAATCTTCTAGACCTTTTTTTGAGTAAACTTACAATTTGAGGAACATTTTTAGACAATACGAACTTTTGAAGAAACTGTAATTCTCTCCAAAATTTCCACTCCGTTTTATACTCATCTTTTTAATTGTCTACTCATTTTTTGTTGATAAAATTGAAAGTAAAAATCAACGAAAACTGTCAAAAATTCTATTTGTTTCCGAGAGTTTTTGTGTTCTTGGAGACTGGTTTTAAGAGCGAAAAGTAATCAAAAATTTCTCTTTGCATTCTGACCAAGAGAGATAGAGAAAAGAATTAATTCAAAAACTAGAAAAATTGAAAAAGAAGAGACTCCTTTGTTTTTTGTTATTCATGTGAAAATGTGCAAATAAGAGAGGATTTGACATATCGGACTCTTGTGAACTTTTAGAATATTTGAAAAGTCCGAAAAAAAAATTCTGATTTTGAGAATGGTTAATTGTCTGGCAGAGAGATGAACCATTTGAAAATATCCTAATTGGTATTTCGGAATTTAAAAAATTTCGGAATAATAATAATAATAATTTATTTGATTCAGGACTATCAGTCACTTATAAAATCAATGTGTTACAAATTAAACAAATGAGTTAGAAATTATGTTCGTCTAGGAACAGGAAAGAAGATAAATTAACATGACTTAAATTAGTTTTAAAAGAGATGGGTGGGATCAAGGGTGGGAACACGGTATTTGGAAGCGAGTTCCAGCAGGATTTAATACGGAGAGTAAGAAATTGAGCAGAAAGTTTTGAAGCATTTTTTAATGTACAGCGAATGTAATATGGGTGGCGTCTTAGATGATTATGATGAAACGGGACAATGAATATTGCAATTTCCCGGGAAACTAGAGTTTTATACATAAAAACTAGATCGGATAGAAGTCGACGGTACTCTAAGGATTCTAAATTGTGATCACGGAGACAATCAAAGTAGGATTTATAGGGATAGTTGAACTTCTTGTAACATCGGAACAGGAATGACTTTTGGACGCCTTCAAGAAGCTTGATTTGCTCCTTGAGGACGGGGGAGAAAACAATTGTACCATACTTAAGAATGGGGCGAATGTAGATGACAAAACATTTTACGAAAATATCCATTTTAGACCGGCGGAGAACATTAAAGAAAATGTTAATTCGTTGGTGTGCTTTCCGGAGTGTGGTAGCGAAGGGGTCAGAGAAGGCCAGTGACGAATTGAGAATGACTCCCAAATCACGAATCCTCTGAACAGTTGGCAATCTCTCGTCATTAATTAATTGAAAAATGATTGTTAGTGTTATTAAGACGTCTTTTATGAGAGAAAGAGATAGCTTCACATTTAGTGGGTGCAACACTCATTTGCCATGTATCACACCAGTCTTCGAGTTTTTCTAGATCACTTTCAATATGCAGTGGGTTAGTAGAGAATAGTTTCAAGTCATCAGCATAGAGTAGAAAGTTGAAAGAAAAGTTATCTCCTATGTCGTTAATGAAAATGAGAAACAGAAGCGGTCCGAGAACTGAGTCTTCAGGAACACCCGAGAGGACTTCCGTCTCTCTGGACAGCTCGCCATTCACGATTACTCGTTGTGTTCTGCCAATGAGAAAAGAGGAAAGCCAATTGTGCATTTTAGAGACTATGCCATAAGATGTTAGTTTAAGCATGAGCTTTTTGAAGGAAACAGTATCGAATTATGAGTTCTTGGAATTCTGGGATTTCAGGGATTTCGGAATTCGAGGATTTTAGGGATTTCAATTTTCAGAATTTCGGAACTTTGGAACTTGGGAATTGGAATTTGAGATTCTGACAGTTTGACAATTTGGAATTTAGGTGTTTTCGTGTTTTCGAATTTCCGAACTTCAGCATTTAAAATTTTTAAATTGCAAGAATTCTGGAATTTCCGATTTTTTTGGATTTTTGATTTCGGAATTGGAAATCAGAAACTTTGGAGAATAAAAATTTTGGGATTCCGGAATTTCAGAATTTCGAGACTTCAAATTTTATTTTATTTATTTTTATTTTTTAAGATTCCAATATTTTTACAAACTTTTGTCTTCAAGTATTCAGAACCTTGGATTATAGGATTTCCTCATTTTCCAAATTTCAATATTAAAGGGGGACTCCGACCAAACATTTTTATTGCATTAAAATGTTCGAAAAGTTGTCTATTTTCCCAATATTATAGCGAAACAATTCGAAAAAAATCCGAAATCCCCGAAAAATGCCGCTAAAAGCGAAAAATTTTCAAAAAAAAGTTGCTAGGAGGGACGAGGATTTGAACTCCCGCGCAGTGAGAAACCTAGACCACGGCGCCTGATAGCATTATTTTCAAGTGGCCGACAGTGGTTTTTTACGTTTTTAACCTGCCGGACATGAAAACCGAAAAAACCCGGAAAAATTTCCATGTAAGAAAGGCGCTATGATGCCGTGGCCTAGGTTTCTCACTGCGCGGGAGTTCAAACCTATTTTTTTTCAACGCCGTTTTTCGGGGATTTAGGATTTTTTCTGAATTTTTCTGCAATAATATTAGGAAAATACATTTTTTTTGAAACATTTTAAGACAATAAAAATTTTTGGNNGGAGTCCCCTTTTTAGCAATCTTTTCAAAATTTTGAGAAATTTATTATTTTCAGGTTCTAAGAAGCCAAGATTCCAAAACTTTTGATCTCTTTGGACACACATAAATATCATCAAATTCTCTACCTTCTACCAATACACGAACCCCCGAAACTCTTTCTGAATTTTTCATTTCCTCCATTAAAGACTCCTCTCGCATCATCCATTTCTTCACAGCTTTTCCTGCTCTTTTCCCTTCAAATTTCCCACGTATTCCCTCATCGCCGAGTGCCAAAAATATCAATTATTCATAGTTGGATTCAATTGGGTGCCACTATTTTTTTGTCTTTTTGGGAATATAACTTTTTGGTTTACCATTTTTAGAGTTTTCTATACTTGGCACTAGGAATACTCTACCTACAGTAACCCAGTTTCTTGATCTTTTGAGATCGAATTTTCTCAATTTCTGGATAATCATTAGAAATTTAAAATATTCAGTCACGCAAGAATCTTATAAATTTCTAAGGTATCCAAGATCAAACCTGCATATTGACCTATTTTTTCACATTATTCTTTTTTTTAAGGCTCATGACAGAAAAAATAATAGAAACATATGTTTCTGATCTGAAAAACCATCTGGACTTGATTTTTTCAATGATAAATGAGGTATGGCTCACCGAGCACAAAAAAAGAGATTATTTTTCCAATTTTTTTTAAAGCTGATCGGATTTTATTGAGCCTCTAGCTATACCTTTGATCGGATTTTCAGGATTTCAACGATTTTAAATTATTTTTCAGACTTTCAGACAAAAACTAGAACTCAAATAATAAGTTTTCTTCTCTAAATTTCCTGTAAGTCTGTCTGTCCGGATGTCCAGCTATCGTCATTTTTTGTTTTTTGCAACCGGATATCCTCTACCGCCAGTATTTTTTATTGAGTTTGATAGCTCAAAATAAGGGATATCCTATTTCCTTCCGTGCCGTTTTTCAAAATATTTTTTACCTAATTAAGCCACGCCCACTTTTTTTTGACCCGAATAATCCACACGCCCCTTTATAAGATTCTAAGATTCTAAGATTCTAAGATTCTAAGATTCTAAGATTCTAAGATTCTAAGATTCTAAGATTCTAAGATTCTTAGATTCTAAGATTCTAAGATTCTAAGATTCTAAGATACTAAGATTCTAAGATTCTAAGATTCTAAGATTCTAAGATTCACAGATTCTAAGATTCTAAGATTCTGAGATTCTAAGATTCTAAGGTTCTAAGATTCTAAGGTTCTAAAATTCTAAGATTCTAAGATTCTGAGATTTTAAAACAAGGTTTTTAAATTTTAAAATTATTCGTAAATCGAAGATTTGAAAAACTAAAGATTCTAAAATTCAAAAAAATTGCTTCTATAGTTCTAAAAATTCAATATTTCAAGATTTTAAACGCCCATTTTATCCTTTACATCATGACCCATCTCTTTCAATTCGTCATTTCATGATTTGTTCATTTTCCCCTTTTTCCTGGAAACCATCTGGTAATTTGTGTCTAATTTCTCTGATTTCAGCTGTTACCAATTTCCTACTTTTTGTTTCAAAATACCAATTTTTGTTCTTGATTTCTCTTTTCCAAATTTTTATATCCTTTTTCTGCTGACGCATATCCCATAATTTTGTATTCTCTGATGTGTTTCTGCATCACTGGGAATCCAAAAAATGGGCGGAGCCAGAAAAATAAACCCCGGCTTAACATTTTGCTGTTTCTGCAGTACAGATCCACTTGGATGATCCCGGATTCCTTTTTTTTCTGATTTCATTTCCTTCTGATCTATGACCACCTTCTGAAACATATAAATATTGTCCTCCATCCGAATATTTGCAGGGCAAAGATGAGCAGTGTCCCACCGGATATTGCTCAGAATATTTCCGACGATGTCCCAGAATGTTCGAGAAACGAGGCATACGATTTCAATCGATACGCTTTGATCGTTTACTGTGGAACGCCCATTGCCATCGCTGGAGTCATTTGTAATTGGATTCTCTTTGTGAGTCCCTCATCTATTGAATATCCAGAATTTGCTAATTTTCAGAGACTTTTCACCAAATCCAAATCTACCAAATCTCCTGCCTTGTATCTCCTTTTGCTAGCTGTTCTTGGTCAGACCCTTACCCCAAATCGAATATTTCCAGAATCTAAAATTTTCAGATCTGCTCATGGACCTTCTCTACATCCCATTCTTCACCGTCGACGCCTTGGCAATATACCACAAATCCGAATTTTTATATCACATTTGGCATGACTATGCCATGTTTGTATTCGGATTGAGTCGTCTCGGTAAGACTACAAGTTTTTGGAATTTTTAAAGAAATTTGAACTTTTTCAGTGCAATTTGCGTCCACCTATATCATTCTGTGCGCGACGATTGAGAGGTTTATTGTGGTCGCGGAGATCACCTCGTTGAACTTTTTGATATCGTAAGTGCGGGCCACTTTGAACCCGCCTATCTTACTTGCTTGAATTTTTACGAAAAAGTTGTCATTTACAAAAATGAAGCTCTATTTTTGTTTAGTATAGGATTTCCAGACAAATCGAAAAAATCTGAACTACTTTTTTTTTGGATTCCAAAATTGACCTGTAATAGGAGGGAGTCAAGTTTGCGCTAATTTTTCTCGGCTATGCAAGATATCAAAAAACCTATGCAAGATATCAAAAATATGTCAATTGATAAAATATTTCTGATATTATGATAAACAATTCATCAGTTGACCGATTTTTGATATCTTTGACAAGAACCGAGACGATCTGGCTCAAAGATAAAAGTTAGAGGGCCCTTCTATTACAGGTTTTACGGTAATTTTGTCTAGAACTGGTCAAATCGTATTCTGAATAGTTTAATCCTAGAAAACTTCCAGATCCACCGGTCGCTTCGTTACCATTGGAATCACGTTCCTCAGTGTCGCCATCCTTCGTCTTCCTGCATTTTTCGAGTACTACATAACCTATCGTCCAGACTGTCCTCTATACGAAAACTACGACTACACCCCATTACTTGCCGGCTGGGAGCACTATCAAATGTTCAATTTCTATGTAATGACTGTTCTTCACATTTTTGTTCCTTTTGCTCTTCTTCTAATGCTCAATATCTCAATTGTTGTGGTTACGCAAAGGAAGCTAACTGGAATTGGATGGGCTGTAACAACATTCATTGATATGCCAAAAGTTAGTGAGATGATTAGAAAGGAATCGATCAATTCGAATAAGAGACGACGAGATGAGTTACGGTATGCCACGTGGACAATGGTGTCTATTGCGACGACCTATTTGTGTTGCTCATCACTATCTCTTTTTATTGGAATTCTTGAGAATGTTTGGCCGCAGAATACTCTCTTGTTTCAAGAGGATGGATCTAGGTAACACTGTCTACAAGAAAAAAAAATGTTTTCATATTTTTTTTCAGCACAAAATTCTATACACTGGCTTCAGATGCTGTGAGCATATTGGTCGCCGTCAATTCTCTACTTCGAATTTTCGTCTATCTTCTATGTAGTCCAAATTTCAGGTACCAATTTTTAAATAAAAGTTTCCGGAACTAATTTCCATAATTATTTCAGAAAACAACTTGTCAAAGAATACCCCTGCTTGAAATGTCTGGCGTGTGGAGCAGATAGCAATGAGAAGACTAAAAATATCAAGGAGGAGAAAAAACTGTTCATTGGATATCAGAATTTGATAATGGGAGCTAGGGTGGACATGTTGTAGAATCAATTGTTTGAATAATTATCTTAATTTGCGGGTTAATGAAAACTAATGTGAGAAAAAATATAATAAAATTGTTCAAGCTTTTTTTTGTTGTGATGAGCAATTCAGTTATGTCGGTCCACCAGGCAAATCAAAAATTGCATAAATCAACTTTTTGAACTTAAATCCTGGAGCAACACTTTGAAATGCCATGAATAAGAATTGTAGATCGGAAGTGTTTTTGTTGACGACATGACAAATTGATAAGAGATCCGTGAATCTAGAGGGTCCGTGTTTTTGATAAGTCCGTTGACAATATTTGAATAATGCGGCGCCATACTTGTTTTGTTGAGACGAAATGGAGCTTCTAGAAATTTCAGATAAGTTGTGAGTGCCTGAAAAATCATTCAGTCAATTTTGAGCTCGATTATCTCTGTTCCTATTAAAGATATCAAACATTTGTTAACTAAATAAGAGCTTGGTGATATTATGATAAATATTTTAATAGTTGACAAATATTTTATATCTTTCACAGGAATCGAGATAATTGAGCACAAAGTTGACGATTTGGTTATGTTTCTACTAGAGAAAATCCGGTAGTTAGCTTTGAAGTCCTGAAAAAATAGTCCAGGATTTTTGAATATTTGATAGTATGCTGAACAAAAATAAAGTTTAGTTTTTTTTAATTTGTTAAAGGTGGTGTACGGTGAAATTTTTTATTGCATCAAAATGTGCAGAAATGCATGTAGATTGACATAAAAATAAAGAAAAAATTCAAAAAAATTCCTTCATCGAGAAAAACGCATCGAAAAATCCGCTGAACGCCCTTAGGGACTAGGTTTTTTTTAGACCGCCCGGTGAGTAAAAGCGCGCGAATTCAAA
>NC_013488.2:15240181-15270011 GCF_000004555.2 Caenorhabditis briggsae | reverse complement strand
TACGCTGAAAGCCCTTAGGGACTAGGTTTTTTTTAGGCCGCCCGGTGAGTAAAAGCGCGCGAATTCAAACTTTTAAAATTTTTTCGCTTGTTTTCACTTTTTTTTCGGTTTTTTCAAACGTTTTCTAGGTTTTTGTCAATGTTTCTTTTAGATACATCGGAAAATTTGAAAAAACAGTGAAAACGAGCGAAAAAATTTTAAAAGTTTGAATTCGCGCGCTTTTACTCACCGGGCGGCCTAGAAAAAACCTCGTCCCTAAGGGCTTTCATCGTATTTTTCGATGCATTTTTCTCGATGAAGGAATTTTTTTTGAATTTTTTCTTTATTTTTATGTCAATCTACATGCATTTCTGCACATTTTGATGCAATAAAAAATTTCACCGTACACCACCTTTAAAACAACTTTCTCCTAAAATTTCTTTCTGTCGAAATATGTCATTTGTGACCGCAAAAGTGCCGAAAACAGCACTGAAATGGGAGTTGTGTCGCTTTAAACCAGTTTTCTTGCTCGATTGGATTTGTATGAAAAAGTTGACAATTAAAAAATGAAGCCCTATTTTTTTTAAAGTATACTCTGAAATTTTCAGACCAATCGAAAATAACTGGACAACTTTTTCAGTACTTCAAAGTTGCCTACCTTCCACTGAAAAGGGAAAGTATGACATTTTTTCATTGGTACTAAATATACCAAACATTCAAAATTTTAATCACTTTCAAAAATTTTACCCCAACATAAAAGAGAAAATATTTCACTAACCTGTATCACAGAAAAATATCAAGCATAGCAGGACAAATTCCTCGTTGGTAATTTTGAGCTGTATAATTTTTCTAACTATTCTCGATGTTATTATATTTTTCGATATGTTTACATCTTCCAATTTCGCCAAGAAATCATCAGAATTGTAATCTCGTCCATCTGGAGATTTAACTCGTTCCCATTTGCTCTGATAAGCACGCATGGCACCAACAAAAAGGCATAGTTTCAAAGTATTGAACTTCAAAACATAGAATTTGTCCATAGTGGGCAATTCGGATATAAAATCAAAATCTAGAAAATATGAAGCTACAAGATAGTTGAGCACAAAGGACCAATCAAATAGGGTTGCTGAATTTTTGATGCCGGATTTCTTAACGCAGTTTCGATTCTCCAGAATATCTTCCAACGTTGGATCATCCGTTGAATAGAATTCAGATAACTTTTTACACCTTCTTGAATCCTTTTCGATCAAAAAATTCAAAATCTGAGATAATCCATCGATTTCTGGAATTTCCGCAACTAAATTATTGATCATTCCAACTTCCACACATTTTTGAAATCGACAAAATCTGCATTTTAGTATCAGATCGTCTCGACAGTTTCCAAAATTATCACAATGATACTTGTAATTGTTTTCGGTTGTTCGTTTAAAGAACATCTTGCATGCATTGCAAGAGAATGCCTGTAACCATTTTATTCGTAACTTTATCAGGAAAAGAAATACCGTAAACAATGATAGGAAGACCCTAACTAGTTTTCAACTTTGAGTCATTTTATCTCGCTTCCTGTAAGAAATATCAAAAAGTGGTCAACTGATAAAATATTGCCGATATTATGATAAACATTTTATCAGTTTATCACTTTTTGATATTTTTTGCATGAACCCAGATAAATTGTCTTAAAGTTGACGGTTTGGGAGCCTTTCTATTAGAGTGTTTTCAGTAATTCTTACCCCATAGTTCCGACAAATGGCTGGGCGGCCGCAAATCGAACAAGTGGATTCTGGTTTGGATTGAGAATTATTTTTATAGGAGACCATTGATGAACGAGGCGATGAATCCATATTACAATAAGAGTAGAAAATTAAAATTTTAAAATTCAGGACCAAATAAGGTCCTTTTCAGAAAAAACAAATATAAAAAATGATTTCACTCTTTAAATAAAGCAGAAAAAAAAATAGACCAAGTGTTCAATAAATATAGAAACCTTTCAAAAAGAGATTCAAAAAAATATTTCCGGAGGATAAATGTTGACAACAAACTCCAAAATCCGACCGAGATGTTTGTGACTAATGTGGTTTGCCTTATAACACCTGCACCTTTAAAATACGGGGTTCAAGAAATCAGAAATGATTTTTAGTTTGGTCAGAAAAATCTTGTGTTTGAAGGTTTTCTCATTGCACTTGTGAGCCCAGCTCCAAATGTCTAAATCCTTTTCAGATAATCATACAAAACGCAATTCATCCGTGTCCATCAAGATCCTTGGTACCCGGCGATCCCACGACCTCAAAAAGTATGGATATCAAATTCACAAGGAGTCATCCAGACGTCTGTTTCAATGTACTGAACACCTGGAAAAGCTGAGTTTCAAAATTCCAAAAGTTTTGGAGAGCAGTTAATCAGTAAGAAAGCTAACTGAAAAATTTGGTATCATCTATAGATAACTTTTACCAGGAAGAATAACAGAATTATAGTTTGTAAATCAGTGAAAAAAGCTGTACATTTTGTTTTTTAGGTCATCCGACTACAAACCTAAAGGACACGTTGTTTGTCCCAGGCATCATCCAATAAACTGCCTGATAAGAATGCCTCAATCACAAACTAGAGCTATGTCCGAAATTCGAAAAATACCTCAACCTGAACCGATTTCAATTTTTTAAATTGGAAAAGATTCAAAATTCTCTGAAGAATTTCTAGTAAAAGTTTCAGGAAGTTTTGATAATTTAGAAGATGTGATTCTGAGGTTTTAGGCGATTTGTACATTGTGATAGGTCCGTGTGATGTTATCAGTGACCATTTTCAGGTCGTGACTAGGTTTCTGTATATAAGGAATCAGATGAAAAAAATGGAGTAGAAAGCTCCATTCGATTCGTCTCTACTAACTGAAAAATGGTCTGCAAGTGTGTTGAGTTTCTCATTTATTTGTTTTTCTGTACTTGTCAAAACATCTCTTTTAGTCCACGGTCATCAAATTTGTGGCTAATTTTTTCCTATTTTCAATTCTTCATTGACATGTATGAAGTTACTATAATTCCTTTTCAACGACTCTTTTTTCCAGACTGCAAAAACCAAAAGTGTGCCTGTAACACCACTGACAAAGCATGCTGACTGCTCCGAGAGCAAATGCTGCGAGCAGTACTGCTGCTCCACTGCCGCTAACAAGAAGTGCTGCAAAGCTGGATGTGCCAGCGGATGCAAATGGGCCAAATGAGAGTGTGCTCATTAAATATGGATCCAAAAGGGACTACAACGCCTACTAATTCTATTCTTGTCAATCGAAAAATTGAAATGAAATTATTCTCTTGTTAAAGATTTTGTGGGAGATTCCGCACCACTACCGGATACGCTATTCGGTCGCAAAACATTTTGTTGAAAATCAAATGATGCAACAAAAAAAAAGATTCTTGAACTTTTCTCAAACGGCTTTCTTCTCATTCTTCTCCTCAATCTCGTACAAATCAGTGATCACTTTTGTATTTGGACGGGAGAAGCTGAAATTCTAAAATTCCAAAGGTTCATAATCGAGTACGGTACCTCATCTTGCACATAACCCAAACCGAGATCACTGACAAAAACGTCATATAAATGATGGAAATTGGTGCGAGACGATTGGTGTCTGAATTATTTTGGAAATGGCTACAGTAACCAATTTTAGAAAATTCCTACAGTATAAAAATTGTTGAGTGTCGTTGAGGTCAGTGGAGAGAAGAATATATAAATAAAAGATGGTTGTGAGGACCAGTTGGATGGACTGAAATATTTGTAATTTAAATGCTGAAAGTGGAAAATTCAAAACTACCGCCAAAATTCCGCATGCACCGAAAACTCGTCTATTTTCAGGTTGAACCAGAGCGAATATCAATCCATAGAAAACCTGAAATCAAAATCAGAATTTTACTTTTTCTTCTAAGAATTCGATTACCGAAAACACAAAAAATGAGAGCATGAACAGACAGTTTTCAAATTTTGTATTTTTCGGATCTGGGCTCATGTACAAAAAGCAAGCATCAGCCAGAAAAATAACAAATTGTGAGATATAGAGAATCGAATAACCAACGCTGAGCATTTCGTAATTATTCTGAAATTTGGGGACTAGTTTGGATTTTTAGGCCAGCCACATACATTGAAGGTTACCCGAAAAAGGTTCTCGTAAAATGTCGTAATTCTGTCCAAAATTCTTGACATTTCAGTTTAAGAGTTTGAAAATCCAAGTGCAAATCGAAACTTTCCAAAAGACACGCAGAGCAATCACTCCTTTAAAAAATTGACATTGAGAATTTGAAACAGTGTCACGGCAAAAACTTTGGGTCAGAAGCTTTTAAAACTCTGAAATGTAAGAAAAAAACAAAGATTCGAATTCAAAAATCCTTCAGGTTCTAGACGATTTTTTAATACTACAGACTAAGGTTCCGTTTCAAATTGTTCATTTATGAAATGCCGGAATCCGGAATGTGGAGACCGGAATATGGAATCCGATATGTTGAATCAGGAACTTTGTAACCGAAACCGGAATCCGGAATCCGGAATTCGGAAACCGAATTCCGAAATTTGGAAACCGGAATATGAAATCAGGAAACCGGAATATGGAACCCGGAATGCGGAATCCGGAAAGCCAAATTTGGAAACCGGAATTCAGAATCCGGAATGTTGAATCAGGAACTCGGAATCCAGAATCCGGAATCCGGAAGCAGGGCATCTCTGCTCCTCGCTACTAAATTACTTTTCGTTGTATAGTAATACTTTCACCAATTCGCATAAAAATCATCATTCGACCCTTTTGATGCATTTCAATCATAATTGAGTAAAGTCAATGAATTTCAATTTGAATATTTTGGCAAATGACTCTTTCGACTTTTAGAATTTTTAAATTTTTTTGACGATCAACTCTTTTGAATTTTTGACGCTTTTGATTATTTTGAGGCTTGAAAGTTTCTGATTGTTCTGTGTGAAATTGAAACGAATTATCAACTTATCGTCAAAAGTTTCAAAAAAACATTTGAAACGGAACCTTACTACAGACAAAACAGTGCAAAAATACTATTCCTAAACTTTTGGATTACAATATGCAGACAAAAATGATGATGGGCAAACTGGATGGGGTCAAAGATCTATAATTTTCTAGAAGAAAGTTCAGGAAAACAGAAAAAAAGGACCCGTTTAGAAAAAAACAAAAAATGAAAATACAGTTTATTGAAAATCAAATGATGAACCAAAAAAAATTCTAGAAATTTCTCAAACTGCTTTCTTCCCATTCCTCTCCTCAACCTCGTACAAATCCGTGATCAATTTTGTGTATGGACGGAAGAAGCTGAAATTTTCAAAGTAAAACAATGGTATAATCTAGTACGGTACCTCATCTTGCACATCACTAAAACCGAGATCACTGACAAAACCGTCATATAAATGATGGAAATTGGCGCGAGACGATTGGTGTCTGAATAATTTTGGAAATGGCTACAGTAACCCAGTTTGAGAAGCTCTTACAGTATAACAATTGTTGAGTGTCGTTGGGGTCGGTGGAGAGAAATATATAGAAATAGTAGGCGGTTGAGAGGACCAGTTGGACAGACTGAAATATTTCTTTGTAATTTAAGTTCTGAAAGTTGAAAAAAATCGAAATTACCGCCAAAATTCCACAAGCACCGAAAACTCGTCTATTTTCAGGTTGAACCAGAGCGAATATCAATCCATAGAAAACCTGAAGTCAGAATCAACATTTTAATTGTTCTTCTAGAAATTTGACTACCGAGAACACATGAAATGAGAGCATGAACAGACAGTTGTCAAATTTTTTATTGTTTTTATCCTCGCTAGTGAAGAAAAATATTGCATCAGCCAGAAAAAGAATCATTTGTGAGGCATAGAGAATTGAATAACCAACGCTGAGCAATGAGTACTGGTTCTGAAATATGGGGACTAGTTTGGACTCCTAGGCCAGCAACATACATCGAATTTTAAACCAAGACGGTTCTCGAAAAAAGTCTCAATTCTGTCCAAAATTTTTGACATTTCTGTTTAAGAGAGTTCTAAAAATCCAAGTGTAACCAAATGACACGCAGAGCAATCATTCTCTAAAAAATTGGATGAAGAACTTAAAAACGTTTCACGTTTTTTGAAAGTAGTCGATTTTGACTGTCTCAGAAATCCTGGAAATTACGCTGGATAGGTCTGACATTTTCCAGGTCTACTAATCAAAAATATAACTTCAATTTTGTAGTTGACAACTTTTTTGTACCTGTTCATTCGAGTGACATATACCGCTTGAAAGTCTGAACTCAACGCTATTTTTTTGAAGTCCAGGCACTTGGTCGGTTTCAAGCGGTTCATCTCATTTGTATGAATTTATTACAAAAAGTTGTCAATTACAAAACTAAAGCACCGTTTTCGTTTAGTAGACCTGGCAGTTTTTAGGTTTATCCAACAAAGTCCATTAATGTTTATAGACATCGAAAGTCACCTTTTTTTAAAGGTGGGGGGACAGTAGATTTTTCGTAGTTTTTTTGTAGCTAGAGTATGCATTCTACCGTCACGGTGTACAACGCTTAATGTCACTCTGCGTACAGCTGTCGTCCTCGCCTTTATGTATGCAATCGGGCGTCCGCTTTATCTTTGCCCGCGTGGCTCAGAGTCGGTAGCGGCGCCGCACCCTCAATCCTCGCCTTCACAAGTTCAACTCCTCGAGGGGCATCTTTGAACGGAATTTCGAGAACATTATTTTTTTCATGTCCCCCCACCTTTAAGGAAAGAGGGGAAATGTTTTTTGGATAATTTTCCAAATTATGGACAATCATTTCTTTTCCCGACACCCATTTTCAGATCCCAACACCGTGGTGTTCTTTCAGATTTGCATCAGCCGATAAAACGTTTACACCAATAAAACCGAACACAACACCACCCGTATAATAGGCAAAAAGTGGTGTTCAGGTCGTCTTCTACTTTCGAATCCCTCTTTTTACTTTCATTCCTCTCTCCCCTCGTTCGTTTTTTACTTATTCACTTTTTAACCCTTTTTAACTTTTTTGTTGGAAAAACAAGAAAGAAACCAGTGTGTTTGTACTCGAAAGTATAACTTTTTGAAGTTTTTTTATTGATTCGGTTTCTCGAGTTTTTTGAATTTCAAAATCTATGAATCTTAAAATTTCAGTGTTCCCGAGTTTCAGTAATCCCAAACTTTTGAATTTCTGAATTTCTGAATTTCTGAATTTCTGAATTTCCGAATTTCTGAATTTCTGAATTTCTGAACTTCTGAATTTCCGTGTTTCGGAAGTTCAGAATTTTCAAATTCAGGGATTTCTGGGTTCCCAGCAAGCCACAAAACTACCTAACCATCCACTTCTAATTTTCCATTCGTTTCTCGAAACATTCCCTTTTCCGCAACTTTGCACCTTACCCCGTTCTTCTAAAACTCCGTGCGTTTCTCTCAAATACGAGTTGTTGTCTTATCATATAAAAAACCATTTTTCTATACTTTGTACCGGTCTGTAAAAAGTCTATTGTTGACCATCTGTGTAAGAGAGCATCTGATAGACACTATCAGGACAACCACGTGCTTCTTCTTAACATAGTGATAAACATTTGAAATTTGAAACTTTTACTTGTTTGGGAAAGAGGCATCAGAATCTTTAATCCTCGAAGGAACTTGACATTCGAGCTCCAAACCACTGAAAACTGTCGGAAATCATTTGAAAATTAGTTTTTTGAATATCTTATCCACCGGTACTGTAATAAGGTCAAAACCCTATTTCTCTGATTTCACATTAACTAACCCTAGTCCTTGTCCCCAACTGTAATCCCGTTCCAAAGCTTCATCACCCCCCTGACCTCATAAAAGTGACAAAAACGGTCTCGGTTAATAGTAGTAGTCGTGAAATGTCTCATAACAGTTTCAGAGACTCTCTTTTTCGCTGTAACTGATCAAAAACAGGTTTCCTTCCCTTCCCTTCATCAGCCTCATTATTCTCGAGGCGACCTTCTCGAAATTACTTGTTTCAAAATGGACGGGAATTGTTACACTTGACATCTTCTGTATGTGTGTGTGTCCTCTTCTTTTTTTTGAAACCCTGTTCATTAGGAAAATAGAGGGAGAGAGACGCAGAGAAAAGAAGAAGACTTCCCTTTTTCTGAAAGACACGAGAAGCCGACAAAAGATTACACTGTAATGGGGAAGAGGACTCAAAGACACCAATGTTGTTCGAGAATCATTTCTTGTTAGTCATCAAGCCCCCTCTCTTGTGGTTTGGTTCCATTTTCTGACATCATTTTGAATACTTAATTCGAGTGGTTTTAATTTTTTTTTTTTTTTTGATTTCAAGAGAATCTTTCAGAATCGTCCAGAATTTCTTTTACAGTCAGCAATTATGTCAATTCTGGGTGAATTGACTTTTTTGCCGTAAAATTTGGCTGCGTGCCAGTTTTTTAAATTTTCAAAACTACCGTAAGACATGTATTGGAAGGGCCGGCCTTCTATTTTTCCCAGGTAACTCCGGAGAGCCCTTTTGTTACAGAGGGCCCTTCTATTTTTCGAAACCCTTCTCGAAGGGCCCTTCTATTAGAGAGGCCCTATTATTTAATTCCCCTTCCGTGAGCTTTGTCTAAATATTTTCCTTTCGCGAATCGTTTCCGGCTCCAATTTTGTTTTGTCAAGTGCAAGACTTTCAATTTCGAACTTTTTGTTTTTAGTTTGATCCCCCACATCTTATTGTTATTGCTCTCTCCATTCCTCTAATGCCTCCCAAAATTTCTAGACACAAAAACAAAAACCAATTTCTTTCTGTCTTCTGAAATGTGTTCAACATACAAGTACGCAGTAACTCGAATAGTAATAAATTACTAGAAAAATGATCTTCGGTATTGTATCTCGTCTTCTCAATTTGATAAACCGGTTTTGTGACCTTTTACATTTCAAATACTTGGTTTTTTTCGTCCAATACAAAACGGAAATCACCTTAAAAAATCCAATTTTTTGCCGCAATCCATCTATAATCCTCTTCGAAAATCTCCCCCCGATCGGATCAAGATAACAAAACAACAACAATGGCAGATCAGGGTGAAAGTCGAGAGGTGGTGTAGTTTTTTTTGTACCTGTCTATAAGACGCAGACATCAAAAGTTGGGAAAGAGAGAGGCGAGAGATTGAGAGACGCAGAGATGGAGATGGCAGTCACGCCTAGTTGATTGAATGTGTGTTGAAAGTAGTGGGATCGACACGGCAGTTACCTACTTTCTATTTGCAATTTTTTTTCTTGGCTTTTTTTTTGTTTGGGTTATGGTGAGCAACCTCGTACGCCAATGATGATTTCTAGAAGCAGTTTGAGCTTATCAGAATGAGAATGACCTTGCGTTTTGAGCCCAATTATCTCCGTTTCTGTAAGAGATGTCAAAATGTTTCAAGTGATAAATTGTTTATCACAATAGCACCAATATTTTATCAATTGATAGATTTTCTACATCTCTTACAGTAACCGAGAGAATTGAGCTCAAACTCAAGGATCGTATTTTCTCTAATAGAAGCCCACCCAAACCGTCATTTTTAAGCTCAATTATCTCGGTTCCTGTGAAAGATATCAAAAAGAGGTTGACTGATAAAATATTTTTGAAATTATGATAAATGTTTTGTTAGGTAAAAACTTTGTGATATTTCTAACAAGAAGTGAGATATATGAGCTCAAATTCGACGGCTTGAATGGGCTTCTATTAGACGAAATACGGTACTTGAATTTGAGCTCAAATATCTCGGTTCGTGTTCAAGACATCAAAAAGTGATCAACTGATAAATTATTTCTGATATTATGGTCAATATTTTATCAGTTGACTATTTTTAGATATCTCTCATAGGAACCGAGATAATTGAGCTAAAAGTGTAGGTATCGGTTGGACTGCTATCAGAGCATTTACAGTAATTGAGCTCATTAAGTAATTGAGCTCGAGTTTGCGTACATGGTTACGTTCCATGAGATTATTTTAGGTATTTTTTTTGTTCAAAGGCGCATAGGTGGTACTATTGGCATCTCGCAGAAATCGCCTACTGTAGTTTTCCTTTTTTACTTCAGGTTCTGGAACATATTTTTTTCGGATCTTGTTCTCAAATTCATGTCAAACCTGTAATGACTAGGTCTAAAAACCTGGAAAAATTCAGTTTAGGCGGGAATTCGAATAGGTATTTTTTTGAAGAATGATGCAAAGTTTCAAAGCCTTTTTTTCATTTGTTCTTCCTCATTTTTTATGCTCATAGTCTACACACCTCCGCGGGGAAATTTCGAAAATTTTTCTTCATTCGAGATTTCAAACTTCCCATAGATACCTATCCGAACATCTATAGTAACTCTCAATTTACTAAAAATTCCGGTCTCTTCCTCGAATTCTCTTCACGTTTCCTCTCTCTCTCTCTCTCATTCATTTTCTATTTGTTTGGCACACTTTGCCCTCAGACAGCGGGAAAAAAAACGAGAGACAGGAGAATAGAAAAAAGAGAATAGAATCCATTTGACACAAGAAATGAGAGGAAGAGAAGAAGAAAGAGCAGGCACTTTTGAGCTTTTAGGTGTGCCATTTTCCTTTCCCATCTGAATAATCTTTCTTGCAGTATTTGGAATGGCTTAACACAAGATTACCAAGTGCGCTCCATTTGTTATTCTATCTCATCATTCCACCACAGAGAGAAAAAAGACCTCATGTACAATGACACCACCTATTAGCATATTTCTTTCTTCCGCGTATTCAGAAGGTTCTTCTTGTACTACTAGTCTTTAACTACCAACTGTATACATTTTTCTGGAAAAAGCCATCCTCATTCTTCCGGCCGCTTCATTCTCTTCCTATACACACCAGGCAGAGAAGTTAGTTGGAGGGCTTAAGCAAATAACAATAACAGTGGGAAGATTCACTTCATTTTTTAGGTGCTTTGGCTGAGAGATTTCGGTTGAAATTACTTTCTCATAAAAAAATTCTTGCGGGAAATGTTTTGTTATCCGTCCATTCCAGCGAAAAAAAAAGAAAAAAAAGAAAGAAAACCTAAACCGTACTCCTTTAAAGGGGCATTCTTCGACATAGAAAGGTTTCGACACGAAACCGCCGCGAAATTGTTAATTTATTCTTTTTCTAGCGATTTTCCATTATTTTCCTTCGAAATTCTCTCTAACTCAATCAATTTTTTTCTGTAATTTTTATTTGAAAAAATTTCCAAGAATTGCTTTGAAAGGGGGATTTTTTTGAGGTTATTCTCGTAAAAAACAGTTGTAAAGGAACATTCTCGGGAGAGCTAGGGTCTTGACACGATATTACCGAGAATGGTCAAAAAATGCTTTTTTCGATTTCTTCAAGATTTTTCATGAAAGAGCGAAGTAAAAAAATTTATATATATATACATTTTTTGTTCTCTGAAATGTTCGCTGTTTATCGTTGCAAGCAAGACTCCCACGCTTTTGATTAGCGGTGTTTCGTTTCGATGTTTGAACCGATCCACCTGTTACCGACAAAAGCTCATGACGTCTAAAACTTCAAAAAGTTCTCCTTTTTAATCGTTCATGACAAATCGAAAAAAAGAGATGTGTCTAATCCTGTCTAGTTTTTTTCCGGACAGCTGTTGAGTTTTTCGAGATGCTTTGAGATGTGTGACGACGCGACAAAAGATAGAGAGTCATTTTAATGGTCCCATATACTTTTTTTCACTTTTCACTTTTCGGTCAAACTCATTCGGAACTGCTCACATGATCGGGAGGAGTTGGAGAAAATTGAGTTTTCTTATTGTCAATTAGGAGAAGCGAATGGAGTACTAATGAAGTTTTTAGTTGTTCCAAAGGAAACGAAGAAACGAAAAAAATTCCATTGTCTTTTCCCTTGGGATATTGAACTAATGTTCTTTACTACTTTCTTTTTTTTCAATTTAGTCGTCGACTGAAAATTTCAAGAGTTTTACCAAAATCTGAAGGGTTTTGTTGAAAGAAAAAAAACGTTCGCAAGAAGTCAATTGAATGACCTTCTTCTTATTTCTCTTCAAATTGTGCCTTCTCTCCTGCCATTCAAATTCATTCGTAAGACCTTCTTTGGGGTCGTCGGGGGCGCGTGATCATGATCTTCTTAACAATGGGCCCCCATCATGCAGAGATTTCAAAAGTCATGAACTAGGCTCCGCCCATTCATTGCCATTGTTCTACTGATATCTCTAGTTTCAATCTACTTCAGTAGTTATGGTGATCGGCATCTCGCCACCTTTTCTCTCGAAAGATCTTCTCATCTGATGGTGGGCGAGAGGGTCACGATGGGGCGGGAGTTTTTTGTCGAGAGTGTCATTTACTTGTCGTTCTTTAGTAGGTTGATCTTAGTTGTCATGTTTCTTGCGTCTTCGGTGAACTGGTTGTTTTAGAGTAGAGGTCAGGTATACCTAGAATCTGTGTACTAGATCGAATTTGATATTTTTAATTAGTAAGGAAGAGGCTCTAGTTTGCTCTTTTATTCTTGCAAATTAATCCTCCAAATGTCAGATTTCTTGGAAAAATCGAGCCGCACCTTTTCCTGATCTCTCTCTGCTCAGAAGTGAGCGTGTGAGCTTTTGAAATCCCCAAGCAGTAGATCTCTCTATTTTCTTGAAATTTCTACATAATTTTTTCTTTAAGGTTATCGAATTTCTTGACACGATTAGGTTATTTTTTGAGCTCTCAAAATTTTGCTTTTTGACAATTTAGCTCACCACACGGCGATTTTTCTGGAACGTTTTTTCAAATAAATTTTTCCCGCGCCTTTTCCGATGGAATGCAGGCATAAAACCGTAGAACTCGGTGGTTTAATTCGAAGCTTTCGTGTCGAGACCGACGTCTTTTTGAAAAATTAGCATTCGAGCGCATTTACATTACTTCCTCCGGTAAAAGTGTAATTAGAATACATTTTTTTGGCGCGAAAATTTGTTTTTTGACAATAGCGAAATCCTTGAAGGAGCATTTATTTTTCGTCATTCTTTTCTGGCCAGTTTTTTCGATTTTTTTTTCGGAATCAGAGCTTTCTACAATATGTCAAAGGCGCATGGCGAAAAGTTTTCTTGCGGGTCTCGAGCGGAATTACTTTTCATATTCATAATTTTCTTTCATTTTTTGCAGCCAATTTTTCGCGCTTTTTCATATCAAAATTCCGGAAATTTTAAAAATAAGGTGAAATCATTTCAAATAACGTCCGAAATGCCCTTCCTCCCTCCCCCACTCATCCATCTTCGTTTTCCCGTTTTAGCCTTCAAAAACGTCGGAAACCCTGCGCCCTCTGACCTATTCCTTATTAGTCACAGAGGTTCAATAGTGTAATTTCGATTTAAAATTCGTCATTTGGTTCTAGAAAAGTCAAAACATACACAGATTTATTATCTATAGACATGAATCTGGTTACAAATCCCTCGATTACGTAGTGTGGGAAATTTATATATTTTTTGAAATTTGATCGAGAAAATAGGCGGGATTTTAAAGTCTTTAATTTTCGAAAATTCTAAAATCTTTCAAAAATAAATGCTAATCCTCTGGTCTGCTGGCTCTCTCCCTCCTAATCCTCTCCATGGCAACGTCTTCTTCTCCGTTTCCCCTATTTGTCTCATTTTCACGTCTTCTTGGCTAACACGGGCGAGAATACCAACACAACACGACCCATCATCAACATCATGTCTTCTTCTCTGTTTCTCTCGCCACCCTCCAAACTCTACACACTCTCCCGCACTTTCAATGTGTACTGAATGTTTTTTTGTGTTGAGGACGGACCCTCTTCTTTCCGCTTTATTTTGGCGGGTGTTCCGTTTCACTATGTATTCGTTAGTCCGAAAATAGAAAATTCTGGAAATTTCTATTTTTTTTTCCTCGCTTCAATGAATTTATGCATTTTTTCTGAATTCACATTTTTTTCCCGAAATTTCTTCACCTAAATTTTGCTCTCCTCCCCACGTGACTGATTCCTCTTGTTTACACTTTTTTCTCTGAAAAAGCAAACGCCAAAAAATTTTTTTTGGCTCTCTCTTATCTAATTCTCATTTCTGACCTAAATAATTTAGGCTAAATTTTCCAATTTTCAGCACTATGGCAACATGGACGGTACATTTGGAAGGTGGTCCGAGACGAGTGAATCATGCGGCGATCGCAGTTGGATCTAGAGTACGGCCCTTTAGAAATTGAAATTCAAAAAATAATTGTCGGCCTAAACTATAATTTCCGTTCAACAGCTGTTCACTTTCACCTTCTCCGCCGCGCTTTTTCTCGCTTATCGGTGAAAAAACGACGACCACGAGGGGAGAGGGTGTATTTTCAATAGCTGGTCGACGATATAGTTATTGACCTTTTGACTGAACATTTGGCTGAAATTGAAATTCAAGGGGACTTTTAGAAAACATGTAAAAATTAGCACTGTTTGAGTAAGCCAATTTTAAGCGTTTCAACAATTTTAGACGCTAGAAACGCTTCGTCGCTTGAAATTCAATTTTTCATTAAGACTTTTGAATTATGCACGGAAAAAATTTAAAATCCTAAAACTCATAGTTCAAACGGATTTTTTCCAGTCTGGCCCGAAAAATCTCCATTTTGGAGCTCTTTTTCGAATCGTAACAATTTGAAGTTTTGCGCCGAGAGAGCGTGAGAAGTTAAGAGACGGAGAGTCAGCTGTGCGTATAATAGTCTTAAATCGTGCCTTGTAAAAAACCTCAACACCTTGTAAACCCAGATTATGATGAAAATTTCAGGACAGTTTTAGAGTAGCCTATCTAGACACCACTGACGATTTCAGAACGCGCTCGCTAGTTTCACCCGAGTTATATCAGTTTCACTACCAAAAATCGTGTTTTCCAGTGCAAAAATAAAGATTTCCTTCGCTCATTGGACGTTTTAGAATATGATATTTGTTGTGTTATACTTAGAATTCAATGAAAAATAAAAATTCTAGAAAATGTCTGAAATACGAAATTTCATTGAATTCAAAGTATAAACAACAAATTTCATGTTGTGGAACGTCCTATGAGCGGAGAAAATCTCTGATTTTGCACTGAAACAACGCGATTTTTGATACAAAACTGATATAACTCGACTGTAACTGGCAAGCGAATTCTAAAATTTTCAGAAGTGTGTAAATAGACTATTCATAACCTATCTTGAAATGTTCATAGAAGTCTGGGTTTACATGTGTTGAGGTTCCCTTGTAATGATTTCAAAGTCTGACGATATGGAAACACGCGCCGAGAGAGCGTGTGAAATTGAGAGACACAGAGCTCCAACAGCTTTTCAAACTTCATAGAGTCTGTTGCTCAAAACCCCCCCCCCCTTTTATCAGTCACTTTTCAGGTGTACACATTCGGCGGCTACTGTAGTGGCGAAACGACCGACCCTCGTGATCCAGTCGATGTGCACGTTTTGGATACCCGTACGTCTTCTTCGTTTTTGATCTTTTTCTTCTTTTTCAAAAAAGAATTCCTTCGATTTCTGACCGTAAAACCCCTACTAAAAACATGTGTTTAGTTGATTTGATAACCGATTGGTTTCGTTATCAATCAAATGGGCCAACGACTATCGAGAAAAAAATCCTTGTCAAAAATAGAACCGGTTTACAGAAAACTTCCGATGGACCAAATTGAATCCTTGCTATATGCATGAAGACGCAGTCTGCTCTCTACAGGAAATTCACGCGAAATCGGCAGGAAGTGAGAAGTTGGGCGGTACGGTACCGTTTCAACGATATGGGCATACGGCAGTGGAATATGATGGGAAGGCGTATGTGTGGGGAGGACGAAACGATGATTATGGAGCATGTAATATGTTACATGAGTACGATCCAGGTAAGAAATTGGAGAAAAATCTATCATTTTGCACGTTTTCTAGCTATTTTCAAAAATTCTTTCTCGGTTTTCCGGTTTTTTGTCCGAAAGTTGATGGAACGGTGTTCGTGAAGTTTACTGTAGATTACTGTAGAAAACTTTTGTCTGCATTTTGACGTGGTTGTGTTTAAGGTTTCCATTCGGTCGGGAACTCACTAAATGCCTCGTTTGTCGTGAAATGAGATGCTTCGTACGCAAAAATTCGTATTTTCATGCGCATATGCACGAAATCGGCCGGCGCGGTCGTCTTTCGGTCGGTCGGCGGTCGGCGATTTTCGACCGACCGAAACAGAAGCCTTAATTGTGTTTGCAAATTTCAAATAAAAGTATTCAGAAAAATCAAAAAAAGAATTATCAAAAATAGCGGAAAACCCTTTTTAAAAAAGTATAAAAATTTTGCAGAAAATCATAGAAAATCCCCTTGAAATTCTGATTTTTTCAAAGGAAAAATTTGCTTTTCTATGTGAAAAATGACCGCGAAGCTTCAAAAAAAACTCTAAAATCGACTTGTAATCAAAAAGAGTTGAAAATGAGCTGATAATCAATTTTAAGACTGCGAAAAATTGGAAATAAAAAGCGAAAAAAGTAAAATTATTCAGGTTTTTCTGAGTGCAAAACTTGGATTTTTACGAAATTTTCAGTTTTTTAAGGGCTGAATTTCACATGCTTTCCGTTACAAAAACACCAAATTTTTATATATCGAAAAACAAAAAATCAAAGAACAGAGATAAAATCAAAATAACAAAGTTTTTAGGCCCAAAATTTTTACCCATTTTGCAGAAAAGAACCTCTGGCGAAAATTGGAAATCAAAGGATTCATCCCACCGGCACGTGATGGTCACACCGCCTGCATCTGGAATCATCAAATGTACGTGTTCGGCGGTTTCGAGGAGGACACCCAACGATTCAGTCAGGAGACGTACGCTTTTGACTTCGCCACCGCCACGTGGCGTCAGATTCACACCTCCGGAACGGCACCGCTTTGGAGAGACTTCCACACGGCGTCGGTGATCGATGGCGTCATGTACATTTTCGGCGGCAGAAGTGACCATAATGGTCAGGTCGGTGATGAGCACTTGGTACGTGTGCAGTGAGACTTGGCAGTTTTTCTTTGGTTTCTTTAGGCTATTAACACATTTCATTTGGGATTTTATGAAGGTGTTGGTGTTATGGAAAAGCTCTGAAATTTGTTATTCCGGCACATATAAATCGCTGTGGAAGAGAAACGGCGGTGGCCGTGGCCGAAGGTCTCAACTACCGTACCCTGAAATATTTTAAAGTATCTTTATCTCATTTTTCGACCGTTATCAGTCAGTTTTTTTTCTCGACGAAAATCAGTGAAAAGCTAGACAAAACTTCCAGAAAATAAAATAAAAAAAATTAGGTTACGGTAGTTGTCGTTGTGGGACCTCCGATTTCTTTGTATCAGAATAATAGAGCATTTTCACTCTTTCTATTAAAAATTGCTTGCTTTGCACGAAGACTGTTGGCTTTTGAACTACACGGCATCTTCATTTGAAGACGTCGTGTTCCAGGGTTACAGAGATTCTAGAATATGATAGAAATTTCGATTCTGTATACCCTGTTCTCTAACATTCCCTAACTCTTGGCTGGTTGGAGTGGTGTGGTGCTTTCTTCTTTATTTGAAACTAACCGTTACTCAACATATGAATTTCTACGGGAGGAATCCTCCCGAATCTCCCTCATAACTAACCCAACCCCTTATTCAAAACGGAATTTCAGTTCCACACAACACAAGATCTCTACGATGACTCGCTGATGGCTCTCGATCTCGAAACACAGGAATGGACAAAAGTCGAAGCGAGAAGTTCATGTCGTCCAGGCGGAAGACGTAGTCACTCGACATGGGTCCACGGTGGAAAGATGTACATGTTTGGTGGATATTTGGGAACACGAAACAAGCACTACAATGAGCTCTACTGTTTCAATCCCAAGGAAGAGTCGTGGAGTGTCATCGATGTTCGCGGCACGTATCCAACTGCCAGACGACGTCATTGTTCGGTGATTTCCAGTGGAAAAGTGTACATTTTCGGTGGAACCATGCCAAACCCATCCACGTGTCATCCATTGGCATCGCCGAATGCGTTTAATGGAAATATCTCACCAAGTGGACTGTCGGATCTCTCCGATCTTCATGTTCTTGATTTCTGTAAGTATTCTGTGCTTTTCGAAAGACTCAATGCGTTCTAGGCTAACATCGTGGCCTAATTTTTGCTGAGCTTTCCAGGCCACCATGGTTAATGGCCTAGAAAATACACCAGGGGAATGTCAGTTCGTTTCTAGGTCATAAAAGTTGGTGGCCTAGAAAATTCAACTTGAAAAAGTTAGTCCATCATGTCAAAATGGCCTAGGAATCCTACTATGTAAATATCAGATCGTTTCTAGCCCATAAAAGTGCATGGCCTAAAAAATTCAACTTGAAAAAGTGATGTTAAATGACCTAGAAAACACATCAGATGCATGGTAGACCATTGCTGGACCATCAACTACGGTGGCCTAGCAAAATCATGTTCAGAAATTTAGGCCACTCTATACTCCTTAACTCACCATTCTTTTTTCAGTGCCCTCACTAAAAATGCTCGCGATGCGAACCATCATCAGTGACCCCGCCCACTCACCGTCCCAAATGTTCGCTTCACTTTCAAACGAACTTCCCGCCGATCTCCGATATGAAATGTACTGTCAGGTGGCACCGAACAACGTGGCAAGCAGTGGACCGTTTAGAGTGGATCAATCTGGATAAGGCATTCTAGAAATGTACATTTTATATATTATACCTGTACCCTGTATCTATAGAACCCTACTCACTTTCTTCTTTTTCTCTCTCATCAAAAACCCCGTTTTTCCATCTTTTTTTCCTCTTCAAACGGGTCCATTTTCTCTGTTTTCCACTCTCACTCTCACTGACATTTCTCTCTCTGTAAAATCCTGTACGTTTTTTAGAAAATTATAGATCTTCAACCCTCCACCCAGTTTGCCCATCATCATTTTCGTTTTGTCTGTACATTGTATCCTTGGAATTGTATTTTTGCACTGTTGTTTGTCTGTAGTATTAGAAAATCATCTACAATCTGAAGAATTTTTGAATTCGATTTTCTTTTTTTCTTATTTTTCAGAGTTTTAGAAGCTTTGGATCCTGGAATCAATAGGCAAAAAGGTTTAACAAAATAATAATTTCATTCCAATTTCAAGTGACAAGAATAGAATTAGTAATCGTTGTGGTTTCTTCCGATTGGATCCATGTTTAATGAGCACACTCACATTTGGCACACTTGCATCCGCCGGCACATCCAGCCTTGCAGCACTTTTTGTCAGCGGCAGTGGAGCAGCAGTACTGCTCACAGCACTTGGTCTCGGAGCAGTCGCATGCTTTGTCAGCGGTGTTACAGGCACACTTTTGGTTTTTGCAGTCTAAAAAAACGAAATTCTAGAAACTTCCAATATGTCAGTTATGAAAAATCCTAACTTTGAAAAATTTAAAAATAATTTTCGAAAAAAAAAACAATCAGCCAAATCTTATATGTCACCAGTATTTGGACCAGTACAGAAAAACCAATAAATGAGAAACTCACCACACTTGCAGACCATTTTCAGTTAGTAAAGAACAATTGGAGCTTCCTTTCATCAGATTCCTTATATACATCAACCTAGTCACGACCTGAAACTGGTCACTGATAACATCACACACGCCTATCACAATGTACAAAATGCCTTAAAGCCTAGAAACGTACCTTCAAAATGATCGAAACTATCTGAAATTTTTACCAGAGATTCTCTAGAACATTTGGAATCTTTTCCAGTTAAAAAAATTGAAATCGGTTCAGGGTGAGGTATTTTTCGAATTTCGCACATAGCTCTAGTTTGTGATTGAGGCATTCTTATCAGGCAGGTATACTGGATGATGCCTGGGACAAACAACGTGTCCTATAGGTTTGTAGTCGGATGACCTAAAAAACAAAGTGTACAGTTTTTTTTTTTTGCTGAATCACAAACTAGAGTTATGCCTGAAGTTCGAAAAATATCTCAAACTGGACCGATTTCAATTTTTTAAACTGGAAAAGATTCCCAATTTTCTAGAAAATTTCTGGTAAAAATTTCAGATAGTTACGATCATTTTGAAGGTACGTTTCTAGGCTTTAAGGCATTTTGTACATTGTGATAGGCGTGTGTCATGATATCAATGTTTTAGGTCGTGTCTAGGATTCAGTATAAAAGGAATCTGATGGAAAAACAGAGAAGAAAACTCCATTCGATTTCTTTCTACAAATGGTCTGCAAGTGTGGTGAGTTTCTCATTTATTTTTTTTTTCAATTAAAAAATTTTCCAGACTGCAAAAACCAAAAGTGTGCCTGTAACACCACTGACAAAGCATGCGACTGCTCCGAGACCAAGTGCTGTGAGCAGTACTACTGCTCCACTGCCGCTGACAAAAAGTGCTGCAAGGCTGGATGTGCCGGCGGATGCAAATGTGACAAATGCGAGTGTGCTGATTAAATATGAATCCAAAAGAGAACAAAACTCCTACTAATTATATTCTTATCTAGAAATTGGAATAAAATTACTTTCTTTTTGTTAAAGCTCTGATCCCATTAGTATCAGTCATGAAACTGTTGGAAGTTTTCCCTCGATTGGAAAATAGAAGGGCCGGCCCTTATAATACAGATCTTACGATATTCGAATTAGTTCATCTACAGTAATCCTTGAAAAAACACTTAGAAGTTTTTTTACACTACTCTCTGATCTTCTCACTTTCGAATTCTATTTTCAATTCTGGTTTCTATGGAGACTTGGGAACTATGGGGCCCACTCATTCTTTGTTGACACTCATTTGTTCTTTTCGTTTTTTTAATGGGGCAAAAAAGTTCGAGGACAGCTCCAGAACATGTTCAAAATAATATTGAAGGTTTGTAATTTTCACAAAATGGTTTCTGTTCGAACTAATGATGAATACATCAATAGAAACCGAAGCCAATCTAGTAGATTGCTACCAAACTGTCCACATTAAACCCATATATCTCATTTCCTGAGAACGATATCAAAATGTGGTAAACTGACAAAATATTTTTGGTTTTATGATACATATTTTGTCAGTTTACCCTTTTTTTAAATATCTTTCAAAGGAACCAAGATAAAATGGCTTAAAGTTGAAAGTAAGGGGGCCCTTCTATTAGAGTGTTTACGGTATTTTTGTTTAATATTGTTTCAAATGTTTCTTTTCCAGAAGACCGCCACAGTGCGTGGGGAAGTGACATCGATGAAACGTTCTGTGGTCCTGGCAAGATTTGTGGAGGTATGTTAAATGCGCTCTATTGATAATATTTTATGTTCCAGACGACTGGACCCCTCTCAACTCATTGACACCAACTCCAGAATCTCAACGACGTCGTTTCAGGGAACCTAGAACACAAGATGACGTGGAAGGAATAATTACGGAGCAACCGGGATTTTTCGAGAATCATAGCATTGATGATGAGATTGCCACCATTGCTACAAATTTCGATGTGATGACTGTCCATGAAGAAAATTTTCAAGAAATTCCACCTATTCTGGTAGCTCCGGTTAGGCCAAGATCGAGGAGAAAGAAGAAGAAAAAGTTAAGAAGGAAACCAGTGGTGAAAGGTAGAAGAAGAAGGAATATCAAAAGTGGACGGAGCCAACTTTCCAAAACTGCTACTCAAACTCCCATTTTACAAAGTAGGTTTTTCTGCGTATCCAAAACGCTCAATTTTTTTTCAGAGAATCATGGAAGACCCCGACGTCATCTTATCTACGTTAGGCGAATCCGTTTTCATCAAGATCCTCGCTATCCGGCGATCCCACGACCTCAAAAAAATGTGGATCTCAAATTCAGAAGAAGTCATCCAGAAGACGTGAAGAATCGATTCTCAAAAGTCATACCACCACGACATCTGAAAGGATATCCCATCTCCGCGAGACCACATTTTCGGTATCGGGGAATTCCGAAAGTCATTGGTTGATCCTTTTTTTTTGGAATCTTGAATAAAACTTTTTTTTATTAGGTTGATAAGAAAGTTTCTTCCTTTTTTGGCAAAATTTTTGATCAAGTTTTCCTTAAAGCAGAGTGGGTAAGATCAATGAAAGTAAGGTCCATAAGCATCGATAGTTGTCTGGCAACGCTCTGGCAATTTCGTGGTTCCATCGGCCCAGAACGAGGACGGCTGCGGTTGAAAACATAGGTCAACTCCTTTTTTGTGTCACCTTTTCAATTGAAGTCTTTTCTATCAAGATGACGTTGAAGAGCCCCAAACGACAAAAGATCCGAAAGAAGGTTCGGTGAATACGATGAGAATAATTCAGCCAAACGACATGAAATTTTAGGTGACCAGTCTAGTAACGGGGGGATCTCGCACTGTCGTCCAAAAGGGAAACTTTGGTATTTTCTCCTTGTTTCGATTCGACTGCCGAAATCAATTTCTCTAATTAGGAAAAATAAAAAGTGGCAGTAATAATGGTACATTCATCTGAAAGTTCCCAGGCTCCATTCCTTTGGCAGACCATCAAACTCATAGCATCCCCTTTTCAGGGGAAATTTAGGTTTCGGGATGCCCAGAGCTAGCTCTTCATAGTCAATCAACTGACCCTTCCGTACATTGATAGAGTAACTTACACACTTATCGTCTAAAGTAATTAGATCGTCCACCCAACTGAATGTGCAAAGAAATGATTCGAGAAACATGATCATGCCTACACTGCGATCCATATCGGAGTCCTACAAAACAGTGGGTACGAATCGACCCAGTTTTTGACTTTGCCAAGAGACTTCGATCCGTTCACAATACTTGGTTGATTAAAGGACAAGATCTGTAACATTTCACAAGTGGTTTGAATTGGATCGCCCTACACTACTCTTAGCAATTGATCGAGATCCGACTCACTAGTTCATTGCCATCTTTCAAACTGAACTCCCCTGGGCGGAATTTTTCGAACCAAACGTCAATTGTAGGATATGAAGGAACATGTCCTTTATATATGTATTAGGTTGGCAGGAAAGTAACTGTCCCTTGTTTTATTTGTGAATAATACAAAAGCAGGATTAATCCAAGATTAGCAGTATGCACCGTCGTGGTCCACGACATGTTGGCAATGTTCTGATAACTTGTGGATACAATACCTTCAAAAGCCAGCTAGCCGCGAATCGAAGTATTCATTTTTTCCTGTTTTTCACATAAATGGTGCAAATTTTCGTATTCTCTAGATGAGGTTGTATCTCCCCGAATATCCAATAATCTGATAGAGCTCAGTCGGGACTATAAGTAGGTGAGGGAGAACGGTCGCGCTGAAGCTGCTCAGGTCTGACTTGACTGCAGGTAAAAAATGAAAAAACCTCATGTTCACGGAAAGTCACGCCGTACCTGAGCCGCTTTGGCTGGACGGTTCTCCTTTACCCCCGTTGAAGACATGATTCAGCTCTATCAGATCATTGGTTATTCAAAAGTATACGACGTCATCTGCAGCTTAAGGACTTTAACACAATTGATGCCTGAAAAAATGGACTGGAGGGATACTTTAACTTGCCACTAGCTGGCTTTTGGAGTGATGGTACCCACGAGTTACCTGAACATTGCTAACATGTTGTGGATCACGACGGTGCATATTGCTAATTCTGGATTATTCTTGTGTTTGTGTTATTTACTAATAAAAAATGGACAGTCACTTTCTTGCCAATCTAATACTTCCACAAATTTATTGCGGATACCAGGTGTTTGAAGAGCAAATAAAAATAAATATATAATCATGTTGCGTATGTGCAGTCGGATAGGGACCAAGAGAATCGTCATTGCTCCAACATGAAGGGAGATAAAAATTTGATACCAGTAATTGAAGCTCAAAAACAAGCCTGCCAAAAAAGAAAAAACTTTCTTTTTTAGGAAAACTGTAGAACATCCAGAAGCCTATTTTTCTCGAAATTAAACAACAGATTTAAACAGGGCGTGTTCCCAGTTTTCGAATGATGGCTTCGCGTCACTTCGGAACCGCGACACTTCGAAACCAGTCATTTCGAAACCGGTCACTTCGGAAACGTGGTAATACAGACGAATGGATAAATTTCAGACTACAAAAACAATTTTAGGGGTTTCAATATGCTTTTTCTGATAGAACACATTCTGAAATTCGTAACATTCAAGAATTTTTCTTCTTTTGAGAACATCAATTTTCGGATTCTATCGATTTTTAAAATGTGTTCTATCAGAAAAAGCATATTTCAAAACCCTAAAGTTGGTTTTTGTAGTCTGAAACTTATCCATTCGCCAGTATTACCGCGGTTTCGAAGTGTCGCGGTTTCGAAACAACTGGTTTCGAAGAGTCGCGGTTTCGAAGTGAAGCGGAGCCCGAATGATACAGGTCTCGTCCCGAAGTTTCATACCCCAGCCCCTAGGCAATACAATTTCAATTCAAAGTACTTCATTAACAAAATTACAATACCGTTAACCTGTGACCCACTTTCTGTGTGACCTCTTTCTGCCACGTGGCGAGCCACCTGTATTTACCACGTGCACTAGTTGACTCTTAATTTGGGTACTAGTAAGGACTTTCACTCTTTTCCCTGGATTTTATCTACTTTTACCCCTGTTTACCCATATTCTCTGTCTCTATTAAATATCTAAAAATATTAAAATGTCGTTCTCCGTTGAAGTTTTTCCCTCAAAAGAAGATGTTATGACAAAAAGTGATATAGAGTGTCGGGAGCATGCGGAGATTCTCAGGTAATTCCGTCGTTTAACATGACATGGAGTACGTTTTTCTACAGTAAGCAACTATTTCTTTTCAGAAGCATTGGAGATTACTACATTGACCCGGATTTCCTTCACACCGCTGGTTCTCTTGGGGCAATTCTTGACCAAGAAGCTGACAAACAAGTATTCGACGATCTCCATGAGCCCTGGTATCCACCGCATTACCTCAGTGACTATTTATACAGGAACGATAATCATGCGTGGCACATTTGGAATGATCCATGGCCATTTCATGTGTGTCAAGCTGGTGTTGGAAATTGTTGGTTGATGGCTTCATTAATGGCGATAGCACAGAGGAAAGATATTCTGGAGATTGTACTTCCGAAACGAGATTACGCGTTGGATTGTGGACTGGTACAGGTTAGGTAAGTGGATTTTGAGCTTGGCTCCTGATAGAAGATATATGTCAATTGAAAATTTTCAACAACCTTTTCAACAAAATTTTGACATCCCTGGCATGAACCTGAGAATTCCTAAACGCCGAAACATTAGAATGTCTATCCCTAAACCATAAACTTTGCGCCAGCTTATCTCGTTACCTGTAAAAGATATAAAAAAAGTGGTTCACTAACAAAATATTTTTGATATTATAATAAACATTTTATTAGTTGACTATTTCTTGATATCGTTAACAGAACCCGTGACGTATGGGTGCAAAGTTGACGGTTTAGGTTGTCTATTACAAGCTTGACGGTATTCAAATTTTCTCAATTTAAGAATTACTTCATTAATTGACAACTTTTTGACATCTCTGGCATGAACCTAGATAATCGATAAATATTCCAGATTGTTTGTTGATGGTCGATGGCAAGTGATAAAAATTGATTTTTACCTTCCACATGAGAATGGTATTGAGAGATGTTCAAAAATGCCAAAAAAGCAAATGTGGGTGGCAATGATCGAAAAAGCGTATGCAAAAGTGAAAGGATCATTTGGAGGGCTGAATGGAGGACAATCTCATCTTGCGTTCAAGTGTCTCACTGGTAATATAATGTTTTCAGCATACTTTAATCGGATCGGGCCCGGCCAAAACCTGTATCAATTTGAAATACCGGTCCCTGATTTTTTCAGCATGGTTTTCAGCTTTGTATGCTAATATTTTCAGGTGCGGGGGGTAAACAAATTATGATCAATAAGGACACAAACACTGAACAGCTCTGGGAGGATCTTATAAAATATTAGTTAGTTTGAAGTTTTGTTGAAATACATAATCCCAAAAATTTTTGCCAGCTCTTGTGGAAATTTGTTAGCTGCTGGAACCCCTAATATCAAAGATAACGAAGAAGAATTGAAGCGATATGAAGCTATTAAAATTGACTATAACCATGGATATGCAATTCTTGGCTTCAAAGAGCATAATGGATATCGATTGATCAATTTGGGAAATCCCGGTCCCACAAAATTCACTGGACGGTTCTCAGAACTTCCTGGATACGATGACAGAGGTTACAACAGCTGACTACTCTAAAACCTTCAACTTCACACTTCCAGAAACCGTTTCGAACTTTTGCCCAGTAGATTATTATTTATATCATCACAAAATTTTCTGGATGGATATCGAAGATTTTGTGATTTTTTTCACCCATTACTACGTTTGTGAATATCGTCCGGGGTGGGAGGATTATAGTATGAGGCAGAAGATTAAAAGGGTTTCTGGAAAAGATACTCAGTGAGTTGTGGACTTCTTGGATAGATTCAAAAATGAACATTCATTCCAGAGTTCTGCGTTTGGAAGTCCACGAACGTTGTGAAGTTATAGTAGGCACAATGAAACATTGTAATGGTATCGCGGTCAGTGAATTGTTTTTTGTTCTCTTGTTATCTGTGATTTTCGATACGTTCGCAAGACTTTTTAAAACATTTTCGAACAGTGGCCTAACTTTCTCAATATGATTTTTTTAGGTCAACGTTTTCTATGCCATGCAGAAATGGTCTAACATGCACTTTATCTGCTTTCTAGGTCATTTACCATGGTGGCGTAAGTTTAGCAGCTTAAGTTATCTAGGCCACCAACATCTATGAGCTAAAAATGACTTGATATTCAGTCTGGTTTGTTTTCAAGGCCATTGTAACATGGTGGCCTAACTTTTGCAAGTTGAGTTTTCTAGGCCACCATTTTAATGATCTAGAAATAATCTGATATTCGCCTTGTGTGTTTTAGGCCGTTTTTATATGGTGATCTAGCTTTTTTAGTTCAGTCTTCTAGGCCACCAATTTTCATGATCTAGAAGTTACCTGATATTTCCCTGGTGTGTTTTCCTTGTCATTCAAACATGGTCGCCTAGCTTTTGCTAGATGAATTTTCTAGGCCATCGACATTTACGGACTTTAAATCACCTGATATTCCCTTCGTTTGTTGTTAGGTCATTGCAACATGGTTGCCTGACTTTTCCAATTTGCGTTTTCTAGGCCACCATGGGGAATGACCTAGAAATGATCTGAAAGTCATCTGGTGCCTTTTTTAGGTCATTTTAAGACGGTGGCCTAACTTTTTAAATTCAGTTTTCTAGGCCACCAGCTTTTTCTGTTCGAAAAAATTGGAAATTTACCATTTTCGAAAAATGCGCTGATCTGAATAACATTTTTTTTTCCAGTACGAAACATTTCTCAACATTCACAAATCTGCTCCAAATGGCGAATGCGGTGATTTAATTTCTTCGACCCACGCCTCAGAAAACGCTGTCCTTGCGGATCCAATGTTTCTGGACCCTGGAGTCTATTTCGTAATTCCAATTTTCTACTTTGATGTCTACGAAATGGTTCTGGATTGGAAGATCACTAGCTCGCGACCTGTCACATTTTCATTTGTTCATTGTCCATTTGACACGTATCATGCTAGTTTTCTACAAGGATTGATTAAGAATGGAGAAGCTAATAGAGACGGAGCAAATGACAATGTATTCTTCTACACTTTCAAGGGACAAAACTCACTTTTTGTGGTTGCTGAGAATTTTCAGAAGCATAGATATATACGTGTGAGGTAAGTGAGTTATGAAAGTCTATTGTTCCCAAATATCCGGGGTTTTAAGTGGCAAAGTATCATCACCATCTTTAAAACCAGATGAAATCAAGGGTGAAATGGGATTTAGACTTTCTTGGCCAGTGCCTCCAATGAGAGCTGGTCTAATTGGATTCGTGAGATGTTCAAAATTATCCACATCCAAAATTTACATAAATATCCAATACTCTGTCCGTTGCTGTATCTGGAAATTGTTGGATTGGATTGATGCTTTGATGCTCTGCATGTGCGATTTAGACAGAACACTTCATCTAGAAGATCGGACGGAAATCGAGGAAAAATCAGAATGAGCTGAAATATTTATTTTTTTGTTTTTGAATAGTTTTTAGTAACACTTTCAATGAATAAGGTTTTTCAATAGAATTCATGGTTTTCGTTTTGTTAAATGGTTCAACAATAACTTTTTTAAATAGAGACCCGGTTAAGAAATTTGTCAGTATTCTGGAATAAATTAAAAAAAGGAAATTGAAACTTTTCAGTTTTTCGTCTAGAATTCGAGAAATATTGTAGAATTGCATGTGATTTTTTGAAACTTTCAGATTGTGATTCCAGAGCTCCAGTAGTCCACAAGTCCCAGATTTTCAAGAACCTTTGTTTTTGAAGAGATTTCCAGATCTAATAAACGAGATCAAAGTTTTATGTATGAAAAAAATTTGTGCAAAAAAAGTGGAATTTTTAACACATCCATGTTTGAATGTGCCGATTGATAAACATTTGGTAGCTCTGCTCGGCTCTCAAATTGCACGTATCACGGACTTCTTGAACTGTACAACTGCTGATAGCGGTGAGTTTAGCGCACTTGACAGCGGTGGTTCCCTGGAAATCCAATAATTTTTTAGCGTTTTCTGATACGGTAAACTTCAAAATACAACACTTTAGTTTTTTTGAAAAAATTTCAGTAGCTCTCAATAGAACAGGAACGAATCAAGGGGAAGTCTATGGTGTCGTTTTTCTTAATAGTTTGATCCTATAATTTTAGTCCAAGTATCTAAATTCCTGTTTCAAATTCTGTAATTGTCTTCCACAACTTAACTGTTTAGAACTCACATTAAAACTCATAATAGTCTCTGTAGCATTATCAGTGCATGGTGTCGTTTTCGTCTCCATATCCCTGGCGCAATTCAAGAAAATCGAACTTGTCACAAATTGATAAAAATCACAGAACCCTTGAAGAATCGTAATGGAGTATGGATCGAACTCAGCGCACTTCTCGATTTCTGGGTAGCAAGTCTAAATAATATATTTCGAAATTAGGATTACTGTAGCTTGCTCACCCCAAACGTCTCACAGTAATCTTGCATGAGTGTGATGGAGATTTCATCCGTCAAACTAATGGATCCAATCAAGGCATCGATTCCTTCAAGGGCCATATAACACTGTTGAGATTGTTCTAGAGTGCCCAAGGATTGACAGGTCTCCGGGAATTTCGTAGAGGCTTTTGGAGTGGGTACGGTAGAGTTGGAAGAGTGTGCAATTATTCCGGTGAGCAGTATAGTTGAAAGTGTTGGGGCATTTCCAGGAGCAGTTGTAGTAGCCATAGCAGGAGCTACAGTAGTCCCATGAGCTACAGTAGTAGAATTTGCTGGGGCCATAGTCCCACCAACAGCAACATTAGAATTCACAGTTTCATGTTCAGAAGAAAGAACTTTTCGGAAAACGAAAAAAGCAACTAAGATTTGAAATTGAAGTCTCATTATTTTCGTTTTGAAATCTAGTTTGTTCCTTTTTTATACCTCCTACCTTGTTTTTTGTTCTCGCTGTTCAATAGTCTCTTGATTGAAAAAAAGGGGTTTGGAAAAAAATTTGGGCAGTTAATCTGGTTGTTTATGGCATGACCAAGCTGAAATATCTATTGAAATCTGAAAGTGAGATACGTCAAAAATATCTGACTCATTTTTTTTTTGAAAAGGGGGGGGGGCTCTTCGTCACTAGATTGAAGATAATAATGGCTATTGAAATATAGAAAGTCGGAAAAAAAGCACAAATGATTCACAGATTCGGTGGTGATGAGGCAATGGTGAGGTTTTATGATAAATATAATATGAAATTATAAGTTAAAAATTAAAAATAGAAGCTCACCCAAACTATTAACTTTGAGCTCAATTATCTCGATTTCTGTGAAAGATATTATAAATTTGTCAACTGATAAAATGTTTATCATACTGTCAAAAATATTTCGTCAGCTGAACCAATTTTTGAAATCTTTCACAAAAACAGGGAAAAAATGGCTCAAAGT
>NC_013488.2:15193543-15233626 GCF_000004555.2 Caenorhabditis briggsae | reverse complement strand
TTCGAAATGGTCTCGTTCTTCACAATACTTCAAGATTTTCCAAAAAAAAATCCGTGTTTGCCATGTACTCTCCGAGTTCTTATTCGTACGAGTTCTCATATGTAGCAGTTCTCATTTTCCGAGTTCTCATCCCTGGTACCACCACAGATTCGTAACTAAAGATACTGATAGTCTTAGATTCTGGAATTCCACAATTGCGATGTTTTGAAATACCCTAAAACTTCGAGCTCAATTATCTCGGTTCCTAGTCGGGAAATCAAAATTTTGTCAACTTATAAATTGTCTGTCATGATAACACAAACATTTTATCAGTTGACAACTTTTTCGTATCTTTGACAGAAACCGAGAAAATTTAATTTAAGTTTCACAGTTACCGTGAAAACTGTAAAAACGTTCTTTAGGGTTTTCATGCAATTTGATTGCCTCAATCGTGTTTACCAGCATTGATTTAGTCCAAATCCAAAATCTGAGCTCCAAACTCGATAACTGGTGTTTGCGTACTTTTGGGGCTACAGTAACCCACAAAATTTCCAAAAACACGGTGATTTTTCCGGAACGTATTTTAAAATTTTTTCGCGCCTTTTTTTCTTTAGGTCGCAAAATTCGCTGTGTAGCGACTCAGTAATTCATTTTTCAGCATGTGCGTCGATACTCAGCGCGCTTAACTACAGTATTCGCGTTAGAGCGCATTTACTTTAGAAAATTCCCCGTCCTAAAAATTTCACCGTGAAAAAAATGATAGCACCTTCTAGTTTTTCGCATCTAGACTCAAATTTTGAGAAAAATAACTAAAAAATCTGAGATAAAATTTCAAAAAGAGTTCGCGTACTTTAGTACGTCGACCGCTTTCTGACCTTCAATAGAATGACCCACCTAGCTGTTAATTTTGAGCTCAATTATCTCGGTTCCTAGGAGAGATATCAAAATTATGGCGACTGATAGAATATTGATGATTTTATGATAAACAATTTATCAGTTGACAACTTTTTCATATCTCTGACAGAAACTGAGAAATATTGGCTCAATGGTAAAGGACCTTCTATTAAAGGTTTCCGTGTGGTGACCTTGATTTCCAAGATTACTGTAACAGCCACATCTGCTAGGCACTTGTTCCTTCTGCTACCAAATTGCCAACGAATCAGTTCCTTTTGCTTCCTCGAGACCCTCATACAGTACTTCAACTGCACAACCTGCTGTTCGTTTAGTTCCAAATGGATTCCGAGAGCTGGAGAAATAACAATAGATGAACTCATTGAGGTAGGATACCGTAAAACCTGTTATAGAAGGGCTCTGTTAAGTTTGAGCTAATTTTTCTTGGCTCCTATGCGAGATATCAAAAATGTGTTAATTGATAAAACACTTCTGATATTAACACAAGCATTTTATCAATCGACACTTTTTTCATATCTTTGACAGGAACCGAGAAAAATTGGCTTAAAGGTGGTGTGCGGTGAAAAATTTTATTGCTTTATTTTGTGCAGAAAACCATGTAGATTCCCATAAAAATAAAGAAAAAATTCAAAAAAAAAATTCCTTCATTGAGAAAAACGGCATCGAAAAGTCAAAGTGGGAACCGGTGGCCTAGCGGCCAGGTGTGAGTTTTCTAGGCCAACTGCCGGTAAAAGCGCGCGTAATTCGAATTTTTATCGGTTTTCAGTGTTTTCTCTGGCGTTTTTTTAAAGATTTCAAAATGTTTTTGTTTATTTAATCCCAGGTGTATGGAAAAACCTGACAAAAATCAGGGAAAACACTGAAAATCGATAAAAATTCGAATTTCGCGCGCTTTTACCGGCAGTTGGCCTAGAAAACTCACACCTGGCCGCTAGGCCACCGGTTCCCACTTTGACTTTTCGATGCCGTTTTTCTCAATGAAGGATTTTTTTTTGAATTTATTTTTATTTTTATGGGAATCTACATGGTTTTCTGCACAATATAACGCAATAAAATTTTTCACCGCCCACCGCCTTTAAAGTTAAATGTCAGGGACCCTTCTATTACAGGTTTTCCGAAAATAAATTTGAGCCTCTCCTGTGGATTTTGAGCCCATGTATCTCGGCTCCTGTGAAAGATATCAAAAACAAACCAATTAAAATAATGTTTCTCATAATGTCATTAATATTTTATCAGTTGACACATTTTTGTTATCTCACATCGGAACCGAGATACATGGGCTCAAAATTTGGGTGACATTCTATTAGAGTGTTCACGATATCTCAAAATTTTTCAGATACATGGCACCAGAAGCAATAGAAAAGAAGATTAGTATCGAAGCGAATGATTCGTGGGCATTCAGCGTTTTGATTTTCGAAGTGTTCCATCGAGGCTTCGGACCCTATCATGAGTATGATCCTGAGGATAAAGTCGTGGATCTTCTGAAAAAAAGACGAGGTAATTATATACTGTGGTTTCAGAGATGTATTCATTTTTCCAGCTACACATGTACCTATTCGATCGTCCCAAGGACGAAACCCTTCCTCCTGGAATAACGGCCAATATCAGAAAGTGGAGTCTGTCTCTTGACAAACCAGACCGCCCGCAGATTTTCGAAATGTGAAATATCGAATGGCATTGATCCACTTTTCAAAGTTAGGCAGGCCATTAGTGAAGAAAGTCCAAAAAAATTTTAGAAGACATGGTAACTCTAGATAAGGTTTTTGTTGTAAAATTTAAAATTTCAGATGACGAAATATGGAATCGAAGATTAGTGAACTTTAATTACAGACAAAATAAAATATAGCATTTCTTAACATTTCAATCGTATCAATTGTCGATCTAATAACCATTGAAAGTCATTCGCTTCGTTTTGAGAGCACGTGGAGTTAATCACAGATTTCAAACAGGACCCATCGGATTTTAACATCTCGCATCGTTGATAGTCGTTGAGCTAAAAATACCATAAAGAGCCGAATAGAACGCTACCCAAACCGTCAACTTTGAGTTCACTTATCTCATTTCCTGTGGAAGATATCAAAAAGTGGTCAACTAATAAAATATCTGTGATATTGTGATAAACATTTTGTTAGTTGAACACTTTTTTATATCTTTTGTAGGAAGCAAGATAAAAGGGCTCAAAGATGGGAGGGGGGTAATTCTATTAGAGGTAGATAACAAACTTTAAGCGCTCCATAAAAGCTCACCATAAAATATGGAGAATTGACCAAATATTGCTGAACACACGGATCCTTTGTGTTCTTGTCAATTTTCAGAGCACAGGGATGAAAATTTCCAGTCAAGAATTCATAAGAATCACAAAAATCTTCTAGCCACAGAATGTCGTCGTCTTCGAAAACTGCACAATTGTCGAGAAGATGAAGACAATTCTGTAGGAAAACAACTAGAATTTTTGAAGTGTTTTTTATCATGTCAATCGGAATCAGGAAACAATCTGATTCAAAAGTAGAGTTTAAAATCTACCGTATTTCCTTTACTAGGAGTCTCCAGAATCATCAACTTTGAGCACAATTATCTCATTTTCTGTGAAAGATATCAAAAAGTGTTCAACTGACAAAATATGGTTGACATTATGATAAAGATTTTGTCAGTTGACAGATTTTAGATATATATTTCATTCGAAAAAAGACAATTGAGTTCAAAATGAACGGTATTTGCTCTAATCAACGCCAACGCAAAACAGTTAACTCAAAAGCCGTCTATCTCATTTTCTGGGAAAGATATCAAACATATGTCAACTGATAAAATTTGTATTATAATATAACAAATATTTTATCAGTTCACAGACTTTTGATATTTTTGACAGAGCCCGATAATTGAGCTCAAAGTGAACGTATAGGGTAAACTTCTATTAGAGGCGAAAAGCGTAAACTTTGAGCCATTTTTTCCCTGTTTTTGTGAAAGATTTCAAAAATTTGTTCAACTGACGAAATATTTTTGACAGTATGATAAACATTTTACAGTTGACAAATTTCTGATATCTTTCACAGAAATCGAGATAATTGAGCTCAAAGTTAATAGTTTGGGTGAGCTTCTATTTTTAATTTTTAACTTATAATTTCATATTATATTTATCCTAAAACCTCACCATTGCCTCATCACATTTTGCATTCAATTCTATTGAAACATTCCGTTCCAACCATTGATTTCCATCTACTCTTACATGAGTATTTTGAAAGGCATGAACCGATTTTGTACATTTTCGAATCTCATTCTTCACAAGTTGACTTCGACAATTTACAGAATATTCGGTAGATAAAGAGATTAGTGTAAAGACGATAAGCAATTGAATCATTTTATTTTTCAAAAACAATAATCACAAAGTCGGATGGAATATGAAGAAAATAAAAATACAAACTGGGTACAAACTTTTGAAGTGTAACTTGTCAAATATTGACAATGTCGTGGGATCAGTGGGAGTGAAATGCTCTGTTCTAACAATATGACATACATCAGTTTCTAATCAAATAAAGACCAATTATTTTAGCATTTGTGCATATTCAGTTCCACGTTGAAGTTCTGTAAAAGACAATACAAAAGCTGTAATATTATAGAAGGGTCCCTACACTGTCAAGTTTGAGCAAATTTATCTCGGTTCCTGTCAAAGAAATAAGAAAGTTGTCAACTGATAAAATGTTTGTGATATTACGATGAACAATTTATCAGTTGACAACATTTTGATATCTTGCGAAGGGATTGAGATAAGATTGATTCAAAGTTGAAAAAGAGGAGATTCTTCTATTACAAGTTTTACGGTAACAGTTGAAAAAGAGTTAAATTGGACGCTCCGAAAAAATGGCTCATTTTAGAGCATTGACCAAAAAAAGCTTTCTATTTGTACATTTTCTGTAGTTTCTTCAATACTTGCGACACCCACCATATTTTTAAAGGTGCATACCGTAAACACTGTAATAGACCCTCCCGACTCTTAACTTCGAGTCAATTTATCTCGCTTCCTGTGGATGATATCAAAAGGTGTTCAATTGCTAAAATATTGTTCATAATATCACCAATACTTTATCAGTGGACAAACTTTAAATATCTTGCGTAGGAATCGAGATAATTGAGCTCAAACTCAACAGTGTGAGAACCCTCCTATTACCGATTTGAAGGTATTTTTAAAACCACATATTTTCAGAGCAGGTACGAAAAAATTACAGCAGAAAAAAAAGAGATCCAGATTTTTCATATGTTTTTCAAACTTTTCAAATCAATCGGACGATTTTGACCTAGATTTGTAGTGGTTTATTTTTCAGCATTAAACAAATAGTTGCAAGGTTTGGAGTCATGAAAATGTAGGTCAAAACTGTTAACTTGTTCTGAAAGTCTATAAAAATACAAAAACAAAATTACAGATTCCTTCTTTTCAATTTCAGAATCCCCATACTCAATTCTCTTGTTTCCTTGAATCCCGTAGACGATTGCTCATACATATTTACTCAAAAAATCTACTTGAGACCACTAAAAGATCATTGGAGGCTGGACGAAAATTGAAGGAAATTTTCGCAACTTTCTACAGTAATCCTTAACTTTCCCTCAACCAAATATTGGAAATTCGGCGCAAGTTTCTACAGTAATCCTTAACAAACCTCCACAAAAATCTCCTTGAATTTCTCTCCGCACGCCGTCTCCACCTCTTCAATCGCACATTTTTCGTGTTCCTTGAGATCTTTGCATTTCTCGTTTGATGTTTTCTAAAATCCATACCCACTGATTTTTAAGTGAGACACACAAGATCTTTTAGATTCAAATCTTTTCACTATGACTCACTTTTAAAGATTTCGGTCCGAAAACTTCATTGACACACTTCATTTCTTCCAGTTTTGGGACACATTCGGCAAATTTATCAATAATGAAATTGAATCGAGAGCACATTACGTCGAGCTCATTGGTGACTTCTTCTGGGAAATCTGGACAACTCGATTTCACAGAAACGAAACATTTCTGAAAGAGAACTTGGTCAATTTTGATTCAATTTCTATTTCGGTCTATTTTTTGAATTTGGCTTGTCCATAGCATTAAAATGATTATAAACATGACTTGGTTCTTCGGTTTTTTGAGGGTCCATGCGTCTTTAAACTAAAACAAGCGCCTTTAAACCAAATTGCGCGAAACCTAGTCTTGTTTATACTCATTTTAAAGCTCATGACAAGCTGAGCATGAATTCAAAAATTAAAACTAGAAATTTCGAGTTTTTAATGTTTTAGTGCCCAAAAAAGTTTTTCAAACTAAATCTCATCTTTTTTGTGGCGTAAAGCTAAAAGTTAGGGGCCCTTCTAATACAGGTGTTACTATAATTTAGTTCAAAAAAAACTTACCTGAGTTTCATTACACTTATCCCGAAACTCCTTTTTCTCTCCGTCATCAAATTTGTATTCTTTGTCAACCCATTTTGATATTTTCTCTACTGTAGACACCAGATCCTGGAATCTGAGCAATCTTTAAATTCCAAAATCTTTCAGATTACCTTCACACAATCCCCGATTTTTTCAATTTTTTCCACTGAACATTCAGGGCTAGTAGAATTCAATGGAGCTCCATAAGCCAAGGACAGAAAATAATACAGAACAGCAAAGTATTTCATTTTTGTAAAAAGTCGAAACTTTCCAAGAGAAGAAATAAGCAACAAAAATGAATGTGTTACGATCTACAGGAGAAGAAAATTTGGGACAAAAAAAAGAAAGATATTATCTGTGTTGTTCGACCAACCAGCTGAGAAACTTGATGAGAGAGAGAGAGAGAGAGAGAGAGAGAAATCCGTAAAAGCATGCTTGATTCTAGCATCCGATGATTGTTTGTTCCGTGTTGATGTGCTGAAAAATGAGGCGTCTGGGTTGAGGCTTCGAGACACTCTCACTAAAGCTTGTGCCTTGAGATATGCGCCTTTAAAGAACGGACTCTTTGCCGACGCCCAAAACAGGCTCCTGGGCGCTCTCTACTTTAAAGGCACATAAAAATATGTGTATTTTATTTTTACCTGCGCCAATACATCAGCCATGACTTTCGCACAAGTTTTGGCAACGCTTTCATGGATACATTCCTTGTTATTTGCCAAAATTTGACACTTGGCCTCATGCGATTTTTCGAAAAATTTGGAATCCAAAAAGTTTTCGGCGCACTCGTTACTGCCAGAGATTTGGTTAATCTGAAATTGTGATTCAAAATTTTCCGAATTAAATAAATCTGGTACCTTCCCGGCACATTTCGAAAATGGCCCACTGAAAAAATAGATTCGTCGACACCACATTGGGAAGCTCTCTATTGCTGAAGGGGTCTCCTTGCAGTGGGAAGGAACATTCTCAAAGCATTTCTGAATGAAAAATAGAGAAATCCGGATTCTCATTTGAGCGTCATTGCTTACTGGAACTTCTTGACACTGTAATTTCAGCTTTGAAATAAGTTGAAGGTCCTGGGCAGGGAAGTTGGCGGATTGCCACATACGGTAGTTGACGCCAAATGCGGAGAGCTTCTGGAATAGAGATTCTGAGTTACTCGATTTTTGAATTTGAGGATTTAAAAAAAATTTTAGATGCTATGAATCCATTTTGGAATTTTGGACTCATAGAATCTGGAAGCATAGGAAGAACGCCGCGTTCTACCGTAAGCACCCTAATAGAATTCCTTCCTTCAACTTCGTGCTTAATTCTCAGTTCCTATGAGATATATCGAAAATCTGTTCACTGACAAAACATTTCTGATATTATGATAAACAATTTATCAGTTGAAAACTTTTTGATACCTCTCATAGGAACCGAGATAATTGAGTTCAAACTTCAAATACCGTATTAGCTCAAATAGAAGTCCACTCAAACCGTCAACTTTGAGCTCATTTATCTCGGCTTCTATAAAATATATCAAAATTTTGCCAACTAATAAAATTTTTATCATAATATGAGCAACATTTCTTCAGTTTATAGATGTTTTATATCTCTTACTGAAATTGAGAAAATCGTGCTCAAAGTGCCAGTAGAACCCTTGAAAATTTCGAATTCTTGAAATTTTCCAACGGGTCCTAACTTTTGCTACAGTAACCCAAGACGGTTGAAACAACATTTTTTGGCTGTAAGACGTCGAGAGCTTCAATATGAGCCTAAATACCCTTTTCGCTACACTTTGAAACTTCTTTTGTCCCTGCGCCTTTAATGGGATTACTGTAGATTTTCAAAATTTTCTAAAACTAGGCCTGTTTATACTCATTGTGAAGCACTCAACAGTTTAAAATCAAAAATTGGTTTTTCATCTGATTTGGGTTACTGTAGCAGGAGTTAGGCCCGTTCGAAAATCTGAAATTTTTAAATGTGTACTTTGAACATCTCGGTTTTTATAAAAGATAGGTTTTTATAAAAGATGTGTACTTTTATCTCGGTTTTTATAAAAGATATGAAAAAGTGGTAAACTGATAAAATGTTGATAAATATTTTATCAGTTGACAAATTAAAAAAATCTTTTACAGGAACCGAGAAAAATTGGCTCAAAGTTTGGGCGCATTCTGTTGGAGAGTTGTAACTTTGACCTCAATTATCTTGTTTCCTGTAAAAGATATAAAAATGTTTTCAACTGATAAAATTTTTATCATAGTATCCCCTACATTTTATCAGTAGACAACTTTTTCATATCTTTGACAGGAACCGAGCTTAAACCCACCAGTGAGCATCTATCGAACTCCAATCTCTCATCTTTCGGACATTCCTCACTGTTCTCGTACAGATGAATCACTCCAAAACGAATAGTAAGAAGAAGTGGAATCAGAATAATCAATGTCTTAATTCCGATCAAAATATTCGATTGTGCGCTCATTTGGCACATTTTACAGAGATTTTGGAAGACGAAAAAGCCAGACAAATGACTTTTTGACTTCGAGATTTATGAAAAAACGGAAAAGAAAAGATGAGTGGGGGACGACCCCATTAGGAAACTATGGTGACGTGCCATAATGGGCTGTACGACACAAAGTGAAAAATGAGGCGAGCTGGGATTTTGTGGGTGTGTAATGGATTGTGTGTTTTGGAAGTGGATGAGTTTGGGGCATTGGATTTTGCAGATAATGGGGAGAAATTGGAATTAGATAGATTGGAGAATTTCAAAAACTTCTATTTCGACTAATTCTTCCTACAGTATTTCCTTGGTTTCTTTGGTTTCCCCCTGCAGTAATCGTTGCCAATTTTCTTTATTTTCAACTACATGTAGCTACAGTAATCCTTTCCTTTTGTTGCACAAGCTTCATTTGTATTTTTCGATTTTCGTGTTTTTTCAGAGTTTTTTTTTCACTATAAAATAACTTTTATTACCGACTTTTCTGGAGAAAACAACAGAAAACTCGAAGAAAAGCAGTGAAAAACGGGAAAATACATCCTGAATAAAAATGTTCTTAGGTTAGGGTAGTTATCGCTCTGAGACCTAATTTTTTTCAGACTTTTCGACTTTCCGGTAATAGCCTAAAACTTCTGAATCGAGCGGCTGTATTGTTTTAATTGAGAGCCGTTTTTTGTGTCTTTTTTTTTCAGTATTTTCGCAACTTTCTTTGAAAATTATATTTTTCAGCAAAATTAGCTTCAAAAATCTTTTTTTTTTTGAATTTTTCTCGCTTTTGAGAGCCAAGTTTGATCTTCAGGTTTGCCCGGTACAGTAATCCACCAGCGGCGCGCTTTCAATTTTTGTCATTATTTTTGGCTCGAATTCTCAGCAAATTCCTGGTTTTCTTCTGGAAATTTGGCTTCTTTTCAGTAAAATTTTTTCGAAATGTGTTCATTTTTCCGGTTTCAAAAAACATTTCAGTCAAGGAAGTACTGAAATTCGCGAAAATCAGCAAAGATTTACTTTTCCCTGAAAATATCCCAACTTTTTTGTCTATTTCTCTCTTGAGATTCTCTCTCTCTCTCTTTCTCACTTGTGTTTTTTAACACCACATTTGATGATAATTTCCAGAAAAATGTCACTCGCTGCGTTGGCTGAACTTGGCATCGTGCCGGAGCCGGAACTCTGCGCTCCTCCGCCACAACATCTTCTCATCGACAACACGAACGATGACTGCATCAAGCTTACTCGCCTACAAACTCATCTTGCACATCTCCAAGTGATGGAAGATTACATCAAGCTCGAAACCAGAAATCTCGAGAAAGAACTTCTCCACGCGCAGGAAGAAGTAAAACGTATTCAAGCCGTTCCCCTCGTCATCGGTCAATTTTTGGAGGCTGTTGACAACGAGCATGCTATCGTCGGTAGCACCACCGGCTCCAACTACTTTGTCCGAGTGCTTTCGACTCTTGATCGCGAACTTCTCAAGCCAGGATGTTCCGTTTCTCTTCACAAATACTCGAATGCCTTGGTAGATGTGCTGCCACCAGAAGCCGATAGCTCTATTCAAATGCTTCGTCCTGACGAGAAGCCGAACGTCGCTTATTCGGATATTGGAGGACTTGATATGCAGAAGCAAGAGGTTCGTGAAGCCGTCGAGCTTCCGTTGACTCATGGAGAACTTTACCAACAAATTGGAATTGACCCTCCACGTGGAGTTCTCATGTACGGACCACCAGGATGCGGAAAGACCATGTTGGCTAAAGCAGTCGCCGCCAACACTGCTGCTTCGTTCATTCGGGTCGTCGGTTCGGAATTTGTGCAGAAGTATCTCGGAGAAGGTGAGAAATTGTTTGTTTTTGACTCAAAAACAGTTAATAGAGCAATGTTTAAATTTCAGGACCACGAATGGTGCGAGATGTCTTCAGACTGGCTAAAGAAAACAGCCCATCTATCATCTTCATCGATGAGATTGATGCCATCGCAACGAAACGTTTCGACGCTCAAACAGGAGCTGATCGTGAAGTACTCTTACTTTCTTTCATTGCATTTCCAAATAATACTTTTCAGGTCCAACGTATCCTTCTCGAGTTGCTTAATCAAATGGATGGTTTCGATCAAAGCACCAACATCAAAGTAATCATGGCCACCAACAGACAAGACACCTTGGATCCCGCTCTTCTCCGTCCAGGACGTCTCGATCGTAAGATCGAGTTCCCACTTCCGGATCGTCGTCAAAAGCGTCTCGTCTTCTCGACCGTTTGTGCTCGAATGAATCTCTCTGATGACGTTGATTTGGAAGATTGGGTGGCTCGTCCAGACAAGATTTCTGGTGCTGACATCAACGCCATCTGCCAGGAGGCAGGAATGCAAGCAGTTCGCGAGAATCGCTACGTTGTGCTCACAAAGGATCTGGAGAAAGCCTATAAAAATGTCGTCAAGAAGGACACCAACGAATTTGAGTTCTACAAGTAAACGGATCTTGCTGATGTCGTCCTGTGAATATCATATTTATTATAATTTATTGTATTTACACTTTGTCCCACGATAAAACAGTTTGCAGATATGCTATTTTTGAGCATTTCTGTGTCTTTCTTATCCTTGTTTGTCGCAGATCTATTTATTTACAACCTTCCTATTGATTTTTGAAACTCCCCCGCTGTTGGTTCTCTGCGTCTCCGCAAATCGCACGCTCTTTCTCTCGACCGCTGTGCAACATGGCGTCGCTGTGTTTGCGTCTCGAGGAGGGAGATTCAAAATTGACCGATTTGCATGAACTCTCACCGTTGACTGGTTTTCCGTTTTTCGTCGCTTTTTTTCATTTTTATCTTATCAAACCTATTTCAGCGATGTGTGACTCAGTTTACACAACGCCACAGTCAGTGACGTCAAAGAAAACTCCGCGGAGAAGGGCTCTGTCGCCTTGTAAACCAGGAAGATATTCATCGCCTTATCAGGTAAGCGAAATTTCGTTTTTTTTGCAATAATTTTTTTGTTTCCAGGTGGTGGATCTGAACAATGAGACAACTGAAGAACTGAAAAAACGGCTTCTAGAACAGGAGCAGCTCATCAAAGATATTCGAGAAGATCGAGACACGCTCCAAACCAAATTAATCGATAAAGCCGGATTAAATGAAAGTGCAGTGGTTGAGCACAGTATCCGAGTATCCACACAAGAGACGAAAATCTATTCTCGAGACATTGAAGTGTTGGAGAAGGTCTTGGCACTGAAGCAGAAGGAAATCCGCGAGCTCCAAGACAAATGCAGATCACTGGAACAGGAGAATCAACGGATGGTGGAGACGATCAAAACAGGATCAGATGATCAAAAAGAGATCGAAGAGGAGCTGAATTTGTTAAGAAAACGAGTTCTCGATCTGGAAAAAGAGAATGTGTTCAAGTCGGAAGAAATCTATCAAAAGAACGATGAGCTGCAAAAAATGATGGATAAATTGAGAAATTTGAGTGAGGAATACAATCGAACGATGGCCGAAATGGCAAGTGGAAAACGGATGTTGGAGGAGAAGCTAGATAAGTATAGAAGTCGTCTGAAGGAGAGCGATCGAAAGAGTCTAGAAGATCATAAGGAGAAGGAGAACACTCAAAAAGTGCTCAGCGAAGTTAAGCAGCTTCGAAGTCAGATCGATTTCTTGACGCCAGTTCGAAAAGATTCAAGATTGAAGAAAGAGAACGATGAAATGTTGGAGTTTTCTGCGAAACTGATCAAAGAGACAATGAGCGAGCTGAAGAGTAAAAATGCAAAGTTGGAGGAGGATTTGGCGGAGAAAAATGAGTTGGTGAAGAGGACAAAGGAGGAGTTGGAAGCCTTGAAGAAGTCAATGGACGCGGCGATGGGAGATTCGGATACAGCTACCAAGTTTTTGCAAGAGGAGAATATGAGGGTTAGTAAATCGGGGAGAATCATAGTTGCAAGTGGGCCGACCCGGGCAGATGGCGGGCCGGCTGATAACTTGTCCATAGAACGAGATATTCAAACAGTTTTGTCATCAATTGATAGATCGTGACAGGGAAAACCACGACTATATCATTCGGGCCTGATGCCATTCCGGTAACTTGCCGCAACCTGGCCTTGAATGACGACTTTCGACCAACTTGACAAAAAACAGATTTTTGTCATTCAAACACATTTTTCGACAATGTTATCGGACCTGAATCCGGCTCGAATGATATAGGCGTGATGAGCCCTGACGAGATCTATCAGTTGGTACCAAAACCGTCTGAATATCTCGTTTTAGAGACAATTTATCAGCCGGGCCGCCATCTGCCCAGGCCGCCCCGCTTGCAAGTATGGGGAAATAAAAACTTCTAAAATTTCGAAAATTTCAGCTAACCCGCCAAAAAGCCGATATCCGATGTGATCTCATCGACGCTCGTCGCCAACTCACTACCTTTGATCAGAAGAAGGCAGAACTTGAAAAACAGAGAGATGACGCGTTGGAAGAGGCGAAGAGGATCTCAGAGCTCAAGAAACGAGTCGAGCAAGAACTTGAAGAGCTCACGATCCTTCCCACGCAACGAGAGCAACAAATCGAGGAGCTCCAAACGCGGATCGCTGGCCTAGAAGTCATCAAAAGAGAACATGATTCTGTTAAAAACGAGCTTTCGAAGACCAACGAGAAGTTGAATCAAATGGGACGGCATTTGGAAATGGCCGACAAACAGTGTACTCATTTCAAATCGCTCAAAGAGACAGCAGAAGGATCCAGAAGACGTGCCATCGAGCAGTGCAACGAGATGGTTGTGAGGATTCGGGGACTCGAGGCATCGCTGGAGAATCAACGGAAAGTCGAGCAAGAGTTGGAAACGTTGAGAGCGGAGAATTCTCGTCAAGTTCAGAAGATTGAATACTTGAAGGAGGAGATTCAAGAGGTTCATAAGGATTATCGCCAAGAGTTGACGACGTTGTCTAGACAGAAGAGTGAGGAGAGGAGGAACGAGGAAGACGTGGAACTGTTGAAATTGACACTTTCAAAGCGAGAAAGTGAGCTGAGAAGTGCCAGAAAGACAATCGAGGAGGTCAAAGCGGATAACCTCAAAGTTCAACAAATTCTGGATGAGGTCAGAAGACAGCAAGATAAGATCCTGGAAGAGAACGTACGTCTTCGACAAGGAATCACGGAGGCGTTGGAGAAAATTCAGAAGCATAAGCAGAATTGGGAGAATTCGCAGGACAAATGCAAGCGGTTGGAGAGAGAAAATGCGGATTTCGAGGCTAAAGTGAACAAGCTGGAGGAGGAACTTTTAGAGAAGAATCAGCAGGTGACGGAATCGGAAGAGACTGTCGCTTATTTGCATACACAAATCAATGCGAAACAGAATAAGCAGCCAAAGTTGGGCAGAAGAAGCACGCTGTTGAGTACGGTCTCCGAAATGGATACTACGGTTTATGTGAGTTTGGAGACAGGCCCTGAAATGAGCGGTAAAGACCTACTGCCGTAATACCTGTATTAAAAATGCCGGCCCTTCTATTTTTTGTGAGGTGTCTAGTAATTCAGCAAAGGGGCAATTCAATTAGAGAATGTATTTCAAATACAAGGTCCCTTCAATTAGAGGGAGCACTTACATTTTTTGAGGGTATCTAGGGGCACACTTCAATTGAAGGTGCCTTTCTAATACTGGTTTTACGGTGAATAGTGTAGAAAAATATGTAGATTTGTATAGAAACGAAGAAAAAATTCACAAAAATAAGCAAAATCGCTTCTCGTCCATTCCTGGAAACTTCTGGAATGTTCTCGAATCTTTTTCTTTGAATTCCCGCCAAAACTGAAAATTCCGAAAAATTAGCGGTTTATTTCTTCGATTTCCGGCAGAATTTTTAGACCTTTTCAGGTTTTCTAGCTATTTTCAAAGATTCTTTCTCGATTTTTCCGGGTTTCTTGCCAGAAATTTGATGGGACGAAAAGATTACTGTAGATTACTGTAGAGAACTAACTCTCTTTTGCAGCTTTTTTCTGCATTTTGACGTGATTGTGTTTGCAAAAAAAACTTATAAAATAGAAGGTTTTCTACAGTAATCTTCACGAACAACATCCTACCAAATTTCAGACAAAAAATTGGGAAAATCGAAAACAAAGTATCAAAAGTAGCTGAAAAACAAAAAAGGTTTAAAAATTTTGCAAAAAAAAACGAAAAAAATCCCCTCAAAATCCTGATTTTTTAAAGGTAAAAATTTACTTTCTAGATGAAAAATGGCCCCGAAACTTGAAAACAAAACCCTAAAATCGGAAATTTGCAGTCAAAAAGAGCTGAAAAAGAGCTTGAAAGAGGGAATGATTCATTATTTCAGGCTAATTTAGGTAATTAGATAATTTTAAAGTCATTTCAGACCATTTAGATCCACATTCAGCAAATTTTAATTTTTCAAAGATATTGAAAAATAATTTTAAAATAAAAATTCCTGGTCCACAAATATCTAACAAATCCTTGACAAAAATCAGTCGTCATTGCAGAAACGCGAAGCCGAAGAGATGCTCGCTCTCGAAGAGGAACGCCAAAAGCTGATGGGAGATCTCGCTGAGAAACGACGTATCTTGGCTGACTCGAAGCGATCTCAATCCACTGCCAACACCACAGTGGTAACCACCACCACCACGACAACAGAAGTCTCCAAATCAGCCAGCGAACTGACCCAACGTCCAGGAACAATGCGCCATGACATCCCTCACAAATGGAATGACACTCGTCACTATGGAGTGCTCTCCATCAAATGCTCTCTATGCTTTGTTGGCATCGCCTGTCTGGGAAAGATGAGGATCTGCCGACACTGTGGAATCCAGGTGCATGCTGCTTGTGCGCCACGTGTCAACAACACATGCGGAATGCCTGTCCAATGTGCCACATATTACCAGGAGAATCAAACGACGGTGTCTGATGTTCCAGAAGGACGTATGAATGGATGGTTGAGAGTCTATCAGGATGATATGCCGGGATCCACATGGATCGCATCGTGGGCCAGAATGGATTTGACTCGAATCGCATTCTACAACAATGATGGAGCCGACATGGACAAACCATTCCTCTGGATTGATTTGAATCAGGAACAATGGGTTCTACGTACGGGACAAGAGATGCCAGTGGATTGTGATGACTCGATGAGAGCTAACAGTGCTCTAATGATCAAAATGCCACGTAAATCCCTGTATATTCTCGCACCATCACAAAAAGCTGCTGGAAGATGGGCGGCTTGTCTTCAGACAGCTCAACGGAAGAGGATGATGCTCAACTCGAAGCCAGCGTCGATTGCAGAGTTCAGCTGTTTGTTGGTGTTGAACTCGCCGAACAATTTGAGAATTTATAAGGCTGTGGTAGGCAGAATGTATTTGGGAAAGTGTATGAATAATTAAAATTTCAGACCATCGAAGACTGGATTCTCTTCGCCACTCAAACTGGTCTCTTCTTCACCAGCATCTCTCAACCCAGAAGCCCAATTCGAATCTCTGGAGTCATGTCTGTCACCTCTTTGGAAATCATGTCGGAAATCAACTGCATCGCAATGGTGGTCAATCAGAAACGTCAGCTGGCTCTGATCCCAATGGATTCGCTAACACTGGCCATGCAAAGCACTCAGCCATCGATTCGTCCGGAGATTCTACCAGAGCTCAAAAATGTGCACACTGTCAGATACCATCAGCAATCGTCGGGACAAAGATATCTTCTTTTTTCGGATGATACACACCTTCATATTCGGAAGTACAGCTCCACGAAGGATGTGTTCAGCAGTTTCATTGTAAGATTTGAATTATTGGGTCTCACCACGAAAATTTTAAAACGGCCGTAGCTTGGTCAATTTTCAAGCTATTCCAAATATTGCAATTTTTTTGAAATTGTTTGTCAATTCATTAGCTTCGAAATGAGTATAATCATGACCAGTTTTGGATAATAACCATACATTTCTATAATAACCATACATTTCTTTTTCCAGAAACTCGACGTCCCGGAACCAGTATCTTTCGTCGAAAGCACCCCCAACGGAATCATCTTCGCTTCTGACACATTTTACTACGTTCCACTAGACTCCACTCAGCCAACTCCACGGCGTCTGATGCCGCCACGTCCAGCTGATTACCCAGTCTCCGCGTTCCTCATCTCTCAAAACGAGGTTCTTCTCGCCTATCAAAACCACGGAATCTTCGTGAATCTTCATGGAGAACCAACTCGATTGATGACAATTGAATGGGAGAAGATGCCAATGGAGTTCACCTACACGGCGCCATTCCTCTATGTGGTTCATGACGATTCGATTGAGATTCTGGAAGTTTCGGAGAACCGCGAAGAGACGATTATTGATGAGCGAGAGCTTTTCGAATGCTCCAATGCGCACATCATTGGACGGCAATATCAAGGAGTGCTCATATCGGTGTCGTCCAGTGAATCCACAGAAGTTCATCGATTCTCGACGTCATCGGGGCATCGTCAGAAGAATCCTAAGAGACGCGGAACGTCTCCATCGAATACGCTCAAGAGAATTAAAAATTAGTCATTTACAACTAAAAAAATATATAATTTCTTTATTCTTCTTTTTTTAATACCCAGCTTGTACCTAATCCTTCTCATTGTACCATACAAATTACTCATAATTTTCTCACAAGTTCTCGAATTTCATGTTCAATAAATTGCATATTACCCTCTCAAAAAGCCTTGTTTTTTACTCCTCCCAACCTCTTCCTCACTAAAAAATGCATATAGTTTCACCCGGATGTGCTGATCTCTGAACATTTTTGGAACAAACAAAGTAAACAAAAAAGGATCTTGGCGAGAATCACGTATTCTGAAGCTGTGGGAAAGTCGAGTCAAAAGTGCTCGAAATAGTTTGGAAACGGCAACCCTTATAGTTTAGTTATGAGTTTGTAACGTGGTTGGGTCGGCGTGGCGCAGTGGTAGTGGCGTCGTCTGCTGTTCCACCAGTGGCACCTGACCACAAGTTCGATCCTTCTGGCATCATATTTGATCTTTAGGATTATTTTTTTCAGTTTTATAAACGTCATCAGCTTCTGAAAACTTCTAAAAATCCGAAAATCACATTTTCTCATTTCCGTAATTCCGTAATTCGAAGCTTCTAGACCTGATTACGTCTTCTATATATGTTTTTGATCGTTGTAAACCTGACAAGCACTTTTGTCGTCATGATCCAATTAACAAAGAAAATATGTTGAAAAATATGTACGAAATCGGATATTTACGAGTTTTTTTTTACTTTTTTGGTTCATGATCCGAAAATAAGAAGAGCATATGATATCTGATATCTTCCCCCTCTAAAAGAAAATATAATCAGAAATCGGAGAAGTTCGAAAAATTAGAGATTTATGACTAATTATATATTCAGAAGACGTCATTGGGGAATAAGGGAGTTACACATTATGACGTCGCTGTGGGCGCCGCTTCCCCCTGCATTCCGGCACTTATAGTAACCATCGGTGGTTATTTCTAGGCGGATTGCTGTGGTGCAGGTGGTTACGCATCTGTTTTTGAATCTCAGGAAGCCGGTGGGTTCAATCCTTTCGAGAGCCTGAACTTTTTTTGTTTTTTTTTCAAATACACCCACTTCTTTGGAACTTCCCCACACGTTCTTCCTAGTAATTTGAGACTCTATGGACCTCCCCTTCAAAGAAGAACAACATTATAGTAGTAGTTTTGAAACAGAGATCTTATTTTAAAACTTCTGACCTAAAAACTCAGAATTTGGATTTCTAGGCCACAGATCATTGATGCTTCTTGTCTTCCACCCCCATTTCCGCTCCTCCCTCTCAAGGACATTCCTTATCCAGACTGTGTCTCATGTTTCTTGAAACTCGTGATTCCCCTTTTTAGGCTCCGCCCCCTTTTTTCTTTTCGGCTCTTCAAGTTTCAGATGGTTCATTTCTTCTCCTTTTTTTCTATTCTTCTATTCAATTTCATTTTTCGAAATTTTCAGCTCCCCAAAAAATGCCAAGTCTCCAGAAGACTATCGCCGTCGTCGTGCTTCTCTTCTGCCTACTCCTGGCTTCTGAAGCAATGCTTCCCGTTGAAATTTGTCTGAAAAAATTGGAAAGAATGTGTCGGATTTTGAGCAACACTGAGCAATGTCAACCGTCCAACAAGATCAGTGAGCTGAGTGAGTTTCAGAGGTCTAACGTCTTCTGAATTATTTTTTTTCTAGCGGCCCTCTCCGATTGCTGCACCGACACTTGCTCTTTCGAGGAGATCAAACTCGCGTGCTGCTCTGTACTGTAAATCTTTTACCTTGATTCCCTTCCCACCCGTTTTTCTGTCCTAAAATTAAATTGTGAAAAAAAAAACTGTAAATTTTCGAGAACAATAAAATGGCAGATTGTATATTGTATGCAATGCATTATATGAAACATGAATGAATGAATTATACACGTAGTACAAGATTTTAGACAAGTCAGTATAGGTTTCAGGCTCAAAATAAGGCTTCTATTCGGTCGGCGCGTCTATGCATTTGCGCGTCGCGGTGTTTGCGTACACAACACCTTATTTCACGACGCGACCGATCGAAATGGAAGCCTGTTTCGGGGACTAGTAGTGTTAATTTTGATCATCACAGAAATTGGAAAAAAGGCACATAAAAATTGAGACAAAAGTGACTACAAATGCTACAAAAATCTTAAGATACAAGGCATAATTACAGTAGTGAGGTACTTGGTACCGTTTACAAAAAAGGGGGCGGGGCTTCAGAATTTCGAGAATTTCAAATTTTAACATCGTTATGACAATAGAGATGAGCTAGCCGTCCATCTGGATATCGAACGAATGCGCTGACGGCGATTTTCTTATCACAAACAACGCATTCCGACGAGAACGTGACGACGATCTTCGTCGATTGCGCTCGATTCTTGCGCTCCAATTTCTTCGTCATCGCACATTCTGACACGGATTTCTCCATTTTTCTCTGAAAATTGAAATTATTTTTTTTTCTGCTGAAACACTTTCAGAACATCTCAAAGATTGTGGGTGGGCGGATGAGGGGGAATCACCGGAAGTTGTGGAAAAGAAATAACAAAAACAGGGAAAAAAAGGGGGAAAATTTGTGTTTCTAGTTGAAACTTGTGTTGATGTTTGGAAGAGGTCTAATGCGTCTAATCGGAAATTCAAGAGTGTTTACTGTTGTTCGGACGAGATGGAGCTGCTTAGAAAATAGAAGATTTCAGAAGAAATAGAACTACAAAAGTGTCTGAATCGGACAAACATGTGACGAGCCGGAAACAGAGAATTTCAGGATATTCGATTTTCCAGAATGTTCAAAATTTCGAAATTTCAGAACATTCAGTTTTTTTCAGAATGCCAAAAATTTTCAAAATTTTCGGAATTTCGGATTTTCCGGATTTTCAGATTTTCCGGAAAATTCGAATTTTCAAAATTTTGGATTTCCAGGAATTTGCAAATTTCCGGATTTTTCGAATTTTTTCGGATTTTCCGGAATTTCCAGATTTTTCGAAATTTCAAATCTCTGGAATTTCGGATTTTCCGGAGCATTCAAATTTTTAAAAATTTGAATTTACCGGAAATCCGGAATTTTGGAATTTCCAGGAATTTCGGTAAACTCAGATATTTAAATCTTTGAAATTCCGGAATTCTCGAATTTTCCGGAATTTTTCGACACTTTCGAACTTCCGGTCCAGTATCCAAGGGTACATCGAAAAAGGGTACATCGAGTTCTTAGGGTACATTGGTTCCAAGGGTACATTGGATTGTTCGGTACATGTAGGTGGACAAAAAAAGTAAATCAATATTTTTATACATACTATTTTGATTTCTGCTCAAAATTATAGGCTTAGACTAAAACGCCTTACTCCGGAATTTTCAGGTTTTTGGGATTTTTATTTTGAAAACTAGGAACTTCGGAACTTTCTGATTTTCAAAAAAACTCGGAATTTTGGATTTTTTGAATTTTCGGAACTTCTGGAACATTCCAAATTGATTTTTCCTTCGATTTTCGGCAAGATTTTTTGACCCATTCAGGTCTTCTATCTATTTTCAAAGATTTTTTCTCAAATTTTCCGGGTTTCTAGTAATAAATTTGATAAGACCGTGTTCGTGAAAGCTACTGTAGATTACTGTAGAAAACTAATTCCCTTTTGTAGTTTTTTTTCTGCATTTTGACGTGATGGTGTTTGCAATTAGCCAATTCCGGTCATTTCAAAATATCAATTTTCCGAATAACCGCCACAAAAACACCTACCGTACTAGCTTGCCGTCCAGTTGTCTGAATGACTGCATTAATCGCCGAGAAAACAACTCTCAACGGTGTCTTCGCAGGAAGCATATTCAACGCTCCGATCGTATCGATTTTATCCGCATACTTCGCCAAAATCTTGATCGCCGTGTTGACGTCCGGCTGATAAGAAGACGTTGAGTTGACGACTGTCGACGTCTCCGAAACGTCATCTCTAAACGATCCGAATGGCGTCGAATCGGCGTTAAATGGAATCGAGTGGTGGTGATGTTGATTCGGATGGACCAGGGCTCGAAACAGAAGGAGATACACTTGTGAATTGGTGTCATCCGCCGGATTATAGTACAGCTTACAGTACTCCTCAGCAGCTGGCACATTTTTCAACGTATTCACATACAGAGCTAAAGCCTGATCATGCTGTTTCAGCCGTCCCAAAATCAGTGCTCTCTCCTCGAAGAAGGCATGAGGAGCAAGTTGAAGAAGTACAGTTTGTGGACTATAGGAATGAGAGATTTCCAGAAATCTCAGAAGACGTTTTCGGAAGATTCCGAGCTCTCCGTCCTCGTCGCCGGCTCGAGTGATGTTCTCATCTGAATAGGCTAGGAGGGATTATGATGGGAAATTGAATATTCTAGTACTCACCGTCTGGAAAAGCATGTACATAATCTTTAAAAAGCGAGTTCACTTTTGCCACGTAGTACTCTAAAAGTGTCTCATGAAAGTAGGACGCCGGCTCCTCCCATTTAAAAATCACATGCTCCAAGTACGGTATCATTGCTTCTGGACACTCGCTTTTCATAAATTCCACAACCGCTTTCCGATTCAGATTCCTTGCCATTTCCGTCTCATCACTCGTAAAAATCTGAACTCCAGCTTCGAGATTTTTGTCTAAAACCCATTTGGCATATTTTAAAATCAATGGAAGACTATTGTTTCCGAGACTTTGAAGATATTCGACGATTTGTTGAATGGCGTCGTCGAAGAAAGGATCCGCGTTCTCTTGACTCGATTGATCTATCAGAAGATCCAACGCCATTTCGTGCTTTTTTCGAGTCTCGTAGAGCACAAAAAGGGATCGGAGACGTCCTTCAGATTCCAGAATTTTCTTGGCATCTTCGAATGTGCACGCGTTGCTCTGGAGGCGGATCAGGGAGTCGACGAGAGCGGGTTTGGTCTGGAAATGGATATTTTAGTGTGTCTGATTGCAGGGGTTTTGAAATATCAGTATCCAGAGATGTTCGGAACGGAATTGGGGATCCCTAAAATTCTGGAAATTCTGAAAAATTTCATTTTTGCAATCAGAAAAACCAGAATATCAGGTCAATTGTTTTTCAGTCTGAAAATGGATTTTCAGCTCATTTTCACCTTTTTTGGTGGCAAATTGCCAATTTCAGCGTCTTTTTTCAAGTTTCGGGGTCATTTTTCATCTCGACAATACATCTCTCCCTTAAAAAATCAGAATTTTAAGAGGATTTTCTTCGATTTGGGGCAAAATTTTTAGACCATTTTTGGTTTTTCAGCTATTTTCAAAGATTCTTTCTCGATTTTTCCGGTTTTTTTTCTGAAATTTGATGGAAACGGTTTTCGGGAAGATTACTGTAGGTTACTGTAGAAAAATAATTTTCTTTTTTTACTGCATTTTGTAGTAGCAAAAAAGAAACTACGAAATAAAAAGTTTTCTACAGTAATCCACAGTAATCTTCGCGAACACCAAATTCGGGAAAATCAAAAAAGAATAATCAAAAACAGGTGAAAAAACTAAAAATGCCTTAAAATTTTGCAAAAAACCCTAGAAAATCCCCTTGAGAAAAACCCCTCGATTTTCTAAATTTTCGAAATTTTCGGAACTTCCGGAGTTTCGAAAACTTCGAAATTTTGAATATTCCGAAATTAAGGAATGTTTAAAATTTGTGAGTTTTCGAAATATTCTGGTTTTGAAAATTGAGGAATTTCGGAATTTTTGAAAATTTTGGAGTTTCAGAATATCCAGAATTTTCGGAATATTTCGAATCTGCAAATTGAGAAATTTCGAGAAAAAATTTCGGATTTTGTAAAATTTCTGAATTTTCCAGAATTTCCGTTTTCACCTGATCTTATTCTGACACTGACCTTAATATAACATTTCAACAGAGTCGTATCCACAACTCTCAACGTCAACAACAGCGTATTCATTTCCTCTGTATCCGTCTTCTTCGCCTGTCCAGATGATCTCAGCCTATTATACAATTCAATATGCTTCGCATGCTCCGTTCGAACCTCCGATAGATAATTTCCAAGTGCCAGCAGAGCCCTCATCCTGTCGTTAGCTGGCATATCAGTCACACCTCCAGGTGGTTTTTGAAATCCATCTGGAAGCAATTCTGGAAACATTCGAAGTATTTGCACCACTTCAGTTTTAATCTCTCCGAATAGAGCAAACGATTCGTCGAATTTCTTCTGATTAAACAGATTCAACGCCGCCTTTTTTTTAATTTCAATTTTCTGATCATCCGGAATCAAATTCGAATTATCCGCCAATTGAATTGCCATCTCGAATTGTCGCTCCTGTATCAAATGGTACACATTTTTCCGGAGATTCGTTGCAGTATCCATTAGCCAGATATCGGAGAGTGAGGCGACGAAGATCTGGCCTTTCGCCCCGTTACATAGTCTCATTGATTTTGGAAGTTTCATGGTTTGAACGGGAACATCACTGAATAGAGAAAGGACTTCGACACGTCCATTCGAGAGCATTCCGACCAGATATGGAGAATCGTACACTGCAAAATTTCCAATTTTTAGAGAGTTTTTGTTTAGAAATCTCTTGTTCTGGTACAAAAATTGGGATATGTGAAAGAGAACCGGCAGTGGCCGTGGCCGAGGTACAACGACAACTACCGTAATCTAGCATTCATTTTATTTTCCGAATATGTAAAGATTGGTTTTTGAAATTTGCACATTTTGTATTTTGTAATTCACGGAATAATCTGGTTTTGAAAATTGATAAATTCCGGAAAATTTGAAAAATCCGAAACTCTGAAATTTTGAAAAATAGAAATTTCGGGAAAATCCGGAATTTTTCCAGAAATTCGCAAATTCCTGGAAAAAAATCGAATCTTCTGAAAATTCTGAAACTTGTGGAATCGGATAATTCTGGAAGTTCGGAAAATTCGAGAATCCAGAAATCTTGAAAATTCCAAAAAATACGAAATTCCGGAATTCACGATTCTCCGCGAATTTCGATAATTCTGAAAATGCCGGAAATTCCCAAATTTTGAAAAATTGGAAAACTCGGGAAAATCTGGAAATTCCAGAAAATCTGAAACGTTTGGAATTCGGATTATTCCGAATTCCCGAATATTTGAAATTCGAAAAATTCCGGGAAATCCGAAAATTCCGGAAAATTCGAAATTTCGGAAATTTCAAAATTCGGAATTTCATATTCCGAAATTACAGAATTTTTTTTTTCTCAGCTCATTTTCAGCTCTTTTCGACTGCAAATTGTCGATTAAAGAGTTTTTTGAGCCAAATTTTTAGACCATTTTCAGGTTTTCAGCAATTTTTGATCATTCTTTTTTGATTTTTCCGAATTTTTTGTCTGAAATTTGAAAGGATGGTGTTCGCAAAGATTACTGTAGATTACTGTAGAAAACCTTCTATTTTGTAGTTTTTTTGTTGCAAACACAATCACGTCAAAAAAAATTATGTACAAAAGGAAATTGCTTTCTACAGTAATCTACAGTAATCTTCACGAAAACCGTTCCATCGAATTTCAGACGGAAAAAACCGGAAAAATCGAAAAAGAATCTTTGAAAATAGCTAGAAACCCTAAAATAGGCCAAAAATTTTGCCGAAAATTCTGATAAAAATAAAAATGTTTCAGAGTTTTCAGTTTTGGCGGGAATTCAATAAAAAAAAGATTCGAGAACATTTCAGAAGTTTCCAGAAATGGAAGAGAAGTGATTTTCCGAGATATTGTCTGTTTGCTGCGCCTCTCGCACTCCAAACAGCTGACTGGTGCACCTTCGGCGCCACCGGCGTTTCTCTTCCACAGCTCCCTTTTTTCCAAAATCGAACTTCTGAAAAACCCACCAATCTGCATGGGGACCTCTGTAAAAGTGAGCACATCCTTCAACCCATCAGCCGGTCGATTCCCCCAAATATCTGTCATTTGAACCGTCTCACTTCTCACAAACGCCACTCGTCGCTTATCAATCATTGGCACGATGCCAGGTTGACAGTTGAAATTTAGAAGACGTGTCACGAATCCATTCCAAGCTTCTGGAGCAACTTCGTCTGAAGAAGACGTTCGGGCGGTCTTATCCTTTTGCATTGTCATCGAGAAGTACTCATTTCGAACCGAGAAGAACACCATTTCGCCGACGCATCTGGAATTTTTTTTTGAAAAACGGTGTTTTTCAAACACTGGTAATACTTTATCGAAGACGGTGTATCCGTAAAAACGGGGTTATAATCCAGCGCGACTTCTATAAAATCCTTATGACCGTCTTTTTCACCCCATTTGAAGAGGAACAGCTTCTTTCGAGACGCGACGATGACGTAGAGGTCTCCAGATGTCTTCGGTGAAAACCTCGCAAAAGTTTGGACGGGCTTCGCTTTATGAATCAAAGTCTCCACTTTAAAATCCTGATCGCTGAGCCGATGAGCCATTAGCTGTCCATCGGAAACACACAATAAAAGATCTTCCCTTTCGCAAACTTTTAACTCTTGAACTGCTTTTTTGTGAAACGATTTGCAAAATTTCGAGAGCTCAAAACCACCGCGACGGTCTGAAAAAACTATTTTTTGGATTTTTCATGGCAAAATGTGGTACATACTAGAAGAAACCGAATAAGCATACAAATGTCCTGCTCGCCCACCAGCTAGCACTGTTTGGTTCGATTCTGAAACTTTTTTGAGATTGTTTCCCTAACAATTGAGTGAAAATTACCTTGAAAAGCCAGACATGTGACTTCAACAGGCAGGCTTCCAGCCACATCTTTTGGTGTGTATGCGTCGTACATTTTATATTTTTTTGGGAGTTTTTCGGGTCGAAATACCTGAAAAATTAAGATTTTCAATAGTTTCAGGTGTTTATAAAAAATTAGAGGGGATAAAATCAAGCAAAAACATCAAGAAACACATAAAATTCCTCATAAATTCGACTAAAAAGCATGAGACTAGCTCCACGAGGAGTACACGGCCGAGTGGCCTAGGATCCGACACCCCTCATCAAACCGCAATTTTTCAAAAAGACAAAAAAGAAGAGAAACTCTGGCGTCTATTATTTCGCCATAGGCATGCGGAGAGAGAGAGAAAGGGAGCGAAAGAAGCGTTATATTTTTCCTCCTCGTCTCCTTCGGCAAGTCAGTGCGAGCAGCCGCTCGCTTACACTTTCTGACCCCAACACTGCATAATCGATGCGGCCGGCCGCGGTCAGATGGTTTTCACTCACCAATTACCTTTTTTGATTACAAAAAAAAGTCAGAATTTGATTAAAAACATGAGCATCTTCAACGACGGAAAAAATTATCGATTTTGGCCCTTTTCTTTTTCTTATCTTTTCCCCTTTTCTTCTTTTTGCAGGACTTGGGTAAATGGCGGCCATGGACAGTATCGATTATTATGGCCTAACCGAACAGTAAGTGTTTCTTTGTGTATTTTGATAGATAACAGCTGATTTAAAGGCGCATAATCAGTTGCGGCTATTGTTGTTACGATATGCGCCTTTTATTAAAAATGGATGAAATATGTATTACAGTAATTTAAGGTTACTGTAGTTCGGAAAAAGAATAGAAAGACGTTGTTGTTGCAATTCAAGGATTCTGAATTGTGGAAAATGTGAATTTCTATATTTCTGAATTTTTGAATTTCTGTGATTTTGAATTTTTGATGTTTCAAACTTATGAATTTCTGAATTTAAAATTTTACAATTTTCGAAAATTCAAAACTCTAGAAACTCAGTAAAATGAGGAATGTTAGAACGTTGAACTCGGAAATTTGAAAATTTAAGAATTTAGAAAAACTAAATATAAGGAATTAATCAATTAATCAGTAAGGAATTAATCAGCATTAGTTGAAAGATTTTTGATATCTCAAACAAAAAAAAAATAAAATGAGGGCCAAAAAGACGATCTTTTAAGGAGTTGGGAGGATTAAAAATTTTTGAAAAATCAAAGGTTTTTTAAACGTGATGAGAAATCTGACCTAGATTCCATTTTTTAGGTCACGACCTAGATTTTTTTAGGTCATGACCTAGATTTTTTTAGGTCATGATCTAGATTTCAATTTTTTAGGTCATGACCTAGATTTTTTTAGGTCATGGCCTAGATTTCAATTTTTTAGGTCATGGCCTAGATTTCAATTTTTAGGTCATGACCTAGATTTTAATTTTTTAGGTCATGACCTAGATTTTAATTTTTTAGGTCATGACCTAGATTCCAATTTTTTAGATCGTGGCTTTTGTCTTCAAAATTTCCAAAACAATTTTTTTCAGATTACCTGGGAACATGGATCCCTTCTAGCCTACCGTGATGTTATTGGTCCAACCAATGTTCCAAACTTTATATGTCCCCGTGTAATTTTCCAGTTTTTTCCTTGATCCATACTACAATAAAATTTCAACGGTTTTGCATTTTTGGTAATCTTGATTTTTTGGGTTTTCTGATCCTATCAATTTTCCTTTTTTTAAATGCTTTTTGATTAAAAAAAGATTCTTTCCTGCAGATTTTTGAAACTGGGTACCGAAGCCATTATGGGAAACATAGATTATTTTGGCGGAGTTGAACAGTGAGTTTTTTTTCAAAAAATTTCAAAAAATACCGGAATATTAGGATTCCCTAACTGAGCCAATATATCTTGGTTCCTGTCAAAGGTTTGAAAAAGTTGTCAACTGATAAAATGTTTATCATGATATCACTAACATATTATCACACGTTGACACATTTTCGAAATTTCCCACAGGAACCGGGAGAATTAAGGTCAAAATTGACTTCCGGTTTCTGAAAATAATTCAAAAATGAATTGTTTTCCATTTTTTTTTGTAGAATAATAGAGAGGCTTAACTTGGAGCCAATTTATCTCGGTACCTGTGAAAGATACCAAATAGTTGTTAACTGGTAAATTGTTTATCATGATATCACAAACATTTTAGCAGTTGACACATTTTTGATATCTAGCGTAGGAACCGAGATAATTGAGCTCAAAGTGCATGTATAGGGTGGGCTATTATTAGAGCAAATAATATGTGCTTTGCTTGACAATGTGGGGGCCCTTCTATTACAGGTTTTCCGATATATTTTCGAAAATAAGCAACCATCTAAAAACGACGAAAAAATCAAGAAAATAATTTTCAGTATCACTGACGACCACCTGGATGAATTTCATCGAATATCCGGAGACTTTAAACGATGTTTAATGGCTACAAGGTTTGGCGAGGCTTGTGAAGTGTTCAACGGAATGATTCAATATACAACACATTTGAATGTAGAACCGGATGAAGCAGAAGAAGATGCAGAATTCTTCATAAACTTCGCAGAATCCATCGGACCACACTGCAGGAAACAGCTGTACATAGCCATGGCAAAAATTCTAAATCCGACGGCAAAAGTGTTGATTCAAAGGAGATTACGACACATGAACACCAAATTTTTCTCAATGGACGCACTTCTACCAACCCCTCGACAACTGTCAAGTGGTACGGTATTGATGGAAGTCTACCCAAAGGAAGATTTACCGAGTGCAATGGCCTTCGGAAGTAATTCGAATGGAAAACTAGGAATTGGTAGTCCACGATATGCTCAGAAAATGGTCAATATCAAGTTGCCAGAACAGATTATGGATGCAAAAATTGGAGAAGAGCACTCGATATTCTTTACAAACTCTGGAAATTACTATGGGTCCGGAAAATCAGCGAATTATAAAAACCAAACGGGAACTGAACTTGAGTGGACGCCTACAAAACTGAATTGTATAAAGCATGACTGGGAGACAGCTCAAAATGCGAGTTTCTTAGTTTCAGCATTCTTTGATTTTCAATTTCTTTCAGAACCCTCCAAAATTTTTTATCACCGGAAGAAAGACAGTATTCCAAAACGTTGGTGGTCCTTCAACTTCTTATGGATCCCTGAAATGCTTAGAGATGGAGGGCAGTGATGATGGAGCAGTTCAGTTCAAGCTAATCGACGTTCCGAAAAATGAAATTTTTACATTGGATGGACATAAATATTTGAGAGAGGTTAGGGTATAATACTGTACTCGCCTTTTAAAAGTCATCTATGTTCAGGACCCTTGGCACCCAAGCAAATCAATAACTGTAACTATCAAGGACCTTTTTGGACACTACTCACAAATTGAAGTCTATGAAGATATGCTGTGCGCATATTTTCATGGAAATCGAATAGACATCGAATGGTTCATTTGTGGGGTTCCCATTAACAAAGATCATTTGAAAAACAAAGTTAACTTTGGAACAAAAGGAGCACTATGGGTTCATGATCAGGAAATGGTTTATAGAGGGAGACTGGGATTCGAATATTCGGTTTTTGATGGCGTTGGAAAGCTTGTTGGCAGGTTGGCTGAGTTTCCTTATCATCAGGCTATCCGTGGGATAACAGCATCAGCGGATGGAGAGTCTGTTATTTTTTTGGTGAGTTTTTGAACTTAAGAAATTTAAAATTGAATTTAAATTATTAAATTTTCGTCATAGAAAATTTAGAACTTTTGCTATTGTAGTCCGCAGACCTGTGTCGCTTTTTTGAATGATAGATGGTGCCATTTTGAAGCGAAAAAAAACCCCTCGAAATTCTTGAACTGATCTCTAAAAGTTGTTTCAATTCAAAATGTACAAAAGTGGGTAAAAATGGTTGTAAACGACAATTTGTAGATCCCGCCCATTTTAATTTTCAACGGAAAAATTGCCGCACTAATGGTGAATAAAAAAAACGGAGTCTTTTGATATGTTTCCTTTTCCACAGAGTGAGGAGCGAAGCGATGAACTACAGTGGCGAACGTTAGTGAGTGTCCCTCTATACTTTTGTTCATAACTTTGCTCAAACTTGTCCAATCATTGAAAACTTTTTTGTTAAATGTACCTGGTTTTTCAAAAAAACGTTGTATAAGTTTTTTGGAACTCAATCAATATTTGTGTCTTCTGAATCTTCACAGACGTGGCGATGACTCCAGATGAAAAAAAAATTTCCGTCAGAATTTTTTTTAAAGATTTGCTTTGTGATGAAAAATGTTTGGTGTAGATATACAGAAAAAATTTCAAAGCGGTTTGGAACACTTGCTCTTGAGATGTGCTCACTGGAACATAAAAGGTATGATTCTGGAGTTTGGCTATAACTCGGCTCAAAATGATTCAAAATTGTTCAAATTTTGAGAGAATGTGTGTTTTAAACTGTTCTACACATATATACAAAACTTCGTATTTTGGGAACAAGAATATTTTTTCATAATACATAGCTTGTCTTCGGTACATAAAAATGAAAAAATTATGAAAATTGCCTGTTCCCAAAACACTAGGTTTTGTGTGTATATTGTAGCGCAGTTAAGGACACACATTCTCTTGAAATTTTAGCCAAACTCCAGAACCATACCTTTTATGCTCCAGTGAGCACATCTCAAGAGCAAGTGTTCCAAACCGCTTCAAAATTTTCCCTGTATATCTAAACCAAACATTTTTCATCACAAAGCCAATCTTTAAAAAAATTCTGAGGGAAAATTTTTTTCATCTGGAGTCATCGTCACGTCTGTGAAGATTCAGAAGACACAAAAACTGATTGAGTTCCAAAAAAATTATACAACGTTTTGTTGGAAACCCAGCTACATTTTAAAAAAAGTTTTCGATGATTGGACAAGTTTGAGAAAAGTTATGAACAAAAGTATAGAGGGACACTCACTAACGTTCGCCACTGTATGTAGTAAAAAGTAGGTCAAATCGCGCCGAAGGCGCACCAGCCAGCTATTTGAAGCGCCAGAGGTGCGGCAAAAAGGCTAGTTAAAAGTAATTTCTATTAGAGCATCGACGGTATTCCAAAATGGCTCATTCTGCACTGCACCTAATGACTGAATCTAAACATTTTTTAAAAATAAATTTTCAGCCAAGACCAGAATTCCCATCTCATCTGTATGGACACAGAGAAGCTGCTCATCAAACTTTGCCAAACTTCGCGACAATTGGACAAGTTCTAGAAAGACTCCACGTGAATTGGGCTGCTACAAATGAAGACGTCATTAAGCGGTTCCATTATTATGCTAAAGATCATTGGCCAGGAAAACTATATGCATGGACCGGATATCCATCTCATTTCGGAGTGTTTTTACTTCCAATGTTCAGAAGAATCCAACATTTTGTAACCATTGAAGGGCATTATATGAATGGGTTCAATGAGATAATGGCACTTCCAGAAAAAGAGTACGGTACTTTGCCAAAGGAAGAATTGGAAATGTGGAATGAACGATGGATTTATCCTTCAGCAGGATGGAGTGAAGAGGAAAGAGAAGACCGTCTCGAAGAAATGTAGGCCGTAAAACGACTCTTCTTTTGTAGTTTGATGAATTTCAGAAAGCGAGAAGAAGTTACAATACTAGAAGAGGTTAGGGCTAGTCTCAATGCAGCAGAGGCAAGAATCAGAAATCACAAATCATCGGCTGGACGTATGATGTTTCTGTTTACAGAAAGGTTTCAAACTTCTTCTTCCATCTCTTACTCTTTATTTTCAGATTGGTGTATCTTCTGAAAGCTTGCATTGAGTATACTGATCGAGTCACCCTGGAGCCAATTATCAAAATTACGGAATATGTGACAATAGTGGATACGGTTAAAAATGAAATTCAAGATCGAATGGCAGAAGGAGATATTAAACCAAACGACCCAAGATACGCGTTGATTCGGGTAATTTTACTAGTTTATAAATTAAACAAATTCGTATTTTATATACAGGTTGAAACCATACAAGACGGTTCCAACCAATATCACTGCTATATAACTTATACTACTTATTATCATCTCATCGTACTGGATCTCACTTCTTACATCGAAGATGGAATAGTTCATTTATATAAGGTGAGTCCAAAAAAAGCATACTTGTCAATTCCGGGTCGACCCGGAATTTAGCAGGGCCGGGCCAGCCCGACCTGTGACAAGTATGAAAAAGGTACCAAATTCATTTCGAGGTTTTTAGGTGAACGATAAGGAAGGCAGAGAACGGTATAATCAGTTGGTGGAATACTTTTTTGAAACTTCGACAGAGGGAATCTTCAAACAGAAAGTAACTGCTCTATTCCACTTGCCACACACCAGATACTACATCGATTACTACGAAGTTGTAACATTTGACGATTCTATATTCAAAGTTCCCAAATTTCTGTTTGAAATTCATTCGGTTGGATTTAATGCGAAACGGGAGCGAGATGCGATAAAAGAGGGTCAAGATCCCAATGAATTCGAATTGGATCTTACGGATTTCGAGTTGGAATATTTGATGCAGGGATTAATGAGTCCCAGACGTCTCCTGTTTGCTGATAAGGATGTTGTGAGTTGACTTTTTCTTTTAGAAATTATGTATGACTACCTCAAAGGGGGCGTCCGCTAATTCCAAAATTTTTGAGATTTTTATATCAATCGATTCAAAAATTTTGTCAAAAAGTGGTCAACTGACAGAATGTTTATCATAATAAAAAATATTTTGTCAGTTAACCACTTTTTAATATCTTTCACAGAAAATGAGACACATGAGCTCAAAGTTAGGGGGATCATTCTATTCGCATAACTCGGTTCAAATTTAGAATTTCTGGGCATAACAAAAAGTTAACTGTAGAACTTGACGAGATAGATTAACTGACACCTGACCCCAAAATGTGTCATATATATTTTACTACCTTAGAATTTTCTATCCTTAGAATTTCCGAGTTCATAGAGTATATGAATCTACTACCTAAAACCGAAACATTAAAAAAAAAACTACCTGTCGTATTCAAAACTCTGAAAGTTTTCTGAAACTTCTGAAACTTTTTCTTTTCAACAAAACTAATGTTACTGAAAAGATCTACTAGTTAAGTCACTGTCTCCGTTTCCAGCCATAGTATTCTAAAATCATCAAAACATTTTTCAGCTCTACAATATGTTCCTAGTGTGCGACGAGTGGAATTTCCGTATTCTTCTACCGGTGCTAGTCGAACAACTCGTGAAAGAAATCGAAGAAAGTGACTCGTATATCCTTTACAATCTGTTCATTCGGCAAACGAGTCTTACGATTGAGATGGTGGCCCGGTATCAGCCAAACTTGATTTTTACATGGGACGAACTTCCACTTCCCACTAATTATTTGCGGGTGATGAATCGGTAAGTTCAGATATAGACTAAAAATATTCATACTGTAATTCAGACTGACCCAAAAAATCTGGAGGTATCATTTCAAACCAGTTCCACTTCAAGATTTGCCCCTTCCAATTCGTCCAGATCCAAAAAAGAAGAAAATTAGAAGAACCGGTATGAGTGCCTTCAAGAAAATCACATCAACAACAGGATTTAGTGATAAGGTGATATTTTCAAAAAATCGAATTTAAAAAAAAACGAAAATTTCAGATTGTCTGGGATCACAATGTTCTGAACGAGTACATCAATGAGATCGGGAGGAACAATGCTCCAGATTTCATTCGACAACAAATCGACGCTTATAGGAAACGGAGACGGTCGTCGCAATGAAATTTCTTGCAAACTTTTTGTTTTCATTCTTGTCATTTTGTACATTCCCAGGGTTGTAATTATACTTCTTACTTCATCTCTCTTGCCAAAATACATTTTTTCTTTTATTTCCTGTAAATGAATCTCCATGTACCTTTAATTCTATTTTAATCTATTTTTAATCCCTTTGGTTATTCCCAGGAAATTTTAATCTATCACTCTGTCTCCTGACACATGTCAGACTCCAAAAAAAAGGGGATCCAATGAAAAACCCACACACCAATTTCGTATGTCTCCTCGTGACAACTGGAGAGGGGGAACTAGCGATGCGGTTTTTTGTCTTCATATAGAAGACTCGCCAGCTGTATATGAATCGATACAGAGCAGTGCTCCCTTGGCTCGCTAGAGATTTCACTTTTTACTTTTTCACCCTAGAGCGCGCAGGTTTCACCTAATATTGATTAATACTGCTGAGCTAAAAATTGGGCCCACGGACATTTCTAAACGGGACGTTTCGCAACTGCGACATTTCGCTACCGTGATATTACAGACGAATGGATAGGTCTCAGACTACTAAAATAATTTGAGGGCTTTCAAATACGTTTTTTTTTCTGATCGAACACATTCTGAATTGCGAAAAGTTCTAAATTTTATTTTTTTTTTGGAATTTCAAGCTGAAAGTTTTTTTAACCCTAAATTTGGTATTGCAATCTGAAAACTGTTTGATGTCATTTCAGATTTCTTTCCCAGTTGATCTTCAGTATAAAAAACTGCAAGCCTTTAATAAACAAGCGAAAATGCAATACTTTGATTTCCAGGGTTGCCGTATGTGACAACGAAATGGTAGAAAAACAGAAAACATTAAGTGAGTTTCATTTTTTTGATTTTCATTAGATTTGAAAACAAAGCGAGAAATTAACCATATCATCTGAAAAGAGGATCTGATGTTGCAGAAAAACATCAACTTAGTGCCCATATATCTCATTTCCTGTAAAAGACATCAAAAAGTTGTCAGCTGACAAAATGTTTATCATAATGTTGAAAATACTTTGTCAGTCGACCACTTTTAGATATCTTTCACAGGAAATGAGGCTAAAAGGCTATCAGGGCTAAACGTTGAAAGTTAGGTGTGGTGGGAGTGGGCGGTGTCATGGTAAGACTAGCATCTAGCGCTAGTCTTATCAAAAATTTAAAGAACTATTTCCTCGACTTTCAGCATGCAACAAGAGTTAGCAGAAGATTTCGACGAATTCCAAACTCTTCTCAAAGAATCGAAAATTGATGGTATCGCCAAAACGCTCAATGCAATCGTTGGAGCATCCCTTGCCTATGATGAAGACTTTGTGATAGCTGGAAAAGCTGTCAAAGCATTGGCCACCTATATCGACAAATCTGGCATCTACAAAAATCACTTTTTGATGAAAAAGTTACGCCAAGGGCTTGACTCCTCGGCGAAGATCCTATTGGCTCGTGAAATTGGGTTCTCCTTCAAGCCATCACAATTTTCTCTGAATTGTCTGATTGCTTATTCAGAAGTGGACACAGATCAATTGGTTATAACGAAAACGTTTGAAAAACTAACCCTTCCACATCCTATGGCTTTCGGGAAAAATGGATTCGGAAAATTGGGGACTGGAGATGACAGTGATGCAGAAGTGTTAAGAAAAATTGATCTAGAAGATTCGATTTATAAAGTTTGTATTGGAAATGAGCACACAATGTTTCTGACCATTGACGGAGATTTCTACGGCGCTGGGAAGACCCAGAATTTCAAAAATTTGGATGACTCAAAGAATGGTGTGAAACCATGGAAGCTAGATTACATTCACGGTTTGGCTGATGACGCATCACAAGATTTTTTCATAAGAGATTCCAAGACGGTGTTCTATGGATGTCGTCGTAATTATTCGGAAATCGAGAGATCCGATGGAGGGATTACATTGAAAGAGAAGAAGTTGAATAAGTTGAATACGTGGGTGGCAGATGGAAGGGATGTGTTACATGAGGTGAGTCTTATGACTTCAAGCAGCCGACGGGCCGACGGTTGGCCTAAAAGTGACCTAACATTCACCCGATGGTGTGCTTTCTGGATCATTTTAACATAATGGCCTAACTTTTGCAAAATGAGTTTTCTAGGCTACCAATTTTATTAGCCTAGAAATAGTCTGATATGTATTTGGTGGGTTACCTAGGTCATTTACCATGATAGCCTAGAGAACTCAACTTGCAAAAGGTAGGCAACCAGGTTACAATTGCATAAAAGCACATCATGCGCACGTGATACCATTTCTGGACCATCAACGGTGGTGACCTAAAAAACCATGTTGAGAAAGTTAGACTATGTCGTAGTCATGACCGCTCCTGCGCACATGCACGTTATTCTAGTGCAGTGGAAATTATATGTTTCCAGGACCCTGCAAATCCCTCTCTCCCTGTCGTCGTCACCGTCACCAACCACCTTGGAAATCCTGAAAAAATAGACATCTACCCAGAACTCCTATGTGGCTGCTTTGACTCTGGCCTTCGTTTGGATATCGTTTGGATCGTGAATGGAGTATTGATTCCAAGAGATAAAATAAAAAAGAAGGCGTATTTCGCGACTACGGGAATCGTTTGGGTCCATGATCAGAATACTCTATATCGAGGCCGAATACAAATAATTCGGACTGAAGATTCTGGAACTCATTTGATAGTTTCTTTGCAAGAAGTGCAGCTTATGTATTCTGTCCACGGATTCGCTGTTTCACCGGACGGAGAGTCTGTGATTATTTGGGTAGGTGCAGGTTAGACATCATTCATTCATAATCCTCTTTTCAGCCCCCATACGTAGACCCCCAACCTCCAAAAGTTCTCCACCCAAATAAATTGGGTAATAATGTCATCAAAGAATTTGAATGTATAGATCCTAATCCACCACTAAAACTGTCTTGTCAAATACCTGGTCTCTTCGAAGCTTGTTACGCAGAATTCAAACACTCAATAGACAAATTGTGGCCTGGGAAAATATACACCTATACTGGATACCCTACAGCTCTTGGAATGCGCTTGATTCCCCATTTGAGAAGACTTCAAGTTTTCCTGATGGACGAGAGACCGTGGAGCATGTACGATAGAAATGACCATCGTATTCTGGGTCCGGATATCCTCCCAGTCGTGGTACAAGCTGGATGGAGTCCAAGTATAAGGGGAGAGCGAGTAAAGCAAATGTAGGTGATTTTTTAAAATGACTCTAAAAAGATGAAGTCATCAGATTGGAAAAAGAGAGACAGATGCTGAATTATATCAACCAGAATATCGCCTGCATATGCGAAGAGTTTCGAAAAGGGCGGAGAAATAATAAGCGAATGTATGAAGTCAAGAATCGGTAAGTTTAATATTATTAAGACCGTTCAATCGATCATCCAAAAAAAGGTTTCTTCAGAATTTACGAATTGATAATGGCTTGTACGGAATGCAATCAAGAACCGAATCGATTCGTACCTGAAATCGGTATCGAAAAAGTTACAGGATGTAATTTGGAAGTTAAGGATATTGGAAAAGCCTTCTATTACAAAGCGGAAAAGAAAGAAATTGATTCGAAGAACGAGAGATTCAAAATTCTAAGAGTGAGCGCCCTGATGTTTTCAAAAAATCGGAAAAGTTTCAGGTTGAAGCTGTTGATCATGTTCTAAGGGGTGAAGAAACATTGGATTACATTCCAAGAATGATGTTTTCTACTCGTGAGCATGTCAAAATGGTCGATGAGGATCTTTTGAAGTTTATTGATGGGGATGTGTTGAATTTGAATCAAGTTTCAACGAGAGACTACAATGAGCTGGTTGATGAGTTTTTTGCAACGGAGGATGAAAATGATATGGAATCGTAAGTTTTTTAAAAACGAATTATAACAAAAATACGGTTTGATGTAGCACTTTTAATAAGGGAAACTGGTAGCTAATCTGAATCAGTGTGTGGTCTGCTAAAAACATTTTATCATTGATTCGAACAGTTTTCGAGCGAATGTAATTCCACAAAAGTTGGTAGCCTTTAAAGCTGAACTTACAAAAGTTAGGCCACCATGTTTAAACCGCATGGAAAACACACCAGGTACCAGATCAGATCAGATGAAATACTAGATCATTTCTGTCTTTGAAAACTCATCTTGCAAACGTTAGTAAAACTTAGGCCACTACGGTAAATGTCCTAAATCGCACCAGGTGAATATCAGGTCATTTTTCTGTCAAAAATTTATTGACCTAGAAAACGTGAAAGTTAGGCAACAATGCCAATTGACCTAGAAAACACACCAGATGATTATCAGGTCATTTCTAGGTCATTGACCATGGTGGCCTAGAAAATTCAACTTGCAAAAGTTAGGCCACCATGTTTGAACCGCATGGAAAACACACTAGGTAAATACCAGATCATTTCTGGCTGTAGTCAATTGACCGTGGTAGCCTAGAAAAAAAACATGTGAAGAAAGTTAGGCCAATCCATTCCTCACATGAAACCGGAACTACTTTTCGAAAAAAGTTTGAAATTGTTCAGAAAAAAACTCGAAAAACTGTACAAAAGTAACAAAAATGATTCGCTGATCTTACTTGGCTTCCATTCTTTTACGAAATTTCGAACCACATTAAAAAAATCATCGCCTGTAAATGACTCTTGCAGCCCAACATGTACCAATTCCACTCCTACACCAGTCTGCCCTGAAATGTATCTTATCGCTACGAACGACGCTAAACTCTGTTCAGTACCAAGAATACTATTTGAAGCTCACTCAGCTGGATACGATGGAATGAGATTAAGAGGTGCAGAGAGGAATAAAGAATATCCGAATTTCTTCAAACTGGATGCATATTATGAAACCATAGAACACTTGAAATTGGCATTGAGAGACTCTAGAAACTTGAAGTTTTTCAGTCAGGAGCAGGTGAAGAGACCGTGAACCTAGAAATTAAAAAAAAACTGAATTTTCAGCTACTCAATCTTCTTGACGTCTGTCGATACTGCCTTTTTGATGTTTTGATCAATAAAATCATCTGGAAAATTGTACAAAAAACTGAGGAAAGCTGCCCGGAAGCTCTTCGAAATATTTTCTTCTACCATCCAGACATCACTAGCGCTGTCGTCGGAAAAGATCGTCCGGAGATTATTCTGGCTTGGAACGGCCTTCAGGATATTGCCTCTTTCTCACAGTGCTTGTTTTTGTAAGATATGCTCTTTTTTATTTAAAAAATTTTAAATTTTGGATTTTTAGACTCGGCCAGGCATTGCATCACTTTCATTTTCAACCTTCGGATGGTACTCCTCTTCCAATGTTGGCACCAGAAAAAATCAATAATTGTCCACCGATAGAAGTGCTGAAACAAGTTTTGATGGCTGGAGAAACTGATAAGATTGTTTTGGAAGATTTTGAGGTAAACAATTTTTGAATGGCCTCCCTGATCGTTAACTTTGAGCCAGGTTATCTCGGTTCCTGTCAAAGATATTGAAAAGATGTCAACAGATAAATTGATTCTCATAATATCAAAAACATTGTATCAGTTGACACATTTTTCTTTTACAGGAACAAATATTTCAGAATGAAATTTTTCAGGAATCTTATGCTATCTGGAGTGGACAACCAACTCAAGACTGTTGCAAGACAGAACTGGAATAATCTTTTTTTGCATTTTTTGTGAATTCTCCTGAACGCATTCCTAGTTCCAGCTTTTTGTACCCATTTCATTCCGATAAGTTTATTTATTTGTTAAGCTTTAAAAACCAATTTCTCAGAAATGTGATTTTCTTGTCGAAAAACTTTAAAAGTCCCGATTTCTTTGCCATTTGTGTTTTCAAAACAACATTCTCTTGTAAAAATTCCAAATTTCCGGATTTGGAAAAAGTCTGCTCCCGGTTTTTTTTTTGAAAATCTAATATTTTTAGTTTTTTCATAAATATTTCTTCGGAGACTCGCAAGTTTTTAAAGCAAAAAAATTAATCAGGAAATATATAATTTTGTATTAATTGTTGAAAAACTAAAGGTTGATTAAACTAATTTTCATTATTTGAAAAGATGATTTTTCCAATCACTCAATATGCACTATTTTCAACTAAGATGGTCATTTGGAACCATTCTGGTAAGTACTGTGTATTAATTTTTGCTTCAACCCTCACTTTAATCTTTGCTCCAGTTTATCTCGGTTCCAGTGAAAGATACTGAAAATTGGTCAACGGGCATAATATTTCCGATATTATGATAAACATTTTTACAATCGACCAATTTTTGATAGCTTTCATAGGAGCTGAGATAAATTGGAAAGTTGACGAGTTTGGGGTTCCTATGTTCATACTTGCAACCGTGCCTCTGCCGGGCCTTGGCGGGATCTGGCATAGTTTCTTTTATGGGGTTATTCAGGGAGTCGGCAAAAAAGGAAAAAAACTCCGCGAAAACTCGGAGAGTGTTCCAATCTGGCTGAAACTTTGCGGAAAACTGGAGAAAACTATAGGAAACATT
>NC_013488.2:15121561-15193533 GCF_000004555.2 Caenorhabditis briggsae | reverse complement strand
CATTCCGGTCATCCTGTTATGACAGAAGAAACGGTTAAAGTTCGTTCGCTCAAATTTCAAAATTTTATATATAAATTTCACTTTTAGAAAATGTTACATACTTCGGAATCGACAAAACGGATCACACACTTTAAACATGGAACAGAAAAATTACTGAACTGGTTTTCATTGGCGGAGAACATTGTATCTGAAAATAAAGTTTCAACGAATCAGGTGAGAGATATCCGAGACGAATTCAAAAGTAAATAGTTAAAGATTTAGATTTTCCAAGAGCTAATGAGAAAAGTGAACAATGGCCCCCATTAGAAATAATATTTTTAACCAATTTAATTAGATATCATAGAAATCGACGAGTACTTTAAAATGATATTATTTGGAGGACTGTGTCTTGTCCATGAACAAAGTTACAGACAACAAATGGAGGCCCGGCCCGACCTGGGCCTATGCGACAAGGCCCAGCCACTTTATGACTTGTAACTTTGTTCATAGATAAGACACAGTTTTCCAAATAGTATCATTTTGTAGAAATCGCAGAGTTGTCTAATTGTCTAATTTAGTTGGTCTAAAAATATTGTTTCTGGAAGAAACTATGGCAAGGCACTTTTGCACGTATGCCTATGTTGACACCAAATACATTTGACACCTTTTGTCCCATTCCCAATCTAATCTGACCATTTTGTTGTTTTGTTCCTTTCTCTTCTCCAAAATCTCCAAAACTCTTTCTCTCCCTGCACTCTCGTCCACCTAGATTCTATTTCTACATGCGTGCGCGCGCACGCGTCCAGTGGTGTCAGGCACTCTCCTCTCTTCCACACACTATTTCTCTCTTTTTATTTTCCACCGTCAGAGAAACATATATCAGAACGGCACCATGATGTTCCGTGTTTCTTCATCCCTTTTTTCCTATTGTTGTTTGCTTTTGTGTCATAACTTTTTCTAAATTACAGTAATTAAAAATGAGTGATGGCGGGCGCAATCAGCAACTCCAAGCTATTCAAAAAATCGGAGTGGAAACTGAGAAAATGATGGAATTGCTGAAAAAAGATTCTTTGAATGCCGTTAAAAAATTACAGATAATTACCACATTATGTACAGGTTAGTTAATTTCAAAAAACGAAACCTACCGCCTTGTCTTTGAGTCAATATTTCTCGATTACCGTGAAAGATAAAAATTAATTGTTATCTGACAAACTGGTTATCGGAATATAAAAAAATTTTATCAATTGACACTTTTTTATATCTTGCATAGGAATTGAGATACATATGCTTAAAGTGTGAGGGCCCTTCTATTACAGGCTTTACGCTGAATGTCATTTTCCAGACTACAATCTCGAAGCTGTGTACATTGAGAAAGTAGCCGAGAAACTTGTCAAGTATTTTAGCCAAGCGAGCATTTTTAAACGGAGGAAAATGGCTTTACGGGTAACTTAAATTTTAATGTGAAAAGTTATTTAAAAAAACGAACTTCCAGATCTCCAGACTCCCTCTCACCACAAAAATCATAATTTGTCGAGCATTTCTTGCCCAAGGAATTGAAAATTTTCCAATGGAGTTGATGCTGATTCAAGAAACCCGTAAGGCAGGGGTAAAAATTAAAGCGACTGGATTCAAAAAGACAGGTAATTATTTTTTTAAATTCCTTGTCTTTTTAGAAAACAAATTGGGTAGGACTGTCCCGTTTTCCATTTGCCGTCTTTCGTCAGCAGGCCGCACTGTACATGCACTTTGAGCTCAATTATCTTTTTACGTATAAGAGATATCAAAGAGTTGTCAATTGATGAAATGTTTATCATGAAATCATCTACATTTTTCAATTTACAGATTTTCGATATCTTTCATAGAAACCGAGATAATTAAGCTCAAAGTGCATTTACAGTATTTGCTCTGTTAGAAGCCCGCTCTGCACGGTCGTTTCGAGCTCAATTATCTCGGTTCCTATGTGATATATAAAAAATCTGTTAACTGATAAAATTTTTATCATAAAGTTGTCAACATTTTAGCTGTTGACACATTTTTGATATTGTATGAAAGAACTGAGATAATTGATCTCGTAAAGGGTGGGCTTCTAATATATACATAGGTATGCGACAGTTTATTTTTTTATGTGAAATTCCGGTAACTCTGAAAGGTTTCAAGTCCAAATATACTTTCTGACCAAAAACCTCAAACTTGAAAAAGTTTCAAGAAATTCAAAAAATTTTCAGAATGCGAATTTGCCATGGCTCTGGGAAATAACGCATGGGGAAGACTTGGAATCGGATCCGATGTAGATCATATCTCGGAATTGACTCCAGTTAAGCTTCCAGGAAGTGTATGGGCTTTTAAAAATAGCTCTTCGGTAAATTTATCAATTTTTCAGGTCCGTCATATTGAAATGGGTCAATTCCACACGATTTTCGTTTTGACAAACGGCGAATTGTACGGATGCGGAAAAGCTGCCAATTTTTTGGAAGGGAATCATGAAGCGGAAGAAATTATATCAACTCCAGTAAAACTGGATTATTTTAAGTGCCGTCCGAAGGTAATTTTTTATAGTTTTGAACTTTTTTTAAGTTCAGAAAGCCAAACTAAAATGCTGATTTTCAGGTCAATCACGAAATCGTTTTAACCGATGCCAGCACTAAAATCACTGGATACACTGAGGATTCATCGCTAATCATCGGAAAGTACACTCCAACTGAAAATATTCGGATTCTTAGTTCCGGAGAAAACTGGACCATTATCAATAAATTGAGATTGGCTGAGAATCGAGAAGCTGAAGAACACAAGAATCGTAAGATTACTGTAGATGTGCACGATGGGACGCGTAGAGAACTGATTGTTCGTCCCGATTGTACCTGGCTTGGAAAGGATAACGAGAAGCAGGTAATTGTTTTTCTGCTTGATGGATTTCGTGTGAACTCAGAGCATCTATGGAAAAATTATTTCTATACCGATGACGGAGTTGCCTACGCAATGTTTGATAAGAATATGTACAAGGGGAAACTGATAATTGTGCCAAGAGTAGCTGATCATTCCGGGGACGATTCTTCGGATGAGGAAGAGGACGGAGATATACAGGTTGCGGATGCATTGATTGAAAGGAAGGGGGATGTATTGTTGTGTGTGATGGAGGAAATCGTGGCACCATTCGAATTTGGGACCATGAAAATGACAACTTGTGGCGAGTCGATTATCAGATATGTGAGTTCATTAAAAATACCGTATTTCCTCTGATACGGTATTAAAGGTGGTGTGCGGTGAAAATTTTTATTGTTTTATTTCGTGCAGAATTCTATTTAGATTCTCATAAAAGTACAGAAAAATTCAAACAAAAATTCCTTCATTGAGAAAAACGGCGTCGAAAAGTCAAAGTTGTATATGGTGTCCGAGCGAAATAGCGGGGGTTTTCTAGGCCATTTGCAGGAAAAAGCGAGCGAAATTTGAATTTTTATTGATTTTCAGTTTTTTTTTCAGAATTTTTCAGTTTGATAAATATATCTGGGAAAAAAAATAACAAAAACCTTTGAAAATCTTTTTAAAAATCTGAAAAAATTGACTTCTCGATGCCGTTTTTCTCAATGAAGGATTTTTTTTTGCATTTTTCTTTATTTTTATGGGAATCTACATAGAATTTTGCACAAAATAAAACAATACAAATTTTCACCGCACATCACTTTTAACATACCGTCCGTCCACTTCGACCTCAATTGTCTCGGTACCTGTCAGAGATAGAAAAAAGTTGCCAACTGATGAAGTGTTTATCATACTGTCACAAACATTTTTTTAGTTGACACATTTTTGATATCTTTCACAGGAGCCGAGATAAATTAGCTCAAACTTGACAGTATGGAGCCAACCTAGTGTGGAAACTTTCACTGGATTTATAGTCGTCACACATTAAAAGGTTTCATCTCATTTTGATGAATCTGTACAAAAAAGGTGTCAACTATGAAATTAAAGCTCTATTCTTGTCAAGTACAACATCTACTATACTTTTTTGTCATCCAAAGCTGAATTCCGTATTTGCTCTAACAGAAGCCCACCCTATTCGTTCACTTTAAGCTTAATTATCTCGGTTCCTTGAAAAGGTATCAAAAATTTCTCACAATCAGGTAACAAAATGTTTCTCATAATAACAGCAATAATTTATTGGTTGACAGGTTTTAATATCTCTTGTAGTAACCAAGATAATTAAGCTAGTGTAGGGTGGTCTTCTATGAGAGCAAATACGGTATTTTCCATTAAAAGTAGGGAAAATAGGTCGAAAAATATTAAAAAAGTTTCAAGTTTTACGCTTTTTTGAAATGCTTAAACCTTATTATTTTTCAGAGAAAACATGAACCTGATAATAAGCGGGAGTCGGACAAAAATCTCAATATTCTGCCTCAATTTCGAGTTGGAATGATGCCCACCGAATTGAAATACCCCCAGGATTCTGAAGTAACGTGTTCAACACAACAGTTGCAAGCAGTACATGAAAAATTATTAGATCAATGGCCTATCAAAAAAATCAGCGAATTGTATACTATGCATGGTGAGTAATCGATTTGATTCGTTTTTTTTTCTTCCAATGCAAAAATTTCAGGATTGGCGCGGTCTACCGTACTCCCCAGAATCCTTCTCTCTTTGATTCACTTCCTCCGTTTGAATGAAAATGGACTTCCAAAAGTTTTCGTAGAAAACATCAATGACGAATACACTTTGGATGTGAATGCAATTCGAAAGGAAATGCACACGGCGTTCAAAATGGGACTCAAGATTCCAGTGATGGTTGTGGGAACAGACTGGACTAGTGCTCAAAGTGAGAAAAGAGAGCTAGAAGTGTAGGGATTCTGGATAAACAGACACACAGACAAACCTAGTTTTCTTTCAGGAAGAAGAAGTGTCGAGCTTACATTTTGGGTTTGATGGATACGGTCAGCGATTTGTTGAAGAAACTGGGGCAAATTCCGTTGAAGTACAGATTGAATCAGTTGGATGCAAAGTTTGGATATTTGTGAGTGATTTGGTTTAACAAAGAGAAACATAAATTTTCTATTACAGTGTGAAGCAAATCCTCGAAAACAATTTTGATGTTGAAAAGGCCAATTCGGGTATTTTTGCAATTCCCAGAGGAATGCATAATTTCAAATGGAATCACTGTGAAGAATCAATGAAGGATAGGATTACTGAAAATGATGTGGATGGGTCAGAAGAGAGATTGCATTTGATTCGGGTGAGTTTTTTTTTTTTCAATTGAACTACCGTAGAACTAGTAGCAGGTTCTCATATAGGTTTTGCGGTATTTCAAGTCCATGATTCAGGTCGAGGCACTTCCTGTGCAGGACAAGAATACTAGTTACCGTGAGCATATGATTTACTGGACCCTCACAACTCGATTCCATATCTCTTGTATTGATCCGAAGTTGTTGGAGCATATCGTTGATGGTAACGCGATCAACTTGAATATGGTTTGCATCAACGATGAAAATACACAACGATACAATGATTATCTCGACGCATTCTTCATCATCAATGATAGTGATCTTCAGTTGCAAAGTTTTGATAGGTGAGGTTTTATTTTTCTTGGGGAACTCAAGGTCGTGAAGCCTAATTACCAGAGATGTCCATATTGCGGATTCCGGATTCCGAGAAATTGTGATTTGTCCAGATTCCGGATTTTCAGCAAATGTGTCAATCTGCAAGAATTATCTGACTTTTTTAAACTTCCGCGACTAGCGTGCAAAAGTAAAGCACGATATGTGTTTTTTAGAATTTTTCTGCCCATTGGAGACCTCGAAATTCATGTTTCCGGATTCCAGGTCTTCTTGTTCCGAAACATGTATTCCGGATTCCAGGAAATTTTTATTTGTCCAGATTCCGTCTTTAGGATTCCGAGAAAGTTATTTTATTCCGGATTCCGTTCTTCAAAAAAGTCATTCCGGCCATCTCTGCTGATTATCTTCAATTTGTAATATTTTGAAGGGCACTTTAACTTTTAACTTGTAATTTGTAATTTATTTATTTAGAAGTTTAAAATATAGTAGTTAACATGAGGCTCAGAAAATGCCCCTCACGAGGCCGATCTGAGAAGAAACTTTCAGTCAATTTTTATCGATTCCTATCAGAGATATAAAAAAGTTGTCAACTGATAAGTTGTTTATCATAATATCAGAAATGTTTTGTCAGTTGGCAAAAATTTGATATCTTGCAAAGAAATCGAGATAATTGAACTCAAACTGGACAGTGTGGGGTCCTTGTATTACAGGTTTTCTGGTTGATTCTTCGCTGCTCATTTGAATAGCTAATTCAACCTTAATTTTTCCAGAAACATCGACATAAAAAGTGTCACAGCAACTCTTCTCGCCAAAGATAAATACACCATCAAAACATCCGACGGGATTCGTCTTGAGGTGCCAAAAGTGCTTTTTGAAATCTACTCGGGATACGATGGAGCACGAAAACGGACATCTGTAATGACCACGGAACTAATGGATGAATTCAAATTGGACCACACTGCAGAGGCGGTGGAATTGGCATTGCAGTGCTTAGTAGATGTTCGAGTCTTTTACAATGCCACTATGGATTTGGTATGATTGGAGTTGAAAAAATTAAAAATTAAATTTCACTTTGTTTTCAGAAAATCCAAGTCTTCGAACTCTTCGAGTACTGTATGATCACTCGCCTTCGTTGTGAGCTGTTGCGAATGATTGTTATTACCGGTAAACTCTTGTTTACAGAATTCCATGAAAACTACTCAATTTTCCAGCCGAAGAAAGTGACTGTGAGTTCCTGCGCCCGCTTATCCTTCATAAATGGGACGAGATGCTCGCCCTAATCGTCAATCTTCGTCCGGAAATTCTCATTTTCTGGAAGAGTCTTCCACTCAAGAGGTCATACCTCCATCAATTGAATATGTAGGGTGGCTTTTCTAAAGATTCAAATTGCTGATCTCCAAAAATTCCAGGTTCTCCGAGCTCATCTCAACGCGTCGTTACGATATGTTATCCCCGTTGTCATCGAGCCCGATTGAGCATTTATACAACACATGCGAGTTTGAAGCGGAAAATGAGAAGATAAATCAAAAATTTATGAGTAAATTCATGAGCAAGGATGCCCAAGATCGGGATGTTCAGTGGGATCTCATGGTGAGTATTACAATGTTTTTCTAAATTTGAAATAATTTTCTTCAGAAATTGATCCTCTCATGGGATAACAAAGATAAACGGGCTGCGAAACGGCCAGGCGACAGTTTGAATGTCACCTTTACTGGCATGAGACCTCGTAGACCAAGAATAGAGCATTTAGCGGAGGCCGTAAGAATTGAGCTTCTCCGAGCAGCTTAATTAATTAACTAATTGATATTAAACCCTGTATTGTTGATAACTGTTATACCCCCATCTATTGTATTTTTCCTTCCAATAATGTCAGTTTTCTCAGCTTGCTTTAAAATGTATGGTCATTTTTTTTGTCAGCATTTTTGTTTTATGCTTTTTTCCTGCAATGCATGTTGTATGCTATTTTTTTCCAATGAGTATTCTTTGAACTGGTTTGAATAATGAATCTTCAAAATCTGGAAACGGCAATTATCAAGACACGAAGTTTCAAATTTTCCGATTCAGACTCCTTTATTCCCAATCTCCAAATTCTTAAATAGTACTAGATTTTTGAATCTAACAGTTATAAGTCTTGTTTACTTTTACGTTAACAAAATTTTCAGATTTTGAGATTTTCAGATTTCAGGATGCCGATAGTTTCATTCCTGATAATCTGGATTTTGTGATTTTTTGGTACTTAGTTTTTCAGATTGACGAAATTTTCAGATTCTCAAATTCCAATTGCTTGACCGTCCTACATGTTCAACAACTTTAATTTGGACGGGTTTTCAATTTATAAACTTTTATTTTGATTGCTTCAGTTAGCCGTAATTTCAGATTTTCAAAACCTTTTGAATACTAAACTTTTGATTTCAAAAGTCATTAATTTATATTTTTACCATCAAACCTGTAATAGAAGAACCCCTAATATATCTAACTTTGATTCCATTTTTCTCGGTTCCTGTAAAAGATATCAAAAAGATTTAAACTGATAAAATGTTCATCATAATATGATGTGGGCTTCTATTAGAGGTGGGCTTCTATTAGAGGAAATACGGTATATTAAAAGTTGATACATTTTTGATATCTTGCTTACAACTAGGATCCGAGATAATTTTTCTCAAAATTGACAGTGGGGGGGGGGGGGCTTCTATGTCAGGTTTCACGGTATTTTATTTTTCATGTTATTATCAGTTTTACTAAATTTTCTCATTTTCTATGTGTACTTTCCTATTTCACTATTAATACTCTTTTTGAAAATGAAAAGCCAACAAAGGAAATTCCAACAACAAAAATTTGGAAAATTGGGAATGCCACGTGACAAAAAGTAAAAATTTTGCGCCTGTAAATTAATTGATTTCTCAGCTACTTTTCCTGTTTCAATGTTCAATTTCTTTGAAAAAATGGAAGAATATTCTAAAAGAAATGTGGGTGTTGCTCTTTATTTTTTTTTTCTATTGGGTTTCCTTCCCTGGTATTCTGTTTAGGACTCTGGAATCTGAATATGCATTTTTAATTGCTTGCAACTACCGTATTTGCCCTAATAAAAGTTTACCCTTTACTTTTAGCTCAATTATCTCGGTTCCTATGAGAGATATCAAAAATCTGTCAACTAATAAAATCTTAGCGATATTATGAAAAATAATTTATCAGTTGACAGATTTTTGATATCTCTTATAGGAACCGAGATAATAGAACCCAATGTGCACGTATAGAGTGGACTGTGATTAGAGCAAGCAAACAGTCACCTTATCTTAATTCAGAGAGACTTCAAATTTTTCGTCATCTACAGATGTTATTTTAAATTACTGGTGTTTATTAATATTTTATTAGTTCCAATTGAGTATGTTCTCATGTAGGAAAATGAGAAATTAAAAAAAAAAACTTTCAGCATTTACAACCTGGACAAAACCAAAATTCCAATTCTGGGCGACTCTGAACAGTTCTTGGTATGGCACTTTGTTGGATTTGTTTTGTATCAGGTTTGTCTTTTAAAGCTTTTTACAAATCAAATTATGATGAATTTGAGGTGTTTCATCATTTCATTGCAATATCGATGTCTGGATTTTACGATGATTTCTTACCTCTTTTAGTTGTTGGAGAAGCAATTCAAGCATATCTTGTCCTTCTCTACCATTGGAACACGAAAGTCACATACCATCAAAATTCGTCGGAACAGTTATTCAACTTGTTTTTTTGTAAGCTCATCTGAATCTCTAAAATTCCGAATTCTGTTTTCAGGGACATTCAAACTTCAATATTTCTTCGTTTACATCTTTCTTTTTCGCTCATTTCTGTTTGTGCTTGTGCCAGTTATTTCTTCTCTCTTCTCGTCTGTAGACTTAAACGACGAGGCTCATTTAACTTATGAGAAAAATCATTTTATTTTCTGGAATTTCACTTATCAAGTTAGTTATAAAAAAACAAATTTCGACCTAAAAGTTTTCTTCAGGACTGTAGACGGTTCGTTTCGAAAATCCATCAATTTAACATGTTAACCCAGGTTTTCGTGCTTTTGTTGGATTTGTTAGTAAAAGAAAGAACTGTTGGACATGAAATTGTAAACTTTCAGAGCTTCATTGGTGAATACCGAACAAGATAAGAATCACAAACTCAAAGGCGACACTCTTAAATGTTCATTTGCTTTCTTCACATTTTTCATAATGGTTGCTTACCAGGTTAGCGAAAAATCCATTAGCATAGCTGATTTTTTTTTGTTGGTTTTTTAGCTGATTGTTTCCATTAGGATTGCGTCAACATATATTTCTCACAAGCATCACATTTGCTGGGTTCGATGGGAAGTAAGCTTTTTTGTTGTATTTTTCTGAAAGTCCTAATATTTTAAATTTAGATGGCTCAACTCCTATTATCAGTCATGTGGCTATTCAATCCATTTTATACGAGCTGTCCAGAGGAATACTTTTTACCAGGGATAATTGCAAAATGTAAGTTTGGACCTAAACTGTGTACGTCACTGTCAACTGATGAAATCATTGTTATAGTATCACCAACATTTTATCAGTTGACATATTTTTGATATCTTTCATTGAAATCGAGATAATTGAGCTCAAAGTGCAAGTCTTCGAATTTTAGATACTTTCAACTACCAATACGTTGCTTTCTCCATTTTCCTGTTCACAAGTATGATTAATTGTTATGTGTACTTCAAAATGAGGTAGATTTGAACAAAATACTTCAAATCGAAAAAATAACAATTTCAGCCAAATTGCGAAATACAAGAAAAGATTGCGAAATGTTATCTTTTACCAACAATCTGTGAAATACGGAGGGATTAGTTACAAGGTTTGTGTCACTGAATTTTTCGGCACAAAAACACTTTGTCATTAAACTTCAGACTTGGGTGTGTTTTCTTTTTGTTCTTCTACTCATTCCCTTGTTGCCAGTTCCAATCGCTTGGTATTTGGATGAATTGGAGTATGATCGCTATCTCACATTCAAGGATTTATGGGATGATGATAATTTCAAAATGGAATTCCGTATTGTTTTTCTATTGTGGTGTTTCATGTGCTCTAACCATGTCACTCATAATTTTTTTGGCTCTTGTTTTAACCCTTTTGCTATTGTCGATTGAAATTGGGAATCCTGATCCGAAGAAAATCGATGATTATGAAGTATTGGATGGCGAAAATACGAGCTCGACGAAAAAAGGAGCTTATGAGCATCCTTTCTATTTGAATCGAAAGAATATTCCGGAAATGGAAAATTTGAGAAAAAGGAAATAAACTTTTCAATAATATGTATTTTATTGAGATAATAAATGTTTTTTCTTGAACGGTATTTAGGTTCGAATTTAAGTTAGAATTTTTTGATCCATGAATTATTTTTGAATGTCGAAAATTTTAAAAAATCCAAAAACTCCGATAATTTTGAAAATTTGGGCACTTCATGGAATTTAAATTTTCAAAAAAGAAAACATCAGAAAATTCAGAAAATTTTTTTGGAATTTCCGCACTTTTTTGTTGAAAAAGCTGAATTTTGAAAAGTTTTAAATTTTTCGAAATTACCGGCATTTGATTTTTTTTGTTTTTTTTTCGGAAATTTCCGATAGATTCTAAATCTTTTTTCATATTCTTTCATATGAGCGGTATTTCCAGATTTTGAAATACATGAATTCCAGTTTTTGCTTTTTAAACTTTTAGTATTGATTGTTCCAGCCTTATAAAGTTTCAGATATCAAGATTTTTGAATTTTTGATTTCTAGTTCAAAAATTCGTTTATTTCTATCTCTAAATTTTGGAAAATTTTGAAATTTCTTATTTTTTATAGAAAGTTTTGTTTTTTTTTTTAATTTTTAGAAATTTTCAAATTTTTTTCGAAGTTTCATTCTTTTTTGAAACGCCTTTTTTTTTAATTTTAGAATTTTTCAAAATTAGTGATGTTTTTTTAAACTTTTTGAATGTTTTTGAAAATTTTATAATTTATTGGAAATATCTGAACTTTTGAAAACTTCTGTATTTTTGAAAATATCTGAATTTTTTGATAATTTTTTTTGAAAATCCGAATTGAATAACGTTTCGGAATTTTTTATTTTCCGGGATTTCTAATCTTCCTAGAGTTTTCAAAAAACCAACAAAAATCTTTGGACCAAAATAGAGAATAAATTTGATAGAGGTATTTTACAATTAGAAAAAATTACACAATTCTTTGCAATCAAAAAAAATTGAGTATACAAAAAAAGCAATTGACACAAAAAGAAAAAAAAACTGATAAAATCGGAATAAGAGTGAGGAATCTGTATTTCGTAATTTTATGACTCAAGTCTAAGCAAAACATTTCAAAAAAAAAAAGAATTCCTCATTACAATTCGAAGTTTCTATACTTACAGACAACAATCATTTCCTGTTGTTTTTTATCACATGACTTCCTCATGATCGTGTTTCTTATCATTGCCCTATAACTACACCCATATTATATTGCTATCTATTCTCTTATTTTATTTTTATTCTTATTTTTTCATTCTCTCACATTGTATAAAATGTATTCTAAACTCTCTATGAGTGATGTACCCCCTGTGGTTCTGAGTCATATTATCAGTCTAGCTGGTTTCCAATCCAGGTAAGCCTTAACCAAGTTACCGTAAACGCTCTTGTCAAGTGCCACACAAAAACCGTCAACTTTAATCAAATATATATCATTTTCTGTAAAAAATATCAAAAAGTGGTAAACAGACAAAATGTTTATCATAATATAATTAACATTTTGTCAATTGACCACTTTTTGATATCTTTAACAGAAAAAAATGATATACGGGTTCAAAGTAAACGGTTTGGGTGGCACTCTATTACAGTGTTTACGGTAAATTTTTCGAATTTAACAATTTTGAAACATTTTCAGACTGGTCCTTCAAAAAGTATCATGGAATCTTCGAAACTTCCTCAAAGACCGTCACTTTGAATCCAACCTAAAAAGCATTTCGATTACAGTAACCCTAGACTTCATATCCATTTATATCGACCCACAAAATGATTGGAGTCTAGACATTGAGTATCAAAATGAGCCAAATGGATGCTCGGTTCAAAATGGGATGAAACCCAAAGTCTTTCTCAAAAATCAATATTTCGTTACCATTTTTCTTAATGATCTTATCATCAATTTGAAAAATCAAAATTTGAAAAATCAAAAATCAGTTTTAGAACTATTTCGATTGAGTTTCGAATGTGTTCTAGCTGGTTTTTTGAAAGGAATTAGTGAAGTTTTGGATAATCGAGATTCTCCTCTTCGAGTGGAAGAACTGAATCTGGAAGTGACGAATCAAGAAGAGGTAATGAGTGTTCTACCATACATCGATTCAAAATCTATAAGGAAATTGTTCATCTCTAGTTCCCAAAACTGTTTAAGTCTGGAAATTGACCAGATGGTACGGTTAGATCAATGGAAGTCAGCAAAAGAATTGGAAATATTTAATTGTATTATTTCCGCACCTCTCAAGGATTTTTCTCACTTTTCAAACGCCAAAATTCAAATTGAAATGGTCTGTTCAGAGGATCTGCTCATGCTAAAAGAGGTGAGTCATTCACTCTCTCCACCCAATGAAAATCTAAATTTTCCAGGCTTTTCTCAGCTCTTCAAGCTTCCAAAAGTTTATTCTCAAATACAAATATTTTGATGAAAACGTTGATCTACAGCTTCTGTTTGGAGAACCGGATTTGATTGACAGGGACACTTGGTCTTTTCCATATCCAGATTCTGACGAATCTCTTCGATTGGTGCACTATGATAATCGGGTTTTTGATTTTTCGAAGGTTAAAAATTCTGAAATTCTCATTGAAAATTTTCATAACTATTGTGAAGTTAAATAAAAAAGTTCATTGGATTCATAACGGACAAGAAACATATTTATAAAATAATGGTTTCTCTTCCAGGAGTTGTCATTAAAGTCACCGTAAAACCTGTAATAGAAGATTCCCCACCACAGTCAAGTTTGATCTCAATTGTCTCAATTTCTATGAAAGATATCTCAAATATATCAATTGAGAGAACACTTCTGATATTATGATAAACATTTTATCAGTTGACAAACGTTAGATATCTTTCCCAGGAAGCGAGATAATTGAGCTCAAAGTACAAGTGTGGGTGTCGTTCTATTAAAGAATTTACATTATTCAAAATTTAAAGTAATCAAACTTTTTGACCGTTACCCTAATTTGTTTTTTCTTGGTCATAGATCTAACGCGTCTTTCCACTCATCCAACTCACTTTATTCCGAAACTAATCGGACGAGAAATAACAACTACTCAAGGCAGTTAGAGCAAAGGAGTGCGAACACTGAAAATGGTGAGTTTCCGGGCTTAAATTTAGAGCAAAACGTTTTTTAACAAAAAACAAAAAATGTTGAAAAACAGCCAAAAAAAGTACTGAAATTACAAAAATCTGTGAAAATTAAAAAATTTTCGCTGATTATTTTTCAGAACTTTTTGTATTTTGCTCAAATCATAGGCTTCGGCTAAAACGTCTTGTTTCCCTTCCACTTGTATATCCGCTTTTTGGCGGCAAATTCAAAAACTTTGGGTACCAAAAAAGCTTCCTTAACACGACGTTTTGCAGCTCGGGAAACAAGTGCTCATCGTCAGTTTGATGCTGATAGTTTCAACTATGCGGCAAACACCTATGAAGCGAAAAAGAACCAACTTGTGCTGGAAATGAGCGCAAGAGAGAAGACTAATTGCGGAAAAGTTACGCAAAAAGACCTAACTTCGCCTCTTGAGATTGTCTACGCCAGAGTTTTGACTGTATCTGGTACTGGCAGTGACCTAACGGTGAAGGAAACCAGTTCCAAGAGAATCAATTTTTAATTTTCAGATTACCAAAAATGTGGCTTGCAGTCGAATTAACGAAAAGAATGTTCGCGCCCACAGATTCACCTGCCAAGATAATTTGGTGAGTTTTGGGAAGTCACCTAGTCAGAAACTGGTCAGAATTGTTTTCAGGATTTCAATAACGCATATCTTTTGCTTGCCGTGAGATCTAACGGCGGAATGTTGTCGTCTCAAATTGAGTATCGTTATCAGGAGAAACATATGAAGATGTTTGAAAAGAAGCTCACCACAGCTGAGATTCTCAAAAAACAAAGTTTCCAACCCGATACGCATATCAGTATCAACAAGATCGTTAGCAACGACTTGTTAGTTTTGAAACCATTTTTTGTGATTCGCAAAAAATTCTTTAACTTTTCCAGTGAGCAATCGGGTCCTGAAAATAACTGCATCAAAGAAGGAACGTATCCAGACAATTTGATTGGGGATCACGGACTTTATGTGACCAAACTTGTCAACGGAAATAGTCCAAAACCAACTACCTGGACCAGAATCTATTTTGATCCGGATAGTGTTGGAGAGCATTTGATTGTGCCTGTCTGAATTTGAATTGACTAAACTTGAAATAAAGAATTTATGTTGATTTTTATTTGAGTCATCATTCTGGCCTCATTGTTTCAGAAATTAGGAATTTTTTCAAGAATTATGAGCACAAGAATAAGAAAATTCGAGAAAATCAGAAATTAAGAAAATCAGAAGTTCGAAAATTCCGTTATACAAAAATTCTGAAATCAGAAACTTTGGGAATTTTTTTTTTCCTAAATTTGCCAAATTCAAAAATTTCGAAGTTTAGAAAAATCTTCAGAAATTCAAAATGTTATTGAAAATTCAAATTTTTGAAACTCACAAAACTACAAATTTTTTAGCATAATATTTCTCGGTTAACATAAATTCTCGTTTTTCCTGCGATTTTTTCGAATTGGATTTTTTTCGAGCTTGGATTTTAAAGTTCTGGAAGTTTTGATGATTCGGATATTTTTATTCAAAAGAAATTAATTGTAATATTTTTGTTCGAAACTTCAAGAAAGTTTATATTTTTCCGAATTTTTCGAATTTTTTAGTTTTGAAATAATTTTAAAAAATGGGAATTTCCGAATTACCGTAAACACTCTAATATATGGTCCCTCCTAATTGAACGCCACCCTCTAATAGAACGTTCTCCCAGATATGCATTTAACAAAATTAGAGTTTTTACTGTATCTGGGAAAACGTTCAATTAGAGGCTGGCAATCAATCATTCGACACCAATTTTTTTTTGAAAAAAGTGAAAATTGAGAAATAATCTGGAAAAAATTTCAAAATTGTCTCCTACATAGATTTTCAATAACCCTTACGAAAAGCAGCAAATCAATAATGCTGGTGAATGGTGAATCATTTTTGAAGGTGACATTCTATTAGTGGAGGCATTCAATTGGAGAGTGGCGTTCTATTGTTCAATGCATATCTGGGAGAACGTTCTATTAGAGGGTGGCGTTCAATTAGGAGGGGCCATATATTAGAGTGTTTACGGTATTTATTATTCAAACATTCGAATTCTGGCAATTTTTTACAAAATTCAAGAAATTGTGAATTTAAGCATTTTAATTTTTTTCAAATTTTTTCATAGAAATTTAAAATTGATTGAATTATGCATCAAGAATTACATATATGATAGAAAACAAAATTTTGGATTTTTCGAAGGATTTTGATTTTTAAGCCAAAAAATTGACTTGGGAATTTTTTTGTTTTTGAGAAAAACTCGAGATTTTCGAACTTCGCCAATGTTTGGATTTTCAATAATCACAAAATCTGAAACTTAAAAAATGTTTCCTTTGTTCTCAAAATTTCAAATATTGGAAATATTGGAAAAAGTTTCTAAAAAACATCAAAAAACCAGAGACACCAAAAAGAAGTAGTAAATTTCTTTGTGGTCATAATCTTGTTCCGTTATGTATGTTTTTTGAAAGAACACAAATGATACATGAGTCAATTTTTAATCAAATCACAACTATCGGTTGCACAATAAAAGCCCCATATTCTATTAAACCAGAATACAATGAAAAGTGCTCAGGGCGTAACCCCCATCCCTAATTACTTTTCTCTCTATATAAACAGACCATTACCGGACCTTAAACACTGTCTGAGGTGCTCAAAATGTATTGGTTATCTCTTCTCCCATTGTCCCTTTTTCTAGTTTCTGTTCTCTCTGCACCCACGTACTTTGATAAGTCTGCAAGTGCTCAAAAAGCCTCGTGTCTTGGATACAGATGCGTGGGATTGGTTGAAGTAACTTTAGCGCAAATCATGGGAGAGAACTGGGACTTGCTATTTTTGTGTGATGCGTTACAGGTATTAGTTTTGTTTTGTGATTCTAAAACTAGACTTTCGACACACGCAATCAAAATTCCGGATATTAAAACTCAAAATTCCGTTTCAGACCTGCTCCAGTGAAGAAAAATCGTGTTCCGATCTCGAAGAATGGCAGATTCAAGTTGTGGATCTAACGTGTGATTTTATTCTTAAAAGAGGTGAGATGGCAAAAAGTTTAAGGGACAGTTTGGAGAACATAATTGCGTCGAGGTTATGTAGGCCATAGGTCAGCATTCGCCTTTGGGCCCGCGTTGCTAGTCAGTCGGTAACGGCGATGTACCCCTGATCTGTCCCTTATGAGTTTAATCCCTTATGAGGTTTCTCTAGGACAATTGTATTGAGAACTTTTTTGATGTCTTGCCTTTTTTATAGCTTCAACCTCAACAATAAGTCCTGCGACTTCTCAACAACCTTCTCAACAAGCAACTCTTGGAACCACATCATCCCCTCCGAATCCTGTACAAACGCCCACAGTTGGTTCCATTTTGTTCTCGGATATAGGGGAATCTTCATCGATATCTGAAGCCGAGGCTTCTACCGATTCATCCACATCAACCTTCGAACAATTTACAGCCCCAATGATAGGTGGACCGATGGATGTGGAGCCTTCGTCTCCAGAAACACCATCGAGCACTGAGCCAGATGTCTCAACTTCATCGACGTCTGCTGTACCAGAAGTCTTCACAGATCTAGCAATAGAACTTCCAACTTCAGCGCCAGAAGCGTCTACAGAGTCAGCTACATCTGTGCACTCCACTTCTGAGCCAGTCTCTACCGATTCATCCACATTTGAGCCACCTGAAGGATTGCCACATACTCTTCCAGAGACTCCTGAGACTTCATCTCCTGAACCGGAACCCTCTACCAGTGCCATTGAACCAACTACATTAGAACCCTCAACTTCTGAGTCAGCTGCCCTTACCGATTCATCGTCATCCACATTTGAACCAACTGCCACATTTACCTGGCCTCCTTCAGAGAATCCTGGGAATTTGTCCACGGAACCAGAAGCTTCTACAGATACCATTGAGCCATCTACACTTGAACCATCTGCCACAGAGTCAATCACCTTGCCTACACAGACTCCAGACTCTTCGTCCACAGAACCAGAAGTTTCTACAGCTCCCACTGTACCAACTACATTTGGTCCATCCACCTTTGAGCCAGAAAATCCAGCGACTCTCGAGACTTCATCTTCTGAACCAGGACCCTCTACACATCCCACTCAACCTACATTTGAACCATCTGCCACAGAGCCATTCACCTTGCTTCCACAGACTCCTGAGACTTTGTCCACGGAACCAGAATCCTCAACATCTCCCACTGAACCAACTACATTTGAACCATCAACTTCTGGTCCAGATGTCACATTTGAACCATCTACCACAGAGCCATTTACCTGGCTTCCTCCATGGGCTATTGAGACTTCATCTACTGAGCCAGGATCATCTACAGCTCCCACTGAACTCAATACATTTGAACCATCCACCTCTGGGCCAGAATTCACTACCGACTTTCCAACTCTTGAGACAGATGCAACCTTTCTTCCAACAACAACTGAAACTGAGCCACCAGTAACTGAGCCAACATTTTGGACAACTCCAACTACCCCACCTTCCACTTCAACCCCTCTCAAAGTGTTAACCTCCGTTTGTCAGAAACGTTTGCTTGATTCCGGCTCATTTGCTGAAGACACCATCACCAGAGCTTTCGAATTTTTAGAATTAAATGTCAGTTACTTTCTCCGATTACCAAATTTTCAACATTATTTTCAGGTCGATCGACAACACCAATGCTTGATCATAAACTCTGGTCTCTATATTCAACACGCAGTAGATTCAGTGAGAGAAGTTTGTGGGCAAAGTGATGCGGAATTCGTGAGCATTGTGAGTTTTATTTCAGTAAGATAAGCATAACAATTTTTTATTTCAGCTATGGAACTTTGCCAGACATGCATACCGATGCGATAAGTTTGCAACGAATCCTCTTTTCTAAAGCCGTTGATTGTATTTCTGCTCAAATTGAATTTGTATCTTTGTTTCAAAAATCCTAATCCCAATCGGAAAATTAATATTTTGAATGTGTTAATTGATTTCATGTTTCCTCATAAAAAGTTAAAACAAATTCTGAATTCCAAATCGTGTGACTTCTGTGGGCCAACACATCAAAAAAGTTCTCCACTGTAGTCTGTGTCTCATGTCCTACTTGTGTCTCTCTGTTATCAACAAATTTTGTATTCAGTCATTCTAACAAGGACGATTTTCATTCATATGTTTTTTTTCGAACAGTCCTATTTGTCATTATAGCGAACACAATATTGTCCAAAAGGATTCTCTTATCGTAAGTTCTCTTATTTATCGTTAATTTCCAGAAACTCGTATTTGGCAGAAGCGGTCAAATCGAAGGAAAAGTCCTCAACGCCACATACTCTCCATTAGGTAATCAATCTGCAATTGTGTTTCTTGGTATTCCATATGTCGCTCCTCCGTTAGGAAATCTTCGATTCCATAAACCAAAACCACAAACTCCTTGGAAGGGGATTCTGGAGACAAAATCATACCGTCCGGCTTGTATGAGCAATGCCACGTAAGTATTATTACTTCTTAACCTAGAAAACCTCAAAACTCACATTAACAACAACATTCATAGATCAGGAAGACTCAGAAATGTCTTAAAGTAGAAGTTACCGTAAAAACTCTATTAGAAAGCCACCCCTAACTGAATGCCAGCCTCTAATATACCACCTCAGAGCACCTCCGAACAATAGAGTGGCAGCCCCTAGTATAATGCCACTGCGGATTTGATGTCACTGTGGTAAAAGTTAAAGAATAACTCAAATAATCATTTTCTGGTTTTCTAGTTTATTCAAGCTTAGAAGAGGTACTGTATTTGTAAAAAATGTGTCAGGATAATATTGAATTTCGAAAGTTTCTAAAAAAATCAAGAAAACTTCGAAAGTCATTTTATGAAAGAATTGAAAATCGAGCACTTTTGTGATAAGTTTCAGTAGAAATTAGCTCCGAACAATAAAGTGTCAGCCTCTAATTGAATGCCACTCCCTAATACAGTGCCACCCCAGACCACTTTCGAACAATAGAGATTTTTGTATGAACTCTCTTTTCCAGGAAAACGTACAAAAACAGTGTTGGCGGACCAATCTCGGAAGACTGCCTCTATGCGAACGTCTTTACAAATGAGTACTGTTTTGAAAAGGTGATCGAACTTCCCTGCCTAAAATATACCTAATTCCAATAATTTCAGAAAAACTGTTCCGTAATGATTGCAATCCATGGTGGGGATTTCGTATATGAATCTGCTTCAGCATTCAATCCAGAAATTCTCATCAACAATTTCGTTGGACAGAATAGAAATATTGTGGTGGTCTCTCTGAACTATCGTTTAGGAGCTTTTGGATTCAGACAATTGGCTGGAGATGTCGGAGGAAGAAATCTAGGTCTTTTTGGTGAGTTTCAGAATGTGAGCCTAATTTTGAAGTCTAACTTTCAGATATTCTCGCTGGAGTAAAATGGGTGAGAAGAGAAATTCGTAGTTTTGGAGGGAACAAGGATAGGATCACTTTGATGGGACATTCGGCAGGTGCAGAGTTATCTGCTTTGGTGAGTGTTTTGAAGAATCAAGTTTTTTCAAGGTAGAATTCTAACTTCAAATATTTCCAGTTTTCCATCTCACCTTTGTCGAAAGGATTGATTCATCAACAAATTGTAATGAGTGGTCCACTGACGAATCTCTCAAAAAAGTCAAACTACAAAGCAATGACAAAAGTAACAAAAATCGTTGGGTGTTTGCCTGAAGATGTGGGATTCGAGAAATTGTCGAAGGTTCAGTTGAAGAAAGTGAGTTTATCATGTTTTCACTTTTACGATAAAACATATAAACCTTTGGACAAGAACGAATTTTTTAGTTGCTTTTCGGCCATTTTAGCCATTTTCAGGAGTCTGAAGTTCGGTTGTCAAGTTTCCGTTCACTTTGATAATTTTGGAGGGTGTAAAACAGACCTAGATTGAAAACTTTGCATTCACGGTATTTGTTGAAGTTGTCTGAATTTTCATATATTTATCGATTTCTCAAAGACACCTGTTTTTTTTCCACGTTTTCAAAAACAAGCCAAATAGGGGGTGTCTTATAAAAGATATCTGAAAAACTTGAAATTTTCTGAAATTCTGTGAATGAAAAGTTTTTAATCTAGGTCCGTTTTAGACCCTCCAAATTTTTCAAAATAATCGGAAACTTGAAAGCTGAATTCTTGACTCCAAAAATTGGTCAAAATAGCCGAAAATCTACTGAAAAAGGATACCTAGCTAGAGTGTATATCTTATGGACCGGTGCTAGAAAATCGAAGCTACAGCTGAAACGGTACCAAATATTCCAGGCATATTCTTGTCTCCGTTCAAAACCCGCAGAAGAAATTTTGGATGCTGAAATGCTCGTTATGAGAGACACAACCTACTATTTTGGACCACCTAATGTTGATGGAGAGGTACTGTACCAAATTTCCATTAATTTCAAAATTGGCTACTTCAGTTTATAGTAGACTACCCTGACAACGTTTTTCGTGATAATTCAGTTTTTCCGATCAACACTATGATTGGTATCACCACAGCTGAGCTTCGGGATAACATGTAATGCAAAAAGCATTAAAGGTGGGGGGACATGAGAAAAATAATGTTGTCGAAATTTCGTTTAAATATGCTCCTCAAGGAGTTGAACTTGTCGAGGCGAGTGTTGAAGGTGCGGCGCCGCTACCGACTGAGCTACGCGTGCAAAGAGAAAGCCGCTGCCCGATTGCATACATAAAGGCGAGGGCGACTGCTGTACGCAGAGTGACATTAAGCGTTGTACACCGTTACGGTAGAATGCATACTCTGGCCCCAAAAATCCCCCGTAAAATCTCCTGTCCCCCCACCTTTAATAAAACGTTCTAAACTTTTTGGTTACAGATACATCAATGAACCAAAAAATGCAAATAATCAGGAGGAACTTTTGAAAGATGTTTGCGAACATATTGGCTTTGAAATTTACAAGGAGCCGGAAAGATTTGTAGATCAATGTGTGAGATATTACGGAAATGACACACAAGCCCAATACTTGTCAGATGATATGGAATTCTATTCGAGAGCTATTAGCACAGCGAATTTACCTTTGAGTGAGAACACCAAAGTGTATTTGTACAGGTTGTTAAAAAGGGTTACTGTATCTCTATTGTATTTTTTACAGTTATGCCTACAGCGGAGCCGGACGTGCATTCAACAAGTATCTGAATGTTCCATCCCCACATCATTCTGAAGATTTTATCTACGTTTTTGGAACACATCGGGGCGTTTTTGCCCCAAAAGATTATATTATTGAGCACATGTATACTGGAATGTTCGCCAATTTTATAAATTTTGGAAACCCAAGATTGTCTGAAGATCAGCCTTGGCTACAGTATACCAAAGAAAAACGAGAGCATTTTGTGATCAATTTTGATGCAAATTTCACAATACCAGGAAAGAGAGAGTATTATTATACGAATGCAATGAACTTCTGGCAGTAAGTTTTTTTTCATTATTCTCAAAGCTTGAAAATTTTCCAGCAATGCCGGTGAGAAAACCTTCCGTGAGCACTTCTCCAAATCACTTGACACGTTTCACATTGTCAATTTGAACACTCCAATTGTTTCTCATATCGATGGAATCTCATCAGATGGGGATAAGAAATTCGAGCAGACTGAAATTTTGTTTAGTGAGAGGAAACATTTCTTGGCAGAATTAAAACTGAAGAGGAAAATTGAGATGGAAGAATTGGAATAGGTTAAAAAGCGTCAACTGACAAGACCCCTTTGATGTTATGATAAACAATTTATTTGTTGACAACTTTTTCCTACCTTGGACAATAACACGACGCTGATACACGAAATTCACAAAATAAACTCCAATAACTGTATTGTTCCAAACAAAAAATTCTAGAAATTTCTGGGGAAAAAAAATCGAAAAAGGTTCATGTTCGCCTGAGCCTAATGACAAATATTGACCTAGTTTTTCTCTTTTCAATGTATGGCAACTCTCGCAACCTGTCACATATTGATGCGGATCTTTTGGTTTTTTCATCGAACCTATTTTTCAGAAATGTTATTTCTAGCGTTCATACTTTTCCTATCAGCTCCAGTGGTCACAATCCCAAACAGTTGTTTTGCGCCAGAAATCAGAAATGAAGCTAGAAATTGTGTGAATACGTTGGGTCCAATGTATGATAAGTTGAAGGCGGCACTTGCTGGATCATGGAAATCTCCAAATATTTCTAAAGATATTAATGATTTTTGTATAACGTCGGTGGTGAGTTCAAATCAATTCCTAATTTTCCAAATTTCAGAATTTCAGTGTTTCAGAAATTGAAATTTCAGATTACCCGACATCTTTCAGATTCTCAGAATCCTTGATAATCGCAGAATCACTGAATTTTGGCATTTTTGAGTTTCTTTTTCTGAATTCCTGAATCTCTGAATTTTTGAATTCTTGAGCTTCTGAATTTTTTAGTTTTCCAGTTTCCGAATTACTGAATTTTTAAATTTTAAATTTTTGAGTTTCTGAAATTTTGAATTTCCGAATTTCTGAAAATCTGAGTTTTTGAACTTCAAAACTTCTGAACTTCTGAATTTCCGAATTTCTGAATTTCTAACATGGAATGACTCCCAAGTGTTAAAAAAAACAAACTAATTTTTAGAAACTGAATTTGAAAAATTAAAATATTGAAATTTTAATCGAATTGCTGTTCAAAAAGAAAAGCAGCCAAGTGCCAAAATCGACATTTTTGGCATAACTTGTGTGCGCATGATTTCCCCCGGGGTATCAATATGTTTCTATAGTAAATCAAACGTGATGAGTTCAATAGTTATAATAAGAAAAAAAAGTTAACTTGGGATTTTTGAGATGTTGAAAAATTTTTCGGTTTTTTCAAAAAATCAATAATCCAATCAATGAGAAAAAAATTTTTAAAAAATTTCCAAAAGATCAATAAAATGTCTATTTATTGTTTTTTAAATCTAAACAAACGAACAAAAACAGACAAAGTTATGATTTTTTGAAAATATAGCCATTTTTTGGAACGTTTTGGGCCATAACTCCCCAAAAAAATTTTTTATCAACTATTCCTTTTGGATTCTAAAATAACTTTTTACGCTCTTTCCAACTATATAGGTCTCAATTTTTTTCAAGGGTAACACTTGGGAGTCATTCCATGTAAATTTATGAATTTCCGAATTTCTGGAGTTTCGGGAATTTTCGAATTCTTGGCTAGCCATTTTGAAACCGGTCATTTCAGAACCGCTAGTTTTTGAACAGCAATTCGATTAAAATTTCCATATTTTAATTTTTCAAATTCAGTTTCTAAAAATTAGTTTCCAACATTTTTATAAATATTTCAGAACTGCTACAAATCTCTCCAACTGTGTGCTGGAATCGACAAAAATCTAATTTCCGAAATCGATGGAATTTGTGATTTGTACAATTTCCAATCTGGCAAATTCAAAGATTGCTATCAAAAAATGGATAGCAATAACTATGATAACTGTGTGTACAGCTTCTTCATGAGCCCACTTTATGTTGATGTGAGTTTTCCCATTATCAGATTTTTCGAATTTTTGAAATTTTCCAGGCTCCAACGAATCGCCAACGTTGTCAAAGTCTGAAATCTAATGGGAAGTGTGTAAAGAAAAAGACACAGGATGTGTGCTCAAAAGATTATGCCAGCGATTTCGATGACGTTAGTTTTGGGCTTTTTAGTTTTTGTGTTCACCTTTTTTCTTTTTCAGCACCTCGATGGCCAACTCAAACGATTCAGTTGTTAACTCATATTCATGTACAAATGCTTAATTAATGAAAACATTTTAATTTTCTCCAATTTGTTTCGTAGAGTTTGTAGGATTCAAAACGTTCTGTGGCTCATCTCCAGGCACTCTATAGCGCAAACGTCCATCACAAGCGAGATTGTAGAGACGGAGGGATAGGTACTGGAACAACACATCGTTAAAGCCTTCTTTTCAAAACTAGGTTACCTGTTTGTACATTGCCAAAAATTTCGGGTCACAATGTTTTTGAACATCGGGGAGCAAACAGTCGCCAGTGTTTTTGATCACCAAACAGTCCGTACTAGAGGTAGCGTTCTAGAATCTATTTTTTTTTTTGAAATTTTAATACACTTTTTCGGAATTCACCTTCTCTAAATATTCCTTGACACATTTTGACAGTTTGTTGGGTTCCGAGTTCGAAATTTCCCTCAATTTCTTAAGACAAAACGACATTGGGCCAATTTGAAACACTTCTTCAATGCATTCATCGAGCAGTTGGTAGTTATAAGAGTCTTTGTAGCAATAAGTGTTTTCGAGACATACCTGGAAAATCGAAATTATCTCATTTGGGAGTTTGGAACTCATTTCAGAACTTTCTAGAAATTTTCAAAGTTCCAAAGTTCATTAATAAAGACCACTTTTCAAATTAATTTTCCCTAATGAAATATTCAGATTCGATTTTCAACAATTTCACAAAACTTGATCCGCAACAGAACCTCTCCAGTTTTCAAACGATAATAATCAAAACTCACAAATCGATTATCACAGTGCATTTTCAATTCCGTCAGAGTTATATTTTTAGAAGTTTCTGGATTTTCAGTTATCCCCTTCAAATGTACTCTAACTTTCAAATTGTGCTGAAATCTGGCTCATCAAGGACTTTTTTAAATTATTCAAATTTACCCAAAATTTACACATATCCCCTTGAGTGTTCTGTTGTTTGTTACATTCGGAACTCCAGAAATCTATCCCATCAAATAGGCAAAATGTGGTGGGAATTAATAGAAAAGTGAAGAAGGATCGATTCCGAAGAAATGGAGTCATGATGTAGATAATAAAAAACAGAGGAAATGAAGTGATAAAAAGAAGATCTGAATTCAAATTGAAAAACAAAGTCAGCTGTCGGGGCTGAACCACTCAGATCTATAGAACATCGAACGAAATGAAATCATCCTTTGGTCAATTTCAAAACAACTCACAAAACGATCATCACAATGCTTTTTCAGCGCCGTCAAAGTCAAATTTCTTGAAATCTCTGGATTTTCAGAAATATCCCTCACTTGGATATGAATTTTTGCACCGATCTGGAAAGCTTTGCGATCGAGGACGCTTTCCAGAAACTTCAATACCTTTATTTTACACATCGTATCACTTTGCATCGGTTTATACTTGCATAAAGTACTCCAATTATCAGTTCCACCAAATACACTGACAGAGAGAGTAAATGGAATTAATAGTAGGATACTAATAATAAGGATCCAAGAATCTCGGGGCATGATTCAAACAGGGATGAGTTTTCATTATGAAACCCAGAAATGTTGACTTTGAGAAAAACAGCTGTCTCGCGTTAGACGAGATAGAGAAAATTTGACACCAGGTTTTAGTTATCAAGATTTTCATGAAATTGACCAGCAAAGAAAAATCGGAACTTTCATTAAAAATACGATCACAATATTCAGACCAACATTTTTTCAAGAAGCAAAATTTCATAAAAGAACCAAAATGTTCAAGTCAACTGATCAAATAAATAGCTTCAATTTTGCAGTCGACAACTTTTTCGCATAAATTCAAAATGATATAAAACGCTTGAGTGTCGCAGCTCTAAACTTACTGATATTTCTTTATATTTTCTCATTGGGCTACCTTCAGGCGGCGTATCTAGTTCAGATGAAATTGTACAAAAAAGTGGTCAACTACAAAAGTGAAGCTATTTTCTTGTTTAGCTTTAAAATTTTCAAAAAAACTGTCTCGAAATTTTGTTCATACCAGCTTGTTCGCCGCGCCTCCGGCGCTTCAAACAGTTTAACTTTTACTGTTCGTCGCTTCGCTCCTCTGTCTTACTCAAAGGGTCGCGTAAATTTATATTTTATTCCAACTTTTTCAACGTGTTCGGACAGATCAAGAAAGAGACGACTCCACCGGAGCCCCATGGGCCATGGGTGCTGCCCAATGACATACATAAAAACGGTCACGACACATAGAAGCATAGTGAACACTAAACACTGTACATTCGTTAGTTCAGAATGTATACCGTAACTCAAAATAAACTCCGAAAAATCTCCTGTCTCCCCTCCTTTGATAACTTACAAAACGATCATCACAATACATTTTCAACTCTGTCAATGTCATGTTTTTGGAAATCTCGGGCTGTTCTGTGATATTTTTCTTATGCCTCCAAACTTTTAGACCAATCTGGAAGTTCACAAATTTTAAACGTTCGCATGAGAACATCACCATCATTTGGCACATGTCATTTTGGGACCTCTCCTTTGTGCATTCAGTACTCCAATGATCTCTTCCTCCGAAAATACTGACTGCGAGGATAGGTGAAATTAATAGAAAACTGGGGAAAATAAAAATCAATTGGGTCATGACGGGAAGTGATCAAGTGAGAAGATGAGTTCTAATGATAAAACGAGTCAGCTGTCTAATAACCAAAGGTTCAAAGAATGCTCTCTGTTTGTCTGTTTTTTCAGTCTTCAAACACTGGAACTCACAAAGCGATCGTCACAGTACATTTTCAGTCTTGTAAAAGTCATATTCACCAAAATATCCAGATTTTCAGAAACATCTTTCATCTGCTTCTGAATGTCTGGTCCAATCTGAAAAATCTCATTGCCATTGAGTTCCTGATACTTCATTATGTCCATTCATTAGCAAGTATACATTCCATACTGTTATAATCTCTTCCGGTGAAAATGTTTTCAGATAGAACCGGGGATATAAATATAATAGTGGTGAGAATTAAGTTCAAAGAGTTGTGATTCATTGCTTGACGGGGAAAATGATTCTAGTAAAAAACAGGTATTGCCTTCAGCAATGTCAGCTGTGAAATGGGTTAGATGAGGAAGGAGCAAAGTCTGAAGTGTTCTGTCTAGGTGCCTGCTTGTCCCAAGTTCATTACGATTCTCAATTTTTCAGAAGTTTTATGCGAGAAGGTCAAAACTCACAAATTGATAATCGAAATACCTTTCCAGGAGAACAATGAATAGAGCGGTCAGGAAACAACATCTGTTCTAACTTTATCAAAGGAGCTATGGATCGGCGGATTCTGAATTTCTTTTTGTTAGCTTTTGAAAGCCCCAAAAAAGCTGTAGCTCCTGAAACTACATGGTTATGACGATACGTATTCTCATGATGATAAACAAAAACCCTGAATATCTTCCGGTCGAATAATTAATAAGTTTTGATTACGATTTTCAGAATCACATGTTTTTCCTGACTCAAGAATCTATTTTCCGCTTGACGACAATGATTTCCGTAATGTGCTCAGTTTTCAGACGTCTTCTTTTGATACAGTACCGTGCAATAAGTTATACAATTCGTGTTTTTCAACTGTAATTTTCTTCAAAATAGAGCTGAAGCGTCAAACTTTTTTGTGAAATATAGCAAGTCTCCCAAGAAAAATGAAACAAAAACACTCTCAACTTGAAAAATAAAAGAAAAGATTTTAGTGGAAAAATTCACTTTTTGAAAAACTTCGGATTTTTGGGTCATTTTTTAAAAAATCTGGGAAAAATAGAAAACGGTGATGAATGTGAAATATAACATTTTGAAAATTATAAAAGAGACTTTGACCAACTTTTAAGCAAATCATGCATCATCGAAGTACAATTCCGTGTATGGAACGGCTGCTCAAAGTGTCAACTAGAGGTTTCCGGCTTCTGGGCTTTTCCAACTATCGTTGTCCAATTTCTAGTTATCAATGGTAGGTTTTTTTATGTTTTTATTATTTTTCAGATGTTTTTCTACAATATACCAGTGAAAATTCGCGGCTACAGCGCGATTTCCACTGGCTTCAGTTTAAATTCAAAAAGTTCCAATTATCATTTTATTTTTTGAAAATTTATTAGTAGAACAATTGATTAGAAGAACAATTCTAAAAACATCAAAAAGGGAAAATTCAGATCAACAGTTTAATTCCTAGAAAAGGATAGTTATGAAAAATGGCTATGGGTTGAAAAATTTAAGCTAGAAATGGAGCTACAGGATGTTTTTGTAAACAATATATGCATGACTTTTTCTGGAGCCCAAACTCTGATTCCATCCTTAGTTCTTGTTCTTGTCAATGCTACATATAGCTGTCCATGAGCAAGAATCGGAGCGTCCAGAAGCAGTCCGATACGATCGAATGTTTGGCCTTGAGCCTTATTGACGGTCATAGCAAAGGCAGGTCTTACTGGAAACTGACGTCTTTGGAGCACGAATGGAATCCCCGAATTGAATGATAGTTTGATTCTTGGAATCAAAACGTCTCCACCTTCATTTGGTCCCGAAATAAAAGCGCATCTGAGAACTTGCTCTCCCATTTCTCGAACAACCAATCATGTACCTTTGCACAGTCTGTTTCGAACTTCAAGGTTTCGGAGGAGCATGACCAATGCACCAACTTTCAGCTTCAATTTGTGTGGTGGTATCCTGATGGAGTCATTTTATTCAAAAATTCTGTTGGAAAGTTGGCAGCATCAGAGTGACTATTTTGGTTGTCTCCGACCTCATCAACACTGAAATACGTCTTCATCTCTCCTGGAACCATTTCCATCACTTTTTGATTCATTTGAAGTGCTTTTTGGTTGGTTGGAGAGAGAATGTTTCATTTCATTTTTCATTTTTCTTTATGTTTGTTTCATTTGTTTCATTTTTCTTGGGAGACTTGCTATATTTCACAAAAAAGTTTGACGCTTCAGCTCTATTTTGAAGAAAGTTACAGTTGAAAAACACGAATTGTATATCTTATTGCACGGTACTGTATATAAGTGTTACACACCTTTTTTATTAATTTTGCCTGTATTGTCATTTACATACGTTCCTTTATGAGTTTCTGTTATTGATTTATTGACTTTCATGACCTCGAAGACGCCCATAACATTATTATCGTAAAGTTTATTGATTCCTGAGTTTCGCATGAAAAAAAAAGTTCAAGATCTTGACACTTATCAAACTATGAATGTTCAGTTTGTTTCAGAATGGAACGTTATGAACTCGATCGCTATGGTCTTGATATGAAAATGTCACCTCCAGAATCAGAAGATTCAGATTCAGATGACTACCCGTCCGACGTCGTTTCTCTCCAGAAACTTCTGGCGACGGCTATCAAGAAACGGCGGGAGCTAAGCATCACGGAAGGAGAGAATCTGTTGTGCGAGACGCTTCAAACTCGTCTAATCATTAGGCTCTGCAATGTGCTCAGGATGAGAAAATGAAGAAGAGATTAAGCATGAGTGGAAGTTGTACCACGACGTATTCATCTGATTCGAGTAGTTCTGAGGATGACGAAAACGACGATGATGAGGAGCCACCAGCGAAGAGACGGTCACTTGGAGAGGATGGCAAAGAAGTGGAGTAGGAACGATGGAGAATCTCTTCTCATAAATTTGAGTTATTTTTTCTCGGTAATTTAGAAACTTTCCCATGTCGTGTCATGTAAAACATCGCATATTTGACCTCACTATCAGTAAAATAAATTATGCTTTGAAATATTTCTGATAACTTTTTAATTGGAAACAAACTCGTTGGTTTCATTAAATTTGTGAAAATTTGAACTACTAAATAAGCAACACAACTAAGCTCCGCTCACTTTGAGATGTCCTAAGCTTAATTACGGGCGGAGCATAGCCATGTTTGAGCTCATTTTGAAGCTCTTAATAAGGTCAATTCAGATTTTTGAGTTCGTTAGCAAACTTTATTGATTTTATAACAAAATTTTTCAAAAATAATTTTTTGAGTTTTTTTTTGGAGAAGGAAATTTGAAGTCCACTTTGATATAAATGCTTCGAAATTGCTAGTTTTTGTACCAGAATGTTACGAATTTTATGCTAGTCAATGAACTTGTATCGTTTTGTAATGATTATCATTCTGAGCAATCAAAAATATCCCTTTTTAAACTCACACAATACCGGTCAATAAGATATAGAAACGCGAGATTTTCGGTTGAGTTTGATCATTTTCAGGAGTCTATAGTTCGGCTGTCAAGTTTCCGATCATTTGAAAAATTTCGGAGAATGTGAAGCAGACCTGAATTGAAAACTTTGCATTCACAGAAATTTTTGAAAATTCCTAGTTTTTCAGCTACTTGCCGATTTCTGAGCGACATCCGATCTTTGCCTGTTTTTGAACTGAAAATGTGAAAAGACAGGTATCTTACAGAAATCCGGCAATCGCTGAAAAACTAAGAGTTTTCAAAATTTCAGTAAATAGAACGTTTTCAACCTAAATCTGTTTTATATCTTTAAAGTGATCGGAAACTTGACAAACGAGTTTCAGACTCTCGAAAATTGTCAAAATGGCCGAAAATCAACAGAAAAATACATTGTTGTACAGTGGCGAACGTTAGTGAGTGTCCTTCTATACTTTTGTTCATAACTTTGCTCAAACTTGTCCAATCATTGAAAACTTTTTTGTTAAATGTAGCTGTATTTTCAAGAAAACGTCATATAAGTTTTTTTGAAATTCAATCAATCAATTTTCGCGTCTTCTGAATCTTCACAGACGTGACGATGACTCAAGAAGGAAAAAAATTTCCGTCAGAATTTTTTTAAAGATTGGTTTTGTAATGAAAAATTTTTGGTGTAAATCAAATGTATACGAAAAAAAAATTTGGAGCGGTTTGGAACACTTTCTCTTGAGATGTGCTCACTGGAGCATAAAAGGTATGGTTCGGAAGTTTGGCTATAACTCGGCTCAAAATGATTCAAACTTGTTCAAATTTTGAGAAAATATAGATCTTTAATTGTTTTACAAATCACATACAAAACTTTGTATTTTGGGAACAAAAAAGTTTTGCTTTTTTTACTCGTTTTTGATACACAAAAATGAACAAATTATGAAAAATTTTTTGTTCCCAAAATACAAAGTTTTGTATGTATATGGTAGAACAGTTCAAAACACATTCTCTCAAAATTTAAGCAAATTTTAATTACTCTGAGCCGATATATATCCAAACTCCTGAACCATATCTTTCATGCTCCAGTGAGCACATCTCAAGAGCAAGTGTTCCAAACCGCTCCAAATTATTTTCTGTATATATTTGATTTACACCAAACATTTTTCATTACAAAACCAATCTTTAAAAAAATTCTGACGGAAAATTTTTTCCTTCTGGAGTCATCGTCACATCTGTGAAGATTCAGAAGACGCGAAAATTGATTGAGTTTAAAAAAAATGTTTACAACGTTTTGTTGGATATCCAGCTACATTTAACAAAAAAGTTTTCGATGATTGGACAAGTTTGAGCAAAGTTATGAACAAAAGTATAGAGGGACACTCACTAACGTTCGCCACTGTATATCTTATTGACCAATACTGTATTCATGAATTGCCTTGAAATTATTTTGAAAAGTGCCTCAATGACCGTAATTCAGGTACCCCCTCACCATTTTTTGTGTCTGTTCGTCCAGACGAGACCCCCACCCGACCCGTACCAAGGAGATACCCAAACAAGTCAAAGTTCTTAGTTAGATCTCTGTATCAACATTTTTGCTGAAATTATTAGTAATCAAAACACAATAACACGAGACGGGGAATTCCCCCTTTAACCAGTTTATTCTTCTAGATTTCCTGTCCTCAAAAAAACAGACAACTTGATAAATTCGTTGATGACGAAACCCAATCAGACAGACCAAAATTTAGTCTATCCAGATTTTAGTAAATAACTGACAAAATAACATGTTTCTGGATTGGGCCATCCGGAAAAACAATTTTTTGCACAAATGAATCTTCAGCCTTCTAGATGGTCTTCTGAAAATGTTAACGATCAAGTCGTGTGTTTAGAATTTGAAATGGATATGGTTTGGTGTGGTCACTGAACATCGAGGACTTCGATCGGTTAGATTCCGAGATAAACAAGTACTAGAATTGATTGGTTTCTTGGGTTCGATAGTAAACAGAAAAGTTTAAATTTGACGATAGCGTATTTTGATCTTTGGAATACAGAGAAGTTAAATTTTGGAAAAGAAGTTTCAGATTTTCTGAAATAAAATTTGCTCAATTGCAAATTTGTCCACTCTACACGTACACTTTGAGCTGAATTATCTCGGTGATAAAATATTGGTGATTGCATGATAAACAATTTATCAGTTGACAAATGTTTGATACCTTTGACAGGAACCGAGAAAAATTGGCTCATAGCTGAAAATTAGGAGCAGTAAAACTTTGCGAAGGAATGGTAGGATATAATTGGGAGAATGATGAAAGATAGACGAATTAGTTTCAAAAATGAGTTTCAGAATTTTTTATTCGAGAGGACGTTAAAAATTTATTAAAATGAAACTGAAACCTGAATTGAAAATTTCTGAAAACATGGAAAAATTCTGGTTAAAAAAAATTAACTTCACCTTTTTCAGTGTCTTAAAATTAAGAAAAAAAGATCAGTCAGAGTTGAATTTTTCGGATTTTATGGATTATTCTTTTCAGGGTTAATTTTATCTTTTTTTACTGATTACTCTAGATTACTTTCTTGATATTTTCCACCGGCCAGTCTGAAAATAAAATGTTTGATTGAGAAAAAATTGTCTGAAAACGTCGAAAATTGGGAAAATATATCGGGAAAATGGAAATATTTGTAGGTTACTGTAATTATCTTTGTGGGACTTCCGGCCACGGTCATCAAAGTTTATCTTCTACAGCTACGATTTTTTATACTAGTGTCATGCAATTTTGAAGTATGTTAGCAACACTAAGAAAAATCAGTCAAAATTGAATTTTCGGATTTTCTATGAGATACAGTATGAGACTTCAAAAAGGTAATTATGTTTTATTGATTTTTTCGAATAGAAAATAACATACTTCAAAAGGCAGGAAAACTTTTGGCTCTTTTCTAGTCCAGAGGTCCCAAAAAAAGTAGAGGTCCAAAACTTAAAAATGCACAGATGCTTGAATAATGTACCAGAATTTGAATTGTGTAAGAAATTAAAGTTTTAAGGTTTTATAGCAAAATAATTGTTGATGATATATTTTATACTTTTAATAGGCTTAGGAATGCATATTTTCTGATAATTATCTAAGCCTGAGAGACAGCATAATCATGGAATCATTACTGTATTGCCGAAATCTTCTTTATATGTAAATTGGAATTCATCATCAAGAGAGAATTGGAGATAAAACTGTTAGGAGCAGTCATATCATCCTATAAGACCCAAAAACTCAAACTAGTCACATAGTTCAAATTCTAGTACATTATTCGAATATCTGTGCGTTTTTCAAATTTCGGGCCTCTATTTTTTCTTGGGGCCTCTAAACTTTTTTGGGACCTCTAATTTTTTTTGGGACCTCTAAATTTTTTGGGACCTCTAAACTAGAAAAGAGCCAAACTTTTTGGCTCGGGCCAAAACAAGAAACTTCTGAAAAAAGTCCGGCCTGTTGAAGTATAGAAAATACGGACAGTCAACACTTCGTGCAAAAACACAACATTTTGAAATTTTCGTGCGAGAATGATTCCGCAATTTTGAAAAACATGTTTTCCAACTTTTTTTTCTTTGCAAATATTTCCTTCAAAACTCCCTGTGCAACCTGGAAAACCAAAAATTTTTTTGAAACCAAGAACTTCAAAATTAAAACGGCCACCAACTGGGAAAATTTGAAATCCAAAACCGGTTTCTGCCATCTTCTCACTACGTTCCAATTTCTTCTCTCCTAATCTCAATAACCAACTTTTCTTGTGGTGGTCACTGAACAGGACTCCGATCATTTCAGAATTCTGTTTTTTGTAAACAAGACGATGGACTACACTATCGGACAGACGCGGTATTATGCACCTAACAAAGAAGGTACACAAGTTTCAATTTGATGAATTCGCAACGGAGAGCGAGAGATAATGAGAAGTGGAGAGATAAGAGAGAGTAGTGGTGGTCAAAAAACCCTCTTCTTATCAGATCCGGCCGATCAGTTGGCTATTCATGTCAACAGATGGGAGAGACTGTGATTTACTAAACAAAACAATTTACATCATTCGACACAATTTTGCAGACAACGTCTTCTAGGAAGGTATCGGATTCGACGACTTGAGATGGGAGGGAGGAGAGAGAATTTGGAAATAACAGAATGATATCAAGAGTACAGAATCTGGAGAAGACAGAGACAACGTGATTCCAGGTTCTTCCCCTCTCACCTTGATCGTTACTCTTTACCTGAAAACCTGTTAATGCCGTATCCAAAGGTAACCGCCCAAACTGAAACTGTTTTCGGTATAAAAGGGACACGAATCCACTAGACAAATCAACTCAGCAATGAAGTTACTGGTCTTTTCCTTCCTTTGCCTTTCCGCTCTTGCGGTCTATTCTCATGCTCGAAACATTCCTGATCAAAATGCCGATCAACACCGAGGATCCAGAGCTTCTGGAGATGCACAAACTCCCCAAGTCGAACCAAAGCCAGTGAAGAGATTCTCAGGAGACCGACCATCAATGGACATCTTCTCTGCTGATCAGGACCAACATCGCCCAGCCAGAGCCGCCGGAGAGCAACAAAAGAGCCAAGGAGCCGAGGCCGAGCAACACCGCCCAGCTAGAGCTGCCGCCCAGGTTGGAGCTAAGACCCAAGGACTTGACGCCAATGCCGGAGCTAAAACTCAAGGAGCCGATGCTGAGCAACAGAGACCAGCCAGATCTGCAGGACAACAATCCAAGACCCAAGGAGCTGACGCTCAGCAGCAGCGTCCAGCTAGAGCGGCCGCCCAAGTAAATGCCAAAACTCAAGGAGCCGATGCTGAGCAACACCGCCCAGCCAGAGCCGCCGCTCAAGTCGGAGCCAAGACTCAAGGAATCGATGTCAATGCTGGAGCCAAGACTCAAGGAGCTGAAGCCGAGCAACAGAGACCAGCCAGAGCTACCGCCCAGGTTGGAGCCAAGACTCAAGGACTCGATGCTAATATTGGAGCGAAGACTCAAGGAGCTGATGCCGAACACCGCCCAGCCAGAGCCGCCGGACAGCAATCCAAGACCCAAGGATTCGACCAGCACAAGCCACAGAAGAGAGAAGCCGGAGAACGCAAGCCAAAGGATCTTTTCTCTGCTGAAGCCAATCAGGAACAACTCCGCCCACAAAGAGCCGCCGGACAACAATCCAAGACTCAAGGAGCCGATGCTGAGCAACACCGCCCAGCCAGAGCCGCCGCTCAAGTCGGAGCCAAGACTCAAGGAATCGATGTCAATGCTGGAGCCAAGACTCAAGGAGCTGAAGCCGAGCAACAGAGACCAGCCAGAGCTACCGCCCAGGTTGGAGCCAAGACTCAAGGACTCGATGCTAATATTGGAGCCAAGACTCAAGGAGCTGATGCCGAACACCGCCCAGCCAGAGCCGCCGGACAGCAATCCAAGACCCAAGGATTCGACCAGCACAAGCCACAGAAGAGAGAAGCCGGAGAACGCAAGCCAAAGGATCTTTTCTCTGCTGAAGCCAATCAGGAACAACTCCGCCCACAAAGAGCCGCCGGACAACAATCCAAGACTCAAGGAGCTGAAGCCGAGCAACACCGTCCAGCCAGAGCTGCTGCCCAGATCGGAGCCAAGACTCAAGGACTTGATGCTAATGCCGGAGCTAAGACTCAGGGAGCTGAAGCCGAGCAACAGAGACCAGCCAGAGCTGCCACCCAGGTTGGAGCCAAGACTCAAGGACTCGATGCTAATATTGGAGCGAAGACTCAAGGAGCTGATGCCGAACACCGCCCAGCCAGAGCCGCCGGACAGCAATCCAAGACCCAAGGATTCGACCAGCACAAGCCACAGAAGAGAGAAGCCGGAGAACGCAAGCCAAAGGATCTTTTCTCTGCTGAAGCCAATCAGGAACAACTCCGCCCACAAAGAGCCGCCGGACAACAATCCAAGACTCAAGGAGCTGAAGCCGAGCAACACCGTCCAGCCAGAGCTGCTGCCCAGATCGGAGCCAAGACTCAAGGACTTGATGCTAATGCCGGAGCTAAGACTCAGGGAGCCGAGGCCGAGCAACAGAGACCAGCCAGAGCTGCTGCCCAAGTTGGAGCTAAGACTCAAGGAGCCGACCAACAGCAACACCGCGGATCTCGTGCCGCCGGAGACAATGCTGGAAAGGGATCTCAATCTGCTGACATCAACACCCAACAACGCCCATCCAGAGCTGCCGCCCAAGTTGGAGCCAAGACCCAAGGAGCTGAAGCCGAGCAACAGAGACCATCCAGAGCCTCCGGAGATCAATCAAAGACTCAAGGACTCGACCAACATAAGCCAATGAAGAGAGAAGCTGGAGAACGCAAGCCAAAGGATCTCTTCTCTGCTGAAGCCGACGCAGGACAAAACCGCCCAGCCAGAGCTGCTGAAGTTCATGCTAAGACTCAAGGAGCCGAAGCCGAGCAACAGAGACCAGCTAGAGCCGCCGGACAACAATCCAAGACTCAGGGAGCTGAAGCCCAACAACAGAGACCAGCTAGAGCCGCAGGACAACAATCCAAGTCCCAAGGAGCTGAAGCTGAGCAACACCGTGGATCTCGTGCCGCCGGAGAGCAATCCAAGACTCAAGGAGCTGACCAGCACAAGCCAATGAAGAGAGAAGCCGGAGAACGCAAGCCAAAGAATCTCTTCTCTGCTGAAGCCAACCAGGAGCAAATGCGTCCACAGAGAGCCGCCGGACAGCAATCCAAGACTCAGGGAGCTGAAGCTGAGCAACACCGCCCAGCCAGAGCTGCTGCCCAAGTTGGAGCCAAGACTCAAGGACTTGATGCCAATGCCGGAGCTAAGACTCAAGGAGCTGAAGCCGAGCAGCAGAGACCATCCAGAGCCGCTGGAGATCGTCACGAGAAGGACCTGTTCTCCGCTGAAGCCAACCAAGAGCAAATGCGTCCACAGAGAGCCGCCGGGCAGCAATCCAAGACCCAAGGAGCTGATGCTCAACAACACCGCCCAGCCAGAGCTGCCGCCCAAGTTGGAGCCAAGACTCAAGGACTAGATGCCAACGCCGGAGCTAAGACTCAAGGAGCTGAAGCCGAGCAGCAGAGACCATCCAGAGCCGCTGGAGATCGTCACGAGAAGGACCTGTTCTCCGCTGAAGCCAACCAAGAGCAAATGCGTCCACAGAGAGCCGCCGAACAGCAATCCAAGACCCAAGGAGCTGATGCTCAACAACACCGCCCAGCCAGAGCTGCCGCCCAAGTTGGAGCCAAGACTCAAGGACTTGATGCCAATGCCGGAGCTAAGACTCAAGGAGCTGAAGCCGAGCAGCAGAGACCATCCAGAGCCGCTGGAGATCGTCACGAGAAGGACCTGTTCTCCGCTGAAGCCAACCAAGAGCAAATGCGTCCACAGAGAGCCGCCGAACAGCAATCCAAGACCCAAGGAGCTGATGCTCAACAACACCGCCCAGCCAGAGCTGCCGCCCAAGTTGGAGCCAAGACTCAAGGACTAGATGCCAACGCCGGAGCCAAGACCCAAGGAGCTGAAGCCGAGCAGCAGAGACCATCCAGAGCCGCCGGACAACAATCCAAGACTCAAGGAGCTGATGCCCAACAACAACGACCATCCAGAGCCGCTGGAGATCGTCACGAGAAGGACCTCTTCTCTGCCGAAGCCAACCAAGAGCAAATGCGTCCACAGAGAGCCGCCGGAGATCGTAATCCAAAGGACCTCTCAGCCGAAGGTAATGACCATCGTTTCCTGTTCTTCTGGTAAACGAGTCGCTAAACGAAAGACAATGTTTTGATAAACGTAATATTATCAACATCGTATTATTCGCTAGAAACTTCTGATATTTTAATAATGTGTACACTCCCTGTAAAAGTCTGTAATAAATTTGTATTTTCGCATCAAAAAACTTGTTTGTGTATAATTTCAGTGGTTTGAAAAAATTCATCTCACTCAAATCTAAATGTTTTCAAATAAGGAAACTAAATCCGCTATCTTTCTTCTTGATTCTATTTCTTTGTAAACCAGTATTCAAGGTTACTCAGAAAATGGTATAAAACGAGACGGGAAACAACAGCCGAGTCAGTTCGACAATGAATTTGTTGATCGCTGTTTTGTTATTCGCCGCATTGGCGGTCTATGTATTTGCAAGACCAGTGGATGATGTTCGATACAAGAGGGATAGTCCACCAGGACCACCAGATCATCCACCACCATCCCCTGATCCAAAGAATCTCATCGTGAAGAGAGACAGTGTGCCAGATCCAGGACCAAAAGCCAAAAGAGATAGTCCACCAGGACCCCCGGACCATCCACCACCACCTCCACATGCAGATCGTATCGAGAAGAGAGATCCGGGACCACCAGTTCCACCGCTTCCACTCCCTGGAAGATGATTCATTCTGTTGAAAAATTAAGATTCCAATAATAAACTTTTCATTTTCAAAGTATGACACTTTTGCTTTGCCCAGGATTTTCAGACAAATCAATCTCAATTCTTCGGAGAACAGCTGACACCTTGATCTTTTGCCTTGCTTCAATAACAAACCGCTAGTCAGCTTTTCTCTCCACTTATTCAAAAAATGGCTTCCATCCTCAAATTACTCGTCTTCCTTCTCATTTTTCTGAATCATGAAGCATCGGGACGGTTTGGTACGGATAAGGAGAATTACAATTGGTATGAAAAGAACCGTTTGAAGCAGAAATGTCTGAAAAGAGACGATCCATCGGGAAGGAATTCGGTTCGGCTTTGCTGGTTTTGGGTAAGTTTGGAATGTAAAAACACCCTCCTAACCGACAACTTTGAGCCTTTATATCTCATTTTTTGTGAAAGATACCAAAAACTGGTCAACTGATAATATATTTATCATAGTATCACCAATATTTTGTTAGTTGACCACTTTTTGATATGATGTCTAGGAGCAGAGGTAATTGAGCTCAAAGTAAACGTATAGGGTGAACTTCTTAAAGCGAATATGGTAGCTGAAAATACAAAAATTAAAGCGAATACGGTAGCTGAAAATACAAAAAAGGGTTCGAAATCAATTTAATCTGATCGAGGTTTACAAACAATGAAAACACAACTTCCAGTGGTTCCAAGCGACATTACATATTTTAAAATAGAAGTCATTTTTCTTGTTTATCCTTCTCATCCCCCTAACACCTGTTATCACTTGATTCCTCCCGCTTTTGCTTCAAAAACAAACTTCATCCTCAATGACCTCTGTTCCCTTCTTCCTAACTATTCTTCTAGCTACAAGCTTAGTATTCTGTAGGTTATCAACTGATAATGATAATCGACATAATTGGTATCAAAAGGCTCGTCTAAAGGCCTCATGCCTTGAAAGGGACAAGACGGAGGGGAGAAATGCAGTCAGTCGGTGTTGGTTTTTTGTGAGTACTCTGAAAATGGAGTGGTTTTGTTAATTTTCGTAATTTAAAAATCGAAATTACAATAAATTTTCAGGAAGGCATGAAATCCTGGTTTCGACGCTCTTCAATCTCTTGGTTCCCTGGAAAAACCAAGTCATGGAATCTCACAGAATTAACAGATCATTGCAATGATTATTATGTAGGTTTGTTAGATATTGTAACTTTGAAACTGATTATCTCGGTTACTGTGAGAGTCATCAAAAAGTGGTCTATTAACAAAATGTTTAGCATGATATCAGAGACATTTTGGCAGTTGACCTTTTTCTGACATCATTGAAATGAACTAAGATAAAGTTGATGAAAGTGGAAAGTTAATTATCTAAATTCCTACAAACGGTACCGGAAAAAATGTCGTTTTTGACGTCTCTAACAAATTTTACCTTATTTTCTACCGTAATCCATTATTCAGGTATGCATGGAAAACACGAAATGCTACAAGGACTACGTTTTATTCGAGACATTTGATCGATGTTCCCATGACGCTTTTTCTATTGGTCCCATGAGTTTTTGCAATAAAAAATTGAAAGATTTCCACAAAAATTCGCCAGGAATTCTGCCTTCATGTGTTGTCGATTTTCTGGAGAAGGTGGGTTTGTTCTTCTTTTATTCTTTGAAAAATAATAAAATTTAGGCTCCTCCCAAGAAATGGACCTGTGAAAATACAAAGTCCTTAGGAGACTGTTTATTGCCACAAGTTCAGAAACATTGTGATCCTGGATTATTACCAATTTTCAATGAGGTTTGTATGTTTTTCTGGAAATCCAAATGTTTGATTTTTGCAGCATCAAGCCGCTCGTCAGTACTATCTCGGTTGTGATGGCAAATTGAAATTCAAGGATATCGAAAATGTCATCGCGAATTCTACTACTAATTCGACTGAAATTGAGATTTTATAAAAAATTTTATTTCTAAAAAATGAATTAATTTTCAATAGTTTCTGAAAGATTTCATTCTGAATGGAGCTATCAAACTAGACATTTTTCTGAAAAACAAGTCATAAGTTATGAGTGATAACTTTATCTTTGTTAATCTGTCTCCTCCTCTAGCAGCTGTTATCTCTCGTCCCTTTTCTTCAGCTCTGACACTGTGACGTTGAGCCAGAAAAAAGTTCTCCACAACATTCAGTTTCAAATGACCTGTGCCCTCCGTTTTCTTGTTATTCTCCTACTTTTAACTTTAGTTTCATGTCACTTCAAATATAGAAGACCCAATTGGGATCGGGAGTTTCGTCTGAAAGAGTCATGTCGTGACAGGAACAACGTTGAGGAGAGGCTTGCTGTCAGTCAGTGCTGGTTTTTCGTAAGTATCACAGAAGGATTCAGATGAAACACATACCGTAAAACCTGTAATAAAAATACCCCCTTTCTTTCTACTTTGAGCTAATTTTTCTCGGTTTCTGGGAAAGATATAAAAAATTTGACAACTGGTAAGTTGTTCATCATAATATCACCAATATTTTATTGAGAAACATGGACTCAAACTTGGCTGTGTGGGGGGGGGGCTCTTCTTGGTTTTACGGTAAGCAATCTGTCAAGTTTTTCAATTATGGTAACATCTGAAATGGGCCAAATCATTGGGGTTTTCGAGCTCGGGAGTTTTTTTTTCAAGATTCAAGGAGTTCCCAGAAATTAACAACTTTAATGATCCTTCTTGCTGTTTCAACGATTTTTAGTCAAATTTATGAACCGGATAGCCCAGTTATTGTCACAACTGTAAAATTTGAGTTTCAACTGAATCGTTTCAAATTTCAGGAAGGCATGAAATCTTGGTTCCGGCGCTTTTCAATCTCTTGGTTCCCTGGAAAAACCAAATCGTGGAATCTGACAGAAATAACAAAACATTGCGATGATTATTATGTAGGTTTATTATAGATAAGGTAACTTTGAGGCTGATTATCTCGGATACTGTAAGAGGTATAAGAAAGTGATCAACTAACAAAATGTTTAGCATGATGTCAGAAAAATTTTGTTAGTTGATTATTTTTTGATATCTTCCACATGAACCAAAATAAATTAGGTCAATGTTTTAACATTAAAAGGGGTCTCATTCTATTACATGTTGCACAAAGGTACCGGAAAAGGTTAAACTGATTATTTCAGCTTTTTTGCCTTTTAGGCTGTTTTTGTCCAATTTTCACATTTTTAGCCTATTTCAAAACATGTGAATTGTATTTAACTACCAATTTTCAGTTTTTAATTTAAGTTTTACACAATTTTAACAAAATGTTGGCGAATTTTGGTCAGGCTGAACCACAGTCTGAAATAAAAGGCTGAAAAACGCAGACAAGGAAATCTCTAACAAACACTACAAACGTTATCGGAAATAGTTCAACTGATAAATCATGTCAGAAATCATGGAACAAGTTCTACCAGTTAGAAGTTTTGGCACTCTTCTAGAATCACGGAACGAAAAAAAACCACGGAACGAAAAATAAAATCACGGAACGAAAATTTTGGGTAATCCAAAAATTGCTAGGATCTTCATTCAAGTACTATCCAGAGATCTAACATTGACATTACATTTTCTTCGCTCAGTATCCAAAATGACACCCGAAATGTGGTATATTGAGTCCTTAAAGGTGGGGAGACAAGAAAAAAAATAATGTTCTCGAAATTCCGTCTGAATATGCCCCTCGAGGAGTTGAGCTAGCGGGGGCGAGGATTGAGAGTGCGGCGCCGCTACCGACTGAGCCACGCGGGCAAAGAGCCGGCGCCCGATTGCATACATAAAGGCGAAGACGCCGGCTGTACGCAGAGTGACATTAAGCGTTGTACACCGTGACGGTAGAATGCATACTCTAGCTACAAAAAAACTACCGAAAATCTCCTGTCCCCCCACCTTTAAGGTACACTAGTTGATAGTGTACATAGGACCTTTCCCAGATGTTCTGGGGGAAACACGATGATTCAGCCTAAGTCTATAATTGAAGAAATCTTTTCTAATTCAAAGTTAGTCTTCTTGGAACAAAATATTGGTCCGGAATAAGAATAGCCTTGGGCCGAATTGAGTAGAAATCTTGGCATGAAACTTCTTGTCTCGGATTTCTCATTTTTCAAAAATTGGATGATATTTTTGGATTGAGGAAGCTTTCTTCAATCACAGGCTTAGGCTGAAACGCCATGCTTCTTTTATCTGGAACACCCTAAAATGTCAGCAAGCTCAATAACTGCTTGATGTAGCTTTAAACTGAATTTTCAAATGTTCTACAGGTCCTATGTAACCTGTTAACTAGCGTATCTTAAGAAATTGATAAACCCTTTTTTAGTATACTTTTGGGTATTGGACAAAGTAAAATTGATGCCAAAGTTAGTATTACGAATACTACTTGTCAAAGTAAAGAAGATAGCAGTTTATTGGATTACCCAAAATTTTCGTTCCGTGATTCTAGAAGAGTGCCGAAGTTCTCTGACATTCTTCCAGTATTACCCGTTATTGATATATTTGCTCCCTATTTTTCCTTTTCTACCGGTTACATCTTTCTTGTGTCAAATATCTAAATTATCCCGTTTCCCCTCCCCTACTCAGATCGGCTTCGTGAGGGGCATTTTTTCTGAGTCTTTCATGTCCTGCCCTCTAATGTTTTATTCAACTGGTCAATAAATTAAATTAAATATCTCTAACAAATTATACCTTATTTTCTACCGTAACCCATTATTCAGGTATGCATGGAAAATACAAAATGCTACAAAGACTACGTTTTATTCGAGACATTTGATCGATGTTCCCATGACGCTTTTTCTATTGGTCCCATGAGTTTTTGCAACAAAATTTTGAAGGATTTCAACAAAAACTCGCCAGGAATCCTGCCTTCATGTGTTGTCGATTATCTGGAGAAGGTGGGTTTTTGACTCTTTTTTTCCGTTAAAAACTTTTTTTGTAAAGTTTAGGATGCTCCCAAAAAATGGACCTGTGAAAATACAAAATCCTTGGAAGACTGTCTATTGCCACAAGTTCAGAAACATTGCGATCCTGGATTACTGCCAATTTTCCATGAGGTCTGTATGTTTTTCTGAAAATCCAAATTTTCGATTTTCCTTGCAGCATCAAGCCGCTCGTCAATACTATCTCGGTTGTGATGGAACATTGAAATTCGAGGATCTAGAAGTCTTCAATTCTACGGATTCTACAAATTGAGATTCATAGAAAATAAATAATTTGCATTTCTTCATTTGATCATCACAGAGAGCGCAAGGAAAAAAACAAATGGGCGGCGGGTGAAGAATTTCGGATTCTTTGTGGGGGTGGGGTGAGGGATGTATGAAAATTTTTGGGAGGAAGAAAATGACTACTGTAATTAGTTAGACGATAGAAGAAGACAAAAGGAGGAAAATAGGGAAAACCATAATAATAATAATGACAAAAAAAAAGAAGAAACGCGATGAATACCCTAGTCGAGAAAAAATAGGAAAAGAGCGAATAATATAAAAAAGGGGCGGAGCGAGAAGAGACAAGGAGACAAGAATTTTCATAAATTTTCATAAAAAAATATTTATATTCATATTTTTGGTTGGTTGTGTGGGGGTTATATCATCCGGGTGGGGAGAAATTGTTTGTTTTTTTTTTTCGAAAATGCAAATGTTTTGAAGCAGCGAGGCGATGTGAAAAAAAGGGGCGGGAGGAGGGGGAAGAAAAATATATATAATAAAAATGGAATATTTTATAAAACAATGATAATGATAAAGGGGCGGAGCTTCTTCTTCTTCTTCTACTTTCAAAATGGTCCAAAAAATGGGGAATAAGGAGATAGGGAACCGTACTGATGGAGGAGGAGGAGGATAGGATGGAACAGAATTTCAGCTGATTTTCACTGAAATTTTAGTCTTGACGAGACGAGAGACGAAATGGATAAAAATTGGATAAGAACGTGAGGCGATTAGAGAGAAAAAATAAGTGAGAGAGAGAGAGAGGATTAGAGATTCAACTCCTGTGCTATCTTCGACGCAATGTTTTTGAATCCTATCGACGTTCCAGATATCCGCTTGAATCGGACACCATTCAGACTGAGACGTGGCAGTTTGCAGACCTGGAAATGATTTTTGGGATTTTAGGATTTTACTGATTTCAGAGGGTCATTTTTATGGTCATTTTCATATAGACATTAGCTTCATTTTAGGCCAATCAGGTAATTTTTAAAGCTCAGTGAGGCCAATTAGGTCATTTTTAAGACTAATTTAGGCCACTTTAGACCAGTTTCAAGCTATTTTCAGCCATTCCTAGGCTGTTTTCAGTTGTCTTTAGACTGATTTCAGAGCATTTCAGGTCCATTTTCATATGATAACTAGCTTCGTTTTAGGCCGACTTAGGCCAATTAGATAAATTTAAAGACTATTTCGGACCTACTTCAGACCCTTCTTTGTCATTTTCAGTCATTTTCAGACCTATTTAGACCTGTTTCAGAGAACTTTAAGTCATTTTTGACTGTTTCAGACCGATTTTTCGATTTTCGGAACCCCAAAAAAACTGATTTCAAGATTTTACACTGGCTTCAGAGTTGAATTCCAGAAGGATTGTAGATTGAGCTTCGTTTTAGACCAATTTAGGCCAATTAGGCCATTTTTAAGACTACAGATCATTTTCATCCATTTTCAGTCGTTTTTAGACCATTTTAAACCGATTTCAGAGCATTTCCAGCCATTTTATACTGCCTCAGACCAATTTTTCAATTTTCAAAATTCCAAAAAAGAAAGCTCACCTCCATTTCCCACTGAACCAACGAATCCGTATTCGGATCGCCGTGCACACACAGAATCATGTAGCGTTCTCGCTGCTCGTAGTCACAACCGTTCGCGTCCAACACTTTTCGAATTTCTCTGAAAATTCATTCAATTTGAAGAATTTGTAATTCTGAATTTTTGAAAAAATATTCGAGTTTTAGACCCTCGGAATTCTGAATCTTCTAGCGAGTGTATCACACTTTCAGACTTTTTTTCAGACTCTGAAAATTTTGAATTTCAATTTTTGAAGAATTTAGACATTAAAAATTTTTTAATTTTCAGAATTTCTAGAATTTTGAAATTTCACGTGCTCGAAATTCTGAATCTCATAGTCATACTTTCAGATTTCAGAAATTCAGAATTTAAAAAACTGCAAAATCTCCAAAACCAACCTCATCATGTCATCCGGCGCCAGCGACGACGTCGTCTTCATACTCCACGTGAATCTCAACGATCGTGGCTTGACGTCTCCTTCTTGTGTCATCGCTTGTGCTACTGGTGGTGCTGTTCCACCCTGACTCTGACTTCCAGGCGTCAGTGGTCCCGACGATTGTTCTCGAATCGCTGCCAGAGCGGCAGCAGTCTGCTGTCCCTGAGCGGCTCCGATGGTTCCAGCTCTGCTGGATACCGGCTGGGTCATACTCTCTCTATTGTGGTCTCTGCAAAATTTCAGAGGATTAGAGAGCTCTGGAGGGGGAGTGGGCGGAGCCTAGCGCGCAAGGATCTTGAGAAAGCGACAGAGTTCTAACGATAGGAAAACCAGAAAATCTCAAACTCTAAAAATTCTTTCAAAAACGAGAAGTGGAGAAAAGTGTAAAAGACGTAGAAAAGAGAAAGAAGAAGCCATAATAGAATGCCATGCCTTCTAAAAACCGCCGCCGCTGGTGTCAATTGTCTTCGATTCGATGCTGACACATTTCCTCCATTGAACAGTCCGATCAAAGATGACGTGGCAGAATTAGAAGACGTCGTCGTCGCGGATTTGGCGCCGAATGGAGGCTTGGATCGGAGGGGCGGGACCACAACAGAGGAGGAATTGAACGGTGAAGACGATGACGACACAACTTGAGATGGCCTAGAATCCAGTTGTCTAGTAGAAGTGGTTTTTGAGAAGACGTGCCGGTTCCAGGTGGATTCAGAGGATTCAGGAGAAGCGGGAGAAGAAGGAAAACATACTTTTTCTAGCAACAAGAGGCAGCGCGAGCAACTAGCAAAAAATCAAGCATGCTTAAAAACATCAATGCAGAGCAAAAGAGCAACAACATTCGGTAGCTGAGGGGTATTGTAGGCGGCAGCAAAGCTTGCAGGATGGATACCTTTGTGTCATCGACATCGAATGATGAAGTGAAGATCCACGTGGTTGATGGGCGGCCGCCGTGCTGCTACTGTAACAATACGAAAGATAGGAAAATGAGTAGTAGTAGGTGTGTGCCCAGAGCATTCGTTTTTTAGAGGGGTGGTGGTGTGATTTTTAGGTGCTATTCGAAGGGGGAAGTGGATTGCTCATCATAAAAAAAACGGATTACCAATTGGTTAGTAAAAACAAAATTACCTATTGGTTAGTAAACACAAAAATAAGACAAAAAAAAACGAAACACAAGCACTTTATGGAGAAATTGAACAGAAACAGAGATGGCGTGCTGAAAATTAATTGAAAAAGACCAGAAAAAAAAATTGAATTACATCAAAATTATAAAACCGAAAAAATTATTTTTGAGGAAAAATTAAAAATCAGGCACCGGGGAGAGAATAAAAAACATAGAATTTTACATGCACTTTTTAGAAAAAGAGATATGAGGGGGCGGAGTCTAGAAAAATCCCTTTAATTACTTAATTAGGGTGATTAACCAGGAGTGAAAATTAGAACATAGCTAGGCCGGGAGAATGTACTTACCCCAAAGAATTACTCTAGTTTTTTTTTAAATTTTCAGTTAGTTGGGTGTGGTGTGGTGTGATTATGGGATGGTATAGAATGGACAAGTTAATATGGGGGCCCCAAATTTTTTCGAAAAAAATCAAAAAATTTTGAATTTAAAGTTTTCGATGCACGAACCGTCTCGTCAATTTGCTCAATTTGCTCCAAATCGTTCCCTCCGTGTTGTTAGCCGACGCACCAGTCGCACCAATGGATACGTTGGCTGGAGTGTCGCCAATCTCGTCAGATCCATCGTCTCCGCCCTGAAAAAAAATACTGCGTTGGGAGGAAGTAGAGAGATCCTAAAACCTGGTTTAGAATGACATAGAGAGACGCGTTTTTGCTCCTAGAATGGATTTTTTCTGGTGCCCTTCTAATACAGGTTTTATGGTTGAAAATTAAGAAATTTCAATTATGAACAGGTTAAAAGTTAAATGAGAACTCATAAAGTTATCAAGGACCATGGGTCCTAAAGTTAAGCTCCGAAAATGCAAGATTTTATTTTTCTAGAAATCTTCTCTAGCGCGACAGCAAGAATTTTCAGCTGTCGCGCGCGCCGCTTACTCGTAGATGAGTGAACCGCTATCACGACAGTAGCAACATCATGTTGTCGCTCTAGCCGTTCACTCATCTACGAGTAAGCCGCTAGCGCGACAGCATGAAAATTCACCTGTCGCGCTAGCCGCTTACTGGTCGATGAGTGAACCGCTAGAGCGACAGGAGAATTTTCTTGCTGTCGCGCTAGCCGGTCACTCACCTGGGAGTAATCGGCTAGCGCGACAGGTAAGGATACTGCTGCGTTGAGTGAAATAGTTTTGTAATTTTTGTCACTATTGTCACCCTGTTCCTATTTTTCAACTCGTTTAAAGGCAACTAAATTTTGGGCATAGCCTATTCTGAGCATAGCAATGGTTATAAAACAAATCATGTCTAAAAATCGTTTGGCGCAATTCTCGCTCTGAGAATTCGAAAAAATTGAAGCTATGCAAAAGAAGCTGTAGCCTTGTAGGACGTTCACAAATCGGAAAAAGGACACACCACCAGTGGTGAGAACTGCACACTTTCTTTTTGTTCAAAAAACTTTTGGAACGTGACGGACATTTTGGAAGACACAAAAAGGCGAGAAAAAAAAGAGAAAAATCAAGGAACAGGGTGGTGTTCAGCGTAATTGGAAAAGTAGTGAAAAGTTCTTTTTGGGTTGATAAGTTTGTTGGTTGTTTTAAAAAAATCTTTAAAAAAATCAAAGGAAACCAAGAAAAACGCTACCTTATCCTTTTCGGTCTTTCCATGGAACGTTTGCCGATTTCTAGTGTTTCTGGGGAACGCCGATGAAGACGTTGGCGCTCCAGACGTGATCGTTGTCGTCGTCGGCATCTGATACGCGGACGGGGTCACTGAGAACGACGCGTTATGGGTTAGTTGATGCTGATGATGTGGTTGGCCAGAAGACGTTGGTGCCGTTGTTGAAGAGGAAGAAGAAGAGGAAGTTGATGATGGCTTCGTATGACATTGCTGTTGCTGAAATTGCTAAATTCTGAAGCTGGAATTGAAGCTTCAAAAGAATTTGAAGGGATGCAAAAAACTCAAAGATAGAAAAGAAATAGTAGAAGAACATCCTGAAACTCTCTGCACTCTCATTCCATCAATCTACATGTAATCAAAAATTACGGGCCGTGCCGCGGTCGGCCCGGCCCGTTGTAAGTCTAAAAAACCAGGTTTACAACAAAGGGTAAAAGGCTATCAAAGGGTTGCACATAAGGGAATGCTTTAGGGATATGATAAGCTATCAGGCAATCTGCGCATTCTATTATTCTCATGTATAAAATAAATATTATTTAAACCGATAGGAGGAGAAAAAACTGATGCACCGAAAAATATCGAAAAATGACGTACCTGACTAGAAGCACCCGATTGTTGAGGAGCACCCGATGATTGTTGATTGCTGGCCATATTGGCTGCACTGTTAGTGGTAGCCGAACGAGACATTTGTTGGGAGGTGGCTCGTTGTGGTGGCTGTTGGCTGTTGCTCGGTGATTTCCCGCCACTCTCGCTCAGTTTCAGAGACTCCATCGCTGTCATCATCTGCGATGGAGGCATCGATGGCGATTGGTGGATCATCGACGGCCTAGAAATGAATAGAGATTACCGATGACATGGACGGGACAAGGGACTTTTTTCTAGGTTTTAAGATTTTTAAATTTCTGAACTTCGGAGTCTCAGAATCTCAGAATATCTGAGTTTTTTGCCTTCTTAAGTGCCAGAATTTCAGAAACTACACATTTAAGAATTTTAGAATTTCGAAATTTCGGAATTTGATTCTCAGGTTCTCAGGATTTCAAAATTTTAGAATTGGGGAATCACAGATTTTCAGACATTTGAAATATCAGAATTTCAGAAACTTCAAATTTCAGAATCTCAGAATATCAGAACCTCAGAATTTCGAAATTTCCAAATATCAGAATCTCAGATTCACAAAATTTCAGAACCCCAGAATCCCAGAATAAGGCAACTTCAAAATTTCAGATTATTAAAATTTCCGAATCTCAGATTTTCTGATTGTTAAATTTTTAGACTTTCAAAATATCTGAAATTCGGAACCAATTTTTGACAATTTTCGGCCATTTTTCCAATCATTTCCAGCCAAAACCACAGAAAATCGACAATATTTTTCGGACCAAAAAAGTATGTATTTAGTACGATCCTCCGATACTTTCGGAAAGTAACTTTCCCCGCGCAAAATGTTCAAATTTTTTCAATTTTTTTTCCAAAAAAAATCAAAAATGACCAACCACAACAACCTCAAAAAACCGCCCTCTACAAAACACAACACTCTCAAAAACGACAAAATTTTTGTGAAATAAAAAAACGATGGTAGTCAGAGAGAAGAGGAATTTCGAGCAATCAAAAAAAGAAGTAGAAAAAACTATGCACCATTCTAAACGACGACGTTCTTTTGAAGTATGGCGACGTCGTCTTTAATGGAGACATCACCGGCGGCGCGGTTTGCGGTTCCACAATCACACTTGACGACGTCGAGTTCGACGTTGGCGGTGTCGGAAGAACGCCACGTGGCACTCGAGAAGCGGCAGTGGACACATAAAGTGCACGCATCTGACGATCCAGTGTCGTGTCATCTGGATACGTCCGACCGGAGTTCGGTGGCGTTTGAAGGTGTCTCGAGTCTACAACCATTGTCTGATGACGTCGGCGTTGGGACGGAGCTGGCGGCTCTGAATGCCGCTCTGATAGCGCTTCTGATGGCCGTCTTGGGGTTTCTGTTGTGGACGATGTTGTTGAAGAGGACGCAGATGACGTCGATTCCAGGAGCGACTTCAGAAGGCTGTTGAGATGCAAATTTTGCCAGATGAGGGGGCTGGAAACGAAAGGAGCACACTCTAAACGGTCACAAAAAAACAATCAATTTCAGCCAAGAAACTTTAAGAAAAGCATGCAGGACTTTGGAAACATAAAATGGGGAACGGGGGGAAAAGACATTGAAAAAAAGAAAGGACGGGGAGACAGAAGAGAAAGAGAGCATGCAGGAAAAATTAAAGGAAATTTGAGGGAATTTGTCATGGGGACGGGAAAACTAGACCAAAGAAACGAACGAACATCGAACCATACACACAACCGATTAAAATCAAAAAATGGAGATTCGTTTAGTCAAGTTGGCAAGTTCGCTCCATTGATAATACCATCTCAATGGAGCGATTTTTCCAGCAGCAACTAGAATAAACGAGGGAAACGGCTCCTGGACGTTTCGGAATTTGACGTTTTGGAACCCGACGTTTCCGAACCCGACACTTTAGAAACCGACGTTACAGAACCCGATGTAATACAGAAAAGTTCTGAAACGTCGGGTTCTGAAATGTCGTGGCTCGCTCCGAAACGTCCAGGAGCCAAAAAATGCGCAAATAAGAGTTAGTGGTAAAGAAAAAGGAAACTAAGGATTAGGCTAGAAAAAAGAGGAAAAAGTGAAAAATCTGAAAAAATATATATCAAAGAGAGAGTGCTGAAACAGTGGAATGCGGTAACTTTTTGAGGTCATGTGGTCATTTTTCAATTTTTTGGAAAAATTTGCAACGCGACAGAGGTAATAAGAAACAATGCTTCGTATAGATGGAATAGCTTCCCGACCCCAATTTTTTGAAAATATTTAAAAATCCCAAAAATACTGTTAAGGATGGGGAAAAGATATGATAAGAAGACGAGTTAGCTGTGTGTATGGCCATACTATGGGGTGGAGGTGCAGAAGGTGATTTTTAATTTTTTTTTTCGCTTTTTTTGAGAGCCAAAAACATTTTTCTTGAAAAATATTTCGTAAAACAAGGGACACCTTCAATAGAAGGGCCCCTCTAATAGAAGGGCCCTCCGGAGGTATCGGACCAATAGGAGTGCCGGTCCTTCTAATAGAGGTTTTACGATATTCTCGTCGATTTTGAAATTTCAAAAAGGTGCAGAATAAGCATTATAACTGCGTGTAGGTGATCTTTCAGGTGCATCGAACAAGTAATCAAAAACTCACTTCGTCTCCTTTGGCGCTTCACTTGACGCCTTCTCCTGCTTCTGCTGTTCTGAAGATGTGACGTCTTCTGATGGCGCTACAACTGGAGATGTCTGTGGTCCGACACCACCAATAAGTGGCACATTTCCATTCTGATGCTCGCTATTGCTCTCATCATCGTCTTCACGAATCACTGGCTCCGTAGGGGCATGTGATATTTGAGAGCCAGACTTCTGAAGCGGTGCTGCTGCTGCTGACGTTGCAGATGTTGTTGCGTTGGCACCACCAGCTGCAGGCGTCTTATTGATCAATTTGGACATCATCGACGATGACGTCAACTGATTCATATATTGCTGTTGTTGTTGTGAGTGGTCGCGTTGACTTGGGATGCCGCCAGTGTTGGCCGCAACGGCTCCAGTCGCAGTTCTATGCGATTGCACAGCAGCTGAATTCAACGGAATACGTCCCTTCGGATCAATCTTCCGTGTTCCAGCAGTGATTCCAGACGATGGTTGGTTTGTAGACGAGGTTGCAGTAGAGTTTCTATTGAACAATGGCGGGATTTGAGCGATTTGTGTGGTGTTGGATGCTGAAAATCAAGGAATTCAGATTACTGTACCCATGGATCATGGTCTTACAAGGCTTATAACTCGGCGGTTGCAACAAACTGATCGCAGCTTGTCGACTCGTCGGCTGAGCTCTCATTTGAACTCCTCCGTGTCGCGTTCCACTCATCACTACAGTACCACCAGCTCCAGATGCGGCCGCGTCGTTCTGAGAACTTCTTCTAGATGATGAAGATCCGGAGGCAGGGGCAGCAGAGGATTGGTGCTTTTGGGCGTTGGCTGCAGAGGCCAGGGCGGCTCCAGAGGTGATGGAAGGACCGGTGGCGGTGGCGGAGGATCGGGAGTATCGAGAGGGCTGGAATCGAGGAGAAACGGTGAAAATAACGGGAGGGAAGTATATAGAGAGAGCTAATCATGCTGAATTTTGGACATTTCATGCAATAAAACTTTCTGGGGTTACTGTAGAGTGCAACACAGAATCACACAAGTGGGATATGTCACTCACTGAAGCAGAGCCTCCAGACGCTGATGATGACGTCACATGCTCCCTAGTGATGACGCCGGCCGGGTGCTGACCCAACGACGATGAGACATTGATCGACGAGTGACTGAGAAGCGATTGGGCCATCGTGATCTCGCTGGCGTCCATCTGTAGAGACAAAACACGCAGATTTTTAGATTTTTAGAATTTCAGCAAAATAGAATGGAATGTATATATATATATATTGAAAGCGAGAGAGTGGAAATGTTAGCGGTTTTGTTTTGGGATCGAGGGAATTCATTGAAAAAATACCATGCTTTTAGAGAGAATTTTTTTTCGGCAGCAGAGGGAAATCGGGGTTATTCTGATGATTGATTTTTCATAGGCAACGTGAGGAGGACATGTATTCAGGAAGGGAAGATAAAACTCACATCAGATTTTCGTTCTCCTAGAAGAAGATAAGTGGCATGGATGTCTTCGAACTTCTCCTTTTCGACACTTTCTAGAATCGTTGCTTTGTTGAAGCCCAGTTGGAAAATCTGGAAAAAAAAGAATTCGATGGTATTCCGGAAAAAAATCGAACTACCGTAACCTAAAATTGATTTCATTTCCAGGACTTATATTCTCGCTTTTTACTGCTTTTCATCAAGTGGAAAAACAACAATTTGGAGCCCAAAAATCGAGAAAATTAATTCGGAAAATTGAAAATACCTTTAGGTTACGGTAGTGTGACGTTATGGAACCTCTCTATCTCACCTGTATCAACTTCTCGATCCTCTGCTCATCAATCTGATCCTTTGGCGGCTCGATGAACGGCTTCAGCTCATCATCCTCGTATCCAACATTCATCCATCGATCCTTCATAATATTATCCAGCGATGATCGTCGTTGTGGATTGATAACCAAGAATTTCTTCAACAAGTTCTCACAATCCGTCGACATGTAAAAAGGAATACGATACTTTCCACGCAGCACTCGTTCTCTCAACTCTTTCAAATTCTGTCCATCAAACGGAAGACTTCCGGAGACGAGTGTGTATAAAATGACACCGAGACTCCATACGTCGACTTCTGGACCATCGTACTTCTTTCCCGAGAATAGCTCTGGAGCGGCGTATGGCGGTGAGCCACAGAACGTGTCGAGTTTGTTTCCCAGGGAGAAGGTATTCGAGAATCCAAAATCGGCAATTTTAATATTCATATCCTGATCCAACAGCAAATTCTCTGCTTTTAAATCTCGATGAATAATATTTTTCGAGTGCAGATACTGGACAGCCGATACGATTTGCCTGAACTTTGCCCTCGCTTCCTTCTCCTTCATCCTTCCATGAGCTACCAAATAATCGAACACTTCACCTCCAGACGCGTATTCCAGAACCAGATACAGCGTCTGTTCAGTCTCCATCACTTGATACAGTTTCACAATATTCGGATGATCCAATTGTTTCATAATTTTCACTTCACGGAACAGTTTTTGCAGGCTGGATGGGTTTAGGGCAGTTTTATCGATGATTTTGATGGCGACCTCGTGTCCAGTGATGACATGCTTCGCGAGTTTCACCTGGAAGAATTTGATGGCTACAGTAATCCTCCTAACAACAAAAAAGAACTCACTTTTGCAAAATTTCCCTTTCCAATTGTCTTAAGAAGCTTATACTTTCCAACGTGCACATCCTGATCATTTCGTCGTGCCGCCGATCGACTGGACATTCCCGATTGGCCAGATGAGCGAGCATGTGATGAAGAGCTGAAAATTTCAGATGTGATTATTGATTGAAAATATCAAATTTTGATTTTTATGATAATAACTTTTTTCTCTGATGATGTGTGACATGGTCTCCGTCCGGTGACACCTTCATAGTTTTCTTTTTAGCTGAGGAAGGAGGAATAGGTACTGTAGAAGTAGGGGAACCTTCTGTTATGCTATTCTTCTTCTTCTCTTTAATGCTATTCTTCTTCTTCTCTTCAGATTCAGAAGACGTTCGTCTCTTTTTCGATATCAGAACAACGCATTCTGATGCCTCATCGCCCTCCTCCTCCTCCTCTTCTGGAATCGTCGTGGCTGTGCTGGGCTGACACATGAATCTGGCCAGAATAGACGAGTATGCCGCGTTGAGCATATCGAATTAGGTCAAATTGAGGGGCCGAAAAAGATGGGATGGAAGTGGACGAAGGGCGGAGCACAGTGGAAAAACAGAGAGGAAAAAACCGAAAAGGAGAAGAAGATGGGCGGCCTTTTCTTCTTCTTCTTCTTCTTCTTTTCCATATACATCCATCCCATCGTTTTCCGGGGGGCTATCCACACTTTGGAGACACAAATTGCATCTTTCTCTCTCTCTTCAATAAGTGTGAAAGGCCTCTTTTTTCAGGAGAGCACATCCATTCGGAATTTCGTCGACCTCGCTTTTCTTTTTCTAGATGATGATGGGGGTCCCCACCACACGACAAATGGTCCAGCAAAGGACGGAAGCCGTGCTCTGCTCTGTGTCCAAAAGTGCTCTTGCTCTTCAATAAAATCGTCGTCGTCCCCATGTCTAATTTCCCGTCGTTTTTTTTCCATTTCACCCAAATGTTTTTTTCGCGTATTTCACTTGGATGCGAATTCCATCTCATCCAATGACGGACGCGTGGCAATTCGTCGAATTCAATGAGCCAGGAGACGTGCCGGACTCGGACGTCATCCGGCTCTGCTTCATTTTGAAGAAAAAATGGGCCAAAACGGGGGAAGGAAATGACGACTTTTACGGCTGATTTAATGAAAAAAAAGTCCGAAATAGGAGGAGTAGAATAGTGTGACGGAGGTTAACGGGGGCGGGTGAAAAGTTGGAAAAGTTGATTTTGAGTGTTTTTTTGGATGGAGGAATTGGTGAAAAATCTTGCGAAATAAGGGGTTCTCGAGTACCAGAAATTGAAATTTAGTAGAAAAAATTTCAGGTCGTCATATCAATTTTTATCAAGATTGGGCAATTTTGAAAATTTCAAAACTCCGAGTTTAAATTGCTTGGATAGAGCTTATTTTTTGTGAGATAACGATTTCTCGATACCAAAACTGACTTTTCGAATTTTTACGACCTAAAAAACCTACTAATTATACTCGTCCACTCGGCCCCACTTGCACTCGGTGTCCATCATTTTGGACCAGCTTTTTTCCTATTTTTAAGGCTAAAAACGAAAAAAAATATTCTGGAACGGTTTTGTCCAGGGCGTATACTATGTCCTGGCCGTTGGGACGATGATTCATCTCTCAGGGAAAAAATATTATGAGTCAGATCTTTCCAATGTTTTCAGAGAAAACCAAAAGAATAAAAGAAACCTGGTCAATTCGTATTCCGGAAAAACAATAGTTCGTGGTTGCTGTTCAGGAGGGTAGTACACAGAATAACAGTTTCTAGAAGAAGACGTTGACGGTGGAGGGTCAGAATCACAGCACAGGTCGTCTAGGTCCAGCGCAAAGGCGTAGGATTTCTTAGCGGTCATCATAGTTGCCACGTGGCACTAGAATCCAAAATCCAGAATATAAAAGTTTCGAATGGGAAGAAGAAGCAGGCAAGAGGACAGGTGTGTCAACCAGTCTCTGTGTTCAGTATGAAAAATGAGTCAGTATGAAAAATTCTCTGTCTGATGCTCTGCGTCTCTCGCTGCTAGAGAAAAAAAAATAGAATAGAGAACTGTCTTTCCGATAAGTCAATAATAAAAACTGAATAGAAATAGGTGGGAAGGAGGCGAGGGGAAGAAGTTTTTGGGTTCTTTATAATCGTACTAACCGTGTCTCGACTCTTCTCGAGCGGGAGTCAATTGACGCCTCGTCGTGGCAGCACTAAATGGAATAATGGGTTGGCGGGTGTAGGAAGTAACATGATCATTATACAAAAGACGAAAATCTAGTTGTTAGAGAGCATTAGACATTTATGATTTTCTACTTAAGGAACTATCAAATTTGAGCTCAATTATCTCACTTCTTTCAAAAGATATCGGAAATCTAGCAACTGATAAAATGTTCCTCATAGTATCACAGACAATATATCAGTTAAGAAATTCTCGCTATCTCTCACAGGAACCGAGATAAATTTGCTAGAAGCTGAGAGCCCTTCTATTACAGGTTAAATCTTTTTTTTGCTCAACAAGGTGTTCCATATGACTCATTGGTTTCCGATGTGTGTATTTCCATATAGTGTATGGAACATTGGAATGATAGATAACGCTTCTTCTAGACACCAGTGGGGGTGTATGCTCAGTGAGTCAGGAAAGTTTATTGGGGGCGAGAGAATGGAGGAGAACATGGAAGGAACGGGTTAGGTTACAGGTTACATGGTAAGCCAGATGGTACACAATATTTGGAACATTGGCTGAGAAATGATCGCCGATCAAAAAAAACTTGTCAAGTTTAACTTGGTGAACTTTAGAAACTGGTCAATTTAGAATTTCTGAGATCGGCTGGCCTAACTTTCAGAGTCATGTTCTAGAAACTCAAACAAAAAGAAACTGTTGGCCTAACTATAAGATGCATGGCCTAGAAATCTTCCAGAGTCATGGCCTAGACACCATAGAAAATTATCTCGCGGCTCAACTTTCAGAGTCATGGTCTAAAGATCCCACCAAAAAGGATCTGGTGACCTACCTTTCTGATACATGACCTAGATATCCTAGAAAATTATCTGGTGGCCAACTTTGAGATGAATGGCCTAGAATTCCAAACAAAGAGGATCTATTGTATCCTAAAACCTTCAAAAAACGCTGGCCTAGAAAACGAGCTGGTGGCCTAGAAAATTCAGAACGATTTTTCCACATTTTTCTGATCAGAGTGCTTTCTGTCAAACTCACTCCGGCGGTTTCCACATAAACTTCATTACTTCTCTGATTACAGCTCCACGTGGCAGTGTGTCCCTGGAAGCCGTCAACCCATATGACGGCTCGCGCCCTAATCAGAGCCAAATGTTTAGCCAAATTTCAGCAGCTTTGCGGAACTTCCTGGTCCTTATTTTCGAGAAGTAACGAGTAGCCGTTTGGGGACGGAACCAGATTTCGTTTGATTAAAAAAAATGGGATGTGCTATGAAAGAAGCAAAGCGGTTCGTTTGAAAGTAAAAAAAGATAGAGAAGAATGGCGTCAATGTCAGTGAGTCGCTGGGCTGGGGGACGGGATGAGAATCAGTTTTTTAGGCACAAAAAAAACGGAATATATGGAAGGAGCTGAAGGCCCCAAGGGCTATCACGACAAAAAGTTGAGAAGAAGAAGAAGAAGAAAAAGAAACATGAAGAAAGCAAGCAGAAGTTGGGGCAAAAAAGTCTAGAGGATGGGCTGACAAGAAGAAGAAGACGAAGGATATGGAGAGCACCCAAAAAACTCGCAGTGATAGATGGGTTTTCTCGAGTGATTCCGAACGGGTTCGGAGGGGATTTTGGAGAAGGGGGAATTGGGTGTGGAGATGAAAAAGAATGGAGAATTTCAGAAGTCTGGAAGTCAGAAGCTAATAATTCATGGCTCCAAGAAGCTAGATGCTGTTCTTAGTAAGAGCAAAGGATTCCAGAAGGCATGGAGCTCAGGAACCTCAGTTATTCGAAGTTTTGAGGACTCTTAAGTTTTCAGCATCAAAAGCCCTTCGAATCAGATAGAATCTAAGAACTCATTAGCTTGGAAGTATTATGATTTGAAAATCGAAACGTTTCAATGTCTCAAAAATTCCAAAAACGCGAATTCAGAAAATCCAATTTTTCAAAATATTCAAAAAATTTAATTTTTCGCAATTTCAATTTTTTTGAACATTCAAAAAATTCAGAGAATTCATACTCATGTATTATTCTAAAACAGAAATTCTAAAGTTTCAAAAAACCGGAATTTGAAATTTCGCTTTCAGGATTTTGAGCAAATTGAAAAATATCGAGTTTCAACTCAAACTTTTTAGAGAGCCTACTCAAATTTTTTGCTGACCCAGATTTTTCCAAATTTGAAAATAACACCTTCTGATCAAACAGCTCGACAGAACATGCAAAAACGTTCAAACCTTCTAATCACACCAAAAAGTGCTATTATCAGTGACAAAACAAGAGAAAAATAATCTATTTGGAATATATACACTTTTGGCGGCGCTTGACGTCATCAGAGCAACACCACCACATAAAGATGTTTTTGCAAATTTTCCGTTTTTCGGAGAAAACTGAAGGACATTATATAGTTTGGTCAAGAAATAATGGGCGTTTCGAAGATCCTAGAAGACGTCTTGCGGAACGGCGGCAACGTGATTTTCGTCGTACTTTTTCAAGTAGAAGAAGTAATCGGGGTGCGAAACCCCCAGACCCTAGGAGGAACTTCTATTCCCGGAAAGGATTAAAAGACCAGAAGGGGTTCTCCAAATTCAGAGGAGCCACAGCAGAATAGATTAGAGCCAATGGCTCAGCAGTGTATCCCATTCAAAAATTCCAGATTGCTCTCTCTTTTTTTCAAAGAATGAAGAGAGAGAGAGAGAGAGAGAGAGAGAGAGAGAGAGAGAGAGAGAGAGAGAGAGAGAGAGTGAGAGAGAGAGAGAGAAAAGTTCCATGTATGGAAATAGTAAAGCTCTTTTGAATTGGAACAAGACAAATGGGGAGAGAGGCAAGAGTTGAGACACTCTCCGATACATATGAATAGCCATAGAAAAAATGGAGCTTTGGACATGAGAAAGGGGATATAGAACTCTTTGAATGGACGAAGATATTATAGAAAATGGACGAAGAAAAAGAAGGACGACGATATATGAAATATGATGTAATTGAAGAATAAAAAACATCATTTTTATCATTTTTGATTTGATAAACTTGTCTTTTCGAGCTTTTGGGATAAGGGAAAAAAGAAGAAAAGTGACGGTGTAGCTGGAGAGCTCTCGTTGTTTCTATGATTCTGGTACAAAAAATCGGGACAATGTCCCATAACGACAACTACAGTAACCTAAAAATGTTTGCATTTTCAGGATTTGTTTTCTCACTTTGTCGAAAAATTACAATTTTTTGATGGTGAAAAAAAATTGACTCAAAAATCACGAAAATCGAGAAAACATAAATATTTTCAGGTTACTGTAGTTTTCGTTGTGGGACCAGAATGATAAAAAGGTCAAAATCTCTCCTTTTAGAACGTCGTCTTTATGAATTTCTGGAACATAAAAGAGGCATCAAACCAGCCAATCGCACCCTCTCAAGTGCTCCAAAAGTGGGTTTTTCATCGAAAAACAACATCGGCTAGATGTCATATAAAGCAGAAAATAAGAGAAAATAAGCCAAAAAGTCATGTCGATATGGGAAGAATATAAATAAGAAGCAAAAAGAAACAAAAAATAGAGACGACACTAGATGGCAAGACGAAAGTCAGAGAACTCAAGAAGACGAGGAAGAAAAGCGGAGGGAAGGCCTAATTTGCATAATATTCGAGTAGCAGAAGAAGACGACGAAGCAGTGCCTACACTCCTTATTTCTTGCCCACCACCCCTAATTATTGGGGCTTGTTCGTCGCGCTGCTTCGTCACGCTTTCAGTGACTTCGTTATCTAAATGAGGAGGAGTTCAGAAGATGTTCAAGAAGCTAGGTAATCAGGGCTGAGGTCTGAGATGGCCTAGAAAAGGAAATCTAGGCCACCTAGGTTCAAAATAATCCTTTTGTTGTTCTATATGCAAATTTTGAAACTATTTTTCCTAGATTAAAAATGGTCAGAAACGGAGGTTTTAGAATAAATCAAAACTGCTGTATTACACTACTAACGTCATAGCAAAAAAAAGAGTCAAAACTGACAAATCAAAAAACAACACCACTAGTGTTATCAGTTATCAGTTGTCCACTATATGGAAAACGATGGAAAAAAAATTCCAAAATTAAAAAATGTTTTAGTTTTCAAAGTACTCTCTTTCTGGAAAAAAAATAGTGTTGGGGTGAGCACAAAGCCGCCGAAATCTGGGTGCAAACAACCCGCAGAGAGAGGAATACCGAGTAGCTAGAGAGTCAGAGAAATTCGAAAAACAAACAATTTTCGAAGAAATCAACCGACAAAAGAAGTCTTTTTTGAAAAAAGATGAACACAAATTGACTGACTAGAGAAGGGTGAGAAAAATGCGAGACGGAAAATAGAACTTTGAAGTTAGTTCTCACTAATTTGGGGGCGAGAGAAAACGGCGGTTTGAACTGTGATTTTGGAACATTCTTGGGTCGAAAATTGCTTAATTTTGTACAAAAATGTATGTAGATTCACATAAAAATAGTGAAAAAATATAAAAAATTCCTAAAATGCAAAAAACCGCATCAAAAAAGCGAAGTGGGATCCGGTGACCTAGCGGCCGAGTGTGAGTTCTCTAGTCCATTTGCTGCAAAGAAGCCCGCGAATTAAAACTTTTCCTTGATTTTCAGCTGTTATACCGGGTTTTCCTGGAGAAAAATCAACGGAAACCATGAAAACCCTGAAAAAATCTGGAGAAAAACGCTGAAAATTGGAGATTTTCAAATGCTAGCAGCGGCAAATGCGGACTAGAAAACTCAAGCTCGTCCATAAGGGCCAACTCATTTTTTTTGCTATTTTTTGAATTTTTTTTCTTTATTTTTATGTGAATCTAGTTGATTTTCTGCACAAAAAAAACTATCTTTAAATGTCACTTTCCAAGTTTTTTGCTCATTTTTCAATTTCCAGAATGAAAAATCGATAATTACTGTTTTACGATTTGGACCATTCGGAGACCATTTCCACACACACACACACACATTTATCCACATTTTATCCTGAAAAAAAAAATTCAAAATGCTCACCCTCCACCAGTGGTCGGATGCGATCTACCGCTACTGCTACTCGAATATCGTGCCGATCCTCCGCCAGTCGACGCCGTCGGCACTCCAGAAGACGTCGTCGTTGTTCCAGATGACGTGCCACCTGATGGCGCAGTCGTCGTTCCGTTCATTTCAGTGGATTGTTGGCTTGTGGGCTGTTGACGTCGATGGTGATGGGATTCTTGAGGACGTGTCGACTGCTGGAATTTTCAGAAATTAGGCGGGAATTGGAAAAAAAAATAAATCAGAATTTCGGTTTTAGAAGGAGAGTGCTAGAGCTACCGTAAAACCTGTATTAGAAGGGCCCTACTATTGTTCCAAGGTATTTCTGTGAAATCTCAAAATTTCCGGAATATTTTTCACTGAAAACTTACGGAAAGTTTCAATTTCACCGGCCTCACCGCCCTACTCGGAGGGCCCTTCACTTAGAGGTGCCCTTCAATTAAAGGGGCCCTTCTAATACAGGTTTTACGGTAGCATAAAATTTCAGGATTTTAAAAGGATTTCTACCTTGTTCGCTGTCGCAGAAGAACCATTTTTCTTGCTAGAAATACCCATAAAATAGCTAGAAACTGTGGACATTCTCGAATTTTCTCTGCGAAAAAGGCGAGAAAAATGTGGCGATTCGATTCTTGTCTCGATTCAAAGAGAGACAGAGAATGGGATGATTTTTTCCTTTTTTCTCTTACTCCGTATATTGGAAAAAAACCGCTCTTCTCTTTCTCTTTTTTCAATGCAACAAACAACATTCTCATTCTCCTCCCACCAGATTTCCCCCTATTATTTCTCAATTTCCGGTGGTAATTTCGTATTTTTTCTATTTTTTTTCTAAAGCAATTTTCATATATTTATCATAATTTCAGAGTGACGAAATTCAAAAAAAGAGAGGAAAATTCGAAACAATCAGTGAAAAAAGAGGCAAAAGGAGAACGCCGTTGTCACAATATTTTCATCATCAAATAACAAAAATTCTTCCCTCTGATTGTCTGCCTGCCTCTCCTCATTTTCCCTTATCACTAATCTTTCCAAAGACCGCCCGTTCTCTGTGTGTGTCTTTTGTGTAGAAGAGCGCTTTGTGAATGTCATTTAATACAAAAAAGTTCATGTTCGACATGGCAATTGTGAAAATATTTAAAGAGAAACTTTTTTTTTTCGAAAAATTGAAAAAAATACCTTCAAATTGGCAGTTTTTAATCCGGTTCCACTTGATTTACGTGTTCCGCTGCTATTTGTTGAGTGCGGAAGTTGGTTGGAAGAGGGTTTATCCTGAAAATACGGAAAATTCCGATTTTCTGACACAAAAAAGGGAAACAGCGATTAGAAATTGATTTTTCTCGACTTTTATCAGTTTTTCTTTATCAAACACTTGGAATTATCGGTTTTAGTGAGTGAAAAGATGGGGAAAAGTGTGAAAAATGATGAAAAATAATGAAAAATAATGCGAGGGCCTAGAAAATCGGCAGGTGCGCGATTTCTCGGTCATGACCGATTTTTTCGGCGCCAGTGTGAAATTTTTAAATTTTTAAAACTTTTTCAATAAAAAACTTACTTTTATAGATTTCTGGTTCTCTTTCGATGATTTCTGCTGATTATTATCCCCTTGAGGCGTGTTCACATGCTCCTGGAAAGATAAATATAGGTCAATTGAGAAGAATATTCTAGTAGATCAGACGAATTTCAGCCATTTTAAGAATGTGACGTTTTCGTTTTAAATAATCGATAAGTGTTTCATAAAGTGCTCTTGATGGGAGAGCATCAGAAGAAAAAATGAAAGAGAAAGAGATAGGGGATGATAGAGAGTATGGTAAAACGAGAGGTGAAAAACACTCAAATAGACATTTTTGTGCTTCTACTGTGAAGAAAAACGAGCAGAGGAGAAGAAGAGCACAACTGACGCATGCATCGGAAAGTGAGACATAACGAGGAGCTGATGATGATGATGATGCTCGAAAATTATGAGTTTAGTGGCCTAACATTTCGGAAAACTCGGCCAGACCGAACTAAATCCTTTACCCAAACAGATGGACATTTAGTGTGTTCTGTTCGCCCCAATCAGTGTGTTTCTGCTGTTCGGGACGGGTGTTTTGTTCTGTGAAGAATATGAGACAGAGTGTTACAAACCAGAAATTCTCGGGGATGATCATCTGGAGACGGAAAGGTTGTACATTCGGGGGGAAAATGAGAAAAAGAAAAAGGATGAAAAAAGAAAGAAGCCGAGAGGTAAAACAAACAGAAACAATGAGACAAATTGTGTGGTTGGGTTGGAGGAAGAGAGTGGTATAGTAGTTGGAAGAAGAAGTAGAAGAAGGTGGGAAAGGCAGAAAGAAAGAGAGTGGAGTGATTTGAACTCTTGAGACAATAACGTGTACTTTTTTTCAACAGCAGGGGAAGAAGGCGCCGCCGCCGCCGGTCTAGCGAAAATAAGAAAAGGAAGCGAAGAGGTTAGATGCACTTTCTGACTGAAAACCCCTTTTTTCAAGAAAGAGTGTGGACTAGAAAAGGAGCGTAGACACAGGGGAAAAGAAAATTTTAGGTCTTAGAAGGGTTTAGGGGGTTTTAAGTTCATTGAGTTGTTTTTTGGAGGTTTACAGTATTCGTGTCCAACTCTGAAAATCTTGGCTATAGTAATTCTAGAAATTCCAAAAAATCCAAAAATTTCTAAATTCTCATTAAATCCGATAATTTCGAAAATTCGAAAACATTACTTCCTGATTCTTCAAAAATAAAATATCAGAAACTTCAAAAAAATCAGAAATATCCAAAAAATGGCAAAACTTGGATTTAGAAATATAGAAGAGAAATTTCTGAAATTTCTCATAGTTTCTTTGTGGACAATCGAAATTTAATGAAATTTTTGGATTTTCGAATTTATCGAAATTTCGAATTTTTGGAATTTCTGAAATTCTTAAATTTCCAAAGGACCAGAAAAAACCAAAATCTTCCTGTCCTCCTGTCTGTCTAGAAATCCAGATGTCCCCAATTCAGTTACAGTAATCTGTAATACACTAGCTTTTAACTTTAAACCTATTTATCTCGATTCCTGTAAAAGTTATCAAAAAGTGGTCAACTGGCAAAACATGTTTAATATTTCAATGAACATTTTAATAGTTAAACACGTTTTGATATCTTTCACAGGAACCAAGATAAATTGGCTCAAAGATTACAGTACCTCGCCATCTCCTAAACACCCAATGACCCTGGAACATTTTTGAACAACTTTATTGACAATTGACCGACTGAGAAAGAGACTGTCAAGTGTCTCGAAAAGTGCCAGAAAGTCTCTTTGAGAAAAAAAATCACATGGATAAAAACGGGTAAAATGGGTGTGGGGACGTTTTGTGAGGGATGTGTTGTCCTTGAGACTAGACGAGTCACTCCCACTTTTGTTCGGTTTTCCGCTAGAATGGTTTAAAAGGCAAAAAAAAGGAGGAAGAATTTTATATTAGATGGTACTAGTGGCCTAGAAAACCCCTTGTAAAGGGGATGTCCTCGTTGGTTGCTCATGTAATTCGAGAGAATTTAGTCGGGGAACCAAATGGAACCAAAAAGAGTTAGTGTTACAGTAATCTGATCTCGAAATTCATTCTGAATCATCCACAATGAACTTTGTGGTCATTCAATTCTTCATTCCACGTGGCACATCTGTCTTATCAATCAACCAGAAAAGGTTCCTCTTTCTCTCTTATCATTCAGTTCCTTTTTCGAGAACAAAGAAGAGTGTGGGGTGATACTTTATCACCTTTTTTGAAAAATCAAAATCCAACAAACAAGTTTTTCGGTTTCTCCTGATGAAACATAGAGGATTGAACTCATGCGGAATGGCCCTAATTCATACATATTCATGTTTTTCAGGCATAGAGAGGGGACAGGTTTGATTGATGGAAAAAAAGTTTTGGGGAGAGAAGAAAATTGAGTGGGGAGAGGTCAAAAAACCCCAAAAACTGAAATTGGAATGAGTTGAAAAAGTTCGCAGAACTTTTTTGTGTTGAAGGAAGGAAAAATATCGAAAATCTTCCAAAACAAAAAACCTATATGTTAACTTTGAGCTCAGTTATCTCGGTTCTTATAAATAATATTAAGAGTTTGTGAACTGATAAAGTATTGATGTTGTTATGATAAATATTTTATCAGTTGACAGATTTTTTATATCTTTCACAGAAATTGAGATAATTGAGCTCAAAGTTAAAAGTTAGGGGGCCATTCCCTTGAACGACGGTATGTGAAACTTCATGAGCAATTATCTCGGTTGATATCAAATATATCAAAAAGTTGTCAACTAACAAAATTTTAATCTCAAATGGCTCAAAGTTGAAATCTAGAGGGGCATTCTATTAGAGCATTCACGGTAAATCATTGTTCAAGCGACATTATCTCGCTTCCTGTTAAAGATATTAAAAAGTTGGCAATTTACAAAATTTTCATCATGAAATTTTAAAGATTTTATCAGTTCACAGTTTTTTGATACCTATTACAGGAGCTGAGATATTTTGATTCCAAATTTCGGACTCAAAATGAGTGGGAATAGTGGTCAAACAAACTAGATCAGATTGCTTAAGTTAGAAGATCCAATCAGTGGTAAATAGGAATATTCAAAGTAAAAGGATTCAGAATGAGAAATACCAGTTTTCTCGAGGTCACATGTCTCTCCCATAACTTAGTCTAATCTATTCCAGGGACTGACAAATGATCTGATGTCATGACTAGGAAAAATTGTGATCCATCACAGAAAGTACAGTTTCAAAGTTCTGTGGAACCTTGGGACATTCGGTAATATTTTAGGTCTACAACTAGAAGCCCGGAAATCTTTCAAACCACAGAAAAATGTTTTGCGGTAAAATGGAAGTTCGTTGAAAAATTGATTGATTCGGAGGAGGAAAGTCAAAAAGTGTTCTGTTCAGAGAAAAAGAAAACTTGCTTCGAAATCAGGTCACCATCCCTCTCTCGGCGACCGTTTTCAAGAGGGGTGCGTCTCTTGCCGACGAGACGAGAGAGTGTCCGAAATGGAGAGACGCAGTGAAATAAACAGAGTGCTTGAAACGGTAAAACAGTGTATGGATCGGAGAAATGGGGGACACTGACACTGACCATGTCTATTTGCATTCATTCACCTGAGAGAGACTCATGGGGGACACCTCTTTCTCTAAACACTCTCTCCATTTCATAAACTCTCTCGTCTCCATACAGTTCTTCTCTCATTTTACCGTTATATTTCTGATTGGGTTTTGGAAACGGAAAGGTGATGTCCCTCTCGTGTCGACGCCGCGGCGCGTAATATATATTTATGTTATATCTATATACAAATTCATAAATGCGTTCGCCTCTTTTCTCTGTGTGCGTTCCTGGTTGTTATTAGGGATTAAGGTTTCGGGGTGAAACAGGTAAAGAAAGAGAAAGTACTGTTCTGAAAACATGGTGAAAAGATGCTCTATAGAGAAAAAGATAATGCTACTTACTCCTCAGCTCTTGTAGAAGATATTGAAAAATATACTGTAAATTAGAAATCTTACAACAAAAATTTTATTACCGCCCTTTAAGCTCAATTATCTCGGTTCCTATCAAATATATCAAAAACCTGTCAACTTATAAAATGTTGCTGATATTCTGATAAACAATTTATTAGTTCAAAACTTTTTGATATCTTTTGAAATAGCCGAGATAATTGAGCTCAAAGTGGACGGTTTCCATGGGCTTCTGATCAATAATTTTTACTAGCTTTCATAAATGGCTGAGACATTCCAAATTTTATTCAAATATAGTAAGATACAGAAATAGCTTTAAAAATTTAAATCAACTGATCTCACCTACAGGAGAGCCTGTAATAGAAGGTCATAAACTTTTAACTTTGAGCCAATTTATCTCGGTTCCCGTGAAAGATATCAAAAAATTGTTAACAGATCAATTGCTTATCATAATATAACCAATGTTTTACTAATTAACACATTTTTATATCTGTTATAGGAGCCGAGAAAAATTAGCTTAAACTTGAAAGTGTAGAGACCCTACTATTACAGGATTTACGGTAATTTTGAAAATAAATTATTCGAAAAATTTGGCTCAATGTAGAAAAGAAAGTTTTATGAAATCTTAACCTCAAGAACTCACAAATTCAATAAAATCAAAAAATTTTGAAGTCCACAAAAAAAAGGGATAGTGATCAAAAATCAGTATTTGATCTACTCGAATCCCACCAACTTTTCTATCTCTCTCATCATAAACATACAAGCTTTTTCGTTCTGTTTGATTTATTTCCGACTTTCTCGTTTTCCCTAGTAAATATGTATAGATTCATGAGTTAGGGGGTATACCATCTATATATCACAAGAAATTTTAGGTAAATATTTGCAGGAAATTGAAGAGGAGCCAAAAAAAACTGGAAATTTGAATAGCACGTGGTAAAGGAACTCTAAAGAAAGGCGGGAATTCTTTTTGATAATTAGTGCTAACTATAAGTGTACCAGGTAGTACAACAATATATAATGAGGCAGCTGTCAACAGAGAGGATGAAATGAGTCATTGTGAAGCCGAGAGAGAAAAGAGAGAGAGAGAGAGAGAGAGAGAGAGAGAGAGAGAGAAAAGAGAGGTAAATCGATTTAACCCGAAGGCCAAACAACCCGCCCGGGAGAGGAGACATTCACAAATGAACACTTTTCGGGCGGGCCTCTTCTTCTTCTTCCCGTTTTCTTTCTCTCTTGCGGGAGAGGATTTTCGAAAGGGAAGCAGTTAGGAGAAAGAAACAGTATAAGAAATATAATGGATTGATAGAAGAGACGCAGGTGGTTTCGGATTTTCAATGAATGGAAGAAGGACACTATGCCGGACAAGTGGGAAGAAATGTCTCCCTGGCAGGAGGATAGAAGGATGGGAAGATGAAATGGATAAAGTGAGAAAAAGAGACGTCTCGGAGCCTGTGATTTTTTATTGAAAGAGTGTGAGAAGTTTTCTACTCAAAATTTTAAGGCTTGTTGAAGACTGATAAAATATTTTATAGAATGTGATTACCATTCTCCTAATTTTCAATTTTCGAATATCTCTCACGGGAACCAAGATAATTGGGTTTAAAGCTAGAATACTTAATTGATCCTAATTATCTCGGTTCCCTTAAGCGATATCACACATTTATGGACGGATAAAATATTTGCCATAAAATTGATAACATTTTAGTAGTTTACAACTTTTGAATATTTCCTACGGTAACTGAGAGAATTAGGGTCGAAGTTAGATGGTGCAGGTACCGCAAAGTTAATGCCCCCACATTGTCAAGTTCGAGCTCAATTATCTCAATTCCTATGTAAGATATCGAAAAGTAGCAGACATGAGCGGAATTCCTTATTCCTTATTCCTTATTCCGGGTGTTTTTTCTATTCCTTATTCCTTATTCCTTCTTCCTGATTTTTTTTTGTTATTCCTTTACAAAACTTTAAAACTTTTTCTATCAAAAATCAGAAAAAAATTCTCAAAACTGGGAAAAAAATTTGTACGCTCTAAATTGCCGCGTAACATTATGCTCAGCGGAGCACCTTTGCACCGTTTTTCGAAAAAAATTTTTTTGAAATCTTGGAAAAGTTATGAGTTTTTCTCAGTGTTTTTTTCGAAATAAATTTGGTTTTTACAATTATTACTTCAGAAAAAATGTCCAAAAAACGGAGCAAGTTTGACGAATTCTTCGTCAGAACAGAAAAGCAGTGTATCGGGCCTCATCTGTACCCCGAAAAGAAGCCAATTGAATTACGACACTGTTGACAAATTAACTTTTTGTTCACTCAATTTGAAAAATTATGGCCTTAAAAACTGATAATTCACAATTATGATTTTGTTTTTTAGTTTTTTAATTCTAGTTTGAAAGTTCCTCTCCATTTTTCTTATTTGTGTCTCGGTTTGTGAGTTCTCTCTTCGTTTTTCGTGTTTTAAAATAAACAGTGTTTTTCAAGACAAAAAGAAATCTTCCTTCGTTCGGTAATTCTTTCGTTCCTTCTTCCTTATTCCTTATTCCGGATTTTCAAAATTTTTATTCCGCTCATGTCTGAAAAGTAGTCAGCTAACAGAATCTTTCTGATAATATGATAAATAGTTTGTCAGTTGACCTCTTTTAGATATCGTTTACAGTAAATGAGATATATGAACTCAACGGTTTTGGCGTATTTTATTAGAGTGTTTAAAGGTGGGGGGACAGGAGATTTTTCGTAGTTTTTTTGTAGCTACAGTATGCATTCTACCGTCACGGTGTACAACGCTTAATGCCACTCTGCGTACAGCCGGCGTCCTCGCCTTTATGTATGCAATCGGGCGCCGGCTGACTTTTTGCCCGCGTGGCTCAGTCGGTAGCGGCGCCGCACTCTCAATCCTCGCCCATGCTAGCTAAACTCCTCGAGGGGCATATTCAGACGGAATTTCGAGAACATTATTTTTTTTCTTGTCTCCCCACCTTTAAGGTACCACAGTACCATCTAACTTTGACCACCATTATCTCGGCTCTCATGAACGGTATCAAATATTGATCAATTAACAAAACATTTTCCATAAAATGTTGAACACTTTACTAATTAACAATTTTTTAATCTTTCAAAAGAAATGAGATAGACTCAAAGTTGAAAGTATGGGTAGGCGTTTTGTTGTAGTGTTTGCGGTAATTCCAGTCAAAAGAAGTGCTAGAAAAGGAGTTTCTGCTTCTGACCAAATAAACAATTGTTCTAAAATTTGCCCTGAATCCTATAACTACCTACCATCACAGAAGTACTCGGAACTGAATGTATACATATATAATAGAGAATAAAATGTCCGACAGACGGGCGCCATGTAAATTAGTTATTGACTGACTTAAGGGGGATATAACCTGTTTCTTGGACAAGATGTTGGATGTTGGATGGAATCATTTTTAAAAGTAAAATTTGAACAAAAATATTTTCTGTACCGCATCAAAAAAGTAAAATTTGAACAAAAAAAAGTGACGAAACCAACCACAAAACATTTTGGGAAAGAAGAACTGAAATAGGAGGAGAAGAAGAAGAAGTTCGAAAAAAGAAAAAAAAACGAAGGAAAGAAGGAAAAAAAATAGAAGAATACTTTCAAAATGCAATTACATCGAGACCCGAATCGAATTGTTCCGTAAAATATACTAAAACTTATAAAAGGAAAAAAATGGGATACAACATGCGATATATTCTAGAAAAGAAGAAGAAGTTTCTAGAAGTAATTGAGGTACTTACTGATTTTTTGTCAACTGAAGCCGAGCTCATTTTGTGATTTTATTATTAGGGATTGCCTAAAGTTTTATGAAGATTTTTTTTGGAAATTTAAAAACGAGAAAAATGAAAAAGAAAACGAGAATGAGAAACATTTCAAAGTGATGTGGTCATCAGGTCCGGAGATGAGAATGATAGAATGAACAACTGACTCTTTTTGAGTTTTTGGGGTGAATGAAGAGAGTGATATGGATTGGAGATAAGAGAGAAGAAATAGATGGGACCACTGATTTTTATTGGTTGTGCTGCTGGAGGTTGCTGGCGCCCAGAAGTCTAGGTTTCGGTCAAACGGATAAGACTATAGGGAAAGATAAAAAAGAGAGATAAGTGCAGAGATCTAGAAAATGTGTAGAAAAAAATTTTGCCGAATTTCTGAATTTCTGAATTTCTAAATTTCTGAATTTCTGAATTTCTAAATTTCTGAATTTCTGAATTTTTTAATTTCTGAATTTCCGAATTTCTGAATTTCTGAATTTCTGAATTTCTAAATTTCTGAATTTCTGAATTTCTAAATTTCTGAATTTCTGAATTTTTTAATTTCTGAATTTCTGAATTTCCGAATTTCTGAATTTCTGAATTTCTGAATTTCTGAATTTCTGAATTTCTGAATTTCTGAATTTCTAAATTTCTGAATTTCTGAATTTTTTAATTTCTGAATTTCCGAATTTCTGAATTTCTGAA
>NC_013488.2:15057687-15114510 GCF_000004555.2 Caenorhabditis briggsae | reverse complement strand
AATTTCTGAATTTCTGAATTTCTAAATTTCTGAATTTCTGAATTTTTTAATTTCTGACTTTCCGAATTCCTGAATTTCTGAATTTCTGAATTTCTAAATTTCTGAATTTCTGAATTTTTTAATTTCTGAATTTCCGAATTTCTGAATTTCTGAATTTCTGAATTTCTAAATCTCTGAATTTCTGAATTTCTAAATTTCTGCCTTTCTGAATTTTTGAATTTCTGAATTTCTGAATTTCTGAATTTCTGAATTTCTGAATCTTCTGAATTTCTGAATTTCTAAATTTCTGAATTTCTGAATTTCTAAATTTCTGAATTTCTGAATTTTTTAATTTCTGAATTTCCGAATTTCTGAATTTCTGAATTTCTGAATTTCTGAATTTCTAAATTTCTGAATTTCTGAATTTTTAAATTTCTGAATTTCCGATTTTCTGAATTTCTGAATTTCTGAATTTCTGAATTTCTGAATTTCTGAATTTCTGAATTTCTGAATTTCTGAATTTCTGAATTTCTGAATTTCTGAATTTCTGAATTTCTGAATTTCTGAAATTCTGAATTTCTGAATTTCTGAATTTCTGAATTTCTGAATTTCTGAATTTCTGAATTTCTGAATTTCTGAATTTCTGAATTTCTAAATTTCTGAATTTCTGAATTTTTTAATTTCTGAATTTCCGAATTTCTGAATTTCTGAATTTCTGAATTTCTGAATTTCTGAATTTCTGAATTTCTGAATTTCTGAATTTCTGAATTTCTGAATTTCTGAATTTCTGAATTTCTGAATTTCTGAATTTCTGAATTTCTGAATTTCTGAATTTCTGAATTTCTGAATTTCTGAATTTCTGAATTTCTGAATTTCTGAATTTCTGAATTTCTGAATTTCTGAATTTCTGAATTTCTGAATTTCTGAATTTCTGAATTTCTGAATTTCTGAATTTCTGAATTTCTGAATTTCTGAATTTCTGAATTTCTTTAAATCGAATGTTTTGAAAGACATTGCAAAATAGCTCATTTTCAAAATGTGTTTTTCTAAACTCTTTAACAAAAAAAACGGTTCAGGACAGAAGAAAAAAGAATAACTAATCATTTTGGTTCTTGAATTATGCAAAAAAAAAAGAAAAAAAAACTCGTGTTTTTCAGTGATGACGAGATAAATCTCAAGATCATCCGGGTCTGAAACCCTCTGCATCTGAAATTTTTTCGAAAGTTTTGTGCGCCAGGAAAAGTGTTCAAAAACCAAATTCTGCTTTCTGACTCAACTAACTTTCTCTGTCTTGTTCAATTCAATTTCAACTTTTTTTTTCTTCAAAAAAAAGCACAAAACGAGGTTACAAAGGACTTCTGAAGACGTCGTCAGAAGCAGAAGACGTGATCAAAAAAAGTATAACGACGCTCATTTTATGACTATTTTGGAGGAAAAAATGGAAGAAGAAAGAAAACGTTCTCATTCTAAAGTACTTCTAAAAGAATACTTCAGAATAGTGACGACATTTCCTTTTTCACATGAAGTATTTTTTTTCATAGATGACTTGTTTGGGGCGGAAAAAGGAGCTTATGTAGTTATTTTTTGTTTCAGCCGCCGCTTCTCGTTTTTCTTGTCTCAAAAAAATGTTTAGTCATCATCAAGAAGAAGAACAAGAAGAAGAGGAAGAAAAAGAAGGGATGGGAATGAATGGGAAAAATCAGTGAAGCTGAAAATTGTGGCGGAAAAACGAGATGAAGAAAAAAGCGACGACGACGACGACATCCGAAGCAGGGCAGAGAACACGATTTTTCGGTTCGCATGTTATAAGGATCAAGATGAAAAGGCCAAGAAAATTCTGGAAAATTTTGCAGTAAAGTTTGATGTACCGTAAAACCTCTAGTAGAATGGCTCCCACACTGTCAAGCTTGAGATCAATTATCTCAATTCCTGTTAAAGATATAAAAACGTTGTCACCTGATGAAATATTCATCATAAAATTATTAAAATTTTATCTGTTGACACATTTTTTGATATCTTTGTCAGGATCCGAGATAAATCGGCTCAAAGTTAAAAGGCAGGGTGCCCTTTTATTACAGGTTTCACGGTAGATTTCGGGAAGAATACAAAAATTGGGATTTTTGAGTACATTTAAAAATTCAAAAGTTTAGAATAAGGTTAAGAATTTCCATACAAAAATTTTGGTATTTGAGAACTTTCTGAAAAAAAATCGGTGATCGAAAAATTTGAAAATTTGAAATTTCAAAAGTCTAAATTGTTTGAAAAAAACATTTGGAAAATGACATATTTCCTCCAATAGAAAAGCCCACTCGAGCTGTTAACTTAGAGCTCAATCATCTCGATTCCTGTCAAAGAAATCAACAATTTGTCAACTGATAGAATATTGCTGATATTATGATAAATGATTTATCTTCTGACAATTTTTTGAAATCTTTCACAAGAACCGAGATAAAAACTTCTATTAGAGAAAGACAATTTAAATGTGAAATTTTGAGTTAAAATTTTTTTTCTGCTTTTCAAATTGTTAAAATTTTCAAATTTCGCCTTTTTTGGAGATCTTTGACATATAAAAATTTCAGAAAATTCCTGAAAATCTCAAAATTACAAATTTTCTAAACTTTCTGAGAATTTGGTCATGAAATACAAATTGTGAGATTCAAAACAGATGACATCGTACACTGTCAGAATCAGAACGGAAAGAAAATCTCCATGGTAACTAGAAAATTATTTTGTCAATATTATGAAATTTCTCAAAACAGCTGACCCTCAATTTTCTCACAAATTCCCGCCGAAAATTTGACCCGAAAAAGAGAGAAAACACTAGGGAACGCTATCCCTCTTCCTGATCCTTGAGATCTTAAAAAATGAAATTTCAAAAAAAAAACGAGCCTAATAAATTTGAAGTCGTTGTCGTTGGTCGTTTGCGTCATTTGGCTCTTTCACTGGGCTCTGCCTCCCAAGGAAGTCGATGGCAAAAGAAGGAAGAAGAAGGAGCAGGTAAAAATAGTGTACAGTTTAGAGAGACGGCCAGAGAAAAGAAGTGTGTTCAAGAAGAGGTCAGAGACGGAGAAGAAGAAGAAGAAGAAGCCTTCTTTCCGGAAAAAAGAAGAAGAAAAAGGAGAGAACTTCTTCATCTCCTTGCGCTGCTTCTGACGCAAATATACGCAATTTGATGTATGTATGGACCCAAAGGATATTCCCTTCTTTTACGCCCTTCTATTTGTTGCAAATTTTGGGTCGCGACTCATGTTTCAAAATGACACATTTTTTGGGAAAACTTTGCTCCGGAAGCCTCGAAAAAACGCCCATTTTCGAAATTTCTAGAACATTCCAAAATAAAAATTTCGAATCCAATAAAGAATTCCGGAATAAAATTGGTGTCTAGTCGACCACTTTGTTCCAGCCGCGTACCTCTTGTTTCTGCTCTCCCGTGGCTGAGTGAATGGAAAACAAAAACTTTAAGAGACTAAAAAAGAGACCAGAAAACACTATTTTCCCTTTTGGAATAATTATTTCTTATTCATATGAAAAGTGGACAGCCAGACCATTTTTTTTGTGGTCACATGGCTCGTATCATTTGTTGCAAAGTATAAAGAACTTAAAAATCTTGATTCGGGAAATTTTGGAAAACGGACAACAGTAGGGCAAACTGTGGACAACATTCCTTGCCAGATCTTTGTCCAATACATAGTTTAAAGAGATCTGAAAGCTCTTGCTCCATGACTTGGAGATATCGATTTTTGAATAATGAGAAGCTCTAGATCCTTATATAAGGATTGTGTTCTAAAAGGACCTTTTTCGCAGGTTACGGTAAGCACACACAGTACTGGTCAATGAGAAATACAAAAACGTATTTTTCAGTTGATTTTTGGCCATTTTGGCCATCTCCCGGAGTCTGGAGCTTCGCCGTCAAGTTTCCGATCACTTTGAAAATTTTGGAGAATGTAAAACAGACCTAGATTGAAAGCTTTGCATTTACAGATTTTTTTTTTGAAAATTCCTAGTTTTTCAGATTTCTGAAGGACACCCATTTTTGACCGGTTTTTTGTACTGAAGACGTGAACGAACATGTGCCTTTCAAAAATTGGAAAATACCTGAAAACTAGGGGTTTTCAAAAACTTTGTGAATGCAGTTTTGAATCTAGGTCTGTTTTACACCCCCACAAAATTTTCAAAGTGTTCGGAGACTTGACAGCCGAGTTTCAAACTCCTGAAAACAATTAAAATGACACTGAAAAATACTTTTTCTGTATGTTCAGAGCTTCTCCATTTCAAGAACGATAACTCTGAATTGAGGTATTTTCAAAAGTCATAAACAATGGCCTAGAAAATCATCCTAGGCCACCAAAAATCGGACTTCTCAACGTGTTTATCCTGACAACAACAGGTCAAGATCAAAACATCAATTTAATCTTTGGGATACACACGAATTTGTTAATTTATTTTTGGATACATATTTCCCTAATGTTTTTCATGTTACGTGAGAAAAAAACTTCTGCAGTGCCTCCTGTGTCACTAGTCTACTTCCTATGATGAGAAAGAAGAAGACGTGGAAATGAACAAGGAACCGATGACCGAAGAACGTCAGATGAGGGGGGAATTCTGAAGGAAATCCAATACCTGCGTCATTCGAAATGCAAATACTCAGAGGAGACAACGAGTTACCCATTTGTCAGGAATAAGCAGGGCTCGTATTCTAGAAGACGGAGATTCTAGGGAAGGAAAAATTATAGGGTTCCCCAAGTCGACTGAAAATAATGGTGATGCAGAAAAAAGGGAGGAAAAAAAACGAATTTTTCAGAAATTCGTTTGAAAACCTATCATAATTGACCCTAATTATCTCAGTTCCTGAAATGAATATCAGAAAACTTTCAATTGAAAAGGGACACTTCTATCACAGCCTTTACCATATCTCGGCTCCCTCAGGAGATAAAAAATCTTTAAACTCATAAATTAGAGCTTTTTATAATCAAACAAAATGAGGGAAAAAAGAGAAACCGGTAGGAAAGGGTAAAAAACTTGTGAAAACAATGGATAAATCTTTTTTTTCTGAACATCCGGATGATGAAATTTTATGGTCTTTAGAACTGAAAATCCTTATGTTCTGGATGTTGGATGAGATGGACCAAAACAAAAAAGGAAGTTCTAGGATTTATGTTACAAAAGTTTTGAAAAATGAAGATTTACTTTTGGTTACCGTAAATGCTCTAACAGATGTCCACCCAAGAAATCAATTTTTTAACTGATACATTATTTATCATAATATCACCCATATTTTATAATTGACAAATTTTTGGTATCTCTCATGAGAATTGAGATAGTTGAGCTCAAACTGCGGAAGTATGATTAGGGTCAATCAAGGGAACACAGTGGTCGGTAAAATTAAAAAGCTGAAAAACCCAAACCGTTACTTCAAGTTTAATTATCTCGGTTCTTTCAAAAGATATTAAAAAATAGCTATCTGCTAAAATGTTTATCATTATATCGCCAACATTTTATCAGTTGACAACTTTTTCATATCTCTCATAGGAACCGAGATAATTGAGCTCAAAGCGCACATATAGGGTGGGCTTCTATTAGAGCAAATCCGGTATGTCAAAAAGTTGATCATTTTAGACAAGTTTCAAGTTCCAAATATATGAAAAAAAACTCACCTTGACCTTATAAGCCCAAATCCTATCCACACTTCTTCTCCTCGATGTGCTCTTCTCCTTTCCTCCACTTCTGGATCCAACTCGATTCTCAACATTTGGAGCAGCAGATGCTCTTCTTGCAGCCACTGATTCTCTTCGTTTCATATCTTCCATACTCTCATCATCCAACTCATCTTCTGTAGTCGTTGGCTCATTGATCGTCTTGCTGGAAGTGGCTCCATTTCGACTGCCCAAAAGTGAAGCGATCAGAGAGGAACTCCGTTTGTTCAATCGACGAGACAATCGTTTGGTCCATGCGAGTCGAGAAGTTTCTTCTTCGTCAGGCATTTCAGAAGAAGAACCAGAAGACGTTGGCAGGATTCAGATGACCTAGATAATTGAAAATGGTAAAATGAGAAAAAAAAGTAAAAGTAAAAGCGAAAAAGGAGGAGCAAATACGGAAAACAACATTTTTGGGTAGGATTATGTTTGTGACAAGGAGGGGCTTAGAAAGTCAACAAAAGTTTAGAATTTTTCCGTTTTTCCGTTTTTTGAGTTACAAATAAAATACCACCTGCCAAAAACTGCACAAATTTGTGGTTACCGGAAAAAATTGATTCATTATTTTGTAAAAAAAAAGACAAATGACCAAACAACCAGTGTTTTTTTTTCAGTTTCGGTTTAATTTTGAAATTGAGAACATCAAAAATCGAGGTGGGGGAGAGGGGAAAAATAGAAAACTAACAAATAAAAAATATTGTAAAAAATAAGGGTGTCAGATTACAGGAGACAAGTGTGAAAATGAGAAATCACTTCTGAAACAATTTAGATTGGTTTGGTTTGTTAGATATATTCAAAAATTCGAAAAAAAATTATATAGAATTCTACAATTTTTTGACTATATGAAGCCAAAAAAATTTTAGTGTTCAGTTTTGTTGTCAAGTGAGATAGAAGAGCACAAAGACTGAAATTGATAAGAGGATTATAGAAAAAAAGAGAGAAAAATATGCCGAACAAAAATAGTAAATCGGGTACAGAGAACGAGATTTTTCAGTAAAAAATTCATAAGAAAAGATCATGTGACTTATTTCAAAAGTCCTCAAAAAAGTACAAAATGAAGACCTTCGTGTTTTTGACACTTCTCGATTTCCGATTCTCAATTTCTCTACCGCCTCTCACTCTCTCGTTCTCGTCATTAAATTAATTTCTTTTTCCGTTATTCCAAAGGAAGACATACCACATTTTATGAGGGAAATTATTTTGGGAATCTGGGAGGGAAAAAATATGATTTTTGGTCTTTTTCGACCTTTATTCAGTTAGTTTGGTTGCTAGAAAAAGAAATCAGCAAAAAAACCTCTAATAGAAGGGTTTCCAAGATGTCAAGTTTGAGCTCAATTATCTCAATTTCTTTTGAAGATATGAAAAACGTTTCAACTGACAAAACACTTCTGATATTATGATAAGCAATTTATCAGTTGACAACTTTTTCATATCATTGAAAGAAACCGAAAAAAAATGACTCAAAGTTGAAAGTTAAAAGGCCCTTCTATTGAAAACTTTACGGTATATTGCAGCTTTTATGATTAAAATTTGAAGATCATGCTTTTTGAGTCAAACATAGCCATAAATAGTCAAGTTTGAGATTTTGAAACAATACGTCAGTGGCTTTGACACTTTCAGAGTTATCAGTGAAATTTTTAACAATTTAAATTTTTTTTAAATAAAGAATAACCAGTCGGTTTACGCCCCTCCGGGGCTGAATCTCCTGGCCTCCGGTTACAGTACCCGTAATATCATGAAGTTACTTTTTCACTTTTTAAGATCTAAACTCGACAAATGGTAAATTTGGATATTCAGAAAATCAGAAATCCTCTATTCCGGAATTCAGAATTTTGAAAATTCGGGAAGTCAGAAAAAAGAAAAAAAATCAAAAATGAGAAAAGTAAGAAGTTTGGAAGGTCTGAGAATATGAATTCAGTTTTCGGAAGATGGAAAAATTCAATTCCGAAATTCAGAAGTGTTTCAAACTTCCAGATATCTGAGTGTTTGAAATTCTGGAGTTCAGAAATTCGGAATTTCGGAATTAAAGAAGTCCAAATCACATTCGAAATTTCAGTGATGCGATAACTCTGAAATTTAAAAACACAACTTTGATTAATTTCAGAATGTTGAAGTTTGAGAGTTTTCTGAGTTCCAAAGTTTTGAGTTTCTGCATCTCCCAATCTAAATTTTTGATTTTCCTATATTTCACGTTTCCGAATTTTTGAATTCCCTGATTTCCAAACTTCCAATAACCGAACTTTTTCTCGAAGAATTCAGAAATCAGAAATTTGAGAACTTTTTGTATTAAGAATCTAGAAAAATCGGATGTTCGAAAACTTGGAATTTTTAAAATTCAGAAACTCAAAAATTGAGAGATTCTGAAACTGGGCAGTGGGTTTTACGGTAGCAGTTTCGATTTCATACTGCACGTTTTAGTCAACTTTGAGCCAATTATTCTCGGTTCATGTGAAAGATATCAAAAAGTAGTTAAATAATAAAATGTTGGCGATATTATGATAAACGTTTTGTCAGTTTACCATTTTTTGATATCTCTCACAGACTTCGAGAAAAATTGACCCAAATCTGACGAGCATTGTGCTACTGTATCGGAGATTTTACGGTGGTTTTTTTTAAATTTAAAAATTGATGCTATGTTGGGTATAACTGAAAAAAGGTCTCCAAAAACCTGACCTTTAACCTGAATCCTCCTTAACCAACAAACCAACCGATCGACTAAAAATAATGAGGAACAAGCAGCGGAGTAAAAAAAAAACAAAAAAACATGTGTCACAGTAGGTTGTTGAAGGAGGAAAAATGTGTTCGTTTTATTGTTGGGGGTTGGGTTGAAGAAAAGGAAGAAACAAAATAAAAAAGGTTCTTCTTTCGGGAGGAGAAAAAGTACAACAGCTGCTGTTGAGACAAATTTTGATTGGGGTGCCGAGAGAAGATATTTTTAGAGGTTTGCTGATTTCTGTGCTAAAAGAGTCTAGGCGACAACGTGAGAAATGATACATGGAGGACCTGTTCGGATGGTACTCACTGGACAGATGGGCAGGAGAAATGAGAAAAATAATGTGGTACTGTTATTGGAAACAAAATGAGGGAGGAAAAAGAAACCGGTAGGTGGGAAAAGAAGAAAAAACTTGTGGAAACAATGGATGAATCATTTTTTGCTGTATATCCGGATGAAAAATGATGTCATTTGCTTTTTTTTGAACTGAAAATTATTTTGACTGGTTGTTGGATGAAATGGATGAACCAAGAAAAAAAGATTTTTAGGATTTATGTTACAAACGTTTGAATAATAATGCTCTAATAAAAGCTATATTTTATCAGTTGACACATTTTTGGTATCTTCTAGAAGAACCGAGGTAATTGAGCTCAAAGAATGTAAGCTGTGTAAAAAAGAGAATGGCGAGACGGTTCCACAATTAAAACGTTTTTCAGGTAATTTTTGTAAAAAAAATTTTTTTAGCTAAATTGACAGAAAATGGTTGAAAATGGCTGAAAATTTTAACGAAAACCTGCTCTTACTTGAATGGAATAGGGCTATGAGCGTCTAAAAAGAGCCTGAAAATTTGTTTAAAATCGCAAAAAAAAGAGTCTGAAAATTTTGGCTTAAAATTCAGGCAAATCTGGAAAGTTGGCTTTGAAAACTTAAAAGTGAGAACCTGACATTTTTATCAAAGAATATGAAATTCGGGGTTTCGAAGTTTAGTTCAATTAATTCGGTTCCTTCAATAGATATCAAAAACTTTTCAAGTCATAAAATGTTTATCATAATATCACCAATATTTTATCTGTTGACAAAATTTTGATACCTTGTAGGAACCGAGATAACTGAGCTCAAAGTAGGCGTATAGAGTTGGCTTCCATTGGAGCAAATGAGGTAGATTATTTCAGAATTTCCAAAACCCAAAAAAAATCATTATCCAAAATTCTGATCTACTTTTGAATATATTGGTAACACTAGATTTCATTTGTCTTCAACACGACGGAAATACCACACATGTGTTGTATTAAAACGAGAGTGATGAAATGGAGTGTATTGGAAAATCCAACAGATGTTTAGGCACAGAGGTCATCGAAACGGGTCAGTTTGAAAATTTCTTGCCTATTCATTAGATCTCCTGGATTTTTCAAAACTTCCTCCGCAAAAAAGATAATAGGAAATTGCTATTTCATGTGGAAAACACTCGAGATTAAATCAGAAAAAAAAAATGGAAAACGGTGTACCGCAAATGGTATTGAAAACGGTATGGTTTGAAGGGCGCCATGGTCGTTTTCCCTGTATTCTCTGCGTCTCTCTAGCTATCCACACTATTTCCCCGGTTTCCCACAAAATGAAGCCCTATTAGTGTTCGTTTGAGGTCGAACCGATCCTCCCGACGGACCGAAGGACAGTCATTCACACACGGATTATGTATGCAAAATAAATGAAAACAGAGGAAATAGTGTGAGAGATGAAGAGATTAGAGACAATGAAATCGAATAGGTGGTTTTGTTTGACGTTTTCTCGCCTCCACCTCTGCTGGTGGTTTCGATGAATGCCAATGAAATATGGACCGTAATTATGGTTTAGCAAGTGCATTAGCACTAGATAGTATGCATGTTTTGGAGAAGTTATAGAAATTGTAAAAATGAGGACAAAGTAGCAGAACACCGTTTTTTGGTATTAAAATGTGGTCCGAGTATAGCTTATCCATAAAAACCAAAAGTTTTATGATAGGACTACCGTACGGAACAAGTTATTTGAGAAATTCCAATCTGTCAATTTTTCTGAAATCCTCGGAAAATTTTAATTCACAAAATGGATTTACAGTTGGAAACAAGGAATGGTTTCGCTGCAAAGCAGGAAACTTTTTTCCTTGCAAACCAGAAAAGCTTAATGGTTTGATTTTTCAGAATTTTTTATCTAGAGTAAACTATAGATTTTCCAAACTACAGATTTTCCTATACTTGAAATCCCTAATTGAATGCCAAGCCTAAACGTAATCTTTGAGCACAGTTGTCTCGGTTCCTATAAGAATTATCAAAAAATTGTCAGCTGATAAAATGTTAATGAGATCATGATAAAGATTGTATCAGTTGACAGATTTTTGATAAATTTCATAGTTATCGAGATAATTGAGCTCAAATTGCAACTACCGTGAACACTCTAATTGAATGATCCTAACATTTGAGCCAATTTATCTCGGTTCCTGTCAAAGATATCAAAATTTTGTCAACTGGAAAAACAATTCTGATATTATGATGAGCAGTTTATTAGTTGACCACTGTTTGATATCTTTGACAGGTACCAAGATAAATTGGCTCAAACGTTACAGTGGGAAAGCCCTTCTGTTACAGGTACTACGGTAGTTGAGGTCGAAGTGTAAATATATGAGTGGTGTCTATTAGAGGAAATACAGTGTTTAATAAAATTTGGAAACTTAAAATTATAGAATGTCAGGGTCATTTTCTAACTATGAGGGCCGAGAAGATTCTAAATTTTTCGCGGCTTTTAGAAAAAATCTAAACTACGGAGTCTGGAAAAAAATTCAAGATTCAATTCCATTTACAACTTTAGAATTTACAACCTGCAATTTTAAGAATACAGTAAGCAAAAAAAATCTTCGTAATACGATATTATCAGGAGACCGCAAAATCAGAAAAATTCTGAAAAAAAACCATTTCTGAAAAACTGTGATTTTTGATCTCTATAAAAAAACCTTGCAAAACTTTTCTCGGCGGACTGAGCAATCATATAAATCAGAGAAAGATTGCAAAGTTTATATGGCAAATGGACGGAAATAAGGATAGGGAAGAGGCGGGAGAAAAAACACGAAATGTGTGGAGATTTATTGGATTGAACGAGAAGGAAAAAACGGCTCCAAAGAACCAATAAGATGTTTATAAATCCCCCACACAGCCTCCCCATCCTTTTCGATATCCATCCACCATATTGCAGAAATGTTTGAAATTCTTCTTTTTCTGATGAAATTCGAGAAAGACGAAAAAGAGAAACTGGAGGAGAATGAAAAAAATGAGCCAAAGAACTCCAATGAGTTTTTTTTTGAAAGAACCAATGGTCCAAGAAGTTCGATGGAACTCTCTAAAGGGGATGACTAATGCAGGAATGTGTGTGCAAACTGTGAAAATGAGATTCTGAAGTCATCTAATAAAATATTCCCGATTTGGAACTCTCTGTATATAATGCTAGAATATGTGAATAATATGCGGATGCATCGGATTTTCTAAATTTAGAAAGTTCAAACTTTGCACATCTAATGGCGAGATTTAAGAAAAAAAAGAAGAGAGAATCAAAAATCCATGCAAAATAAAATTGTAAAGTGGCTCCAGATTTCCGTATTTCTGGAGATACTAATTGAACCAACTTGTTGATTTGAAAGGAATGTGTGAGGGATTTTTTGCAACACAACAACAACTTTTTTGGTGGATTTTTTTGTTGGGTAAGATTCTAAAATTCTAAGATTCTAAAATTCTAAGATTCTAAAATTCTAAGATTCTAAGATTCTAAGATTCTAAAATTCTAAAATTCTAAGATTCTAAAATTCTAAGATTCTAAGATTCTAAGATTCTAAGATTCTAAGATTCTAAGATTCTAAGATTCTAAGATTCTAAAATTCTAAGATTCTAAGATTCTAAAATTCTAAGATTCTAAGATTCTAAGATTCTAAGATTCTAAGACTCTAAGATTCTAAGATTCTAAGATTCTAAGATTCTAAGATTCTAAGATTCTAAGATTCTAAGATTCTAAGATTCTAAGATTCTAAGATTCTAAGATTCTAAGATTTTAAATCCATGCAAAATAAAATTGTAAAGTGGCTCCAGATTTCCGTATTTCTGGAGATACTAATTGAACCAACTTGTTGATTTGAAAGGAATGTGTGAGGGATTTTTTGCAACACAACAACAACTTTTTTGGTGGATTTTTTTGTTGGGTAAGATTCTAAAATTCTAAGATTCTAAAATTCTAAGATTCTAAAATTCTAAGATTCTAAGATTCTAAGATTCTAAAATTCTAAAATTCTAAGATTCTAAAATTCTAAGATTCTAAGATTCTAAGATTCTAAGATTCTAAGATTCTAAGATTCTAAGATTCTAAGATTCTAAAATTCTAAGATTCTAAGATTCTAAGATTCTAAGATTCTAAGATTCTAAGATTCTAAAATTCTAAGATTCTAAGATTCTAAGATTCTAAGATTCTAAAATTCTAAGATTCTAAGATTCTAAGATTCTAAGATTCTAAGATTCTAAAATTCTAAGATTCTAAAATTCTAAGATTCTAAGATTCTAAGATTCTAAGATTCTAAGATTCTAAGATTCTAAGATTCTAAGATTCTAAGATTCTAAGATTCTAAGATTCTAAGATTCTAAAATTCTAAGATTCTAAGATTCTAAGATTCTAAGATTCTAAGATTCTAAGATTCTAAGATTCTAAGATTCTAAGATTCTAAGATTCTAAGATTCTAAGATTCTAAGATTCTAAGATTCTAAGATTCTAAGATTCTAAGATTCTAAGATTCTAAGATTCTAAGATTCTAAGATTCTAAGATTCTAAGATTCTAAGATTCTAAGATTCTAAGATTCTAAGATTCTAAGATTCTAAGATTCTAAGATTCTAAGATTCTAAGATTCTAAGATTCTAAGATTCTAAGATTCTAAGATTCTAAGATTCTAAGATTCTAAGATTCTAAGATTCTAAGATTCTAAGATTCTAAGATTCTAAGATTCTAAGATTCTAAGATTCTAAGATTCTAAGATTCTAAGATTCTAAGATTCTAAGATTCTAAGATTCTAAGATTCTAAGATTCTAAGATCAGTTTTAGCAAGTTGCTACTTGCTTGCCGTGAAAAGAGCAAGTTGCCGATCTCTTGCTGCGTTCAGATGACATTCAAATGTTCTCGAATTATTGATTTTCTTTTTGTCCTATTTGTCCTATTTTATCCTATTTTTTGCTTGATTTTATTGTATTTCAAACTAACTTCACAACGAAATGGAAGGAAAGCTTGAAGGTAATATTAAAAATGTATATTGCTAGAAAAATTAATATCTTTCAAGGTTTGGACAGCTAAGATCACCGAGGAACAAGAAATTGGGGAAAAGTCGAATTATATATATCCATATATATATATATATATTATATATATCCATATATATCCAAAGCTCGTCAGAAAAATTTATAATTTTTCTACGATATAGTCATCGAAGTTCGAAATTATCATTATGATACGATCCACAAAGAACGAGTGGTTTTATCAAGTTAAATATCGAAGAACAACTGAAAAAGCGAACGATTGAAGCATCGGCACAGTGAGTTGCTACCTTCAAAAACAATCTTAAGAACTTTTTTTTCAGTTATCACACTATTTCTCACAACCTATGCGACAAGCCTGATATGAAGTTGGATCGCATTTCGAAATTTTTTACAAAGTAAGAAACATTTCTCAAGCAGTTCATGAAATCTTATTTTCAGAAGTTCTTGCACATACAGTCCACTCCGTGAGAACCCTCTGCTATAATCGTTCGTGATGCGAAACGTTGAATATAATTGAACGTCGAAATTTTTCTTGAATGTCGAAGTTGATAAAAATTTAAGATAGACATTTAGAAGAACTCAAAACGCGAAGGGATGCCTACGTATTTGCAAGAAACTTCCTCAAATTCATGGAAAATTTTTCGGATTTTATTTTAATATTGTTGTCCCAATTTCCCTTACTTTGTACCCTCCACCTATATGTAGTCGACTTCCTTTTTTCCTACTATTGTTTTCTCACTCTGTTTCCTCAATAAATATGCCCTAAATAAATATGTCCACTTCGAAATTATGAAAAAAAAACGCTCTTGATTCGGCAAGTTGCCATCTAGATTTCATGAAGAACGGCAACTTGCTTTATAAAACAGCAAGTTGCTGACCCGAAAAACGGCTTGCCGTTTGTCAGCGGCAAGCATTTTTTTCGGCTTAGCAACTTGCTAATATTGGGCACAACTTGCCGGAAAATTTCCTGAGTAAGGCTGGTATTTTGACATAATATTAAATATGATTTGTCAGAACTTAAAAAATTCAAAAACTGTTTTTTAACATTGGAATTGAAATCACACTGCAATTCAAAGTTTTTCTTAAAACCCCCACAACAATGAAAAAAATTATGTACTAACAAATTCCTTAATCCAATTTTTTGTAAAAGAAACGGAAACAATGAAATTAGAAAACTAGCTAACTATGAGCTGTGAAGAAAGTCTTTGACTTTGTTTCAAATGATCTCAAAAAGTTAAAAAAAAAGAGAAAAATCAAGAGTCATAAGTTGTGAAAGAGATGTTCAGTGATTAGTCATCCATAGAGAAAACAATTGTAACACTTGAGAACAAGAAACAGGGAGAAAAAATAATTTTTGAAAATTGATTTAAAAAATTAAAATTACTTTTTTCAACTTTGAAATTTCGAAAACTGTAGATTTTTAAAACTTCAACTTCAAATAAATATCGGAATTTCGAATAAGTGGAATGTTAGAATTTCAATCTTCAGGAGTTTTGTAATTCCAAAACTGTAATTTTTAGAACTTCAATTCTTTGGATTTTGAAAACTGAACAGTTTTCAATCTTAATCCAGGATCTCAATTTGTTCAGATTTGAGCTTTGGAATATTTAGGAACCATAAAATAACATTTTTAAAAATTTTCAGGCTTCTGGGATTTCAAAAACTTCTGAAAACAGATAGAATTACTATATCAAAACTTTAAAAATTGTAATTTAAACGCAGTAAAATTTGTAATTTAAACGCAGTAAACCCTCCGGAGGTACCTTGGAAAAATAGAAGAGCTAGCCCTTCTAATACAGAGTTTTTAAAATTTTATGTACTGGACCAGTTAAAAAACCAAAACTAGGCAATTTGAAACTACAATGTAACTAAAAAAAACTGTCAACAACTGCGCAATATTTGACAAAAAAACTTGTTAACAAGAGATCTGAACAAGACCAAGGGTGTGGTTTTGAATGAAATTCCCAACAACTTTCAAAAATGTTTTGGAGGCGGGAAATTTTTTAGAACCAGTAGACTGTGAAAAAGATGGGCAGCAAAGGAACAGTTTTCTTGCAAAACTCAAAAAGAAAAAAAAAGCAAAAAAGATAAAGAAGATGCTATTTTGAAGCAAAAAAAAACTACTTTTGTGTCTGGTTGGTTGGGGATATACAGTGCTTTTCTCTTTCTGTGCCGTCGTCCGGGAAAAGAAGAGAGCACAACAAATATTATGGGGAGGATAGAGGGACGATTTGCCGACTTTTTGGAAGGTACTTGAAATGGTCGGAGCACGAGAGAGTACAGAAATCGAGGAGGCGCAGAGAAATCTTTTGGAAGATAGGATGGCTTATGATCAGAGAAGGGGTGAGAATCATCGGAGACGGCAAAAATATTTTATTTTAAGGAGTTTTTATTTTGAGAGAGTATACTGTTATTGAGAAGAGGAGATCAATAACAGTTTTTCTGCGTGGGTGGTATTTTCTAAATGTCTGAAATTTTGAAATTTTGAATTTTACAGTATTCTTGAAAAGAGCAAAAAATATATAGAAAAAGGTAATAACACTTTTTTTCCAAAAAAAAAAACAAAAGGTTTCCTTTTTGAAGGGTCCTTAATATCTGAAGAGAGCAATCATGAGTGGAAAATAAAAAGAGAAACTTGAGAAAACGGAAAAAAGGGAACATTTTGAAACTGAAAAAAATTGGGATTAACAAAATCAATAAATATCTTCCGACAGACAATACAAAATTTAAACGATCTGTTTAAATAAAGAAAAAATGTTGGACTTACCATCTTCCTCATGTTGCCCAATGACTCCATTTCCATTTAAATCCAATTTGGCGATTTCTTTTGGTTTTCGACGAAAAAATGCTGCTAGTTTACTTTTACTGTTCGATTCTGGAATTTTGAAAATTTTAAGAGCTGGAAATTCGGTATCTTAGAATCTTTAAATCTCAGAACGTTGACAATAACGAAAGAATGACTGATTTGTGATAATTTTGGATTTTTGATTATTTTGGGTATTTGGATATTTTGAAAATTTTTGGGATTCTTGGGATTTTTTGTTGAAAAATGTAAGGTTTTCATATTTAGAATTCCAAAATCTCAGACTGTCATTTCTCAGAATTTCACAAATTCGAACTTTAGAATTTCAAAACCTCAAAATCTCCGAATTTCAGAACCTCAGAATTTCCGAACCTCAGAATCTCAGAATCTCAGAATCTCAGAATCTCAGAATCTCAGAATCTCAGAATCTCAGAATCTCAGAATCTCAGAATCTCAGAATCTCAGAATCTCAGAATCTCAGAATCTCAGAATCTCAGAATCTCAGAATCTCAGAATCTCAGAACCTTAGAATCTCAGAATCTCAGGATCTCAGAATCTCCGAATCTCAGAATCTCAGAATTTCAGAATATCAGAATCTCAGAATTCCAGAATTTCGAAATATTTCAAACTCCCAAACTCGTAAACTTGGAAATTCAGAATTTCAGTATCCACAACATTCTTGAATTTCCGAACTTCCGAAATCCTGGATTTCTGATTTTCAAATTTTCTGAAATTTCTAAATGTAATAATAAACTAAAAGTTCAAAACCTTACCAATCATTTTCCCAAATTACAATACCAGTTCAAAAAACCATTCGTTCCGTTTTTACCAATATGAAAAACCTGAAAAAACGACTGATCAGTGATTGTGTGTGTGGTTTTAGTTTTGACTTGTTAATCCAACCAAAGCATCATTTTTTCAGGACGGGAACTCGAAAAAAACTTTTCTAGAACATGTTGAAATTGAAGAGACGCAAAGAAAGAGGAGGATAATTTATGAGATGGATAGGTGATGGGATGGATGATGAGGAGGAGAAGAACACATCTTGGGGGAGGACGTCACTGATAAAAATATATCAGCTGTGTGAAAAAATAAATGTTGGTGGGAGAGGAAAAAGAGAAAAACGAAAACAAAATAGAATTTCAGAATTTTGAAATTCTAGAAACTTTAGTTCATGAATACGAAATTTCAGGTATTCGGAACCTCAGAATCTCAGAATTTCAGAATCTCCGAGTCTAGGATCTTAGAATCTCAGTATCTCAGAATCTCAGAATTTCAGAATCTCCGAGTTCTAGGATCTTAGAATCTCAGAATCTCAGAATCTCAGAATCTCAGAATCTCAGAATCTCAGAATCTCAGAATCTCAGAATCTCAGAATCTCAGAATCTCAGAATCTCAGAATCTCAGAATCTCAGAATCTCAGAATCTCAGAATCTCAGAATCTCAGAATCTCAGAATCTCAGAATCTCAGAATCTCAGAATCTCAGAATCTCAGAATCTCAGAATCTCAGAATCTCAGAATCTCAGAATCACAGAATCTCAGAATCTCAGAATCTCAGAATCTCAGAATCTCAGAATCTCAGAATCTCAGAATCTCAGAATCTCAGAATCTCAGAATCTCAGAATCTCAGAATCTCAGAATCTCAGAATCTCAGAATCTCAGAATCTCAGAATCTCAGAATCTCAGAATCTCAGAATCTCAGAATCACAGAATCTCAGAATCTCAGAATCTCAGAATCTCAGAATCTCAGAATCTCAGAATCTCAGAATCTCAGAATCTCAGAACTTCAGAATCTCCGAGTTCTAGAATCTTAAAATTTCAGAATCTCCGAGTTCTAGAATCTTAGAATCTCAGTATCTCAGAATCTCAGAATCTCAGAATCTAACGCATTTGCAATTTCAGATGATCAGAAATTTTGATTTTCAGATTTTCTGATCGTGAAACGTCAGAATCTCTGGATTGATCTAAGTTCATGCGGAAGAACATCCAAAAATTTTAATATTGAAATTCAGGCGTTTTGAGGATTTCGAATTTTGAGATCCATTTTTCGAAAATTCGAAATTCCAAAGTTTTGGGGATAATTGAAAACTAAAACTTTTGAGATTTAGAAATCAATGAAATGAAGAAGGAAAGAAAATTTTCAAGATGGAAAAAGCTAGAAAAACTAGGAAAAATCGATAACCTCGAAAATTCGAAAACTTAGAAGAACTGGAATTTCAGAACCAGAGTAAATTTTCCCCAGAGTCTTCAAATTTTTGAAAACTCAAAAATCTGAAAATTCGTTCCTGATTATATAATTTCTCAAACTGGAAGTTCAGAAACCCCATTATCTCAAAATTCTGAGTATTTGAGAATCGGGAAACTGAATTTCTCAAAAATCAAACAACTATAAGTCCGGAAAACGGAAAGTCTAGAAAATTCTGCAGCTCGAAAACTCAAAAATTGACTTTTCCTTAAAAAAAACTGGCATTTCGGAAAAAAACCAGCCAAAAAGTCTCCAAAAGTCCCGAATAAGACCAAAAAATAGCACAAAAAATTGATGACACTCCACTCTTCACACAGAGAAAAGTTTAAAAATTAATGTCCATTCTTTCCCTTTTTGTCTCCAAAAAATGCACAAAAAAAGTACACACAAAATTTCTAGCAGAAACAGTCCACAAAAAAACGAAAAAAGAAAGAAAATTCAAGAAAAAAATTGATGAATATTCAGAAGAGAGACAATGGGAGAAGTTATGGAAAACGTGGCTCAAGGGAAAAATGAAAAAAAAAGAAGAAGCGAAAACAATGAAAAATTATGTATATTTGTTCAGGTAGTTTGTGTTCTTCAGGGATGTGTGACAGACGAGATAACCAGAATTTGAAATTCTGAGAAAAAAAGAAATTGGGAAACATTGATTTTCAAAAAAATCAGAATTTCAGAAAAAAAAAATAAATCCAAAAACCATCAAATATTAATTTATGAAACCTATAAAATTTGAATTCTAAAATTCGGGAAATTTTTTGGAAAATTCAAAAAATGGGGGAAATATGACTTCAAATATTAAAATATTATTTTTTTAACGGAATTTTTTAAATTTCTCCCTCAACGAATCATTTTTGTTTTTGAAAAAGTACAAAACCTCCAATAAAAATAGAAAGATTTCAACAAAAAAACCACAAAACAAAACTAAAAATCGATCATTTCCATATGTCAGACCCATAAAAATTTAAGAGAGCACATTCGATTTTTGGAGCCCTTAGTTGCCACGTGGCACATATAAAATGAGTCAGAAATAGGTCAAATGATCTAAAGTCATAAACTTTCTGGAAAAATCGACTTAATCGACAAGATTCTGAAAATCGGAATTCTAAAAGTTTGAAATTCTGAAATCATAAAGTTGTAAGATTCAGAAATACAGAAATTCGAAAAATTAAAAAAGTCAGAAATTAAAAAAATTCAGAAATTCAAAAATTCCAAAGCTCTGAAATTCTAAAAACCTGAAAAAAAAGTTCTCAAAAAATCACTTTCTTTAAAACACTAAAAAGTGACATAGGGGATGTCTATATGTCTGTGAAAAAGAGCAGAGACTGATTGCTCACTCTCTCAAATGCTCAATTCTCAGGTAACTCGAGATTATTTTTTTGGAGAAGGGAGATTTCTTTCCTTCGTTTTTATGCCGGTCTGCGGTTAGAAATAGCATAAAATCCGAAGGAATAGATAGAGAGAGCTTCTGATTTTTGTGTTGTTTTGTATGTTTTTCTTTTGGTTGTTCCAAATGTTAACGACATGATGAGCAATAGAAGAGGAAAAAAGCACAGAGAGACGGAGAGAAGGTGTTCCCGTCGCAGGAAGAGGGATCACTCTTTCTGTTCCCATCAAACAAAAGAATTTGACATGATTTTTTTTTTTGGGTGAAAGAGATTCAGAGAAATAGAAGAAAAGTTGGAAAGGGGCTCTGAATTTTCATTTCAAGAGACTGAGCTTTTAAATTTAAATTTGGAATTGAAAAACAGATTAATTTTGTAGACAACGCCATCTTTATGAGGTGATTGGAAGTAGAAAAGCAAAGTTTTTATGTTTGAATAACCCAGTAATAGTGGAATCTAGAAATTTCGCACCGTTTTTTTCATTTTGGTACCCTGCTTAATAAGTAAAAATTCAATATTTGTTACCTCGCATCAACCTACATAAAACCGCCCTACGAGAAATAGAACGTCATGGCGCTATATTACAGGTTTTACGGTAGCATAAATTGAATTGTGGTAGGTTTCAAAATCCGACTCTAGAACTCCAAAAATTCGAGCTCTTGAAACATCGGAACCAGAGGACTGAAAACTAATTTTTCTATAATGATGAGGCATACTGTGAAACTACGTCATTAGATATGACATCAATAATGTCCCCTTTTACAGTCACCGGACCTCCTTCACCTCCAGATGGCCATATATTCTTGTACGTCTTCTATGCCTTCACCTGTCAGCGTCCCCGTAGCCGAGAGGATAACATGTGCGGTGTGGGACCACCGGGGAAATGGAAAGGACGAGTTCGATTCCCCCGGTGGTCTTTGATTGATGACATGAGGAGGACCGACATCTCCACCGCACATCGTTAGGCACGGAGGACGTCGCTGGAGGACCAGCAACGACAAGCAAGGAGCGAACAAAGAAGGATTACAGGAATTAAGATAATTGGTACTGTTCTGAATTGTAAACTGAGTGAATAAACAATTTTTCCGAATTACTAGAATATCGAAATTTGTGAAAACATTTTTCACAATTTCGAATTTAAAAATTTTTATTCAGAACAATTTCAGACGCTGCAAACTCAAAATTGTTGACCTCGAAAATCCAAAAAGGTTAGGCCATGACCTAGAAATGCCAAAAAGGTACATCACGACCTAAAAAACAATCAAATTGTATATAACCTAAAGAATAAAAAGTTGCAAGCAGATATTCCAGTGAATGGAGTTTTGAAATTTTTTTTAGTTTTAAAAGAAAGCAAAACTCCAAACTTTTGGAAGTTTTTGGAGGTGTTGGGAGAGGATTCATGCACAAGGAAACTGTGTAATATTGGGAAGAACAAGGAAAAAAAGAAAAAGAAAAGAGAAGGAAAAAAAGAAAAAGAAAAGAGAAGAAGGGATCGGTGTGACGAATGAGGGGTTATCCGGAAGGAGAGGGACACCCCCATCGAGAAAAAAAAATCAAACATCAATTTATCAAATTTTTGGAGGGAACTTTTTGACCTTTTGGATGGGAAAATGTCTGAGCTTTTTTGGGATTTTCATAGTTCCAAAAAGCGCTTTCAAATCTTTTGCACCCAGAAGAACAATATCCATGTCTTGAAAGCCAAAATCGGAATCCTGAATTTAAGACTTTGAATCTCGAATTTCTTGCAAAAAAACCAAGAGAAGTTTTTGGAAATCCGAGTTCAGTGCAACCGGAAACCCGAGAGGTGTGAAGTCAAGATATTGGGGAAAAAGATATGAAAGAGAGATTTTTGCTTCTTTTTTTTTAAACCTATCACATCTCATTTATCTCTTGAAGAGCATCACCTTCTCTTCTCTTTTTGAATCGATTGATCAGTTCTTTGTGACAGACTGAGAAATGCACAAAGTACGAGTATTTCCAGAAACCTTGAAATCTTGTGAAATTTCTAAACTCACTATTCAGAAGTCCGGAAATACAGATATTCAGAACAATTCTTAAAATTCCACTAATCAGGAATTCGAAAATTTCTAAATTCAAAAAAACTTCTAATGTTCTGAATCTAAAAAAAATGTGTACAGCATTTTCAAATGAAAAAACTTAAGGTTTGCAAATCTGAAAACCCGGTTCTCGAAAAAAAAAAGAATATGCGGAAATGTCGACTTTCGAAGTTCGGAATTTTTGAAAGTTGGTTATTGGAAATTTCTGGTTTATTTTTAATTTTTTTTGAAATTAAACAAAGATTTCCAAAATTTTAAAATATCCAAGGCATAACATTTTTAAATATATTTTTTTGAATTTTTAAAATAAAAAATACCTCGGAATCTTAAAATTTTGAAAATAATGAGAAATTTCGATTTTCCAAAACCTCAGATTTTCAGAATCTCAGAATCTCGGAACTTCAGAAATTCGAAATTTCAGAATTTCAGCTTAGAATCTAAGGATCCGAGAATCTCAGATTATTAGAATTTTAGAACCTCAGGATCTCAGAATCTCAGAATCTCAGAACCTCAGAATCTCAGAATCTCAGAAACTAAAACTATTAGAAACTTAGAAGCCCTGAATTCCAGAGTTTCAGAATCTCAGAATCTTCAAATATTAGAATCTCCCAAGCCTTTTCAGATTTTCAGAGTTTTAGGATCTAAAAATTTTTAAAATCCAAAACCCAAACTAACTTCTGAATTTCTTCTTACACCAAGAACCTAACAAAAAAAGAACACACATTCAAAAATTTATAGGAAAAGAAGAGAAGAATAACACAAAGTAGTAGTCGTTCATCAAAATGCGGGATCTTTCTGCGCCTTTGCACACAAACTCAACGAAAAAAAAGTCCGTTTTTAGGTTGTGTTGGTTTTTTTTCATTATTTGGAGAACACGAGAAGGAAGTTCTTCAGAATGTGACGTCTTCAACTGGGGAATTCCCTCTCCGAGAAATGGGTTGAAAATTGAGTGACGTGGCGGAAGAATCAAAAATGATATGAGGAAGAGGATAGCTGAAAAATTTCAGAACTATAGAAAATAAGTTGTACAGTAGCATTTTCATTGGAAATATGAGTTTTTCAGTTGATTTAACAATTTTCAGGAGTCCGGCGCTCGTCTGCGACGTTTCCAATGACTTCGAACATTTTGGAGGATGTCAGAAAAAATTCTGCGAATTCAAAGTTTGCAATTCAACCATTCATGTTCAAAATGATTGGACACTTGACAGACTATCTCCAGACTCCTGAAAATGGTCAAAACGGCCTAAAATCAACTGAAAAATATGTTTTTGTATATCTTAATAACCGATACTATAGGTTTGGATATTCTGAATAAGCAACCGTTTTACATACTTTTAAGCTGTCTGGTGAGCCTTCGGCGCGACCTAACCTAGTTCCTACTGGTTGGTCGCTCCGATCCTCGTTTTTTCTCAAAGGGTCGTCAATAATATATTCATGTCTCATGCTTTTTAAAAATCCACCGAGTGTCAGGGGACCAACAGATGCATGTAGAGTTTCATACTTACAATTAAGGAAGATTTTTGAGTGGTACTGTATACGGTTCAAAAACGCCCGATCTATGTATTTTCGAATCCTGTATTTTTGTAAATCCTGTACTTTTTATCCTATATTTTCCTGTATAAATCTTGTATTTCTGTCGTTTTTTTAAATTTTCAGAATGACTCATACCTACACCTGATCCAATACATCAACACCACTTTTTATCTTTTTTTCAAACTTTCTCATCCTGTAATTTTGAAAAAACCGTCACCAACTTTTTTGAATTCTGCCGAACAGAAATTGACGCTAATTTCATAAATCTTCATCTTCGCGCCCTTCACCATCAAAAAATACAAAAGATGGCCTTGACTGCCAAAAAACTGTCAACTTTTTGAAAATGGTCTCTTGGAGAGATACTTGACTTGTTTTGTTGATTCCTATTGTTTTTTTCATTTTGAAAATTAAGATTCTGAGATTCTGAGATTCTGAAATTTTGAAATTCCGAGATTCTGAGATTCTGAAATTCTGAGATTCTGAGATTCTGAAATTCTGAGATTCTGAGATTCAAAGAATCTGAGATTCTGAACTTAGGAACTTCTGAAACCTGAAAATCTTAAAATCTAAAAAAACCGAAGTTTCGGAATTTTTTTTGGCATTTTGAAATTCGATTTTTACAGAGATTTTCTATGAAAAAATCCGATTTCTTTTACATTCTCAGATATTGAGAAACTTCAGAACTTGTTTTCCTTCTCAAAAACCCAAAATTTCATAACGCCTTAAAATTACCAGTTTTCCAAAATTCAAAATTTCCGGCACTTCAATTTTTGAATTCTTGATTTTCGGACTCTCCTAATAACTAGACTTTTGTCCATTTTTCCTTTTTCTCTTCCTGCCCAACCTGACCAGAAAATAAAGAGAGAAACGGAATGAAACAAAGTGTATTTGTTTGTGTTCAACCTTCCGAAAATGCCTTTTTCTCTCCCCAATAAAAATAGCATAGAAAAAGAAGAAAGCATTTCTCTTACTCTTTTTCTGTCGTGTTTGCTCCTTTCTATCTCTTCCCAGACCGTCGAAAATAACACTACAGTTCCATATTTTTCTATTGCTTCCAGAACAACTAGCCATAGAAAATCAATAAATCGTAGGATTTCTCCCTTTCGAAATTTTCAGAACTTTTCTTCTATTTTTTGTAGTTATTGGTTGAATTCAATACTTTTTGAAATCCAAAAAAAAACGTATAAGTTTGGTGATCAAAAATCATCGATTGCCATTTTTCTAGTTTTTAGATTCAACATTTTTGAATATCTGATTTTTCGAAGTTTCTAAAAATTCTAGATTTTTATTTCTGAATCTCTGAAATTCTGTTTTTTTTTCTTTCATTTTTCCTTTCTTATCAGTGGAAAATTTGCATGACGTTGACCGATTTTTTTATATTTTTATTTTGAAATTTTCCCAAATAATTTACGAATTTTGGTGTTTAATTTTTTCTTTCCCTTGAAAGTTTATAGCGGAAAACTTCTTAATTTTTGTATAAATATTTACACTCTAAAATTCTATAATTCTGAAACCTGAAAATCTCAGAATCTCAGAATCTCAGAATCTCAGAATCTCAGAATCTCAGAATCTCAGAATCTCAGAATCTCAGAATCTCAGAATCTCAGAATCTCAGAACCTCAGAATCTCAGAATCTCAGAATCTCAGAATCTCAGAATCTCATAAACTCGTACAGAACTTCAAAGCTTCAGCATTAAAAATTTTCAGAATCGCCAATTTTTAGTTTATTTTCAAAACACTTGATTTTTGAATTCAAATTTTGAAAAACTAAAAATACAACTTTTTCAAGTAGGTACTTAATCGAAAACTAGAAAAATAATAACAAAATGCCGACTTTTATACAAAAAAATTCCCGCATTTTCAGAATTTAAAAAAATATTTCCCCGAAAAATTACCGATTTTGGTCTTTATGATTTTTTAGAATTTTTCAAAATTTCTGGAAAATATTCAAAAAATCAAACTTTTTGCATTTTAAACCGGTATCTTTTCCCTGAATCATAACTGAAATCATAAACATTTTACTGCAAAATTACGAAATTTTTCCGTTTTTCAACTTTTTGTTTCCGCATTTTTCCATTCTATAACCGGTTACAAATCATGACATGATGTATACAAAATATGCTGATTTTTCCCAAACGAATTTCATATTTTTTATCTTTTTCCACCTGTCTCGCCCTTTGTTATCTTTACTATAATATTTTGCTAAATGCAAGCACCAAAGTTTTTGTGTCATTTTGCCTTTTAAGAAAACTGACCGCCCGTGGTGTTTCTAAAAGGGCTTCTTTCGTTTCTCTGCATCTCTTTTTTCCCTTATACTATTTTTGTTTTCTTGAATTTTGGTTGCCAGAAGGAGCCATGGATTTCACGTTGAGAATAAGCCGGCTTTTTCGAGAAGAGGATTCCGATTCATTACGCCTTCGGCACTTTTTTTTGTAAAAACTGATTTCAGAAACTTTTTAAAAAATTATAGATTTCCAAAATTCGATTTACTTTTTTAAAAATAATACCGCAAAACCTGTATTAGAAGGGCACATGGAATAAAATTGACCCCTAGAGACCCCACGAAAATATAGAAGTGATCCTACAGGCATTACGGTTACTAGGATTCCGGAGCAAAAAATGGAAACAGGAGTATTTTTTTCAGTTTTTTTATTATTTTCACAATTACCACAGACATCATGAAAAAGTTTTGGAAGAAATCCAAAAATCAAGGTTTGTGAATACTTTAATCTTTCGAATGTCTGGAAATTTTAAGATTTCAAAAGTTCAATTTTTTCGATGTTTTTATTTTTTGAGTTTTTGAAATTCGGAAGTTCTGAAATTCCGATATTCTGAAATTCTGAAATTTTGAATTTCTGAAGTTCTGAGATTCTGATATACTGAAATTCTGAAACTCTAGGAATCTAGGAATTTGATATTTTTATATTCCGAGATTCTAGGATTCTAAGATTCTGAGATTCTGAGATTCTGAGATTCTGAGATTCTAAGATTCTGAGATTCTGAGATTCTGAGATTCTGAGATTCTGAGATTCTGAGATTCACAGAAATGAGATACATCTAGAATTTCTAAAAATTTTGTAAATTTTGAAATCTCAAAAAATACTCGATTTTAACAAAAAACTTTTTGGAAATTTTATATTCCAATGCTTTTTTATTCTGAAACTCTGAAATTGTAATGTTTTGGGGATTCCAAAAATTAGTGCCTAGAAATCAGAAATTTTACACAGAGTCTCCAAAACTCCAAAAAGTAAAATTGGAGAATAAATTGAATCATTTTCCTTGAAAAATGTTGAATAATCTGATCATAAATCAAAACTACTCTACTAACAAAATAAAATAGAACCCGGAAAATTTCACTCTATGTTTTATTGTTTTCTTCAATGAAACACTCTTTTCCATTATCAGTTTCCCAAAAATGTGCTCATTTTCATTATCACACACTGCTCGACACTCTTCTAGAAACTGTGCATTATGCTCTTCCTGTCCAAAAAATTGTGAAATCAAAGTGTCAAACCTTTTCGTTTCTGTGCGTTACTATAGTCATGTGTTATTCTTTTTTTTTCGTCCTGATAAAGTTCGGTTCGCCCTGGCTGGTGCCCAGATAGTTCCCGATAAAAACGCATCATTCGTTTCCAATAAACTATTCCTCTTCTTATTCTTGATCCTAGTTTTTTTCGCAAGCTAAAAATGAAACTAAAACTCTCTAAAAACCGTCTGTCATCAGGATCCGGAGACGAAAAAACTATGGCCACTCCAACTACGGCACCTGGAGAAATTAGTGAATCGGATCGGAAACTTTTGGATGAGTTGAGAAAACGAGTTCATAATGAACTGGAATTGGTCAAAGCTTATGATGATGATTTTTCGCTGATGAGATGGTTGATTGGATGGGATCGAAAGATTGGTGGGTTTTTGTTGAAGCTATGTATCTCAATTCCTGTAAGAGATATCGAAGAGTTGTTTACTGATAAAGTGCTTATCATGATATCAGAAGTGTTTTGTCAGTTGACAACTTTTCGATATCTAACACAGGAACCGAGATAAATGAGCTCAAATTTGTGGGAGCCCTGCTATTACAGGTGTTTCGATATTTCTAGGAATGTCCCAAAAAAAGAAGCAAAAGCAAAGCTTTGAGATTTTAGCGCCGACTGCTCAACTTCGAGATCAGATATCTCCTTTTTTGTGAAAGATATCAAAAAGTGGTCAACTGACAAAATGTTTATCATATTATCAATAACATTTTATCAGTTGACAACTTCAAGATATGTTTTACAGAAAACGAGATAAATTGGCTCAAAGTTGACTTTTCGGTTGTTTTTTTTTCGTTCTAATAGGATATGCCTAATTGGATATAATTGGACTTTTCATTCAAAGTTTGAAATTTTCAAAATTTTGGACTTCTAATAATTTGAAAAAATATATTTTTGGTCCTACTCAATTTTGGATGTTTTATAACCATCTGTCCCATCATTTTCAGTCATTTTTGATTTTCAAAACTGAATTTCAGAATCTTAGAATCCCAGAATCCTTAGATTTTAAGATATCTAGATTCTCGTAGAATCGCGGAATCTTAGAATCTTAGAATATTAGATGCTTAGATTCTCAAAATCTTAAATAATCTAGATTCCTTAAAATTCAGAATATTAGAATCTAAAAATCTGAAAATCTGAGAATCTTTGAATCATGAAATTTGGAAATCTCAAACCTTTGAAGACCCTTTTAACATAGTGTCTGAAATTCAGAACCGAGATAACCTCCATCCCTCCATTTCCCTCAAAAACGATCATCTCAAATATCCTAATTTTTCAGAAGTCGTCGTTCCAAAAATCAAGTTTTCCCTCCGCGCGATTCACGCGTTGGGACTCGACAAAGAAGACCTCTCAACACTAGAAAAAGTGACCCAAAAATGCGACGAATGTAGTGTACCGCTCCGCTATCTTCCTGGTTCTCTGATCGGCTTTGATCATGAAAATAACGTAGTCTCTCTTCAAATGATCGGACATTTGGATGCAGCTGGATTGATGCCAGCTACACGAAACTCGGATTTGTACAGAATGAGAATCGCCGAGAGTGAAGGAGTCATGCAAATTATCAGGTGGGGAGAGGAGAAACGTCACTCGAGTAGTCTACGTGTGGTCAAAGTGATAGAGAGTGTTTGTATTGTGAATATTTGATAAGAAATATCAAAAATATACTGTAGTTTTTTTTCAGAAAAATGGAAAAAGAGCACGGTAAACCGTTTGGCACCTCGGTCATATTCGACTTGGATGGTCTCTCCATGGGACAGATTGATATGGCAGCCTTGAAAGTTGTAACCACAATGCTCTCACAGCTTCAGGTACTTCCCGAGTGATGGTCTACAGTAACCCAAGCCCATTTTCCAGGAAATGTTCCCCGATGTCATCCGAAAAATTTTTGTGGTCAACACCCCTACTTTCATCCAAGTTCTCTGGGGAATGATCTCCCCTTGCCTGGCTAAGCAGACCCAACAGAAAGTCAAGATTCTGGGAAATGACTGGAAGCAACATCTCAAGGAAAACATCGGAGAAGAGGTCCTTTTTGAGAGATGGGGAGGTACGAGACAAGCAGAGACCGAGTATGGAAATGTGCGAATGGGAGGAAAGATTCCAGCTGAATTGAGGTATCATTCTTTGGGGGAAGATCTGACCCATTATCAGTACATTTTCAGATACGATCCTGCTAATGATTTTCCAGCTGAGAAACTAACCAAACTGGTTGTTTCATCGCGTTCAACCTCTTTTGTTCCAATCACCCTTGAAGGAAATGTGCCCGGACGAAAGCTCTACTGGTGGTGGAGACTTGAGAACAATGACATTCATTTCTCAATTCACCGAGCGGCTGAGGGACAAGAGAAGGTTGCTGAACACGACGATGATTATATGGTTCACCCGAAGTTCAAACTACAAACGGATTTTGTACCGGAAGACGGAGAAGTGTCGGCTGAGGAACCCGGAGTGTACAAATTCATATTTGATAATACACATAGCACATTTAGATCCAAAACTGTAAAGTATTTCATCGAGGTTAGAAACCCATAGCGAGCTTTCAATAAAGTTTTATTGTGACCAAAATGTTTGTACCTATTCTTGATTGATTTAATAAAAATTCTATGTTTATTCGTTTTGTGTGTGTGTTTTTTTCAATCTGAAAACTTGAATGAATGTGTATATTGCAGATTTTTAGTTAATAATTTCAAAATTTGTTATAATAAAAAATTGTCCGATTTTCAGCCATTTTTTTGGCTGATATCCGATTATTATCGGTCAAAACTGAAGCTTTCAGACATCCTTTTTGAAATTTTTGGGCTCTTTTCAACATTCAGAACCCAATTTTAAACTGAAACTTTCTCTGAAACCAAGAATGTTCTGAAAATTTGTCTGAAAAATTCCACGACAACTTGTCCGTGTGGACTACACGGTGGTGTTCGGCGGAGCGCACTTACTTCACCTGATGAAAACCTCAGCCACAAAGTCGATTTTTATTTTTTGCGCCCATTTTTTTGAATTAATTCGCCAGTTTTCTGCTGATTTCAAAGTTTTCCAGCACAGTTCTACAGTTCTAATTTTTTTTATTGTTGTTACAATTTATTTTCAAAGAATATACCTAGTTTCTAAAGCGAACTTATTACAGAATGTCGCTGAAATTAGAAACGGAGCGAAGCAAGACCTGGAAAGATTTTGGCGATGGCGTGCCTTGTGTATTAGGTATTGATGAGGCTGGTAGAGGTAAGACTTTCATCTTTCGATAAAAAATTAATTTTTAATTTTTTAAAGGACCAGTTCTCGGCCCAATGGTCTACGCGGCCGCAATTTCTCCAATGGATCAAAACGCAGAGCTCAAAGCTCTAGGAGTTGACGATTCAAAAGCGTTGAATGAAGCAAAAAGAGAAGAGATTTTCGAAAAAATTAATAACGACGAAGAAATCCAACAAATCGTTGCCTATGCCATCCGTTCGCTGTCTCCAGAACTCATCAGTTCTTCAATGCTCAAAAGACACAAATATTCGCTAAATGAGGTGTCTCACGACGCAGCGATCGCGCTGATTCGTGACGCTTTCGCTTGCAATGTCAACGTCGTGGAGATCAAAGTGGACACCGTCGGCCCAAAAGCCACGTATCAAGCCAAGCTCGAGAGACTATTCCCTGGAATTTCGATTTGTGTCACTGAAAAAGCCGATTCCCTGTTTCCAATCGTCAGTGCCGCATCAATCGCAGCGAAAGTCACCAGAGACACTCGCCTGAGAAATTGGGAGTTCAAAGAGGAAAATATCAAAGTTCCAGAGAACGGATTCGGAAGCGGCTACCCTGGGGATCCAAACACGAAGAAGTTCCTTCAGCTCAGTGTTCACCCGATTTTCGGATTCTGTTCGCTAGTACGCGCGTCGTGGAAGACTGCCAGCGCGATCGTCGAGAAGCGGTGTGTTCCTGGATACTGGGAGGATGATGAGGAGGAAGGGAAGCCACAGAACAAGAAGATGAGTGTATGGCTACAACCGAAGGAAGGAACAGAGGTGGCACCGAAGAGAAACGTCTACTTTAAAGAGAGGCATATGAAGAACGTTGTGTCGTTTTAGCCATTTTTCAATGTTTTTTAAAAGCTAACTTTATACATTTAACTTTTTTTTAAATGCTGGTTTTCTGTATCATGATACTCTTCAATACTCTCCAATAAAATCTCACTTTTCCCCTCTTGTATTAAAAAGAAGACTTTCTTCCGTTCCGCTCGGTTTTTCGACAATTTTTACTCTTTTTTTGCCCATACTCGGTTAGCGTTGCTCGTCTTAATAGTAATATTCCGTTTCAGATGGTGGAAATAAACCTGACAAAAATCGTGTCAACCGTTTTTCTCAGTTTTATGTTTTACAATTTCTTCCAATTGTACAAACTATTCACACCAGAGCTATGCGCCGACACCGATCCCGATTCGAATTGTTATTCGGTAAAAGGAAATTTTAAGCATTTTTTCGAATTTCGAGCTAATTAAATAGTTATTTTAAGGAAAAATCATTCAGATCGCATCGTTTTACTCTGAAATATCATTTTGTGAGCTGAATTGCAGAAAAAATCAATTTTGGCGAAATACTGTATTCGAAAATAACTCGAAAACCCGTTATTAACCCAAAAATCGCTCATTTATTCTCAAAAGTGTACCAAAAAACTGAAAATTTCAGCCAATAATTCGGCCGAACAGCGAAGGATTGTTCGATTTATTGCAATTGCGAGTGTATTTTTCAACGAAACGAGATTCGCTGGAAACGTTGGTGACGACGGTAGAGAATGTGCAAATCGCTGATGCTTTTCAGAAAGAAGTGAGGAAAATTAGCCTCAAAAATCGGTGGTACGACGGATTGGAGATTTCCTAAAATGAAACTGTAGCAAAATGAACATTTCCTAAATCAAAATGGTTCCAAATTGAAAACTGTGTGAAATCAGAACTGTCCGGAAGTATAAATTGGACGGAACAGAAATGCCTAGAGTGAAATTGTCCCGTTTTGGACAGCTGTTAGCGCGAGCGCTCTATTGCTAACAGCTGTCTAAAACGGGACAGTTCTACTTTAGGACAATTCCTCTTGCGCCATTTCTGCTTTCGGACAGTTTTCATTCCGTAAATTTTTCAATTTGGAAGTATTTCGATTCAGAAACATTTCATTTTGGGAAACGTCCGATCCGTCGTACCACCCAAAATCATATATTTTGCATTGTGAAGGTCCCACAACGACAACTACAGTAACCTAGGAGATATCTTTATTTTCCGAGTTGTTTTTCTCGCTTTTCACTGCTTTTTTCCGGTTTTTGTGTTATTATTACTGTTGAAAATCTTGTAGTTTGTAGTTTTTCTCGCAAACACAATCATCTCTGTGCATTTTGACGTGATGGTGTTTGGAAAAAAATACAAAAGGAAATTAGCTGTCTACAGTAGTCTACAGTAATCAGAACAACGTTCCATCGAATTTCAAACAAAAAATACTGGAAAAATCAAAAAGCAATCTTTGAAAATAGCTGAAAAACCTAAAAAGGTCTAAAAATTTTGCAAAAATATCGCAAAAAAACAGTGAAAACAGAAGACGAAATCTGGAAAAATAACATATTTTCAGATTACGGTAGTTGTCGTTGTGGGACCCTCAACTACGGACACCGATTTTATGTGCCAGAATAATAATACAATTTTCTCTCTTTCATAAATTTTCTTTCAGCTAAAAGTAAAAATCCCATCATCCGTCGCCAAAGATGGCTACCTCTACGCCCACACCATCCTTCTCCCCCATGGCTTTGAAGATCGAAATCCGATGTCAGCACCATGGAAAGTGCACGTGGCCGCGCCAATGATCGTCTTCCAAGAGCCAGTAGCGAAAACTTTCCAGTTGTTAGGTGAAGATGAAGCTGTGGTGGAAAAACCCAAAAAGGCCAAAAAGGTGGTAGAGCTGGCTGCCCACTTCCGAACTGTGCTTCCAGTAAGGATAGTTTCCGAATCGAGTCGATTTGTAAAAACGAAAGTTAGCGGGGAATTAGCGTAAGTGTGATTGGAATTAGAAGAAATTCTAAAGACGATTTTCAGCGACTTTCTGACGGTCCAACGTCAAGATCAGTACCTCCCAATCATGTTTGTCGACGAGATGAGTATGAGGAGTAAACATCTTTTCGAATTAGCGGATTTCCAAAAATCAGTGAATCTCACCATTAATTATGAGCCAACGAGCGTTGCTAAATTGCTTCTTTTAACCTCCACCGCTCGTTCGACGCAACAATTGATGCGACATGGATTTAAGGATAAGGATATCGATGAGCTGAGAGGGCTTTTTACTGAAACTTCGATTGTATTGCTCATGATTACTTTCTTCGTTTCCACTCTTCATTTGTTATTCGATGCGCTGGCTTTTAAGAATGATATATCGTTTTGGAAGGGGAGGAAGTCAATGGTGGGATTGTCTACGAAGTAAGAATCGATTTTCGGATAAAAAAGAGGACTGCGACCATCAAAATATGTAGAAAATGTAGATTGGTAGAAACTTTAGCAATTTCGAAACAAAAAGTTGCAAAACCTCGAAAAGCAACTTCAAAAAGTCAAAATTCTCAGTTCTAGTCCATTTCTGAAACCTTCCAGAAGGTTCTGGCATCTTTTTTAACTCCCGCCAAAACGGAAAACTCCGAAAAATTAGCGGCTTTTTGCGATTTTTCTCCGATTTTTCGCAAAAGTTTTAGACCTTTTAAGTTTTTCAGCTATTTTCAAAGGTTCTCCTCCGATTTTTCCGGTTTTTTGTCTGAAATTCGATGAAACGTTGGTAGATTAGTGTAGGAAGCTAATTTCCTTTTGTAGATGTTTTTTTTTGCAAACACCATGACGTCAAAATGGAAAAAAAATTTGTTTTTCTGCATGACGCGATTGTTTGAGTTTGAGTTTTCTACAGTAATCTACAGTAATCCGAACAACGTTCCATCAAATTTCAGACAAAAACACTGGAAAAATCGAAAAAGAATCTTTGAAAATAGCTGAAAACTCTAAAAAGGTCTAAAATTATGCGAAAAATCGGAGAAAAACTGAATTTTTCCTCCGGAAAATTGGGGAAAAATCGCTTATTTTTCCTAGCTTTCAGTTTGGGGGGAATACAAAAAGAAGGATTCGAGAACCTTCCAGAAGTTTCCGGAAATGGACGAAGCGATTTTTCAAAATTGCAAATTTTTTCGAATTTTTTCTTTGTTTCTTTTTCTGTGAATCTACATATTTTTCTACACTTTTTGATGTTAAAAAAAATCAACTCTTGCTCCTTTTACCCTTTAATTCTAACGAATTTCAGAACTCTCCTCTGGCGCTGCTTCTCTCAAACCATCATATTTTTCTATCTTTTCGACCAAGAAACCTCTCTCCTAGTCCTCATCCCCTCTGGAATCGCTACAGTAATCGAGTACTGGAAAGTGACCATAGCCTACAAGGTCTCGATCTCCTGGCGAGGAATCAAGTTCGGAAAGCATTCTGCAGAAGAGGATGAGACGGATTCAATCGACGCTCAAGCTATGAAATACCTATCAATTCTTCTAGTACCACTGGTCATTGGTGGTGCTGTTTATAGTTTGCTCTATGTTCCACACAAGTCGTGGAGGTCTTGGCTTCTGGAGACGTCGGCTAATGGTGTCTATGCATTTGGATTCTTGTTCATGTTGCCTCAACTGTTTGTGAATTATAAATTGAAGAGTGTCGCACATTTGCCATGGAGAGCGTTTATGTACAAGGTGAGATTAAGGCGTCGACCGATTTTGTGCATTTGCGCGTCAAAGTACCAGAGTGTTTGCGTACGGAGCATTTTATTTTACGACGCATTTGCGAATGGTTTGTCGGGCTACGTACGCAAACACTCTGTGATTTTGACGCGCAAATTCAAAGAATCGTGCGAAGGGAAGCTGAACTCATTTGAACCAATTTCAAATCTTCTAGGCCTTCAACACCTTCATTGACGACCTATTCGCCTTCATCATAACCATGCCAACCGCCCATCGAATGGCTTGCTTCCGAGATGATATCGTTTTCCTTGTCTACTTGTACCAACGATGGCTGTATCCAGTGGACTATACCAGAATCAACGAGTTTGGAGAAGGAGGGGAGGATAAGAAGAAGAAGGATTCAGAAGTAGTGGATTCTGAAGAAAAAGGAGAAGTTCAAGAGAAGGAAATGAAAGAAACCGCTGAAATCCCTGGAGCCCCAAGACGGCGAACTGCCAAAAAGGCCACCTAATAATATTAATCTTGTTTCTAATTTATATTTTTCTCTCTGTGTTCTTCTTACTGGTTGTCTTGTTTGTCTGTTTGTCTTTTTCTGAATAAAAAGCTCTTTGAAAGGAGCAAAATGGACACGAAATGGACTTGTTTTGTGCTAAAGAGGCGGCTTTTCACACCTTAGAGCAAATACGAACGAAATAGTGTTGAGATTTAAGAGAGTGCAGAGAAATGGGGTTTCCGAAAAAGGGAGATGAAGTTTAGAAAAGAGTCAATTTCGAGGAAAACATGAGGTACGACAACACGGCTTTCGTGAAGTGGGCTTGGTGGATTACTGTACTTTTTGGAGGTTAGTTTTAGAGTTTTTCAGAATCTGGTTACTGTAGTTCCTCCTATTTGAAGACACCCAAACCTTCAACTTTAAGACAATTTTCCTCGGTTCCTGTGAGAGCTAGTGATCAACTGAAAAATTATTTATCATACTATCACCTATATTTTATTAGTTGCCAAATTTTTGATATCTTTCCTAGGAATCCAGAGTTCCTGTAAAAGTTATCAAAAATCTGTCAACTAATAAAATATTTGGGATTATATGATAAACATTTTATCATATAATCCTTTATTAGTTGACAGATTTTTGATTAACTTTTCCAGGAACTGAAATAATTGAACGGAAATTGTACGTAGGTGCTATTAGAGAAAATACGGTATCCCTTTGGAAAATTTGAAATATCTCAAAAACTAAAAACGCTATCAAAAATTGGCCAACTACAAAAATAATTCTTATAAAATTTTACACATTTTTCTGTTTTCTTTCTAACTGTTTTATCTTTTCAGCTACACACGTTGGAATCGCCGACCGGTCTTGCGGTCGACGACGAGTTGCTCTAATTGAATTGCACCCTGTCCATACACTTTAAGCTCAATTATCGCGGTTTCCATAAGAGATATAAAAAATTGTCAATTGAAAAACTATTTATCATATCATCACCTATATTTTTTCAGTTGACACATTTTTGATATCTCTTATAGCAACCGAGATATTTGAGCTCAAAGTGCACAGTATTCCCTTAAAAATTTTTGAGCTCTAGATTCAGAAAAATCCAAATATCGAAACCCAAAAACTCTATTGAAAATTGGTCAATTACAAAAATGATTCTTATAAAATTTCACACATTTTTTAGTAAAACAACCTTTTCTAGCTCTTCTAGTTTTCTAGCTACTAACACTGGAATCGCCGACCGTTCGTGTAGTCGACGACAAGTTGCTCTATTAGAAGTTCACCCAATACTTGATCTTTGACCTCAATCATCTCGGTTTTTATCAGAGATATCTAGAAGTGGTCCAATGATAAATTGTTTATCATAATATCGCCAATATTTCATCAGTAAATAGATTTTGAATTTCTGTTACGGTACCCGAGATAATTGAGCTCAAAGTGCATAGTATACCTAGAAATCAAAATATCAATGAGTTCTGGAAAATTTGAAATATCTCAAAAACTAGAAATTCTATCAAAAAATGGTTAACTACAAAAAGGATCCCTATAGCATTTTACACATGTTGCTAATTTAAAAAAATTTTCTAGCTTTTCTAGTTTTCCAGATAATTCGCTTTTCAGCCACCCACGCTGGAATCGCCGACCGATCTTGCAGTCGACGGCGCGTTGGATACATCACATCGTGGGGAAAACAACCATTTCGAGATGATCAGGTACAGTTTTTTTTGGTTTTAAAATTAACTATTTAATTTTATGAAGTTGAAAATTCCAGGCCGAAAAACTGACTCATTTGGTGTTCGCCTTCTTCGTTGTGGATTCAGATGGAAGTGTGAAATTGGAAGGAGACGCTGCAAAGGAGAGATTGCAGCATGTTAAGGAGGTTACTGTAGATTGTGAATTTTCAAAAACAGTTGTTGTTCTAGGTAGCCGCTAGACATCCGGATCTAAAGTTGCTGTACGCTGTTGGAGGATGGGAGAACTCGCAGTATTTTTCCGTGCTCACGGCGGATTATTCTAGGAGGTACGTGCACTTTGAACTCAATTATCTCGGTTCCGGTGAGAGATATCAAAATTTTATCAACTGATAAAATGCTTATGATACTATGTTAAACATTTCATCAGTTGACAAGTTTTGGATATCTCTTATAGGAACCGGGATAATTGTGTTCGAAGTTAAGGTTACCGTGAACGCTTTAACGAGAGTGTGGAGCCCTAGAAAAGGGGTCCAAAATTTTCGAATCTCTCTGAAATTTTCAGATCACACTAAACAAAGCAAAAAATTCATTTTTGTAATTGACAACTTTTTTCTAGCTCTCATAGTTTTTGAGTTATGCGCCTTTAAAGATGGAAGCCGCTACAGGAAGAGGAGTGGAGGATACGGTATTTTTTAAGGCGCACATCTCGAAAAAGTTGTCAATTTCAAAAATGAAGCTCTTTTTTTGTTTTGCATGTTCTGTACATTTCAGACAAATCGAAATATTTTGATCTTTTGTAGAAGTCCAAACTTGACAATTTTCAACTGGAACGGTAAAAAGCGATGTACCGAAATACCTGTAATAGAATGGCTCCCATGCAAGACATCAAAATGTGTTTATTGATAAAATGTTTATGATATCATGATTAACAATTTATCAGTTGACAACTTTTTGATATCTCATACAAAAACCGAGATAAATTAGCTCGAAGTTGAAAGTTACCGTATTTTCTATAATTGAAGCCTTTCCGATACTAAATCTTTGAGCTCAATTATCTCGGGGTTTTTTCAAAAGATATCAAAACACTTTTAACTGCTAGAGCAATTATCACAATATCACCAATATTTTATCAGTTGACAAATTTTTGTTATCTATCATAGGAAACGAGATAATTGAGCACAAGTACAAGAAGTTGCAAAATTCTCCTATTCCAGATCAATTCTAATTTCCAACCTAATCAAAGCCATCAAAGAGTACGGATTCGATGGTGTTGATATCGATTGGGAGTATCCGGTCACCGGAGGAGCTGTCGAAGGAACTCCCTCCGATCGTAAAAACTATGTGAACTTGATGAGAGAGCTCCGAAATGAGCTCCGAGATTTGGAGGAAGAAACTGGAAAGTCCTATCTCATTTCGTTTGCCGGTGCTGCTGGACACTGGGTCCTGAAGCCAGGATATGACTTGCAGCAGCTGATGAAGTATTGTGATTTTGTGAATGTGATGAGTTATGATTATTTTGGAGCATGGGCTTCAAAGTGGGGAGCGTATACAGGACCACCGGCGCCTCTGAATTTCGCCATGCCCAAGAAGTTCGTATTTTTTTGTTATAACTTCTAGAAGTTTGGAATTTCAGGTTCTCCGGAAGAATGAACGTTCACGCCACGATGAAAGACTACAGTTGTCAAATCAAAACTACCAATAAGGTTTGTCAACTACTTTGAGCCGGTATATCTCATTTCCTGTGAAATATATCAAAAATCTGTCAACTGATAAAATGTTTGTCATATTATCAGTAATATTTTGTGTTGACAGTTTTTTGATAGCTTTTACAGGAACCGAGATATATCGACTCAAAGTTTGAGTGTTCTTGTGATAGCTGAAACTATATACGATACACTGTCAACTTTGAGCTCAATTATCTCGCCTCCTGTGAAAGATATCAAAAAGTTGCCCACTGATAAAATGTTTATCATAATATCCAAATCATTTATCAGTTGACAAAATGTTGATAGCTTTTACAGGAACCGAGATAAATGCCCTCAAAATAGAGTACCTCCTAGAATGATCCGCCGTGAGCATATGTGGGCTAAACGTTCAAGTGTTCTCGTGTTGGGCTTGTATAAGATCAAATACTGTAACTGTCAACTTTGAGCCCATATATCTCTGTTCCTGTAAAAGATATCAACATTTTGTCGATTGATAAAATATTGAGCCCATATACATAACTTTGAGCTCATATATCTCGCTTTTTGATAGCTTTGACAGGAACCGAGATATACGGGCTCAAAGTTAGCGGTGGCTCTCTATTACGGTATCTTGAAGAGAAAGAAGTTCCAGAAACTGCTGACAAAAATTATCTTCCAGATCAACATGGGTGTCCCCTTCTACGGAAGATTCTGGAAGAACGTCGGTGACGCTGTCGACTCTTCAGATGACATGTGGCGAATGGCAAGTGCCACGAATTCAGAAGGCACCAAGTTCGAGGGTGGAGACGTTCAATGGAGGGATCTCCATACGAAATTTGACACAGCCAAGACCAAATTCCATTCTGGAGCCAAGGCACCCTTCATCTGGATTCCAGAACAGAAGACGTTCATAGGATATGAGAATGCAGAGAGTTTGAAACACAAAATCGACTATATCGTTGAGAATAACATCGGAGGAGTTATGATTTGGGCTATCGACTTTGATGACGATCAAGGCACACTTTTGAATTCAGCGGCTTCTGATTCTCTATGTGTCACGTCATCGAAATCCTTCAGCTATAAGTGCTCACCAGTGGATGATAAGAGATGGTGGACCTATGATGATAAGAGGAGTTGGCAGGAATGTGTGGAAAGTCTGCTCCATTGATAGAAGGTTATTATCCAGTCTGTGATCCAGATGATCCAGGTCACGCGTGTTGTGGAAAGGTGAGACCTTTCCTTGAATCCATAAAAATTGAATCTTTCAGTATGGTTACTGTGGCTCCGGTGCCGAGTTCTGCTCGTGTCCCGAGTGCATCGACTACGGTACCGATCCGAATTTGATTCTGAAGGAACCAGTGAAGCCGTCGCAAAAAATCACCTGGTACACTTCAGACGCCGGCGAGGGAAAGCGAGGAAGATGTGGCCGAGATGTGCCACCGTTGGAAGGCGAAGCACCGACGTGTAATCCAGATGACTTGAATGCTCATTGTTGTAGTAACGGAGGTTACTGTGGAAATTCCAAGGAGCATTGTGAATGCGTCGGATGTATTGATTTTTCGAAGCAAAGAGACTTCAAGTACAAACCGTTGGAGTGGTGGACGTTCGGAGAGAATCCGGCCAACGTTGGTAGGTGTTAACGGCGATGAGAAGGCTCACAGAAAAAGAAAACATTAAAAATTAAAAATCAGATTTAAAAAAAAAATTCCAGGTCGCTGCGGCTACGACGCTCCCCGCCTTTCCACTGGAAAGATCCCCAAATGCGACCCGGATTCCGAATCCTTCTGCTGCAGTAACAGTGGATACTGCGGAAAGGGGGAGCAATATTGCTCATGCTTAGGATGTGTGGATTTCAAGGCAAATCCGGCGTATGAGTACTGAACAATAATGTATAAATTATTTGAACAATTCTGTGAATAAAAAATAAATTAATTCCTTTTTGAGACCACAGATTAGAAACGAAGAGAAAAATAGGGAGAAAAAAGGGGAAAGAAGACAAAAATGATAAAAATTAGATAATCTACAGGAGACCCTGTCTCTTGAGATCCTCGTACATCTTGCGAGTGACGACGTTTCCACTGGAGTCCTCGTACTCCTCATCGATGTCCGGATTCCATTTCGCCATTTCTTTTTCGGTCTTCAGCTTGTTCCACAAGTCCAGAGCGTCTTTGATTTTGGTGATGTTCGCGAAATGGGAGGTGTTTGGGATCCCGAGGCAGCGCATTCCGTGGGAGTGACGCCATTCCTGGAAAATAAACTAATGAGAAGTTGGATTTCGATATTCTGGAGAATTTCGAATCTCAGGAGCCTAGTTCTCCTTTTCTGGGTTTTCTGAAGTTTCTGATCTTACATTAAAATGCTTCTGGAAGGCCTTGGGTCCTTTATAGGTCTGATTTCCACAAATTTCACAAGAATACGACAAATTGAGTCCGTGAAGCTTATACAACCAGTACGGAATCGGCTTCCCATCCCAACCAAGTGGCAAGTTCTTCGGGTTGTATGGAGCGCTCTCGTCGACCTCTTCCTCTTCCTCGATCTGAAAATTATTCAAAATTTGCATTTTAATCCCTTCCACTTACGACCACTTCCTCCTCCTCTTCCTCCTCAACCTCTCCGGCACTTCTCGCTTGCTTTCTCTCGACATTCTCCCGTGTTCCAGTTCTTTCTTCAGCCAGAATCTCTGCCATCGCCATGATATGACCCTCTGTCTGCGCCAAAGCCAAGTTCTTCGCCTTCTGCTTGTCAACTTCTGAGTTATTCGAAGCCATGGCTGCCTTCTCCAGATCCGACAACTTGTGTCCTTTAGTGGCGAAAAGTCTTTCTGCTCTCTCTTTAAGCGTTCCACCGCATTTCAATCCAATAGCCATTAGTGCTCCTTTGAGTCTCTCCAGCCCCAGTCCTTCCAGCTCTTCGGCACTATTATATGGGGACAAATCAACGGCTGCGGCTTGCGATGGAGCAGTTTTGCTCTTGTCAGCCTCCCAACCAGGTAGATTTCCAGCTTCAAAAGCTCTCTGAATAGTTCCATCGACCTCAGCGAACATTGTCTCAAGGTCATGGAGTGGACGAGTCCGTTGTATGAATGACACCAAATAGTCTTTCAGTGAATTCACATACTCTTTATAGGCGCCAGTTTTCTTTGTAGTTTGCTTTGGAATATCTGTGAACTTCTCAAAGTTGAGCAAGTAGGTCATATAGTCCACTCGTTTGATATTTTTTAAATTGATGAACTTGTCGTATTGAGCATGCAGATCCAAGAAGCGACCGTAAGCTTCTTCGTCACTGAACTCAACCATGTCTGGTTCGGCGCGCTCTGGATTGATGATATCATCGTTGATCTTTTGAAATTCTACAGTTAGAGGCTCTGCGAGCTCATCTGGATTTCTTCTGTGAGCATCTTTGATAACTTTCAGTCTGGAATAGAACTCTGCGAATTCGTTTGGGCCAGAGACAGCATCCATTTCAATGCTTTTCGAGTTGTCCTCGTCCTTATAGAATTTAGCCAGCTCTGCCGACACATCATGGTACCTCTGAAGAAAAATGAAATTATTGATTTTCCGCTTTAATAGAAAGATTCTTACATCTACAAACTTCTTCACTCGAAGCTCACTGTTCACTTTTGCCTTGTGTGTCAACTTCTCTGCAATCTTCTCCTTCACGGTGGAATCGATTAGGCGTTCTCGTTCTTCGTGCAGATTTCGGATGGTTTCCAGACAGGAATCCATGTTTCTGTAAAATTATTTTTATCTATTTTTTGTTTATAATTTTTATACTGGAAAATCGAAGAAAAAGCGGTGGAAACAAGCTAGAATTCAAGAAAATTGCATGGAATCAAAAAATCCAATTGTTCGAATTTCTGCAACTCGCCGTGACGGTGTGTGCACCATTGTGCATTTTAAACGACGCGCAGTGCACCTCGAATTTTTCTAACCTTTTTCTAGATTTCTTTTCTCTCTTTTAAGAAAATTTTAGCTCATTATCTGTTACAAATATAATTTTCAGGTATGTTGGCTACCGGTGGAACCATCGCAAGACGGCTAATCCACTCGTCGTGCCGATTGGCGTGTGAAGGAAAAACGAAAGAAGTTCCGACTCCAGAAGAGGTAATTTATCTTGTTTGCAAGCTATTTTTTTAGTTTTTTAGGCTGGCTACGCTTTCAATCATGTCGAACGAAAAAAGGGAATGTACAAGCCACAACACAGTATCGCAGAACAAGTTTCCTACATGAAAAGTCGAGGTATAAACAGATTTCAATAAAAAAGGGCACTAAATTCGATTTTGCAGCATATGCCGAAGCTTACAAAGGACTTCCGATCTACAGATGGTATAAGAGAAATATCAAGGTTGGTTTTTCAAAAGGAAATTGAAGTGGAAATTCAAATTTCGGTTTTCAGGGCAATCAAAACTGCAACCACCGCCAAGACTCTTCTGCATTGATAAACACGGACGGTTCAATTTGAATCATGCGTGTCCAGTTTGCCGTGACGAGTACCTCTACTTTGACTACCGCAACCCATCGCTCATCGAACAATTCCTCGCAGACGGCACCGATCAGCCAATCGATATTCTGAAATCCGGATTGTGCCGCGAGCAGTACACCCTGCTCCGCGCACAACTTCTAAAGGCCAAGGAACACGGAACGATCCCTTTCGGAGTGGAATTCCGAAATTTCGACTATCGTCAATGGTACAAAAGTTGGACAGAGGAGCCGGGGAAGCCAGTGGAGAGAGCAGGTGTACGTCTTCAAGACATTCATCCGGATCCGTTGGTTCATTTCCCAACGTTCAAAAATGACAAGAATAATGACTGGGATCAGTGGTGGATTCGACATGACAAGTTTGCAAAGAAAGCTAAATAATTTTTATTCTATCTTTTGTAGTTTATAGTTTCTGTTGTTTTTGTTGATTTATTATCTTCCTTTGGAGTGAAAATATAGCTTTTTGGTTTTTTCAAGGTTCATGCCGCCCATGTAAAGGACGCGGCGGGTCTCGCCGCGAATTGTTGTTGAGGATGTCGGCGGACTACGGTACACCGTCTTTTCGGCGCCAAATCCGAATAAGTCTTTTATTGCAGGACTATTTATTTCCATACTTTATTCAAATTCAAAGAAGTAGTTAAAAAAAAGAAAGAAAACCCGTACATAAAAAATGCCTAGGACACGGCAAGACATGAGATTTGTGTCGAAGAGAAGAAAAAGGTCACACCAATAGACCTCCACTTGTCATCACTGGATACTTGGCTCCTTCTGCTGCCACCGATGGATCACTGGATAGCGGAATCTCGTTCGGAGCATGATAGTGGCTTATCACTCGAGCATTTTCAGTTTTCTGTACTCGGAATGCACTTTTATAAGGGGGAGCGTTCTTGGCGCCCAGCTGCTCGGAAAGCCGGATTCCAGGAGACAAAATGGGTGATGGAGCTGCTAGACTAATTCCAGCCTTCCCGAGAACGGGTGGTTTGACTACTGAGGACGCTCCAGATGACCTTGAAGACGTAGAGGATGGAGCTGGAGAGTCGAGCATTGGGGCGAACATGGAGGGGACGGAATCTTGGGAAGCGTTTCGGGATTTGTAGTCGGAGCTCAATGGGATGGTAGAGGCTGGGATCAGGTCGGATTGGTTGGAAGATCGGGAGCGAAGACGTTCGTACATTTCGTAGTCGGGAGTCTGAAAGCTCGAAAATAGATTTTTCTCACAAATTAAAAATTTCTCACATCTCTATCTGAAGGCTCCGCCTCCAGATGCTGTCGTATTCGAAGCAACGTGGCACTTTTGGGGTCGAAACTCACTAATGATGTGACATTAGCCGGAATTGAATTAGGGTCTTCTTCCAAGTCGGGTCTCTGGAAAAAAGAAAATTCTTCAATATTTTTTTTTGTTTTCAGATTTTAGAGCCAATTTTAGCTGAGTTTTATCGTTTCCTGTAAGAGCATGTCATGGGATCAAGGTGGGGCAAATACTCATTAGCTTGATGATCTTTTGCTAAACTCGCTCATTTGCTAAAATAGTCTCACTTGCTAAATTTCATTTGCTAAATGTTGATCATTTGCTAAATAGAGGATTTGTTCAAAGTGAAGGCTTAGGCTGAAACTTTTTCTTTTCTAGCTACACCGAGATAATTGAGCTCAAAGTGCATTTCTATAAGAGCACATACGGTAGTTGCCAGTTAACAGAAGGGGTCAATTTTTACAATAATTTTCAGTTTTTTTTGCTACTCTCAACTCACTCTCAACTGCAACGATTTCTTCTTGATCGGCTTCGTATACACATCTTCTGGATTATTTTCCTCTTCAGATGACCTATTCGACGAGCACGGAGCACAGTCGGGAGCCGGCATTGCTGGACGTGGCGTCTTCTTTTTCTTTTTCGAGTTTCTCTCAAATTGCCCCTTGACCTCTTTTTTCTCGACAGCAGGCTTTTGTGTCTCTCTAGATGATCCCAAATCGTCGTATTGAGAATTTAAGTATCCGCTACTTGAATTATTGGTTGTACTTGGAGCTTTTGCGACTTTAGATGCACAGATTTGAGCGTAGTGGTTGATAGATTGATTACAAGATCTGATTGGTTTCTTTCGGATTTCTATGAGAACTAGGATTGAGAAAATTGAAGTGATGATTGCCAGAATGATGTGAAGGATTGATTGAGAGGCTTCGATCGAGTAGAATGGGATGAGGCAGGATTTTTGAACCCATTTTTTTCTGGAAATTAGAACTTATAGGTAGAATCTAAGAATCCAAGAATCTCAGCATCTTAGAATTTGAAACTATAAATATCATCGGAATATCAAATTTAAACTTCAGCAAAATTTTGAAAATGTAAAAAACCTGATCATTAGAAATTATGGATTTGAATACCGTAAAATATGCAATAGAAGAACACATAACTTTTGAATTTGAGCCAATTTATCTCGGTTGTTTTCAAAGATATCAATAAATTGTCAACTGATAACATGTTCATCATAATATCACTAATATTTTATCAGTTAACATCATTTTGATATCTCTTATGGGAGCCGAGATAATTTCTACTTGACAGTGTGGAGGCCCTACTATTACAGGTTTTACGGTAATTCAAACTCAGAATTCCCAATTCAAACTTTTGAATTTTTGAATTTTCACTAACCTAATCACATCGAATTCCGCATCACATCCTGGCGTGAATCTCAAGAAAAACGACGAGGAGTACGGTAGACCAAACGACAGATACGGCCTAGAAATCTCTCCGAAAATTCCAATGTACCAAAGAAAAATGAGAACGTTGATAACGATCGAGAGAGCATTGGAAACGAGGAGAGTGTAGAGAAGTGGACGGCGTTTTTGAGTTGCACCGAAGAGGCCAGATATCAGGAACACTATCTGAAACATTGCAATTTTGTGTCATTTTTTCAGTTGTGGATGTTCCCAAGTTTTTCCCTTTGCAAACAAACCCCTCGACCTGTATAATTTCTCAACATTTCCATGTCCATAATTAGACAGATCCGAGGTCATTTCCGACAGACAATTATAGGGAGGAGTGTAAGCAAGCGTGTCTTTTTACATTATATATTTTCATGATGTCATTATTAATATTATTATTTTGTAACGGTTCAGATTGTATTTGATGACCGACCGGAAGTGATGGTAAGGGAGACGGAACAGAATCATGGCGCCAGAAAATCAAGGTTTTTGATATTAGAAAATTTTTATAAATTTATTAGGAATCTATTCCAAAAATAGAATTTATTTTAGAAAATTCCAGAACTTATTTTATAGCTAGAATTCCTCAAAATATCAAAACAAAAATTTCAATATTTCATTGTATTGGCTCTAACAGAATTCCACCCTATGCGTGCACTTTGAGCTCAATTATCTCGGCTCCTATGAGACATATCAAAAATGTGTCAACTAATAAAATTTTGGTGATATTATGATAAACAATTGATCAGTTGACAACTTTTTTATATCTTCAACAAAAGCCGAGATAAACTAGCTCAAAGTATACGTTCGGTTATATCGTATTTGCTTTAGTAGAAGCCAACCCTACACGTGCATTTGAGCTCAATTATCTCGGTTCCTGTAAGAGATGTCAAAAATTGGTCAACTGATAAAATTTTTATCATAACATAACCAAAATTTTACCTGTGAACAAAATTTTAATGTCTCTCATAGGGACCGAGATAATTGAGCTCAAAGTGAACTTTAGTGTGGGCTTCCATTGAAGCATTCACATGAAAAAACAAAAATTCTACGGTTTCACTTGGGTTCAAGCCAACGGGTAAAAAAACGCGCCCCAAATAACTTTTAGGCCAGAAGAAATTTAATTTGCGGAGTCCCGCAAGGTGCAGTTTTGTCCCCAGTTTTTTTGGGATCTGTGTTAATGAAATATCGTCTTTCCTCCCTCACGAAGTTCATTGTAAACAGTTTGCAGATGATATATGCCTCGGTTAACGAAAACTTAATACAAAATTGGTCTGAAAAGTCCAAACTCCCTCTTAACGCAAGTAAAACCGTTGCTCTTACAGTAGGTAAATGCAAGAAAACTATGAATTACTTTATTGAAGGTCAATTTATTAAAAAAGAGACAATAACTCGTGAGTTAGGATTTCTAGTATCTGAAAAACTGGATTTTTCTGAGCACTGGAGACAAGCAACTAACAAGGCTAAATTTATCCTGTCTCAAGTTTTCCAGCAATTTAATAATAAAAACACCCGATTAATGGTTCTTTTATACAAAGTTTTCATAAGGCCTGTGCTCGAATATGGTACGGTAATCAGTAGTCCCTTCAAATTATCAGATATTAAATTAATAGAATCAGTGCAAAACTCTTTCACAAGAAGACTGTATAGTCGTAAACTAGGAAGATATGTTAACCCAAACGATAAGAAATATAAATCTGCGAGCGAGCGCAACCTACTCTTTGGTCTTAATTCACTACACTCTAGACGCTTAGCAATAGACAGGAAAATGGTATCAAAAATGATATCGGAAAAAATAGGTCTGACCATAACTGAATTTTTCGCGTCAGCTGAAACACGTACTAGAAGAAAGACACGATTTCTCTGGCCCATTCCTAAATCTAAACTAAGGCGAAACTTCTTTGTCAACCGTACTCTGAGTCTAATTGAGAACCCAAGGCCCCCTCTCTCTAAGTTGTAAAATAATTTATTATTTCTGTTAATCATTATTGCAGGTATAATTTTTATTCTGTATGCGTGTATGTGTTGATGGTTATGTGCTATTATTTGGAAATAGTGTTACTATTCGGTTCCCCACTTTAATTGAATGTGTTGTCTAATTATTCGTGTATCTGTGTTTTGTGTGATTGTATTGTATTCCTTTTCTCTTTTTCCACGACGGAAGGTCGTAATCAATAAATAAATAAATAAATAATTTCCAAGTTGACGTGGATTTGACCTAATTAGTTTTAATCAACGAGTTGCAACGCGTGATTTTTTCGCGCAACGTTTAAAAGTTTGATCCTCAGCCACATAATTCAGCAGCGAATTTTTTCTAAAATCTCACGTTTACTGGGGCGCGATTTCTGACCCATTGGCTTGAACCCAAGTGCGGTTTCGAATTTCACCATCAGATTTTTCTCAGAAATTTGATAATAGCTAATTTTTTGTAAAATAAGAGAAAATTCTAATTCTAACCGTATTCGAAACTTAGAATCCTATTATTTTCAGATTTAGAAGCCAAAACCCCAATATTTTTAAAATTTAGCCCTTTTTTTTTCAAATTTGGGAGTTCCAGATTGTAGAATTCCAGATTTTAGAATTCCAAAGTTTAAAACCAAAAACTTAATTTTCCCTGAAATTACTTTTGAATCGAATTCCCGATCCTCCTGGTTCAATCCCTGACAATCCTCTTCAGAACGTCGATTTTCCCAAACTTTGCAACATTCAGATTTTTCAAAACAGTTTCAAAAGACACCACCAATCAAGTGGGAATTACCATTTTTCTTCTTTTTCCCTCACGAAAATAAAACACAGCAGGTGAGGAGCTAATCCCCCTCTCTGAGAAACTTTTCAGGGTCATCTCTTCCCCGTCTAATCCTCTTTTTCTTCTTCTTCCAATCTCAAGATTCTCGAAAAGTACCGAATAAGAATGATTTGATATATATATATATAAAATGCCCATTTCACCATTCGAATAGGCGTTGAATTGTATAGTAAAAGAAGAAAAAGAAGAAGAGATTTGGGGTTATCGGGAGAGACACCTCCTCGAGATAACCGAATGAACGGTTTAGTGAGAAAAAGGAGATTTATGCGCCGCCGCCCGAGGCGAATATGCCGAAATGCTTGAAAATAGTGGAAAATAATCCGATAATTTTTGAGAAGGATGAGAGAGAAACCGGTGGATTGAAATTGAGAGAATTGTTGGGAGAGTTGACGTTTTGGGATTCTGAATTCTGAGATTCTGAAGTAGGTAATACAGATGGAGAGCGGTTATAAAGGATTGAGGTTTTCAAAATGATGGATTTTGAAAGTTTTTGTCTGCAATATGATTTGAGCCTTTATCTCAGAAAATACTGTTGATTACTGTACCAACTACCGTAAATTCAATTTGAGCCCTATGATCTCAGTTCTTTTGAAAAATATCAAAAATATGTCAACTGACAAAATATTTATCACAATATAACCTATATTTTATCAGTTGACCACTTTCTGATATCTTTTGAAGAAACCGAGATACTTTAGCTCAAAGTGCACATAGATGATGGACTTCTATTAGAGCATTTATATGAAAATTCTTGTATTTTACAATTAGATTTTTTTACAGAAAATTGTGAGAACTTGAATTCTGAATGAAGTCTGGAATCCTATTATTTTTAGATTTTGACCCCCAAAACCCCAATATTCAAAAGTGTAGAACTTTCCAAATTTTGGTTCCTTGAATCGTGGGATTTGAGGATCTCAAAAATTAAAAAAAAATGCTTCTAAGGAATCGAAAATCTCAAAATTCTCTATTCCTGGAAACTTCGGAAATTTCCTTAAACTTTTTATGAGTTCCCGCCAAAACCGAAAGTGCTCTGTTTTCCTTTTTTTTCTAAACATGTCCTTGAATTTCTAGTTTTAAGATGTTTCCAAAATTGAACTACTTTTGAGATCTTCTCACCTTTTGGAGCAATTTGTCAACATTTTCTTGATAATCTACACATTCTCCTGCATAAAAATTTCATGGTCTCTGTCCCCTTTTAAGTTTAAACATCTAGAAATTCCCGGAAATCTCAGATTCTCTCTCAATTCTCTCATTCCCAAAACATATGACATCGAACAAATCGAAAAATGTTGTTCTACACACACTCATTTTCCCCCTCTCCTCATTTTTTGTTTCCGTTTTATCCGCGCCAATCAAGTTGCTGCTAGCGGAAAGCCCCTGTATATCCTATCCGCCTGTCCGGCGGCGCATTTTTTCCGAAACGTTCTCATTTTTTATGTGGACAACACTTGAAACAAAAGACCGATTCTCCTCGATTCATATTTTTTTGTTGTGTTCCGCCCGTTTTTATCAGAAAAATGGGGGAATATCTGAGCATTTTCTTCTTTGAGCCATCTCGCTCTACGGACTATTTGCTCTCACATTTCTGAAGCAAACAAGGGATGGGATGGGATGTTGTTTATTCGTAGATCCAAAATGAGCATATCGAGGGAGGAACAAACAGGTTGAGAGAAAGAGAAAAAGGACACATAGGTAATGCTGCTATTGCCATTCGGAATGTTTCGGTCAGTTGAGATGAGCAATATGTGTGTATGTGTGATGACTGGATTAACCGGTAGGGCCGAAAAACTATTGAATGGAAAAGAAAAAACTATAGGAAAGAGAGGGAAATATGACACCGAATTGTGACCAGTTGGATGGGAAGAGAATTGAGAAATCTAGAATTCGGGAACCTCAGAAATCAAATCCAAAATTCCAATTTTTCGAAGCTTAATATCAGGTTAGATTCCCAAAAATCTAGAGGGTGCACAAATTTCAGAATCCAAATTTCTCAAAAATTAAGAATTTCAACTTAAATCGAGGTTCAGAAAACCCGGGCTAAAAATCCAAAAAGTTTCGAACTCAAATATCTCAAAATCAAAAAAAAGGAATTTCGGTTTTTCGGAATCTCGAAGTTTTGAAATATGGAAATCTGGAATTTAAGAATTTTAACTTCTAAATGAAGGGAAATTATTAAATTTGGGTTTTGGAACTTTCAAAATTTTAGATTTTAAAGATCAAGTATTTTGTTAGCCCAAACTACTGTGTTTCCTATAAATTAAGCATTCCCAAACCGTCAACTTTGAACTCAATTATCTCGATTTCTGTGACAGATATCAGAAATTGGTCAACTGATAAATTATTGATCATAATATCACCAATATTTTATCAGTTGACTAATTTTTGATATCTTGCACAGGAATAGAGATAATTGAGCTCAAACTTGACGGTTTCAATGAGCTCCCATTATAGGAACCACGGTATTACCAAAAATATTTTTTAATTTTTTCAAATTTTCATATCCCAAATTTTTTTCTTTCTGTCAATCTATCCAGATGTGTCTAGTCTCCAATCATTGACACGTTATTCCGGTTCTAGTCAACCCCGATGGCTCAACTTGATCACCCCCACTTGATCACCGAAGATAAACTTTTGGAAAAAAAAGAAAAAAATCAAACCTGCACAAAATCAAAAACCACAACGACCCAGAGATTTCCGATCAAATCGAACACTGATCGAGCTATCGAAAGAATCGTCCACGTGGCAAGTAGAAGGGATAACAACCAGCGGACAGACATCGGATCATTCCTTCATTCGAGCTACCTTTCTTTCGGGATTTTTCGGGATTGGAAGTTTCTGGAAACAATCGAAATTTGTGATTCGAAGATCATCGTTTTGAAGAATCATTTTAAAAGAAAAAAAGGAAAATTTTCTAATGGTGACCTAGAAATTTCTAATAAAACCTGAGGAGAAATGATATAAAAAATGAAAAAATGTCCTAGAAGATTTTATTTTCCTAGAAACTTTCATATTCTAGAAAAAAATGATTAAGAAAAATTCTAGAAAATTGCAGAAATAAAGTCATTTGGAAACTTTGAAATTATGTACTTTATCAAATCAAAAAATATTTTAATAGGATGACAGACGACTGTGGGTTTGTTTATTTTTGTTATCAGTATTTGAGGAACAGACATTAAATTTTTGTTTGGAAAAAAAAAAGAAAGCAGTAGTAGTATTTTTTTTTTCTGTTTGGGAATGGCTGGAGAGGAAAAAATGAATGGAAGAAAAAGATTTATTAACAAATAAACAAATTGCTTGAAAAAAACGAGGAGAAGTGGAGTTTATACGATTTTTGGGGGTGGCAGAGTACTGGAATTTTAGAATATGAGAAATTCAGAAATTCAGAAACACTGAAATTCAGAAATTCAGAAATTCAGAAATTCAGAAACACTGAAATTCAGAAATTCAGAAATTCAGAAATTCAGAAATTCAGAAATTCAGAAATTCAGAAATTCAGAAATTCAGAAATTCAGAAATTCAGAAATTCAGAAATTCAGGAAATTCAAGAAATTCAGAAATTCAGAAATTCAGAAATGCACCAATCCAGAAATTCAGAAATTCAGAACTTCGAATTGTTGAAATATCGGAATCTCGTTAAGCAAAAAAGGCTAATTTTTCAAAATTTCAAAAAAAGCTAATTTTTGAAAAATATTTTTTCCAAAAACTCAAAAATCGGTTTAATCGGAAAAAAATGTGAAAACTGTCTAGAAAAAATCCTCAAAAATTCGAAAATTGAAAAACTAAATTTTGGACATCTGGCATTTTAATTTTGCATTATCAGTAAATAAAAATGTACAAAAAGAGCAAGAAATTGAAAAATTGAAATTTCCAAAGTTTTCTAGTCTGCTCTAATTCTCTCACTCTATCCCTCTCTAGCTAATAAAATGCACACATTGAAAGAGAGGGAAAACATACACATAGAGAGACATACAAATACCCCTCCGATCTTTCTTTCCGAATGGACCACCTCCTCCGAATGAATGAGAGAATGGAACTGTTTGAAGAGACAACAGACAGTTAGAGAAGAAGGTAACTGACACGCCCACTTTTCGAATGAAAGGGGTATTAGGTTGACTTGTTGAAGAAGAAGAAGAGAGGGTCAAAGAGAAACGAATTGTAGTTGGGATGGGGGAGGAGGAAGAGGGAGTTTTCACCGCCGCGCGGAACCGAAAACCAAAGAGAGAGAGAGAGTGAAAACGATCCGCTCATTCGACGCTTCGTCTCTATACGCGTGCTTTTCGGATTTCGACATGAAGGAATGAGAGAAGAGAACGGTAGAAACAAAAACCTACATGACTTCTTTTTTCTGAACTGGGAATTCTGAGATTTTAAGATTCTAAGAATCCAGAATTTTAAGGGTATGAGATTCTAAGATTCTGAGAATCCAGGATCTTAAGGATCTGAGATTCTAAAAATCCAAGATTCTGAGGATCTAAGATTCTAAGATTCTAAGATTCTAAGATTCTAAGATTCTAAGAATCCAAGATTCTGAGGATCTAAGATTCTAAGATTCTAAGATTCTAAGATTCTAAGATTCTAAGAATCCAAGATTCTGAGGATCTAAGATTCTAAGATTCTAAGATTCTAAGAATCCAAGATTCTGAGGATCTAAGATTCTAAGATTCTAAGATTCTAAGAATCCAAGATTCTGAGGATCTAAGATTCTAAGATTCTAAGATTCTAAGAATCCAAGATTCTGAGGATCTAAGATTCTAAGATTCTAAGATTCTAAGATTCTAAGATTCTAAGATTCTAAGATTCTAAGATTCTAAGATTCTAAGATTCTAAGATTCTAAGATTCTAAGATTCTAAGATTCTAAGATTCTAAGATTCTAAGATTCTAAGATTCTAAGATTCTAAGATTCTAAGATTCTAAGATTCTAAGATTCTAAGATTCTAAGATTCTAAGATTCTAAGATTCTAAGATTCTAAGATTCTAAGATTCTAAGATTCTAAGATTCTAAGATTCTAAGATTCTAAGATTCTAAGATTCTAAGATTCTAAGATTCTAAGATTCTAAGATTCTAAGATTCTAAGATTCTAAGATTCTAAGATTCTAAGATTCTAAGATTCTAAGATTCTAAGATTCTAAGATTCTAAGATTCTAAGATTCTAAGATTCTAAGATTCTAAGATTCTAAGATTCTAAGATTCTAAGAATCCAAGATTCTAAGATTCTAAGATTCTAAGATTCTAAGATTCTAAGATTCTAAGATTCTAAGATTCTAAGATTCTAAGATTCTAAGATTCTAAGATTCTAAGATTCTAAGATTCTAAGATTCTAAGATTCTAAGATTCTAAGATTCTAAGATTCTAAGATTCTAAGATTCTAAGAATCCAAGATTCTAAGATTCTAAGATTCTAAGATTCTAAGATTCTAAGAATCCAAGATTCTAAGATTCTAAGATTCTAAGATTCTAAGATTCTAAGAATCCAAGATTCTAAGATTCTAAGATTCTAAGATTCTAAGATTCTAAGATTCTAAGATTCTAAGATTCTAAGATTCTAAGATTCTAAGATTCTAAGATTCTAAGATTCTAAGATTCTAAGATTCTAAGATTCTAAGATTCTAAGATTCTAAGATTCTAAGATTCTAAGATTCTAAGATTCTAAGATTCTAAGATTCTAAGATTCTAAGATTCTAAGATTCTAAGATTCTAAGATTCTAAGATTCTAAGATTCTAAGATTCTAAGATTCTAAGCTTTTAAGATTCGGAGTATTTGAGATTTTGGTAGTCTGAGATTTCGAGATTTTGTATTTCCGAAAACTTGAAAATGTAAGAATCTGAAATGAAAAATTGGTTTCAATCCAGAATTAAGAACCTTTCTGAGTCAAAAATTTGGGAGCTGTAAAACTATAAAATTGGAGGAAAACTCGAAATCGAGCTACAAAAAAATATTCCAAATGAGAACGAAAAGCTAAAATAAAAAAGCTAAAAAGCTAAAAAATTGCGAGAAAAATCAAACTTCTGAAACCTAGCATTGAATGTAGAATGTTCAAAAAATGATTAGCTTAACATTTTTTGAATTTCTAGAGCTTCATGAAAACTATAGAAGCCAACTCTATACGTTCACTTTGAGCTCAATTATCTCGATTGATATAAAAGATATCAAAAAGTATGCATTTAGTGAAATTTAGGTGATATTTAGATTAACATCTTATCAGTTGATCACTTTTTTAAATCTCTCATACAAACGAGATAATTGAGCTCAAAGTTACCGTAAATGCTCCAATAGAAGCCTTTACTATCATTAAACTTTGAGCTCAATTATCTTGGCTCCTATTTGAGATATAAAAATTTTGTCAACTGATAAAATGTTGGTGATATATTGGTAAACATTTTATCAGTTGACAGATTTTGAATATCTTTTAAAAGAACAGAGATAATTGAGCTCAAAGTGCTCGCATAGAGTAGCTTACGGTATCAAATAAAAGGCAATTCCTGAATCTCAACTTTGGAGACTTCAAAAGAAACAAAATCATATATGTATGACAAGAAAAAAAGAACATTCAATAAAAAGTTTAATAAAAATTCCATCGAAGGAGAAAGAAAAAGGCGTTAGCGCCAGAAGTGAGAACTTATCTCATCTCCATATTCTTGTTTTTTATTCTCTTTTATTCACTTTTTTCTCTCCGAATTCTTCTTCTTTTCAGAATTCCGATAAACAGAGAAACTAGCTAACTAAAAACAAGAACTCAATTCATTAAAAGAGAAGCCCTCTTTATCTAAACAAGGACTCTTCACTTTGCTCCTTTTGGAACGGGCGGTCCATTCCCCGTAAAAACAAATAAATATATGACTGGTAACTGGAGATTCTTCTTCTTTTCTCAATGCGGGAGAACCTGGGTGAGGGACCAGTTTCCTGTGTTTCCTGTCCAGTTGATGTTCAAATAAGAGTAATCTGTTTGTACAATGTCTGATGCACTCGAGGATTAGAGAACACATGCATTTTTTATGATTACTATAATAGCTGTAAACAAGTGTTCTTTGATATAATTGGATTAGGATCAAGATAAAATGTGCAAATAAGAGAAACGGTAATATTCTGGTACAAAAATTCGGAGCTGTGGAAGAGAGAAGATTGTGGATGTGGATGAAGGTCCCTCAACGACAACTGCCGTAATCTGAAATTTTTGATATATTTTTCTCGGTTTCTATTGTTCGCCGATGAACCTTGTGGCCGATTTTATGTTTAAAGGAGCACATCTGGTCCTGAAGCGGGACAGCTACGGATTTTACAAACTAATTCGCTCGCCTTTAATACTATTTCGCTCAGATTTTTCGCTTGTTTTCGTTTGAATTCTTCAGATGCTCATGAATAATCAGCTGAATTTCCTTATAAACTAGAAAAACAGCCTAAAATGGGTCAAAATGAAATAATTGCAAATTACTGTATTGAAGGCGCATGAATTTGTTGAAAAAAGGCTCCCTCTTTAGGACCAGCTATTGACGGAACAAAAACTATTATTCTTGTCTCGTTGAATAGTTGTTAAAGCCGCAAGAGCGAATACTACCGTACTTTGAACCTATTTTAAACATTATACTCATATTTTCTCAGTTTCTCTACGATTTTCATCGTTTTATCGATGTAAATCAGGAAAAAAAGATTTAAGACGCTGAAAATTATCGAAAAACGGTGAAAATTGTCGAAAAAATGGAGAAAATAGGAAAATACCGTATTTCCTCTAATTGAAGCCCATGAAACCGAAATTCTCCGAAATTTAAAAAAATGAAAGAAAATGTCGGCAATGACCAAATAGACGAACTTTAATGTATAAGCTACACTAACTGAACTGCACGAACTTCTGTTAGAGGGTGAGCTTCTATGTTTCCAAGCACGTCGGAGGGTGGGCTTCTATTAGAGGAAATACTCACGACCTCGCGGAAGGGAACCTAGATTTAAAAATTGGAAAGCGCGCCAAGTTTGGACGTGTAGCGCGGTCACGTCGCGGCGTTTCGGTGAGTAGCGACTCAACAACG
>NC_013488.2:14938191-15056687 GCF_000004555.2 Caenorhabditis briggsae | reverse complement strand
AATGAGATCATGATAAAGATTGTATCAGTTGACAGATTTTTGATAAATTTCATAGTTATCGAGATAATTGAGCTCAAATTGCAACTACCGTGAACACTCTAATTGAATGATCCTAACATTTGAGCCAATTTATCTCGGTTCCTGTCAAAGATATCAAAATTTTGTCAACTGGAAAAACAATTCTGATATTATGATGAGCAGTTTATTAGTTGACCACTGTTTGATATCTTTGACAGGTACCAAGATAAATTGGCTCAAACGTTACAGTGGGAAAGCCCTTCTGTTACAGGTACTACGGTAGTTGAGGTCGAAGTGTAAATATATGAGTGGTGTCTATTAGAGGAAATACAGTGTTTAATAAAATTTGGAAACTTAAAATTATAGAATGTCAGGGTCATTTTCTAACTATGAGGGCCGAGAAGATTCTAAATTTTTCGCGGCTTTTAGAAAAAATCTAAACTACGGAGTCTGGAAAAAAATTCAAGATTCAATTCCATTTACAACTTTAGAATTTACAACCTGCAATTTTAAGAATACAGTAAGCAAAAAAAATCTTCGTAATACGATATTATCAGGAGACCGCAAAATCAGAAAAATTCTGAAAAAAAACCATTTCTGAAAAACTGTGATTTTTGATCTCTATAAAAAAACCTTGCAAAACTTTTCTCGGCGGACTGAGCAATCATATAAATCAGAGAAAGATTGCAAAGTTTATATGGCAAATGGACGGAAATAAGGATAGGGAAGAGGCGGGAGAAAAAACACGAAATGTGTGGAGATTTATTGGATTGAACGAGAAGGAAAAAACGGCTCCAAAGAACCAATAAGATGTTTATAAATCCCCCACACAGCCTCCCCATCCTTTTCGATATCCATCCACCATATTGCAGAAATGTTTGAAATTCTTCTTTTTCTGATGAAATTCGAGAAAGACGAAAAAGAGAAACTGGAGGAGAATGAAAAAAATGAGCCAAAGAACTCCAATGAGTTTTTTTTTGAAAGAACCAATGGTCCAAGAAGTTCGATGGAACTCTCTAAAGGGGATGACTAATGCAGGAATGTGTGTGCAAACTGTGAAAATGAGATTCTGAAGTCATCTAATAAAATATTCCCGATTTGGAACTCTCTGTATATAATGCTAGAATATGTGAATAATATGCGGATGCATCGGATTTTCTAAATTTAGAAAGTTCAAACTTTGCACATCTAATGGCGAGATTTAAGAAAAAAAAGAAGAGAGAATCCAAATCCATGCAAAATAAAATTGTAAAGTGGCTCCAGATTTCCGTATTTCTGGAGATACTAATTGAACCAACTTGTTGATTTGAAAGGAATGTGTGAGGGATTTTTTGCAACACAACAACAACTTTTTTGGTGGATTTTTTTGTTGGGTAAGATTCTAAAATTCTAAGATTCTAAAATTCTAAGATTCTAAAATTCTAAGATTCTAAGATTCTAAGATTCTAAAATTCTAAAATTCTAAGATTCTAAAATTCTAAGATTCTAAGATTCTAAGATTCTAAGATTCTAAGATTCTAAGATTCTAAGATTCTAAGATTCTAAAATTCTAAGATTCTAAGATTCTAAAATTCTAAGATTCTAAGATTCTAAGATTCTAAGATTCTAAGACTCTAAGATTCTAAGATTCTAAGATTCTAAGATTCTAAGATTCTAAGATTCTAAGATTCTAAGATTCTAAGATTCTAAGATTCTAAGATTCTAAGATTCTAAGATTTTAAATCCATGCAAAATAAAATTGTAAAGTGGCTCCAGATTTCCGTATTTCTGGAGATACTAATTGAACCAACTTGTTGATTTGAAAGGAATGTGTGAGGGATTTTTTGCAACACAACAACAACTTTTTTGGAGGATTTTTTTGTTGGGTAAGATTCTGGAGATTCTAAGATTCTAAAATTCTAAGATTCTAAGAGTCTAAGAGGCTAAGATTCTAAGATTCTAAAATTCTAAGATTCTAAGATTCTAAAATTCTAAGATTCTAAGATTCTAAGATTCTAAGATTCTACTAAGATTCTAAGATTCTAAGATTCTAAGATTCTAAGATTCTAAGATTCTAAGATTCTAAGATTCTAAGATTCTAAGATTCTAAGATTCTAAGATTCTAAGATTCTAAGATTCTAAGATTCTAAGATTCTAAGATTCTAAGATTCTAAGATTCTAAGATTCTAAGATTCTAAGATTCTAAGATTCTAAGATTCTAAGATTCTAAGATTCTAAGATTCTAAGATTCTAAGATTCTAAGATTCTAAGATTTTTTTCGAAAATGCGAAATTTCTAACCATTCCTATGCTTCAAACATTTTTGTTTCACTCTGAAATTCTAAAATTCTAATTCAGAAATTCGGAAAATTGGAAAAACGGGAACTCAAAAATACCGAGATTTGAAACTTCGGAAATTTTGAAGTTTGAAAATCAGAGAATTCAAATGTCCAATGTTTCGGAAATTCAGAAGTATAAAAATTCAGATATTCGGAATATTACGAAATTAAGAAATTTGAAAGTTAGAACACTCGAAATGTTGAAAATCCAAAATCTCGAAAGCAAAAAACCAGACAAACCAGAAACTCAGAAGTTCAAAATATCAGAAACCCCAAATTCGGAATTTAGAAAATTCGGAAATTCATAAACTTTGTGAATCAAAAACTCAGAAATGTGTTTTAGAGAAAATTCTGAAAATCTGATTCGTGTTAAAATTTTTAATTTTGGGAATTTGTGAAGTAGAATCTCAGAAAGTCGGAAATACGGAAACTCGAAAATACGAAATTTCAGAAATTATGAGTTCTGAAATGAAGTATTTTAATAGAAAAATCTTTGAGTTCTAGAATCGCAGTTCCGAAAATTCAGGACTCCTGAATTTCGAAACTTCTGAAAAATTATAAGTTGTCAAATTTAAAGATATTCGGGAATTCAGGAAAATTATTAGTTCTAAAAATTTGGAAATTTTGAACAGTTCGTGTATCAACTAAGTCACATTTCTGATTTATCTGACCAAGCCCAAACTCAATCGGTTAAGAGTGTTGTAAGCGGGAGCCAGAAGGTTTAGCCCCGAAGGCGCATAAGCAGACTGTCACTCCAGTTTATGAAAGTTGACAACACAATCAACTAAAACTTCGTCTTCTGATTCTCTCCGATTTGGAGATTCAAACGTTTTAGTGAAGCCAGGAGTTTGTAGCCGCCGACAGGCGGCGGAAATCGACTGGTTTATTTTATTTTAAATCCACAATCGAAAAACTGAAAAATTGAAACTTGACCTCATAAAATTGTTACATTGTTACATCTTTTGGATCAAGCCAATCTTATAAAAACCGAATCTCAACAAATTGCCCTTTTTCATTAACCAAAGTAGAGCGAAAAAAGGCACAAGACCACTTCTACAAGTATATTCAAGATGAGAAAATGAAAAGAAGGGATTGAATAATTAAAAAGAGAGAAAGGGGGAAAAGTTCGAAACAGTTTACACACTGAACTGAATGAAAGAAGATTCTGATGAGAGAGAGAGAGAGAGAGAGAGAGAGAGAGAGAGAGAGAGAGAGAAGGAGCTCACGCCACGCCGAAATTTAATCCGTGCTTGACTTTCTGTTCTAATGGTCCTCTCCTTCTCTCTTTTCCCTCGTCTCCCGCCAGAAATATAAATGAATGTGTGTGTGTGTGTTGTACTAAAATGTAAAAGTTCTGTGTTACAACTTTTCCCCGATGAGAAATGCCATCAGAAAACGTATCAGCTGTCGAGAGGAGATCCCTCGATGATAATATCAATTTATTTTTAGAGAGAATTTCGGTTCAGAGAAGGTTCAAACTGGGGTCACTTGAGAAGTTGATAGCCTTCACGAGATCGGTGATGTAAGCAGAAATGGGATATGGTGACGTAGAGGATTCCGAAGACGAGAGTTCCGGCGAAAATTATTAGCAGAATATCTGGAAAATCGAATTATATTTTTCATTCAGATTTTTTAAGATTACAATTTCCTCGCTCTGAAATATCAAAAATGATTCAACTCAAACTTAAAGTTGAACATTCTCTTTCACAGGTCAAAAAATTGCTACAGTTGTCAGATTTTCAGAATTTTGGAACTTTGTAGTAGAATCTGGTGTTCACACAAAAACTGAACTACAGTTATCCTAATTTTTCAAATTCAGCGCGTTAAGAAGATCCTGGCAACAGTTGTGTGCGCCAATCTCAAAATTTTCAAATTCTGTCGTAAAATCTGGTGTTTGCACGGAAACCAAGCTACCGTAATCCAAATAACGTCAAAGAAGGATCAGACGAGCATATAAAAGTTCTGATAATTGGCTTCAAGCAGAAATTCGAGATTTCTGATACTTTTGTCAAAAAGTCTGTGATTTGACGTAAAATCTGGTGTTTGCACAGAAATGAAGCTGCCGTAATCCAAAAACCGTCCGAAAGTGAATAGCCGAGTTGAGAAAATTGTGAGGTGGTGATTTCACTCGAAAAACTCAAAATTTGAGACAGATTTTTCAAAAATTCGCCAATTTGTCGTAGAATTCGGTGATTCCACAAAAATCAAGTGTATCTTATAAGATGTAGATCAAACAAAAAATCGTACTGTTGCAGGATTTCTACGAATCCTAAGAAAAACGTCTGTCATTATGGCAATACTAGTGTAACATGACGCTCACATGACAATTAACATATTTGTGGAATATTGACTTTCTGCTCAATTTATTCATAGCTTTATTTTTTGAGCCATCATACATTGAAATGGAAAAATTAGAATGGTCCAAAAGTCATCTCAAAGTCTGTCTCAGAGGACATAAGTACTAAAAGGGACCTCTCGAATTCCGAAAACGAAACTCACTGATTCCACCTCCGTTCTCTTCCAGCTCAGCTTCTCTTTGCACAATTCTTGCAGCCGCTTCTCGTCCCCATCCATTTCCTGCCACCTTCCCAATATTTCTCTTCAATTTCAATTCTGCCAAGAATTGCTCCCTTTCACTAAACAAAATTTCAGTCTGCTCGAATGTTTTATCCACATCTGTTGAGATTCCATCGATATGAGAAACAATTGGAGTGTTCAAATTGACAATATGAAATGTGTCAAGCGATTTAGAGAAGTGCTCACGGAAGGTTTTTTCACCGGCATTGCTAAAAAATGTTTTATCTTTAGGAATCAAGAAAAAACTGACTGCCAGAAGTTCATCGCATTCGTATAATATAACTCTCTCATTCCTGGCATTGTAAAATTCGCATCAAAGTTAATCACAAAATGCTCTCGTTTTTCTTTGGTATACTGTAGCCAAGGCTGATCTTCAGATAATGTTGGATTTCCAAAATTTATAAAATTGGCGAACATTCCAGTATAGATTTGCTCAATGATATAGTCTTTCGGAGCAAATACACCTCGATGTGTTCCAAAAACGTAGATCAAATCTTCAGAATGATGTGGGGATGGAACATTCAGATACTTGTTGAATGCACGTCCGGCTCCGCTGTAGGCATAACTGTAAAAAATACAATAGAGATACAGTAACTCTTTTTATAACAACCTGTACAAATAAACTTTAGTGTTCTCACTCAAATGTAAATTCGCTGTGCTGATAGCTCTCGAATAGAATTCCATGTCATCAGACAAGTATTGGGCTTGCGTAGCATTTCCATAATTTTTCACACACTGATCCACAAATCTTTCCGGCTCCTTGTAAATTTCAAAGCCAATATGTTCGCACATATTTTGCAAAAGTTCTTCCTTCTTGTCTGCATTTTTTGGATCATTGATATATCTGAAATCGGAACGTTTAGGATCATTTTATTGATGTTTTTTTGCATTACATGCTATCTCGAAGCTCGGCTGTGGTGGTCCCAAGCATAGTGTTAATTGGGAAGACTGATTTATCTTGGAAAATGTGGTCAGGGTAGTCTATGATAAACTGAAATGGTCAATTACGGAAAATGAGAGACTTGGAAAGAGAGACGTACCTCTCCATCAACATGAGGTGCTCCAAAATAGTAAGTTGTGTCTCTCATAACGAACATTTCCGCATCCAAAATTTCTTGTGCCGATTTTGAACGGAGACAAGAATATGCCTAGAACATGGTACCCTTTCAGATAATTCCGAAATTTTGTTATAAAAGCCACAGTATTTCCTACATTTGGAATATTAGAACTACTCGAAAAGTGGTAGTTCTTACAATTAGAATTACAGCTTCTTTTTTAATGCTTTTAACACTCACTTTCTTCAACTGAACCTTCGACAATGGCTCGAATCCGACATCTTCTGGCAAACACCCAACGATTTGTGTTACTTTTGTCATTGCTTTGTAGTTTGACTTCTTTGAAAGATTCGTTAGAGGACCGCTCATTACAATTTGTTGATGAATCAATCCTTTCGTCAAGGGAGAGATGGAAAACTGTAAACATTTTTTACTAGTTTTTTTTTCTGAAATACTCACCAAAGCAACTAGGCCAGCACCTGCCGAATGTCCCATCAAAGTGATCCTATGCTTATTTCCTCCGAAACTGTGGATTTCTTGTCTCACCCATTTCACTCCAGCGAGAATATCTGGAAATTACAGGTTTTCTTTTGACTTCTCTATTCCTTAACTGACCAAAAAGACCTAGATTTCGTTCTCCAACATCCCCAGCTAAGTGTCCGAATCCAAAAGCTCCTAAACGATAGTTTAGAGAGACTACCACTATATTTCTATTCTGTCCAACAAAATTGTTTATAAGGATTTCTGGATTGAACGCTGAAGCAGACTCAAATAAGAAACCACCACCATGAATTGCAATCATTACGGAACAATTTTTCTGAAATTTCGGGATATATTTATACTAGTTGAAAGAAGTTCGAGCACCTTCTCCAAACAATACTCATTCGTAAAGACGTTCGCATAGAGGCAGTCTTCCGAAATTGGTCCGCCAACACTGTTTTTGTAAGTTTTCCTGGAAAAGAAAGTTTCGTTTAAAATATTAAGTTCGCATTCTCGAAATCTGTAGTTCGCATTCTCGAAATCTGTAGTACAGGCCAGAGTTGCGATGTTTACTGTCAATGGTTTATGATTTATACCCTGTCCTAAAATATTAGAACAGGGTTTCCAAAAATTATACTTAAGGTCTTCAAGAAGGCCTCGATGAAATACTAGATACTGTATGGTGGAATTAGGGGGAGGTCATTATCCTAATGTACGGACACCTTACAGGTTCTGCGCGTCACCATGCAATGCATGGAGGACCCTATTGACTTTACTAGTTCTGGTTCATCTATGAATGCGACTGAACACATTTTAATACTGTAGAATTATCAAAGGATCGTTTTACGAGCTCAATCTTATTTTCATAGTTCCCGACTTTTTATCAATGCTTTCAAGCCAATATTTTTCAAAAGGTAAATTGTGAAACTTTTCAGTTATAAACTGGAGAGTCTATTTATAATAAAAAAAAATTTAAAATGATTTCAACAGTACATTTGAAATTTTCCGAACAACATCAAAATGTAAACCCTGGAGTTTTAACTAATGAACCCTGTCCCAAGTAATGTGAAATTTCAGACGCTTTTTTTTCAGTTTCTAGGTACCGATGGGGACGAAAAAAGTTGAGCCGTTATTGTCCAAAATTACTACTTGTATCAAAAAAGTTTCAAAAAATTATCAAAGACTTTTTGAAAAAACTTCCCTTGTTAGGATGAACGATGATTTTCATTCTCCCCGAAAGTTGCGTCTTTTACTTTCCAAGCATGTTTCTTCGATGGACTGGACACAGTTATGATTCTTACTCTGCCCCAAATATTAGGACAGGGTCTCCAAAAGTTGTTCTTAAGGTCTTGTAGAAGGCCTCAAAAATAAAATGATAGATACTGTGGGATGGGATGAGGGGGAGGTCATTGTCCCAATTTACGGACATCTAACGGGTTCCGCGCGTCACTATGCATTACATGGGGGACCATATTGATTTTGCTCGTATGGGTTCACTCATACATGTTATACTTTCAATTCAAGCTAATGTTTTAGATTTTTCAAATTTTTGTTTTTAAAGTATTAGGTTGTTCGGAAAGTCCTTTCCATTTTTGATCTGTTGTTTTCAAACTTTGTCTTTTCAAACGGGGTAAAAGCGAGGAAGTTGTCGTTTTATCAGTATGCTGGTGAGGTCTAATAGTGTCTACACCCCAACGGAGATCATTCTCCTCTTTTCGTGTTGTAAGATATGCCCACCGTTTTCGCCTCTAATAATTTCCATTTTTGGATTACCATTTTATTTGTATTTCTATCTGATCTCACATAAGCTGAAATCGATCGCCAATTAGTGGTGGTTACCAAAGAAGATGTACCCTTTCGAACAAACTTCACAACCTGGATTCATCAATTGGAAAAACGAGAATTCTCGTTGGACGAAAATCCCCCTTTCAAAAGGCAAACGGGGTTAGGTTTGGATGCATTAAAAGCCGGGATCGAGAGGGACCCGTCTCAAACTGTGTGGGATATATAAAGTACATCAGTGGCAAGCCTTTTGTCAAAAAGCCATAAATTGAGAACTCTCGGCAAAGTCAGAAAAATGGGAAGATACGGACCACACATTTCGTCTCAACTCAACTTTGTTTCACGTATGGGCACCCGTTTGAATCTTCTCATCCTGCGTTGCACACATGAATGTTGGAATCAAATCATTACTAGTGGTGATTAATGGGTAATGTATGATTACAATAAACTACAAACCAAGTGAGTTGACAAAAGTGCTCAACCACCAGACGTCCCGAAACGTGAAATTCATGTTAAAAATGAGATGTTGTCGGTACGGTGATCTAGCAAAGAATGGAGTATTGGGAGCTGCCAGATGATAGTGTTACTTTTACGACCGATACCTATTCTTGTCAGGTGACATAACTCAGACTCTATGTGGATCTCCATTAGAGAGATACACAAACGTTTATTTTGAAAATTGGAATCCGCAACCTCATGCGGAAAGGAAGACGCACACCGATCTCGCTGGATGTGGCTATAGGATTCTGTCTTATCCACTGTATAGCTCTTACCTTCTACTTTCTGATTATTACCCATCCAGCCACTTCTAACGTCATCTTGATTGACAAAAATTCACTTTAAAACAGGATATCAAAAATGGGTTGGCTTGATTTTGAACTCGCTGTGACCGGAGTTCTGGAAAGAAGGAATCCACAATTTAATGGAACGTTGACAGACAGTCATTGATAACAATGGTTATTACCTCCAATTCATCCTTTATCGTTTTGACTTTTTTACATTGAACGTATCTAACGCCAAAAAAGGAAAGGACTTTCCGAGCAACCTAATACATCCAACATAAACTCTATCCTTCTCTACTTGGCAACACAACTTTTCAAAATTTGTTTGATATTTGTTGCCACCTCAGTGCTCTTACTCTTATCAGTAGACTGTGTTCAAAAATTAATTTGTTATCTAAAAACTCATTTTCACGGAAACAACTAATCAATACAGTTTTGAGTCTGATGTCCTGCCTGATCTCTGACTTTTATAGTTACTGTGACCTTCTAAATTTCTTTTCAAGGTCAATAAGCAACAAAACTTACGTGGCATTACTCATACAAGCTGGACGGTATGCTTTCGTCTCCAGAATTCCCTTCCATGGAATTGGTGGTTTCGGTTTATGAAATCGAAGATTTCCCAACGGAGGAGCGACATATGGAATACCAAGAAACACAATTGCGGATTGATTTCCTAATGGAGAATATGTTGCGTTAAGGGTTTTGCCTTCGATTTCACCGGTTCTGCAAAATGCGAATTTCTGGAGATTTTCGAGCAAAAGTATCAGAACTTACGATAAGAGAATCCTCTGGGAAAGTGCTGTGTTCGCTATCACAACTACTAAAAAAGTTTGAAAAAACATAACGAATAAAAAATCGTTCTGTTAGAACTATCAAATGAGCGCATACAAAATGAGTTGGTTGATAACAGAGACACAAAAAGGGCATGAGACACAGACTACAGTGGAGAACTTTCGATGTATTGGCCCACACAAGTCACACGATTCGAAATTCAGATTTTTTGTATTTTGTATGGGAATTGAAATCGAAACAAAAGATCAAGCTTATTGTTTCAAAATGAATAAATCAAATCTTTAAAAACTTTTCGTTGCCTATGAATAAATGAATTCCAAATTAAATGACTCCAATCATTATGTAGGCACCAATGATCAGAATCATAAAATAAACTACAGTACTGGACCGAAATATATCATATTTTTACTTTTCCAGGAAATGGTTGACTTTGAAGTGCTGAGAAAATAGTCTAGAGGTTTTTATTTGTCTGAAAAGTTCAGAGTGTACTAAACAAAACTTGAGCTTCATTTTTGTAATTGGCAACTTTTCTGTGAAAATCCAACAAAGAGAGATTAGCTTATTTTTCTAGATTAGTGTCACAGAAAGTGTCAAGAGATGTATTCTTCAAAACATACAGTTACTGGAATGGCGAGACACCGTATCCTGAAATTTATGATTAATAATGACTTTCATTTTCCCCCGATAGCTTTCCAAGACTATTCCTTCGTCGGATTTAAAGATTTTTCCCTGCCTCAAAAATTAGGACAGGGTCTCCAAAAATTGTTCTGAAGGTCTTATTGAAGGCCTCGATGAAATGCTAGATGCTGTGTGATTTGATGAGAGGGGAGGTCATTGTCCCAATGTACGGACATCTCCCGGGTTCCGCGCGTCGTTATGCAATACATAGAGGACGATATTGATTTTTCTCGGAATGGATCACTCATAAATGAGACTTGATATACCTCTTTGCCGCCAGAGTTGAATAATTATTAGGTCGTTCGGAAAGTTCCTGTCATTTTAGCGTTAGATACGTTCAATGTAAAAAAGGTCAAAACGATGTCGGATAAATTGAAGGTAATGACCATTGTTATCAATGACTTTCGGCCAACGCCTCACCAAATTCAAGATGCTTTTCTTCTAGAACTGTGGTGGTAGCGAATTGAAAATCAAGTCAACTCATTTATGACTTCCTGTTTTGAGGTGGTTTTTATTCACTCAAGTTGGCCTTAGAAATGGCTGCATCGGTGGTAGTCAGGAAGTACAAGGTTCGGGCTATACGGTGGATAAGACAGAATAGTCCAGCCACATCCAGCAAGTTCCACATTTCGTTTGAAGCCGTGTTGGGATTTTCAGGTTTTAAAATACCGTATTTACTCAAATAGAATCACACACTATACGTGCACATTGAGCCCGACTATCTCAGTTCCTATCAAAGATCTCAAAAAATGGTTCACTAACAAAATTTAGCTAATATTATAACAAACGTTTTGCCAATTGACTATGTTTTAATATTTTTTACAGGAAATGAGGGCACATACTGGACGATAGTAAAAAGCATTTTTTAAGAGTGTTTACGGTACATTTTATTGCTTGTGGAGGTTCCTGATCTAATCACAATCTACCCTTTCATAACAGGTTTTTGATGAGCTTTCTGTATTTTTCTAACTCCCATGACTGTCATTTCCTTGTCCCTCAAGATGAGTCGTTTCTATTATTGTCCACTCAAAATACTACGAATGTTTCCGTCTGGTGACAACTCCCAGAGTGAAGAGTGTCTAGGAAATTCCTACAAACAGCTATCATTATTTTGGAATCATTCACATCTAGAATGCCTTTGAATCCACTTTTTCCGATTGCAATTTTTTATTTCATTTGCTCCACGATCTCGTTATTTGGAAATATGATCATGATTACTTGCTTTTTTCGAGAACGGTTGTTGTATTCAGAAACTTGTTGAAGGACAAAAAAGGTTTTAGAAAATTCAATTCTCCATGTCACTACATGATTACACTGACTTGTGCTGCAGATATGCTTCATCTTTGTGGCCATTTTGTTTTCAATTTTCAGCTTTTTTATGGTGGTAAGAAATACCGTAAACACTGTAACAGAAGCTCGCCCAATACATTTTGAGCTCAATTATTTTGGTTCCTGTCAAAGATATCAAAAATCTGCCAACTGATAAAATGTTTATCATAATATCAAGAGTATTTTGTTAGTTGAACGCTTTTTGCTATCTTTTGAAAGAACCGAGATAAATTGCGTCAGTTGAAAGTGCTTACGGTATCTCAATTTCTGGGGCAGATATCAAAAAGTGGTCAACTAACAAAATATTTATCATAACATCACAAGTATTTTCTCAGTTAACAAAATTCCAATATCTCAGGTCCCGGCTCACAATCTCTCTGCTTCTGGCTCCTTCTTCCCTCATCCATCGGTCTCTGTCTCAGCAGTCCATTACTCCTTTCCATGGGAATCGACCGATTTCTAGCGTGTCAATGCCCCATTCTCTATCGTCTTCTATGTTCAAAACGCACATTATATCTTCTCATTCAGCTCACTTTTCCAATTATCTTCACAATATACATCAACACTTTTAGTTTCCTTCAACGGGATGCGAATACTACTGTAATATGTCAAGTACCACTTGCAATATCCGGGAATACATTTGAAAAATTCAATAAATGCGGACTAATTATCAATATTGGAGTAGTTCTCATTTATTTTATCACCTATCTGAAACTTAGAAATCAAACTGCATTAGGTAAGAAATCATAAACACTCTATGTAATAGAGCAACCCCTCATCTTTGAGCCAATTTATCTCGGTTCCTGTCAAAGATATGAAGAAGTTGTCAACTGATAAAATGTTTTTTATAAGAACATAAAAATTTTGTCAGTTGACCATTTTTTGATAGCTTTAAGATGAAATGAGATATATGAGCTCAAAGTTGAGCCCCGTGGCCGAAGATTCGAGGGTGGGCGGAGCTTAGGTCGGTATTCGGTATTAGGTTAATTCCTTGAAGGAACATGAAATTCGTCTAAAAAAATGGACCAGAAAACAATTACGAAAAGTACACGCTCCTTTAAATGCGCTTTTTATTAAAGAATTTCCCCGAAACCTAAGCTCCGCCCACCCTCGATTTTTCGGCAGCAACGTGAAATTAGGCCGGAATAATGACCGAATTATAATTTTTTTTCAGTCTCCGGCCTAAAATTTATCTTCAAGTCAATCTTGTATACAGTAATATTTGTGATTCTCGGATGGTGTACTGTAACTATTGTTAACATTGCCAGCATCCATTTAGTGAAGGATGTGGATACCCGAAATATATGTATGATATATGCCGGCATGGGGCTTAATGTTGCTTGTGCCAGCAATGTGTTCGTTTTCTATATTATTAAGTGAGTTCTTACCCGAAACAGTTTCAAAAAATCTACCTTTTTTGCAGTTCGGAGTATCGAACTGCAATCCGAAAGCTGTTCGGGATGAAGAGCGAGGTTAAACTGCATACAACACTGTTTTTGAATAGTCATTTAACAAACAAATAAAGATTCCAAAAAGTAAAAGATCAACAACAAAACAACAACGATAATTATTTCTTATGCTGCTCCACATTTGTCAACTGGAATCCTGCTTTCGTCGAGTTCACCGATCCCTTTGCCTTCTGTCTTGGACCCCAATTCTTTCCTCGATTACACTGGAATCGTACCAGATTCTCCTTTTTCGCCTGTTCAATAGCACCGGGGTGGAGAGAGAAGTTGATAGTGTTGGTGATGGGTTGACCGAGGATATGATATCCAGCTGATTCTTTGGCCAGACGCTTCTCACGATCGACGCTGGTGTCTTTGGCCTAGAGGAAAAATACGATTTTACATCTAACACTTAACTTGAGCAAATTTATCTCAATTCCTATTAAAGATATAAAAAACGATGTCAACTGATAAATTGTTTATCATAACATTACAAAAAGTGTCTCAAAATTAGCTCCAATTTGACAGAGTGGCAGCCCTTCTATTACAAGTTTTACGGAAAAATTGTTGGATTAATTGAAACTCACCACTTGACGATAAATGTCCCATAACAGTTGCATTGGCGCGTTGGTTTTGATTGCTCTCGGATTACAGTGAGAACCCGAAACTTTGAATCCGGCATGGAGAATCGCCGACCGCAAACTTTGAACTTTTGGCACCGAAACTTTCACTGTATTGGCCATTTGATCATGCTCATAGTACAACACTTCCTCCAATTCCTCGCTGACCATCGTCAGCCTCCTTGAAGACGTCCATGAGTTCCCAGTCGTTCTGCTTCTGGTGTCGACTTCAGACGTTCCAGAAGAGAAGTTACGAATGGTTTACTATGTATTGGGGCGAGATAAATTGGTCCGATTTGATGAAGTCGGTTGTTGCAATGAACGCAGAGGTTGTTAGGACCAGTGAGAGAATGACGGATTGTGGGAAGAGAATATTTGTTCTCCTGGTTATTTTCTCCTCGTTTCAACATCGGAATGGGTTCCATGGCGTTGCATCCAGAGCACACGAGGACAGTTCCAACCTTCGTTCCACTCTGCTTCGCTTGAAAAGCTCCAGTATGCACTCTAACAAAAACTCGCACATAGAAATCCACAGAAATCGAGACAAGTGGCTCAATGTATCTTGTGTACCGATTGGCGGCTGAATCAATTGCACGGAGCAGAATACGAAGACCCACTTCGTGACAACACTTCATTCTCGTTGTCACTGCATCGTACTTGTTATAACATGCCTCTGGGGTGTTTCCACATAAAACAGCCATATCCGTGCAGGTGACCATCAGAATTCCTCGATCAGCCACACATTGAACAGCCGAGTCCAGAAACGTGGATGCAGTTCCATAAGGATCTAGGTCAACGGCGTGGAAGCGTTTGTCGATTCCGCGGTGCTCCATCATCGTCATCACAGCATCTCCAAAATGAGCCTCTACCAAATCTTCAACTTCATTCAATTTCACATTCTCCTGAATCGAAGCCACAGCATTATCCGAGAAATCGTTGGCCATAATAAATCCAACATTCGGAACTTCCTTAGAAAAGCGAAGAGCGCGAAGTCCAGAAGCGGAGAGAGCATCAAGGATTCTGATTTTTCCGTCTTCGTTAATAGTCAGCTTATTTTTCTTCTTCGGTGGTTCTTCACCTTCTCCATTTGACACAGCGGCAGATTTAGCAGCTTGCTCCTGGTGCCATTTTTGACGATCATCGGAGAATTGTCGAAGTACTGTTACTCTGAAATTAGAAGAAACTCAACAATTATAAAAGCCTTCCGCAGAAAACTAACGTTAGGTCCCGATTGAATTCTTGAACTGGATTATAGAAAACGGGACCACGGAATCCGACTTTTGCCTGACCTGAAACTGATAAATTTGCGAAATTATTTTTCAACAGCTTTTTATACCTTCTTGAATAATATTGAACTCTTCTTTGGGCGAATTTTCTGATTTTCTGCATCTCCTGCTGCAGATGACATTTTTTTAAGCTTAACCTAAAATTTAGGTTGTATATTTAGCAGGATATTACAAAAACTAACGTGCAAATTTTTTTCCTTTACAAAATATGTCAATCTTCTGCAAAGTAGACTGAGAAACGACGTTTTTAAGAGCGAAAATGCCAAAAATAGGTTGAAAAAATGTTTTCCGAGAGGACTACACGGCAAAGTGCAATAGGGCGAACTTGCATCTAGGACAAGAATTCGAAATTCGAGATTTTTTCGCTTGAAGAACATAGTTGTAACTGAATTCTAGAGCGAAAAATTGAGTGTTTCAGCGTCGTAATGGACGAAAAAAGCTCGGGAAAATGTTTAGAACCTAGGCTAAAAGTAAGTTACAAGCAGTAGCTGTTGGAAAGCGTGCTAATAAAGTTGCAGAACTGTTGGGAGCGGAAGAGAACGTTTTTCGAAGTGGCAGCAGCACAATCGAGTTTGAAAAGTGTTAATCCTAATTTGCCGGTAAAAAATTCAATAATTGGCCAATGATAAAAGTAATTTTTCAAATTTAGGATTCTCTGGTATCTCCTCTGGTAACCGTTCTCGATCCATGCACTCTCCACGCTGCGATTCATACAAAAGTCGATTGGAGTTTAGTCAGATCTCGACTAGTTAGAGGTCATATTCTCGCGAGGAAACCAGTCCGACCGCCCGTTCGCGAACCATCCAGTCATCCTGAAGCTCCAGACGCGGATGGATCTTCTGATGGTGGTGGTGGAACGTCGTCTCAATGTTCGTCTCCAGCGTATCCGGGGAAAAACGGAGAGAATCGGGGATCAAGTCCAATGGAAACATGCGGCGCAAATTTGGAGCTATCAGAAGAGGCTGCTCTAAAAAGAGACAAGGATGTTTTCATTGACGAAATCGTGGATCTAGTTAGGAATGTCAAAAAACGTGGGTTATCACCAAAAAGCCTTCGAAGCCGTCCGTTTTTCCAGACAACGACCCATCCCTCTCATCCAGTCCCACGTGGATCGACCGTCTACAAGTGGAGAAGGTATCCAAGCAGCTGATAATGCTTCAGAACTATCAGCCAGGCCTTCTATCAATCGATGAAATTGTTCATGGACTGCTTTTTGAGCACGGACCAGCTGTCATGGAGGATGTAATCAGAGTTTTTTATTATTCAAGTTATTAAAAAAAATTCAGATCCTCATCGAAATGCCAGAACACATCGTAGTTATTGTTAACTCTTTAATTGCAAATCCAACGCCAGGAAACCGGACGAGATATCGAAATTTGATCATTGGAAAGGTTTTTTTGCTATTTTTCTATCTAATGTTTACATTTAAAGCATTCTAAAATCATTTACAGATCGTCGAGTTATATCCATATTTTGCCAAACGGATAATCTACAAATTCGCTGAGCGTCGATCAGATTGTGTATTCGCATGTCGGCTGGCTGTGGATCATATGAGTGACAAGCAATTTTTGGAGTTTTTAGAACCAATGCTATCGGAGAAAGGTAGCTTTTTACTATAAAACATCAAAACAATCAATAATTTCAGACACCTACATCCATAAAATAGTCGTTAAAATGTCGAATCGTCAAGTCCTCCCTCTCGTCATCACACGTCTTCTTTCCATGGCTAACTTCGTTCTTCAGGCTCATCCAGATGCCTTTCCAGAGATGGGAATGGCCCCTTGGTGTACACGTCTTTCTTACTGTCTCTTAGAGCTTATGAATTTCGCTATGGAACCGTGGAAAGAGCTAGAAGTCGTCACTGTCACCAAATTCGTGTTCCGAACCTCTTCAAGGGCTTCTGTACGAAACGCTCCTTCTGAATCAGAATCCATCGATGAGCCAATGGATACAACTGATAATGATCAGAATTCTCAAGATTCTTGTGTTCCGGATTCCGATCCGGAAACTTCTCAATCCATCTCAAGACCCCCACAAATTCGACCCGGAGCCACTATTGATCCATCTCCATTCGGCGAGGAGCACGAGTGTTTTGTACTGGCAGCACTTATTGCTGTTCCCTTTCTCACACAGTAATTTTGAAATTGAAAAATAGTAGTGATTTTTTTTGTCGCAGGTATCCACCGAATCAAACTGGAGCAGTTCAACCACCGGATCGAGCAGTCGAGCATTGGTTGGAAGTGGCGAGGAAGAGGGTTCTGATTGGGGAGAAGGTACTGGATCTGGTTTTAAAATTGTAGAGAATTGGGCATTTAGATGTCAGCAGGATATAACTAGCTCTTCAAATTTCTGGAACAATATTCAAAAAATGAGAATTTAGAACCGAATTTCGTCGAGCTAATTTTCACAATTTTAAGATAATTTTCTCTGAATTTAAAAATCCAATTTTTGGGATTTCAAGATCATTTTTCAAATACTATATTCTAGAATCGAATTTCTCATAAAATGTCGGACATTTTCAACTCAATTTTGGCAAATTTTGAGCTAATTTAAGAATCCCAAGTTCGATCCCTCTTGTGGCTCGAGATGGAAAAAATTCAAATCGTTCACTTTAAGCTCAATTATCTCGGTTCCTTCAAAAGATATCAAAAATCTGTCAACTGATAAAATGTTGGTAATTTTATGAGAAACGTTTTATCAATTGGCAATTTTTCGAAATCTTTTGCAGGAACCGAAATAAATGAGTACAAAGGGCACATATAGGGTGATCTTCTATTAGAGTGATTACATTATTTTTTATCCACTGTTGATGAGGTTTTATAGTTTTAAAAGAATCCATATCTGAAACTTGGAATCAATTTTTGTGTTTCAAGAAAATGATGATTTTTCAATAGATTAATGTAGACCAAGAACACATTTTAACAAAATTTAGGTCACCACAACATTCGGCGCTAATCTGATCTACGTGCACGCTTGTATCATGTCATCTCGAATCGAGGAGCTCGCCGAGTTTGCCAGTGACCTAATGAAACAAAAAGTGGAATTGGCTCAACGACCGAATTACGCACAAGTCCTCAAGAATGCATTCACATCGAGGTGTATGACAGAGGTGGAAGTAGCGAAACGGTACAAAAATCCAGAATGTTCTACCTGCTCAATTAGAGATGTTTTCAGAAGTGTATGCCAAGAATCATCAAAAAACTCTCCGAGCTCTGCGATGGCTCTTCGATCGGTGCATGCTCTCCAGTTGGCTGGAGTGTACAAAGCGTTCCAGATTAGTATAAAACCATGGCTTGAAATACAATTAGATTGTATTGCATTGCCTTGTTCTAAGCTTTTAGCAGATATTGTCGATGGATTCGCTCAGAGTTCCGCGTTTTCGAAGGGAAAAGGACTCGGGAAGGAGTTTGTCAGGGTGAGAGTTTCGAACTTCCGAATTTCCGAAATTCTGGATTTTCAAATTTCTGAAAATTCGAATTTCTAAATTCCAGAGCTTCAGAAAGGCTGAACTTTTTTGAATTGAAAATTTTCAGGACACATTCACCGGCGATATTTTCGATTCTCGAACCGTTCCCAAACGTCTTTTTGTCCTTTTATACATGTGCTCCTTCCGAGAGGCAGCACATCGACATGACTCCTCTCTTCAACATTTTCTGTACGATATGTCGATTTTCCGTAAAATGCCTGTACGATATCTTCTCTCGATTATGGATCAACAAAGAGAAAATTTTGAGGAGATTCGAGCGAAAATTGTGGGTGGTTTTTTTTTTCAATTTTGTTCTTTTGTGCAGAAAATCATGTAGAATACTTTGCAGATTCATAAAAAAAAAAAAAAGAAAAAATTAAAAAAAAAAGGCAAAATCTCGAAAAATCGCTTCTCGTTCATTTCTGGAAGCTTCTGGAATGTTCTCGAAATGTTTTTTGAATTCCCGCCAAAACTGAACACTCCGAAAAATTAGCGATTTTTTCGAGAGAAAAATTTGTTTTTTTCTCAGATTTTTGGGCAAAATTTTTAGACCTTTTATTAGATTTTCTAACTATTTTTAAAAATTCTTTCACGATTTTTCCGGTTTTTTGTCTGAAATCTGATGAAACGAGTTTCCAGAAGATCACTGTAGGTTACTGTAGAAATCAAATTCCCTTTTGTAGTTTTTTTTTCAAAATTTTTATCTGCGTTGTGACGTGATGGTGTTTGCAACAAAAAAAACTAGAAAAGTAGAAGATTTTCTACAGTAACCTTGTCAAATTTCAGACAAAAAATTCGGAAAAATCAAAAAAGAATTGTTGAAGATAGTTAGAAAAGCTAGAAAAGTTCTAGAATTTTTTCAAAATTCTGATAAAAATAAATTTTTTCTTTCCAAAAATTGCTAATTTTCGAAATTTACGAAATTTAGGCAAGAATTCAAAAAGAGAATCGAGAACATTCCAGAAGTTTTAGTAATGGAAGAGAAGCGATTTTTTGAATTTTTTTTCATTTTTATATGAATCTACAAAAAATATTTTGTTCAGATAACTCGAGTGGCTGTGATCTTTCCATTCACCCTTCCAACACCGCTTTCTATGGAAATTTTCACTGAAAATCAGAAATTGGCAGATTTGGAAATTCAAGATGAGGAGCATTTCGGTAGACAGAGAACGGATCAAAGATTGAAACATTTGAAGGAAAATAAGGATATCAATAAAGTTTTGGAATCTATCAATCGATTCGGCATTAGGGATCAGCTCTCCTCGCTTCCAATCGTTATCAATATCTTCATGGACTCTCTGAAACCTCATACTCCATCCGGATTCGAACAACCACTCGTAGCAATTTTCGATCGATACGAACAACTTGATCCATTCTCTCTTTTCCTTCAATCCGCTGCCTCGTGGATCCAACACGATAAGGGGATCGACGTTGAGGACGTCATCAAAATCCCATCGTTGCTCTTCAGAAGCGATCCACGCATCTTCTCATCTCCACCTCACTTCCACTGCTTCATTCGCACATTGAACTTTTTCAATAAAAAAGTCCGAATCGAGAATCGTCTCAAAACGCTGGAAATTCAATACAAGGCTCAGGCGTCTGCGATTCAGCATCAGAATCGAATGTGAGTTGTATTGAAATGAACGGAGAGACTTCTAACTGTATTAAGTTCTTATTTCAGCTACGGCCTTGAATTGGATAGGAAGGAGAAAGAGTTGCTCACCGGAGCATATCTCGATATTCAGCAGAGTGTTCTCATTCATGCTTTGGTGGAAGTTTGTGATCCGAAGAGAATGAAAGATGGTTAGTGACTATGTCTGAAAAAGGGGTTTTTGTTTAAAGGGGGACTCCGACCAAAAATTTTTATTGCATCAAAATGTTCGAAAAGTGATCTATTTTCCCAATACTATAGAAAATTCGAAAAAAAATCTGAAAATTCGAAAAAAAAATCTGAAATCCCCGAAAAATTCCGCTAAAAGAGAAAAATTTCAAAAAAAAATTTTGAGAAAATGTACGAGGATTTGAATTCCCGCGCAGTGAGAAACCTAGGCTACGGCGCCTGATAGCCGCACGGCCTCCTGGCGAATAAATTTTTCGCGAAAAACTACGGTCGACAATTCCTTTCCCCCCTCTCCCTCTCGCACGTGCAGACAGGGCGCGCTTGCATTACAAAATTGCGTACTTTTTAGCTCAACTTTGAAGACGTCAAACTCATGAAAAACAGCAGGGATTTCATGGCAAACAAGACAAAATAGATATAACAACTTATCAAATATTTTTCAAAACAAAAAAAATCACAATAATTTTCATGCATGATAGAATGAGAAGTGACAGAAGCCAGGTAGAATATTTTCAGAAAACTTAGAAATTTCAGACTTTTCAGGAGCATTTTTTGGAAAGGAGTCATGGAATCATGTGAAACAAGCCTGGTCAAATACTAATAAAAACTTTAAAGCAATTATTGATGTCACACATCACTTTTGTAGGGTCAATTGTGGTAATTTTAGGGCTTTTTGGTACCAAATTTCTTGGAAATTTGTATTTTAAAAAATCCGAATCCAACAAGTTGTAGTCAATTTTTTTCAATCATTTTGATATATCACTCAAAAAAAAACGGTCCCAACAAAATGTTTCAAATTTAATTGCCGTCATTTTGAGCTATGAATCAGCTCATTTGATGCCGTATTGGTGGAAGAAAACAGGGTTTTTCGGGCTCAACAAAGCACGAAGATGTAGGCAGGGTTACGGTAGACAGTAGAACAACAAGAATCTGTGTTCACTGCGGTGGCATGGTTAGTATTGTTAGTCAGTGAAAAACAAACTGAAAAGATTAAATCCGAATAAACTTCAATGCCGTTATCATCAGCACAAAGAAAACATCGATTGAAGAACCTGAAAGGAAGATGTGGGGCCGAAAACTGGAGAGATTTGTATGTAACGGAAAAGAAGGTTACAAGATTTAATAAAATTTATTAATAAACTGTATTTCCCTAGGAGTCGAAATGATTGCAAAAAAATCAAAGGTAGATTGAGAAACGGCTAGAAGAGCTACACAACGAGTTAGCATGCGAGAGAGAGAGGTTAGAAAAATTATGAGAAATTGAGAAAGTAGTAGTTTTCAGAAGCACACATTAGCACAAGAACAACTTGAAATCAAGAAAAGTGAATGCGCCAGTCTGAAGCTTGAACTTTTAAAAGAGAAAAAGGTATTAATATATCAGAAAGAAATACAAATAACCTGATACACATTTTAGAAAAGAGATGATGTTACTGAGTCTTTGGAAACTTCGCTTCAGCAGTAAGACCTTGTCACCAGAGAACTCGATTTAGCTAGTTCTGAGCTACGTAACATGAAGACGTTGAGTCTTTTGAGCGCTAGAAAATCTGCCGAGTCTGACAGTATCCGCTGTGCAGAAATAAAACGTCTCTCGGCGGAAAGAGACCGGTTGTCGAAGTCCGTGGAGCATCATGAAGAGGAGCAACTGAGAAGGGTTCCACAACTGGGAAAGTATGCAGCTCTTCAAAGTGCCTATAAGCAACGGAAGGCGGTTCTGCAATGCGAACGATTCATGAAAGGAGGAGCGTGTACAGGAGTCGACTATAGTCATTTGCTGCGAAAGATCATTGCAAAGGCTGATACTACCGGAGAATCTCCATGTCGATTGAACCCCGAGCAAACATTCATTCTTCGTTCTGCCATTCACTTGTCAGACGGAAATATGAAAACTGCTAAACACATCTTCCACAACTTTTTGGGATACGACGTTCTCTCAAGTCGAGAAGCCGTGAACGCTATTAAGAATGACTTGGACACTTCCAGCAACTACAAAATTGAAGAAGTTGAGAAAGATAAAGAACTGGGAACGGGAAGGGTCCAGAAAGTCAGAACAATAAGAATCACCATCAAATCCATGGAACAAGGAATAAGAAGAAGATTAGAAACATTAGATAAGCACGGTCGATTGATAAATGATGGAGGTAATCAAACCAAGTGAATAAGGAGATTTTAAATAACTTACTTTAGATGATGTGATCTTATGTCTGCTTGGAGGCAAAGGATCCGATGAAACCAAACTTTGTGTTTCTTTTGAAAACACCCCTAACCCCAACTCTCCCGGCAACCTTCTTCTCGTCGTCATGTACGATGGCCAAGACAGTGAGCAAGAGCTGAGAGAAAACGCTTCAAGCGTTCTGAAGTTATGAAACGATTTAGACAAAATCTCCTATACATCCGCAGATGGTACACTTGTCACCAAGAATGTAAAAAAGAAAGTGTTGGGAGATATGAAGATCGTATCAGCTTATCTTGGTCATCGAGGACACTCTTCTTTCCATCCTTGCTACGATTGCCTCACACCATGGTCCCTTCATGGAACGAAAGCTCTGAAGTTGAAGTACGTGGATTTTGCTCAGATTCATACTATTCGAACTCTGAAAACATATGCTGGAGATTCGAAAAGCGGCAAGAATGGTGTAAAGAAAGGATCGAAGCCATTGTGTCAGGTGGAGTCAACAGATAACGGTATCCCAACGGTTCATGTGGTCATGGGACTCTTTATTCGTTACTTCGAAAACCGTATCAATGGAGAAGTAAATTCGATGGACCGAAAAGACGATCAAGTTGCTAAGACCCTCAGAGAGCATAAGAAGAGCTTGGCAAAAATGGTGGAGGAGGAAACAGAACTGCACGCCACGTTGAAGAAACTAGTCTCTGCCAGAGATGACGCCTTCTGCACAGCGACGGCTTATCGTCTCGTTGCACTGAATCCTCTGGCTCATCTGAAGACTCCTGAGCCAATGTGCAAGTCGACATTCTGTGTAGTCAACCATCTACTACGAGACAGAACGACTGATAACTAGATCCAATTCGACGTTTGTGAGGAATATTTTAACTTTGCATGCTGTTCCATCTTCTCTCCCGATGAAAAGCTGCAAATCACCGGTCAAAAATCCTTGAATTGTTGTAATTGTGAGAATTTGGACAAGATGAAGCATCATACAAAAGTGTTGGAATCTTTGAAAGCTCTTGAATCAGAAATCACAAAAATTTCTGCCATCCAAAGTTCAGTGACTCAGAAGCGCATAGATCTTGAATCGCTTCTATTCAAATCCACTGGAGATAACAGGAAAAAACTGGAAGCGTTTCTATTCTCTATCAATTGTGATGTTCGAAGCTGGTATCAGACGCTTGGTGGTCATCAAATCAGACGTCTTCTCCGCGAGAACAATATCGACACCATTTTTTCTATTTTAAGAGACACTCCGCAAAACCAGTTGGTAAAAAAAGCCATGCTTGGACTAGAGAAAATCATGTCTCTTTACAAATCCTATGTTTTTTTCAACGCCGCTTTTCGGGGAATTAGGAATTTTTTTTTGAATTTTTTCGTAATAATATTAGGAAAATACATATTTTTCGAAACATTTTGAGGCAATAAAAATTTTTGGTCGGAGTCCCCCTTTAAAAATGATTCAGGCAAAAGTGGGATTTCTATTTCAAAATTTGAATTTTTTTAATTTTCGAAATTCCGAAAAAGCCATTCTGAACATCCCTGATCGACCAGTTTCACACAAAAATCGAAACGCATCTTTCGAACGATTCCCTAGGCTCCGCCCACTCTGCACACATTGCATAGTGACGCGCGGAACCCGCGAGATGTCGGTACATACGCAGAGTGACCACCCTTCTTTTCCCCCAGTGATTCATTAAATACTTGAATACAGGGCCTTTCACAAGACCCGGTGTACAATTTTTGGAGACCCTGTCCTATCTCTCTGGGGCAGGGTAAAAGATATTACTACAACTCTCTAATAAAAGGGCATATCAGTGATGTCCGAATTAGCTTTTTCAGAATGCATAAAAGCATGATTTTCAAATTTCTGGAAGCTGAAAAATAAACAGTTTAGATTCATATAACAATGGAAAAAATTCGTAAAGAATTGGCTGAATCTGGAAAAATCGCTTCTCCCCCCTTTCTGGAAACTTTTGGAACGTTCTCGAATCTTTTTTTTGGATTCTCGCCAAAACTGAAAAATTAGCGTTTTTTCTCCAATTTTTTGCAAAATTTTTAGACCTTCAAAAGGTGGGGGGACATGAAAAAATAATGTTCTCGAAATTCCGTTTAAATATGCCTCTCGTGGAGTTGAACTTGTCGAGACAAGTATTGGAGGTGCGGCGCCGCTACCGACTGAGCCACGCAGGCAAAGAGGAAGCCGGCGCACGAATGCATACATAAAGGTGAGGACGACTGCTGTACGCAGAGTGACATTAAGCGCTGTACACCATCACGGTAGAATGCATACCCTGGCTACAAAAATCCTACGAAAAATCTCCTGTCCCCCCACCTTTAAGTTTTTATAAAACTATTTTCAAATATTCTTTTTCGATTTTTCCGTTTTTTTTGTCTGAAGTTTGATGGAACGGTTTTCTTGAAGATTATCTTGAAGATTGTAGTTTACTGTAAAAACCCAATTTTCTTTTGCAGACTTTTTAAACGTTTTGTCTGCATTTTGACGAGATTGCGTATGCAAAAAAAACTACAAAAGGGAATTATTAGGTTGTTCGGAAAGTCCTTTCCATTTTTGATCTGTTGTTTTCAAACTTCGTTTTTTCGAACGGGGTAAAAGCGAGGAAGCTGTCGTTTTATCAGTGTATTGGTGGGGTCTAATAAAGTCTACACCCAAACGGAGATCATTCTCCACTTTCCGTGTAGTGAGATATGCCCACCGTTTTTGCCCCTAACAATTTCCATTTTCGGACTGCCATTTTATATTTGCTTCTATCTGATCTTAAATTAGTTGAAATCGATCGCCAATTAGTGGAGGTTAACAACGCTGATGTACCCTTTCAAACCACTATCACAACCTGGATTCATCAATTAAAAAAAGCAGAATTCTCGTTGGACGAAAATCCCCTTTAAAAAAGGCGAACGTCTTAGGCACATCACCCTGAGCTTCCGAAGGCCGCCAGGCGCCAGCACGCGAATCGCGCCAGAGGTCCTCTTAGCGCAATAAGAGATTTTTGATTTTTTGCTGAAATTTCAGTTTTTTTCAAATTAATCCGTTTTTTCGCAATTTTTCAAAATTCTGATTTATAGAAGTTGTAGAACAGCTCGAATTACATTGAAAATGAGTAAATTCTTGAAATTTGGTCGTCTCCTTAATTCTATGTGCTCATTTTAAGAAAAATGTGACTTTTCGATGTACTTCTGAGTGCTTTTCAGCTTCTCAAACTTCGTTTTTTCACTTTTATTTCTTTTTATTGACTATTCCCAACATGAACATAATTATTCCAGGTTGTCATCGATCTTCAAATTACGATTTTTTCAACAAAAAAAAGGAAAAATCAAAAGGAAGGAATTCGCGGTTAGTTAACAATAACAGACTCGTACTTCTCCGCCGAAATTATTTTCAGATCGAATTCAACTCGCAAACAACTATAATTTAGCCAAAAGCAGACGTCCAGATCAACTTCAATAAAGCCAGTTGAGGAAAAACGATAAATCTCTTCTGGAAAATATCTTATAACAAAAACAATAAATTAGTATTGATTCATGTTGTTTTTTTGTGTGTTTCGTATGAGAAATTGCCTGAAATCAGTCAATATGCAGAGCCGAAATAGAAAACAAATAAACGTGTAGAATGCTTAAAAAGAGTTATTAAATGAATCAGTTCGGTAGGTAAAAACGGAAAGAGTTTTCTGAACATGTTTATTAGACGATGGAGGAGCATTAAATTAAAAAAATTACAGAACTAAACTATTGAGAACGAATGAGTTTTGCCGTATTTTATGACCACTTTTAATTGTTCGCGAGTTGAATTCGATATAAAAAATCCGCAACCTCATTCGGGAAGGAAGACCCAGGCCGATCTCGGTGGATATGGCTTGACGATTCTGTTTTAGTCACTGTATAGCTCTAACCTTCTACTTTCTGACTACTACCTATCCAGCGATTTCTAACGTCATCATGATTGACAAAAATTCACTTCAAAACAACATATCAAAAATGGGTTGCCTTGGTTTCCAACTCGCTGTGACCGGAGTTCTGGGAGGAAAACATCCACAATTTAGTGGGGCATTGGCATATAGTCATTGATAACAATGGTCATTACCTCCAATTTATCCGACATCGTTTTGACCTTTTTTACATTCAATGTTTCTAATGCCAAAAATGGAAAGGACTTTCCGAACAAACTAATAGTTTTCTACAGTAATCCTCGCGAGCACCATCCTGTCAAATTTCAGACAGAAAATTCGGAAGGATAAAAAATAAATCATCAAAGGTGTCTGAAAAACCTAAAAAGGTCTAAAAATTTTGCGAAAATCGAAGAAAAAAAATTTTACTTTTCTCGAAAATTCCATTCAAAGGGGAACCGCGGTCGGAATTCCGTTTAAAAAATGACCGATTCTGTTAGAAAAAAGTGACAAAAAAATTTTCAAAATCGCCCTGAAAGAGTTTCCAGATCCGACGGACTTCTCTCTTGCCGAAAAACGCGTTCAAATCCGAAAAATCGCTTGTGACTTCATCCATCGAACATTTCTGGACTACGAGGGACTCATCAAAGTTGTCCTCCATCAAAGATTTCCACTTCGCCAAGTTCGAGATCTTGTTGAAGGTGTACCTGCGCTATTCGCTGGAAATGCACAGATCCTTGAGATGCTCTCACTGGCAGATCAGGATAGACGATTCTTTGCGATTGTGTTTGCAGCCGAGATTTGTAGAAAGGTAGATTTATTCTTGGTTATCACTGATATCCTATCAGTACCTTCTGAACCTTTAAAATTTCCAGTATCGAGTACGCGAGTCACTGGAGACCGCCCGAGCTGTGTGCGATATCGTGCACTCTCTTCATAAGTTTGGAGAGTTGCCCTCTTCGTACAAGCTATGGAAACACGTTGCACCGGCGCTGATCATTCTGGCTACAGTAATACACCCCGATGTTTTTTTTTCCAAAAAATTCCAATTTTCCAGGAATTTCCATCTCTCGCTGATAGTATTAATCGCCTTTTAATTCGAGTCTTAACAACGGCCAAAAATCGAATGGCTGTGAAATCCGGAATGTTCGCTGGAGATCCAAAACAGGAAGAATATCGATTGATCGCCGAAATCACATCGTTTTTGGACAGAAATAAGAACCGACAAACGCTATGAATCCTAAATATTCCCAAATTTTTTTAATGTGTTATTTTAATTTTTTGATCATTAACTATATCTTTTTTCGAGAATTTTAGACCCAAAGTGTACAAGATTCCATCTATTTTATTTGTTTTTTTTGCGGGTTTCAAATCATTTTTCTTTCTTTTCCGAGTTTCTTTTTTCTTTAAATTAATCCCGATATCGTCGTTTTACATGAAATAACATTTTATGTTCTAAAATCTCACAAATCAGTAACTAAAGAACGGCGAAAACATGTTATTTTGGGACAAATGGGATGCTCAAAATTTGAATTCCCCCGCAAATTTCAGTCAACACCATCACGCAAAACCACAGATTGTGCATTTTAGTTGACGAGAACTTTTTGTACTTTCCATTTTTTTTAAAGTAAAGTTTCAGATTTTCAAGAGACAAGCAGTTGAAAAGCAAGCGTTTTCGAGGAAAAAAACCAGATAATTTTTTGGCTTCTGAAAATTTGTCAGATTCTACGAAGTGCTATCGAAAACCCAAAAATCGTTTGGAAAGTTGAAAAATTTTTTTCAACAAATAAAGAAAAAAAGCTGCGAAAACCAATATTTACTAGGTTTCTACTACACATTGTCTTTTCTCGAATCTTCTTCTCAATTCTGCTGCTCCTTCAACTCTTTGAAACGTCTGTCCCTTCTCAACACTGGCGACCGCCCGGGTCGAAGACTCCTCCTTTCTTCCCGTTCTCTCTGCCCAATTTCTCCATTTTGCCCACTATTTTACTCGCTTTTTTTCTCATCTCTTTCTCTCCTCTCTTATTTTGTCGCACGACAGACGCACTTTCTCCTTTTTCTCTTCATCCATCCCTTATCATAATCGTTTTTGTGTGTGCGATTGGTTCGACGGTCAATTGACTTTGTCTCTGATTTTTAGAAAAATTGATTATTACTTTTTCACTCTTTCTTAGGGAAAAACTGCGATTTTGAGTTCAAAATGCTTGTTTGTGTGTCTGCAGACAGCAAGCCATGATGCAATTTGCATGGCAGAAGCTTCTAGGTTGTTTCGATGATCTTTTGTACTTTTTCTAGATTTTCTAGTTCGTTGTGGAATAATTTGAAAGTTTAGAGTAATATGATAAAATAATAAGCATTTTTACTCATTTTCTTGATTTTTTCAGATTTAAAGAATTAAAGAAAATTTAGAGTTCCCATGAAAATGTTCAAAAATATATTTTCTTCAATTTAACTGTTTAAAAATATTTTCAGAAAAAAATTGAAAAAATTCAAAAATAGAATACCTGAAAAACATTAAAAGTGAAAAAAACTGTTGGAATAATCAAGACTTTTCTGGAATTTTCGAGAAAATTTTCCCGCCTTTCCTTTAGCTTCAGCTGAATTTGTTTCAACCAATTTTGCTTCAGTTGGAAAATGCTCAAAAAATTGTCTGAAAATGGTTTAAATTATCGGTCATTTTCAACATTTTCTGAAAAAGATCAATTGATGCTAATTTTTGACATTTCTAGGTCGAATTCTACCGATTTACAGCTTAAACTAGACTTTTTTCCATTCAATTCCCTCTATATCTTTCATAATTTTTATTCGAATCGTCTACTCGACGTCACTTGAAATACGAACCGCTTCCTCGTATTTCCGACCTCCTTCATCTCAATTTCTCCCAGATTGCCCCTTGTTTTCCTTTTTCAAACCTATCAAAGTATGATTTATGGTGTTCCAGCCTCAAGAATCTTCCCATCCGAAAACATCTAACCACCATCAAAATGTTTTCCCGTGTGGGACGTCTCACAACCTTCGGTGCCCAGGCGGTCTCGAATTGTCCGCTGCGCAGAGATAACATCTATCAGCAGCCGTTGAAGGTTTGTGTGTTTCAAAAAATTCGGCAATTTTTGATAAGAATTTTTTGCAGATCACCGCACCGATCAACGACCAGCTCGTCAATTTTGCGCACAATTTCTCCGATTCAGTTCGACAGAGAACGTAAGAAAATGACCAAAAAATACAGTTTTAAAGCAATCGAGACAATTTTTCAGCACCAGCTTCGGAAATGACCCATTCCTCGGCGTGCCAATGGACGACGAAGAAGTCATCAAGGAGTTGGAACTTCTAGATCTCGATTCATGGCACACGAAGCCGCGTGCACCGTGCGCCGCGCCATCGGACGAATTGGAGCTAGATCAGTTTTGGGAGGGAAAGAATATCACGGTTTGCGGCAGAGATCCACGCATAACTGAATCAACTGATTGTTTTGAGCTGGAAGCATGGCGACCGACTGACACGTGGCAGAGCCAGGGACAGCATCAACCACAGCATCAGGCACAACAGCAACAGCAGCATGGGCATTCGAGTACAACGGAGATGATGCATGATTTCTCCAATTTCGGAGATAATATGGTGTGTATTTTTGAGACCAAAAAAAAGCTCAAATTTATAAAAAATCCCCATTTCCGGAAACATTTCGAATTCCCGCCAAAACTTAAAAATCCGAAAATTGGCGAAAATTGACAAAACTTTCAGACCTTTTTAGGTTTTTTAGCTATTTTCAAAGATTCTTTCTCGATGTTTCCGGTTTTTTGTCTGAAATTTGACAGGATATTGTTCGTCAAGATTACTGTAGATTCCTGTAGAAAATTACTTTTTCCTTCAGTCCGCATTTTGACGTGATTGTGTTTGCAGAAAAAACTACGAAATAGAAGGTTTTCTACAGTAATCTCCGCGAATACATAAAATTTCAGACTAAAAAAAATTAGGAAAAATCAAAAAAAGAATTATCAAAAATAGCTGAAAAACCTGAACAGGTTTAAAATTTTTGCAAAAAATCGCTTAAAAGGGAGAATCCAGACGTTGAAGCAAGTGGGTAAGACCTAATGGTATTCCGGCCCCCAGATTTTCAGTTTCATTTCCTATTTTGGTGCTGACACTCATCTAACTCGCCTGAAACTTACGAGTGGATCCCACAATTTTCAAAGGTTTCTAGATAGGCTATTCTTAGCTCGAAATTTCCATCAAAATCTAGGGGTGGGAAAAGCTAGGGTTACTGTGACCCTTGTGAAGCCTCCATCATTAATCCTATACCCATTTTGGACTCAAAATCAGAGCTCACTGAGCCCTTTGATTCTACAAAAAAGTCACTGTTTAATGAACCGTCCCCGAGTACATATGACCCCAAAAGCTCGCCGCTTTTCCCACCCCCCACCCGTCCGGGTGGCCCTTCTCTCCCTCCTCTCATATGCAAATGACCCTTTATTCTTCTCTTCAGGGCTCTCCACTCTTCCAATCACCATCCAAATCGTCTGTCGATCAGTTTGTCGGCTGCTCGTCGTCTCACGAGGTATTTTGGCTCGAACTCTAAATTAGAATTTTTCATTCACCCCTGAAAAAGTTTCAGTTTGGTTTAATGCCTCCGAACGACAGAAAACCGTCGAAATTCGAGTTGGACATTGAGAATGAGTCGAAAGCTGTGGATTGGGAGGTAATTGGAAAATTGGGGAATTCATTCTTCTAAAACAATGTGTTTTAGGCCTGGAATCACTACTTGGAGAGCGACGACGACGTCTTCAAACGACCAGAAGCGTTCTTTAAGGATGAGCCAATGATGACGACGTCTTCCAACTCGATGACGACGACGTCTACCTCATCTCCAGATTCTGGAATCGGCCTCTTTGATTCTCAGCCATCACATTTTCAAAACAATTTCAACATCTCCTCTTCATCATCTTCAGCGAATCTCTTCAGAATGGTGACACCTGCCGCCGCTCCACAACAAGCCGTCGTTCCTATCACACACGATCATGAAGATCTATTTTCATCTGGACCACTTCTCTGTGTTCCGAAAGAAGAAGACATCTTCGACGACTTCATTCAAAGAGACGACGACGATGAGGACTACATCCCAGCTTCTGAATCCAGAAGACAGAGCTCACGTCTCCAGAGAAAGTCCGCAACACCTTCATACCTTCGTCGTCGTGACTCGGAACGCTCGTGGACTCCGGCCTCTTCTGACGACTTCTATCCGACGGAGAAGCAGAAGTTCAAGAAGCGTGGAGTAGTTCTGAAGCCGTCCGTCGATGAAGAGACCGATAGAAGACGTGCGCTGAATCGAATCGCAGCGGTTAGGTATCGAGAGAAGAAGCGAGCTGAGAAAATGGGAAGACAGAAGTGAGTGGTTTTATTCTTTGTTACTATTTCCTTTTGTTACTTGATATTCCCCTATTATTACACACAGGGATCACTTTGAGTTATCACCGATGATCATACGGTGTAATGTCATCGTTTTTATGAGAAATCTGACCTTTTTTATCGGAAAAACTGTGTGGTTTGTTCTCCGATTTTCAAGAAGAAGAAATATTGAAATTTTAAGATTTTCACTAGAGATCAACTAGAAATGTTATAGGCTTACTGTAGCTCGTAAGGTATACTGTAGCTTGGAAGGTGAAAAGACAGACAGAAAAATTGATCGCACACCCCTAAACATTTGGTAGCAATTATTCGATTTCTGGGGATACTGTAGTTTGAGAGGATCCTCTGTACTTTTTTCTTTTTCGAGCCAAAAATCGATAATCAAAAGATCAATATTTGAAATTTTTCTCACTTGAAATAGATTCTCTCACCCTCGTCACCATATTTTCTCCGATTTCGCAACTACATCACAACACACAGATGCATAGACTCCAAAATTCAGATATTTCGCAACTCTTCGGTTATCTAAATCTCCACGTCTCCCATTCTCTCTCGTCTAGCCACGAGGCTGTTTGCTGTTTGAACCGGCGGGCGCCATAGTAGAGGCGCCGAGTGACGTTTTTGAGAGAGAGAGATGATAATGGAAAGGGAAAGAGAAGAAGAGAGAGACCATGTGGCCCCCTGCAAGTAGATAGCACTGGTGGTTCTGTGATCTATCGGAGAACAAGAAACGATTTTAAAGAGGAAGAAGAAGACGATAAAAAAAGAAGAACGAAGTGGATTGGTTAGGCAAATGGAATGGGGTTTTTTGAAATGGGCTTTCTGGGCAATAGTGGGACTTTGAGAAAGGATACTAAAAGGCAGAGAAAGAAGCGGCTTTGAGAGCTTTCGAATTCCCGTGAAGCCCTTCTGACGGATGTGCGCCTCATGATGAATCTCAGCCGGCCATTTGATCATTTTTGTCCTTTTCAATACCGTATTCCTTCTGAAATAAGCTCACCCATGCCGTCAACTTTGAGCCAAATTTTCTCAGTTCCTATCAAAGATATAAAGAAGCTATCAACTGACAAACTGTGTATCATAATATCAGAATTGTTTTATCAGTTAACATATTGTTGATATCTCTCATAGGAACCGAGATAATTGAGCTTATAGTTACGGTTTACATGGGCTAAAAAGGCAATATTGGCTTTCGATCATATCGTTCATCTAACTCTCTATTCTTGTTTCCTTTCTCAATGAACAAAGAAGAGAATAAGAGATACGGTTATCATCACGAGGTGTCCGAAACAGGAGGGAGTACCAAAGTTCATCTGAACACGAAGAGAAGAAGATGTCTGAACGAGATTAGGTAGAAAATAGGAAAATGAACTGAAGAAGAAGACGTAGAATGATTATTAAGAATCGGCTGAACTTGGGGGTACTGTAGACTCTAGAAGAGAAATTAGCGTAAATGCTCTAATAGTAGCCCACCTTATACGTGCACATTGAGCCCAATTATCTCGGCTCCTATGAGAAATATCAAGAATCTGCCAACTGATAAAATGTAGGTGATAACATGGTAGCTAATTTATCAGTTGAACTTTTTTGATAGCTTTCTTAGGGACCGAGATAATTGAGCTCAAAGTATCGTCATATAGGGTAGGCTTCCTATAGAGCATTTTCTGTAGTCTAAAGATCTGAAACAAGACTTTCGATTAGATTAGAATTTGCCTGAAAATGACTTCTGAAAAATCAAAAACCCAATGCAATATAATTTTTATTTCCAGGGAAAACCAGGCAGTCTTCGACCGAAACCGCATTCTTCTGCAGCAAGAACGTCAACTGAAACGTGAAATCAATTTGCTCAAAAAGGATCTTCGTCGACTTGGAGCCGCAGTATAAATGCTCCCCAAATTGCGATTATATCCAATTTTCCCAAATTGGGATCTTCTCTACTCGATTTTAGTATCATTTTTTGTTCTTTTCCCCAAAATTTGGAGGTCCAAACTCACCCTTTCCCGTAGTACTGTAGTTCTTTTGTTACTCTTTTTTCTTTTTCAGTTTTTTTTTGCCTACCGCATTTCTTGTAATTCCACATTACGGGTTTTATGATCCAAAATTTCCCATCTTCCTCTTCCTTCAATGACTTTTCTTAACTGCTCACCACACAAACTCCTCTATCTCAATTTCATTTTTCCAGCACTCATTTTTCATATTATAATTTTTCATATTAAAATAGGCCCCGCCCTATTTGGTGTGGACCCGCCAATTATAAATCCAGTTTTTTTTTGAAAAAGTAATATTTATTCGAAGACTTTGGAGATAGAAATATATCGAGATCAAACAAGCGATTTTCGAAGAAGCGTTTTAAGAGAAACAAACAAAAACTAGAAATTTTTTGGGACACAAAAAAAAGAGAAAATTGAAAACACTCGGGGCAAGTGGGTAAAGCGGCTGGTACAGTAATCTTTTGGCGGGGAAGTTGGATTTTTAATTTTTTAGCTCGAGAAAAAAGTTGCACATGAAAAAAACCGGTTGCGAGAAAAGAATAACATGGAGGGGAGAAAATAAAATTTACAGGGTTTTTTTTCCAGAGATTACCAAACTTGGCACTTTCTCTCTGGATTCATTGGAGATCCAATGGGGCATTGGAACGCTTTCGCGAATTCGGGACGATTCTGGAGGGGAATCATCGCACGATACTTCGATGGAGCATGTACGTCGGTTAGGATTATTTGAATGTAGTGCTTGGGACGGACCAGAGAGCACCAGTTCTGCAAAAATCGGAATTTGGATACTGTCAAGTTTGAGCTCAATTATCTCGGTTCCTGTGAATGATATCAAAAAATTGTCAACTAATAAAATATAAGTGATATCATGATAAACATTTTGTCAGTTTACCATTTTTTGGTACCTTTTACAGAAACCGAGATAAATTGGCTCAAAATTAACCGTGAGGGGGCATTTCTATTACAGGTCACATCATGAAACAGTTATGACTTTTCTTTCAAAAATAGACAAAAATTTTTTAGTTTTTCAGCCAAGAAAAGGCTACCAAAAATTATTCATACTTTACCAATTTTTATGTAAAATTTCAGATAATACCCAATAAACATAGCTGCGATTTTCATACACAATTTTTAAGGGAAATTCCATCCAAATGAGATATCAGAAAACCTTTAATATAAGGTCCCTTAACTTCGAGCCAATTTTTCTCGGTTCCTGTTTACCATGATATCAGATGTGGTTTGCTGTTTACCATGATATCAGAAGTGGTTTGTCAGTTGACACATTTTTGATATTTCTCATGGGAACTGAGATAATTGAGCACGAGTGTAAGTAAAGGTACGCCTTCTATTAGAGCATTTACGGTACTGTATTCGGTTTGATTGTACAAAAAATTTGCTCCATTTAGCAGAACTCCTGGGCATACTTGTAACGGCCCGGCCCGGCGGGCCCGTCAATTTACAAGTTTTGAAGATTTCAAAAAACACATAAGGGGGGACCCTTATGTGATTTTTTTCAATCAAAAATTTTTTTTCGAGTTTTTTAGATCAAACAGACAAACAATAAAATAAACAAAAAAAATGGAGAAAACTATATTGAGAGCTCAAAATTTGGCTCAAAAATACAGAATTTTTGATACCGGGCCCGGGCTTTGGCGGGCTCGCCCGGAATTTTACAAGTATGCTCCTGGGTACTCAAAAATTTTAAAAATATTTTTCCAGGTCTCTAGATCTACCCACACATTGAATTATTAGTCCCTAGAGTTTTTTGATTTACCCTGCCCCAATTAATGAGACAGGGTTTCCAAAAATTGTTCTAAAGGTCTTAAAGAAGACCTCGATGAAATGCTAGATACCGTGTGATGGAATGAGGGGAATGCCATCAACCCAGTGTACGGACATCTCACGGGTTTCTCGCGTCACTATGCAATATATTGGAGACCATATCGATTTTACTATAAATGGTTCAATGTGACCGATTTACTTTTATACCCTTTGAAGAATCATAGAAGGATCATTGGAGCTTATTTTCATAGTTCAGAAACGTTAGAATTTTTCGCAAGGTAAAGTTTAAAATGTTTCAGCGATGAACTGGAAAATCCAATTTCTAGGAAACTTACATTAGCATACGCCAAGAAGAACATCTGCTGGCTGGTAAAGTTCTGGAAGCCAGGCAACGCTGGCTCACTGATCCCTGTTGTGTTTGACTTCCACGCCTTGTACGCCTAAACGAAACTTTTTTCTGGCGCCAATTTCTACAAAACCCACATTGAAGGCTGTCTTGACACCTCCATTATCCGCAATATTCTCTCCAAGACTCAGTTGACCATTCAGATGAATATCCGCTTCTACAACATGTACATTCTCGTATTGACGGACGAAACATCTGAAACAAATTTTTCGAATTTTAAGAAGAAGAAGAAGAAAATGAAGCGGGTACCTTGTTTTCTCGATGAACTTCTCTTCTGTCTCAGCATCCCACCAGTCATTCAGGTTTCCCAGTTCGTCGTATTGTCCACCTTGATCGTCGAATGCGTGGGATACTTCATGTCCGATGACTGCTCCAACCATTCCATAGGTTATGTAGTTAGGAACGCCAAGGGTCAGGAATGGGAATTGCATTATGCCGGCAGGGAAAACTGGAAAAAGCATTCTTAAAATAAATGAATGAAGTTCTCTCTGTCTGTTTGCGAGCCTGGCGCCAAAGGCGCTCCAGTCAGGATAGTGATAGTAAAGATCTTATAATACAGGGAATCATCGAATATCAAAACTCACTCATTTCATTATTATTCGGGGCGTAATAAGCATCAACTTGTGCTGGACTCTGGAACCACATTGACCTATCCAGTGGTTGATCCAAACGCAACAGTTCTTCAGTAAACCTGACTAGCTTCACTCGAATAGTCAGATGGAGCAAATATTCTCTTGGCTTAATAACCATTCCCCAATTCTTTTCCATCCAAGTGTCGTTGAATAAAACCATCGGGAAGCCTGATTTGTATTCGATCATATTGGCTTTCGAGATGGCACGTCTTCGGGTCGTTTCATCCATCCAATCGAGTACGTGAAGTTGTTTTATGAATTCGTTTTTGAGGTAGGAGGTTAGTTCGGTCATCTTGTTCATCGCTCGTTCTTTTTCGAAGAAATTTTCGACGAAGAGTCGTCCAACTGGCATATCCATCATGATCACTGATAAAGTGACACAATCTTCCCATCTAGAAAAAAAAATTAAGTTTTATTTTTTAGTGTTCTGGGTACTGCAGAATCTTCATCTTTCACAATTTCTTTCATAAAACAAATTATTGACATATAGAAAAAATTTTGTAGAAATAAAATTTCAAATTCAGTAGAAAATATGCACATTTGAGGCTCTACGAATAATGGTACACCGTATTTTTTCTAATAGAAGCCCGCCCAAACCAAATACTTTATATCGATTCCTGTTAAAGATATCAAAATCTTGTCAACTAATAAAATGTAAGTGATATTATGATAAACAATTTATCAGTTGACTAATCTTTGATATCTTTCACAAGAATCGAGATAATTGAGCTCAAATTTTGGTAGCTTCTGTTAGATCAAATACGGTAGTTGAAAAAAGCTTTGACCAAATTTCAATGAGTAATAATTTCAGCATCATTCAGACTGCAAAGAAAACCTGTAATAAAAGGGCCCCATTACTTTAAGATTTGAACTCAATTATCTCGTTTCCTGCGAAAGATACAAAAAAGTTGTCAACTGATAAATTGCTTATCATAATATCGGGAATGTTTTATCAGTTACCACAATTTTGATATCTTGCAAAGAAATTGAGATAATTGAACTCCAACTTGACCAGTTAGACGCTCAACTGGATTACTGCAGTTTTTTAACATACCTATCGGGAGGAGGACTATTGAACATTCCTGTCTGATTAGCCTTGAATTGATAGAATGGCTCTCGAGCAGTTGGTGGTAAAAACGGAGAGAAACCTGAACACAAACCAATTAAAAAATTTAGGTCCCAGACACAAAAAGTATGCCAAAACAAGCATAAAAATGGACACAAGAACAATACGTTTCGGCTTGGAGGACACGCTTTACGTCACAGAAGTTTGGTTGCTTCTGATTCAGAATTCAGAAGTTCAGAAGCTGCTGCAAAAAGAAATCGGAAAAAAGACACGTGGTTAGAAGAAAGAAACCAGAGGTGGAAGAAGAAGAAGCACAAAAAAGGGGAAGAAGAAGAAGGCAAAATTCAAAAAACGGCGTGATTTTCGCGAATCTCCAGAACACGAAACGTACTGAAATAGTCTCCGGTGGGCCCACCTTGGACCAGACGCCACGAAATGTAGTTGGCCAGAACTCGTTTTGGTGTCGATTGGAGGACGTGCTGGAAGTTTTGAGAAATAACATGTTAGAATAAAAAAATAGGTCGTCACCTAGAAAACTCAAAAATTAGGTCGTGACCTAGAAAACACTAAAAATAGGTCATGATTTAGAAAATCCAAAAAACTAGGTCATGACCTAGAAAACCCAAAAATCAGGTAGTGTCCTAAAAATTCAAACAATTAGGTCATTACCTAGAAAATTCGACAAATTAGGTCGTGACCTAGAAAATTCAAAAAATTAGATCGTGACCTAGAAAACCCAAAAATCAGGCCGTGACCTAGGAAAAATGATAAAAGGACGTACCTGAATTCCCTGAAAATAATCAATCTCTCTGACGATTACTGTATGATTTGGAGAGACGTCGACCAGCTCCTTGAACACTGTTTTTAGGTACTTTTCGAAGTTTATCTGAAATTATCCATCACTGAAAACTGTCTTACTAAATTATCTTACAAATGGAAACATTTTCTTCAACTGATACAACTCGAATCGATTATTCCCACGTTCGGGATCCCTCCGAACCATATCATCAGCTGAGAAGTTCACTAATTTCAGTTCAAACTCCATTGCCTCATTCATATCCTTCTCAGCTACTGCTGGATCAGCTCCCAACGCCACTGCAGTCAGTTTCATCAGTGTTGTATAGTTCCTGAGCATCGGATCATTGGCGCCACTCAAATAGGGGTATCGAGAACCAGCTCCCCACTTTGGTTGATCCAATTCAATGACACTTCGACTTGAGTTTGATGGATCGTGAGTTACAGCCATTTCAAGAATCACTGCATTAACTCCAGTGAGATTGAGAACCAAAGCGAGTTGTTCTTCCCAGGAATGTGACCATTCTTGCCATTTATCACCTTCTAGAGTTGGCCAACCTCCAATCCTTTTGGCAATATCTCTCATTGCTTCCACTCCAGTCGATTCCAGCTCATCCTCGTCCAAACACTTTTGATAGTAACCCTTTGCAAGTTTATCCCAAGGCTTATCGTTTTGTGAAATCGGAGATTGAAGCATTGATTTGACCTGTTTGTTCAGTCGTGATTGCACATCACTGATAGTATGACGAAGTGGTTTGTTGGCTGGGAGATTCTTATTTAGACCGTAGTTTCCGCAAGCGAATTCGTAAAAGTCTTCGCAAGGGTTTATCTGAAACTTGGTTCATTTAGTAAATGGAAAAAGGAGGATTGCAAACTTTGGCATTCAGATTTTCAGCGAGAAAGCCGGCGAGTCTTACACACTCTCGTGAGGTGCACACGACGTCGTTGTGATTCTTAGCCGATCGATCAACTGCCACCGATGAGTTTTCGAATGGTTGTGGATATATTGGACGACCTGGAATATAAGTTTTGAAAATGGAAATATCAGGAAAAAGTGCTTACCATCAGTGAACGTTTTATAACCGTCAAGTACCCATAACCACAAAAATAACACAGATAGGAGGGCGCCAATCAGAAGACATACAAATACGAGGAGCAGTGTTTCGAGGGTGGTCAGTCGACCCAGGCAGCTCCTGAAAAATTGAAATTAGTTTTTTGATAGTGTTGGTATGATCCCGTTCTGTAATACATTCAAATATTTTCAGATTAATTTTTCAATTTTCTGGCAAGTTAGCACTCTATTAGAATGTCCCACAAATCGTCAAATTTGAGCCCATATATCTCGGTTCCTGGGAAAGATATCAAAAAATGTTCAACTATCAAAATCCTCAGCATAATATCGCAATTGTTTTATCAGTTGACAGGTTCTGAATATCTCTTATAGGAACCGAGATATTTGATCTCGAAGTGCACGTATAGGGTAAGCTTCTATTAGAGCGAATTAGCATCGTGTAGAGCTCGAAGTTTAAGAATATTTTTAGAAAATTCTAGAAGGACTAGTTGAAACTGTTATTTTATAAGGTTTACTAGAAGATAGAAATCGAATTGCTCATGCTTAATTTGAGACCTTTTGGCCGGGTGCCAAGGCGCTGCTCCTCCATTCTCTGGCTTCATTCGTCGCGAATCGGCAACAGCGATCGACAGTATTCTTGGTGTTTTTTCTTACAAAGTTCAGAAAAAGAGGATCAAAAAGAACTTCTGTATGTGTTTTTTCAGAGAAGAATCTGAATTCGTATTCGTTTCGTTTCTTTTTTTCAACCGAACATGTTATTCCAACCGGATTTTTCTTCTTCTTCTTTCTCCTTTCTTCTGAGACTTCGACAGAGACTGGAGCGTCGGAAAAAAAACGGAAAAGAATATTTATTAGAGCCGTCGAGGGAGTAATATTAGAAAGCAAAAAAAAAAGGAAAAAAGGAAGGGTCAAATAAGGGGAAGAAAAACAAGGAAATGAGTTTGGTGGAAAGAGAGAAAAGAATAGTGAAAAAGAGGGGAGGAGGTTATGATAAATACCGGGGGACATTTGACAGCCGAATCGAAATCCGGGTTGAGCAATCATTCCGGTGTAGGTCGAAATAACCGTTTTAAGGAAAGTGTCTATTACGAATTTAGAATTCAGATAATCAAGAAAGTATGATAGCTTTATTGTCAGTTACATTAAAAAACCATACTTAAAAACGGGCCCAGATATAGTTTCTTCTAGAATTAAAATTTTTGATTAATTGATTTAGATATGATAAAATTTGACGAGTACTAAAAAATGACACTGTTAAAAATTTTTAAAAAAGGTCCAAATCGGCAGATTCATGGCTTGTCAACTTCGAGCCAGCAGCCTGCAAAGTATATCAAAAAGTAGTCAACTGATAAATTTTTCATCATAATATCATCAACATCTTATCAGCTGGCCTCTTTTTAATAACTTCCGCACAAATCAAGATAATTGAGCTCAAAGTTGGCGGTCTTGATTGCCTTCTATCAGAAGGAATACGGTAATTATAAATACCCACTTTCAAGAGGCAAATATTAATTGGGAAAAGTTTGCAATAAAACAAACTGTAATTTGAGAGAATACTGTTTTCTAAATCAATTCAGAAAAATTGATCAACGTTGAACTATATCAGTCTGTTTACCGCGCCTCCGGCGTTTCAAACAGCTGGCTGGTGCGCCTTCGGCGCGAGTTGACATATTTTTTATTTTGTTCGTCGCTTCGCGACTCACTTTTTTTTTAAATGTCACGCCAAATTATATTTATATTTAATTTTCAAGCTTTTCAAAAAAGTGTGGACAGATTGAAAGGTAGATCGATAGAGAGAGAAAGAGGCGCAACTCCATTTATTTATTATAAGAATGATATTTTTAGAGCGTCCAAACTACCGTAAACGATATAATGAAATGGCCGTTTAACGTTTAACTTTGAGTCTCCTTATCTATGTTCCTTCAAGAGATGTCAAAAATGTTTTACTGATAAATTATTTGTTATGATATCACCAATACTTTACCAGTTGACAAAATGTTGATATCTCTCATAGGAACCGGGATAATTGAGCTCAAAATGCACGTAGAGAGCGGGCTTCAATTCGGGACATTTCGCTAAATGTGTTTATTTGTTTTCAATCAGATTCGGAAAAATCGGATACCACTTTTTCAGCAAAAAAAAGGTTTTATCAACCCCTCAACATCCATCTACCATATCTATAGCTCTCAAAAGTTTAGAAAATATGTTTCTTTTCAACACGAAAATAAACGCCCCATTCCTCCCCCACTCTCTTTTTGCGTCCCAACTTACTACTCCGTAAAAATGGGGGTAATCCCAATGGTACAATAAGTCAATGTATCTTCACCCTCCCATCAAAACAACAAGGTCTGCAGAATCTTCGAAAAAACTGACTGACCGCACTGATCTTTATGCTTATGGGTGGGTGGAATGGAGAGATTTAAAAACAGTTTCTCAATTGAAAAAGCGAAAAAAGTTAGAGCTACAGTAATTACATTAGAAATTTCGAAAATTTTGCACTTGTGGACCAACGAAACATTTCCAAAAACGTCATTTGTTTGTTTTTGACATTGGAAACTGAGACGGTTGTATAGTACTCTCCCCAGACTACGACTAGAAGAAAGAAGGCGCTAATCCGAAAGTTTTAAAACAAAATTGGCGAGGAGGCAAGAAAAACGATGCGTAACTAGACAGATTGTATAGAAATAGTCTTTTTTAGGGACACACATAATAATAAACAAAAGCATCACTTATTTAAACTTTTTTGAGGAATGAATGAAAAAGCAAATTGTGGCAGAAATTGGTCAAAAATCATTGGGAACTGTGTTGAAGATTTTTTTGGGATAGTGTGGATGAAAGTGGAAAATATTAGAGATTAGTGAACTTTTTCGTTAAAAAAGTCTAGTAGTAAAGTAAGAGTACAATCAAGAAACTTTGGCTTACATTTTGAATAACGGCGTCTGACAAATCCGGCAGTGATGCGCATCCAAAATTATCGTCAATTGAGCCCACCCTAATTTGAACTCAATTATCTCGGTTCCTTCAAAGGATATTAAAAAATGTTTAACAGATAAATTGAAGTTTTTGATATGTCTCATAGGAACTGAGATAATTGAGCTTAAAGTGCCCGAATAGGTTAGGCTTCTATTATATGCATTTACTGCATTTGCTCTAATAGGAGCCCATTCAAACAGTCAACTTTGAACTTAATTATCTCGGTTCGTGTGAAACATATAAAAAATTTGTCAACAAGTAAAATATTGGTGAGATTATGATAAACAACTTATCAGTTGACAACTTTTTGATATCTATGACAGGAACCGAGGAAAATTGGCTCAAAGCTCACAACTAGGGGCTCATAAATTACAGGTTTCACGGTACATTAACAATTTCTTAATGATTTTTAGGCATGTTATTTTAGAAATTTCAAGAATATTTTGAAAATACTTTTTTAATTGATCTCAATTATCCCACACAAAAAGAAACGAAAAAAAATTAGAAAAAAGAAAAAAAACCGCAGACTGATTTCGAACACCTGCTCTTATCCGATTTCTCTCGTTTTTTTTATTTTTCTGCTCTTCTCATGTAACATTTTATCATTCTTTCATTTTTCTATCTCTCTCTTGATCTCAGAGATATTTACGTCACATCTCGAAATTCGAAAAATGATCTGACTCAGAGTGACTCTCTCGTAACCCGAGTCAACTTGTTCTGATTCTCCGGATTCTACAGAATCCCAGAATCATAGGAAAAGAAAGAACCCTTGCGGATCTGATAAAAACAATGATAGAAAACAAATGAAGAGCAAAAGGGGTACGAAAAGACGGGGAAGGCACATTTTTCTTGTCAAATGATTAATTTCGAGCCGGGAAACAAAAAAAAAGAAAAGAGAAAAGACATATGTTATAGGAGTGGCTCGCGGGAGCCCCCGGAGCATATCAACCTGCTCCCAGAGCACGTCACGAACAATTTTTTTCTTGTGGCTCATTGCAAAATAGAGATTTGAAGACACACAGAAAAATGAAGATAAAAAACTTCTGAATCCTCTTTATGCTCTTCAGAGCACCGCCGTCCATAAAATTTAATAGAGTTTTTGGTTCTTCACTTTCGCTCATTTTTTATACGTATTTTTTTTCTTGAGGAATTCAGAAGAAGAGCCGCCGCCGTCTTCTCCTTCATTTCATTGTTTCGAGAAATACAAGTGGAACAAGGGATTCAATGTTCATCAGAAGAATCCAGAAGAATCCAGAAGTAGAAGGACCGATGGAGAAGATGAGGGACAAGAAGAAGAATTTGGCATTGTCACGCAAGTTTAACAGACAGAAAGAAAATGTAGACAAGAGTGACAAAAAAAAACGAGAAATACATGAGGAGAGGATTAGGAAGGATCACAAACAAGATCAATTGTGATGGGTCGGAATGGGTCAGAAGTTTTTGAGAATGAGAAAAGGAGAATGATATGATGAAGGAGAGGTCAAAGAATTTCGGAACGATGGGATAGTCGAGAAAATGAGAAACTATGGACCAGAAAGAGTTTCGAGAAGATCCTTTCATGTACACAGTGGCGCACAATTACCCCTTCTGATCAAAATAGGTACAACTTCAGAAATCAGTGTCTTGAAATCCCGAAAATTGGTAGAAATATAATTTTACGTTTGATTCAAAGCTACTGAAAGTTTCGAAGCGATTCTTCAAGTCTAGGTATTGTTATGATTGTCCAAAGATAAACGGCGTAATGTGTCTTGTGAATTTCCAAATATGAAACAACTTTGAAAAGTGATAACTCAGCTGAAAAATTATCAAATAATTTGAAACTTGGTCAGTTACTGATGAGTTGTTTGGATTTTTGCACTCCAAATTTGAGCACATTATCCGAAAAAAATGTCGCTTTAATCTGGAAAATTCAGAATATACTAAACAATATAAGAGCTTCAATTTTGTAACTGACAACTTTTTTGTACAAATCCAGCAAAGAGAGATAAGCCCGTTTTTTAAACTGGCTCAACTCTCATGCCACTTCAGATTTTTGAATTTTCGACACCTTGGGATTTGGTGAAACTGCCGCCAATTGCAAAAACAATTAATCAATTTTTTATTTAGTATAATCTCAACTTTTAGAAGAAATGAAAAATTTCTGGAAAACTCTTTGAGGATTCCACGGTTACCACAAACACTAACAGAGCGAATCCTTAACTTTCCACTTTGAGCCTATTTTTCTCAGTTGCTGAGAAAGATATCGATAATTTGTCAACTGATAAAATATTGCTGATATTATGATGACATTTTGTCAATTGACTATTTTTTGATATCTTCTACAGGGTATGAGATATATGGGCTCAAAGTTGACGGTTTGGATCCAATCTATTCTAGACCTTTTTTGCAATGAAATATTCAAAATACGATATTTTTCTGTCCGATAGTGTAGGCTGATAACTTTTCGCACAAGTTTAAGATTTTTTAGGTTATGGTAGAAAATAGAAAATCAAGAAGTCGCTTATTTTAGTATTCATCTATGGTAGGACCATCAGGCTCTGCCGATCGTATACAACTAAAATTATGTGAAAAAAATATTTCTGAGCCCCAATAACCAGGAAAATTAGTCACCTCTAAAAAAGTTATTACCGGAGAGACATAATAAAAACCGTAGACATACTTTGGTGATAAAATCCACTAGACATTGGAAAATTTGGCTTTCTAAAATTTAGGACCTAGAGAGCCCATAACTTTGGAAGCTCTTTTTTCCAGTCTTCCATAAATTCCAAATCCCGGTTAGCGAAGAATTTAATTTTCAATCATTCTGAAGCTCATGCAGATAATCTTTGTCATGTTTAGGAACTCCATCCAGAAAAAGAGAAACGTGTTGGAGCAGGAAAATGAAGACTCGCGGCAAAAATGGTGATGAAGGAGAGAAGGAATGGAGGAGCGAAAGCTAATTAGTGGCTCTTCCGGTGAGTAGAAAAGAATCGAAGAAGATGAAGAAAAGAAGCGAGAAAAACGGAAAAAGGAAACTGGGGTCTTGTTAGGAAAATGCTATGAAGACCATCAATAAGCAGTGGAAGTGGCGGAGAGATGATGAAAATAAAGAATGGTTTTCTGAAAAGTCTTCAGAGCCAAGGGTTCCTGGGAGTTGGTTCATTTCCAGGAAGTAAAGTCGGAGGGTACACTGATGCCTGACCCAATCCAAAAAAAAACACCTTGTGGGGTCAGACAATGAATAGGTATTAGAACATGCGTTATAAGTTTCCTAAAGGGGATTGGATAGGTTACGTCAGGTTATGAAGATGAATAGAACATGGTCGTTTTGACTTCAGAAGGTTTTACGGGTGTCAAAAAAAAGGAAAATATGATGTCATGATACGGTACTTGCCGTTCGATGGAATTCGCTTATTTTGTGTCGGGGCATTCAAAAAAATTTAACTTAATTTAATTAGTCAGATTTGAATTTTTCATGTCACAATTTTTGTAAATTTTCAAAATAGACTTCATATTTTGCGTTAATTTTTTTCTTTACGCCTAGAGAAGATATAGAAATGGATCAAATAAGATTTCTGGTCAAAGTTGACGGCTAGACTGATAAAAATGGGTATATCAATGGACATAAGCATCTCGGAAGCACGAAAATTGGTAAAAATATAATTCTACGTTTGATTCAAAGCGATTCCTCAAGCTTAGCGGTTGTTATGATTGTCCTAAGATGAAAGACGTAATATTTCTTGTGATTTTCATGAGATGGAGCAACTTTGAGAGCCGATAACTCAACCCAAAGTTGATAAGTAATTTGAAACTTGGACAGTTTACTGATGAATATTTTGAGCTTTCGTACTTCGAGTTTGAGCCCAGTACGATTCTTTACTCAAGTTTTATGCTAGCACAAACTTTAGTGTTGGAAATTATGCGCCACCATGTACAGTATGATTTTTTAATGAAACAAGACAATTGTATTATTCTTATGATAGTTTCTGATTAATTATTTCATAATTAATTTGATTGAGGATATTCCTTAGCCTAAAAATCTTTCCGAAAAATTGGAATGTTCCGTTTTAAGAGGTTCAGATCAAGTACAAAAAATTAAAAAAAAAATTAAATCATAATCCCAAAAACTCTGAATTTCTCTTTTTAAACTTTCTAACATCTGGCCCCGTTTTCTCAAACATCTGACCCTCGCTGAATCCATTCTTTATCCTATTCTCCCACCCTCACTTCCTCCTTGGTTTTTTTTTAACTTGGTGAAGTTTCCATGAATGAATACAAATTTGGCGACATTTGGCACCCCACTGACTTTCCCCTTTTTTCTCTCTTTTTTCGTCACTTCAAAAGAACAACTAATTAGGTTTTTGGAAAAAAGACTGGAGAGCAGGGACCATGATGAACATGTTCTTTTTTGAGTTAGGAGAAGAGAAAAAAGGTGTGGATGAGAGGATAGAAAAGTTACATTAAAAAATGAGCAGAATTTTTTGTGAGGAAAAAAACGAAGAGTGGAGGGTGGAAATGGTAATTTAATGTCAATTATTATGGGAAAATGAGAGGAAGGGAAGGGATAAAAATAGTGGAAAATGTTAATAAGAATTCAAAGTTTAATTGGGTTTTACAGATGAGATCAAACTTTTAAGCTTTTTGGAGACTTTGAAGCGAATTGGTTCCAGGAATAGATTTTTAAAAAATAAGAGTTATATTTTTTTTATATCATCATCATTTTACAAATCGACGGATAATCCCATAATCATTGCTAACTACAGTAATCCTCCCCGTAACCATTACTCACCTAGTTTTCCTCTTTTTGCTCGGCAAATATAACTGGCTCGTCGGTCGACACGTCGACTGTCTGCTCAGGGTTGGCGCGGGCTTTTTTGGAGGTTCATCTATCGTTCGGGTCAGAAATATCGGTGAGGCGTAATACGAGTTCTCATCCGAGCACGCGTAGATAGGATGCGAATGAGCGGAGCTTCCTCCGTTTATTGATAAATGATGAGGTAGATGAGCATGTCTCGATTGGACGCTGACACGTGGAAATTCTGTCGAGGAGGCGGATGAAGATGTCGTGGAGGAGGAGGAGGTGGAGGCTAGCTGGAACATGGATCTGTTGTTGAAGTGAAAAAAGTTTTTAAACCCAAAAAATTGAATAAAATAATGAAATTATAAATTGTTTTTTTTTCGACTTGCTGAAAATTGCTCATTCGTATTACTGTTAATAGAATCCCATCCAAACCGTCAACTTTAAGCTGAATTATCTCTATTCCTGTGAAAGATATCGAAATTTTGCCAACTGATAAAATACTGGTGATATTTTGATTAATAATTTATCAGTTGGCGATATTCCGAAATCTTTCACAGGAATCGAGACAATTGAGCTCAAAGTTGACGGATTAGGTGTGGCTATGAGAAGAAATACGGTAGCTTGTTTTGGGCGGGAGAAAGTTTCGAAATTTTATTGTGAATTCTGGAATTTTCAGAATTTTTGAATTTTCGAGAAATTGAGAGATCCGAGAAAAATGGATTAATTTTTTTTATTTTCGAAAGTGTCTGTTGTTCAGATTTTTCTTCTCAAAATAAAAAAAGTTTTGAGGATATCCGGAAATTAATGCTCTGCTGGTCTACTACAGAGTGTTCAAAAGCCATCTACAAACTTACGTGGGGATTCAGATTCATCTTCGAATTTGATCATCAGCTTCTCTTTCTCATCTCTTGTTATTTATTTCGTTTTCGCGAAGCCTTGCTTGTAGGTCGTCTGAAATCAGAGAAAAATTAATTTAAACTTGAAAAATCCAGAAAAAAGAGATTCAAAGAACGTTTTCAGGTGAATAGCTAGATTTTAAAGGAACCATGAGGTTTGCGAAATGGTCAGATTCTAAGCGTGTCCGTTTCTTGCCCAATCTTCTCACAAATACATTCAACAAATAAAAGAAGGAAAAAGCAGAAGAACATCCTTCTGAACATGTGTATGTGTACAAAAAGTGTTTGGGGATCACTCACTCTTTGGCTCCTGTTAAGGAGATAGAGATACTTTTTGGGTTGGGGAGAATATTTGAAAAACAGATTAGACAGAGTGTTAGAAAAAGGAAAACGAGAAAGTTCGATTAAATGAACTTTTCTAAGGGTTGGTTTGGGTCAGAAGAAAGTTGATAAAGGAAACTGGTTTAATGGAAACTGTGTAACAGTTTTTTCTTGGAAAAGAAGAAGAAGAAGAAGTAATGGAAAGGAACAATGAAGCAAGAAATAGAAGCGACATATGAAAAATGGGCCTTTTTTGGTCTGGTTTTGGACCCCCTAGAGCCAGAGATTTACAAAGAACTTGAACCAAAGAAATTATAATTTGACATACTGATATTTTTGTACTCGACCGAAAATCTGGTGAAGGCCAAACCGTTATTCGCAATTAGTTATTTTTCTGATTTCTTACAAAAAAAGAAGACATCTGCCTAGAAGCAGATGTCTTTACAACCTAACACGTGTTGGTGGTGACATCTGAGTATGAACAAGAAATATGTGAAATGCCTGTTAGGTTGGGTCATCTTTGCGATGAGCAACCGGGCGTGTGTATGCACAGGAGACACTATTCAAATGATTAATATTCTCTCACAAAAAGGGCCAAAATGCCGACAGGGGAGAGATGAGGTGTAGGGTTGTAAATCAAATGGAATATTATAATTAATGGAGGTAACAGGAGCAAAAAGGGTTTTCGAATGAACAACTGTTGAAGGGACTACGGTAGGTACAGCAATGTAAAAAATTAGTCTCTGTAGGAATACACAATACGGTATTTGCTCTATTAGTAGCTCACTCTATACATAAAATTTGAGCTCAATTATCTCGGTTCCAAGCAGAGATATAAAACATTTGTCATCTGATAAAAGTGTTACTGATATTATGATAAACATTTTGTCAGTTGACTACTTTTTTACATCTGTCACAGGAACTGAGATATATAGGCTCGAAGTTGATGGTTTCGGTGATGAGGCAATATATTCCAGATTTTACGGTAAGATAGTTTTTTTATTTGAATGAAAAAAGAAAAAATTAGGGGATCTGTAAAGAAGGTATCAAGCTGTTTCAATTTTGTTTAAATCTTCTACAACTACGAAACTAAACCAGTTGATTATTTTTTTAGTTGATAAATTTTAAAAAATTACCCCGAACGAGAAATTTCATTTGGAATATAATCAGTCTGGGAACTAGCACCTGATGTCCGGGATTCTTTATTTTTGAGGACTTCCATAAAATGTTGTCAACTACTAAAATGAAATCCTAGACAAATCGAAAAGTTTTGAGATAGATTATCAGCCAAAAATCATGTTTCAAGAAAATCGACTAATACTCTGAATACCTTAAATGCTAGAATGCTTTCCTAGACTTGCACCTTTAGCTCAACTATCTCAATTTCTGTGAGAGATATCAGAAATCTGCAAACTATACAATTCTTGGCGATACTATCTTCCTTATATATATATATATATATATAAAACGCTACACGCATCTGTCTGTACGCTTTTGAAGAATTTGAAAAGTAAATATAGATTTACGTGACCCTTTAAAAAAACGTGAGAAGAGAAGCGACGAACCAGTCAAAAAACTAGGTTAAATCGCGCCGAAGGCGGCGCAAGCGGATGGCTGGTGATGAACAATTTGATAGTTGACTACTTTTTGATAACTTTTACAGGAGCCGAGACGATTGAGCTCAAAGTGGAGTTATTTTAGAGCATTTACGATATCAGGAGGAACATTGCAAAAACTACAGCTCAACATAGGCTTACAACATAATCCTGACCAATATACCATCTCTCTTTCGGGGGTTTCCCCTCGTAATTAAAAGCGTGGATGCCCGACTGGATCCATCACCCACTATTTGCACTTGAGTTAGGAGCTTGTTTTTACGCTCTATGCTCTCTTTTTCATATCTTGTTGACTGTCAAATTATGAGTGAGAATGATGAAGAAGCGGGAGAAGCAGAAAAAGCGGAAGGACTTGGATGAATATATGGGGGAAAAGGATAGGGAAGAGGACAGAAGTCAAGGACATCCGGATGAAGGGAATTTAGGAAAGACTGAAAGAAACGATAGTAAAATGAATGCTCTATTAGAAGCCTAGCTTATACGTCTTTTATCAGATGACAAATTTTTCATATCTCATATGGGAATCGATATGATTGAGCTCAAATCACGTATCGGTTGGGCTCCTAAACGAAAGAGATGGATAGGGAAACTCTGGAATTACCCGAAAAAACCTCCAAAAATTTCTGAAGCATGTAAAAAACATCGGTAGCAAAAAAATGACCTCGGTTGTCCAAAATAAAAAATTCATGGCCGTAATGGAGACATTGAGATTGGCGACCTGTCAAACATTTTTGAGACAAAAAACTTCCAAAAATGTTCAAATTTTGTCATGCCACCGAAAATGGCACAAATCCTATTTATATACTTTCTCAATCTCCTGCCACATAGTCTAAAAACAAAGCAATTCGAGAAAGAACACAAGAAAAAGCGGGACTGCGAAGGAAAAAGTTCAATGTATCAATTAGATTGGAAGAAGCAAAAGTGTTCCATTTGAAAATAACAAAAGAAACATGGAGAGAAAACGAATTGAAAGCAATTAGTCTATTTTCCCCCCAGAAAAGCTTCAGTGTTTTTTCGTTCAATTTCCTATTGGCGGGGGATCCAGGGGAGAGATCAAGTTTCACAATGTCTCTTCTACCGGAGATGATTGAAGAATTGAGAAGTGAGCAGCTTCCTTGTTTTTGTGAGCAAAGAAGGTTTCCGATGGAATGGCAAAAAATGTGAGGAGAATAGAAGGAGAAATCTTTGGAGGGTTTGAAAAGGAACATTTTGATTTTTGGTTAGATTGAAGAGGATTGGGTCAGGCATCAAGGAATTCAGAAATCGGATATTTTCAATCTTACAAAAAACCTGTAATAGAAGGGCCCGCACACTGTCAAGTTTGAACTCAATTATCTCGGCTCCTATAAGATATATCAAAAATGTGTCAACTGATTAGTAATATTATGAAATACAATTTTTTTCAGTTGGCAGACTTTTGATACCTTTATGAAATAGGAGTTGAGACAATTGAGCTCAAAGTTCAAGAATGAGAAAATATGGTAATTGGAAAGTTTCAGAAAATATTGCCCAAAACGTTTCCCTAACTTTTTTGTGGTTGACCTTTTTTGTACAAGATCAATGAATTTACCGTAAAACCTGTATTTGAAGGACCCTTTTAATAGAAGAGCCCCTCAAATAGAAGGGCCCCTGTTAAGAAGGACCACTCCAAAATGCGTTTCAAAATCAAAACATTTCAGTACGTTTTCAGTGAAAAGTGTTCCGGAAATTCCACAATTCAATAGAATTTTGTTGAAACAATTTTTGTTTTGATTAAAAAAACTTGTTCGAAATTCGACGAAGTTGATAGGTTTTAATACATTTTGAACGAGGATGCGTCGAATGTAGCAAGGAAAAATTTTTAGAAAAGATGACCGGAAAAATAGGAAAGCCTCTTCTAATTGAAGGGCACCTGTAATTGAAGGGCCTTCCGGAAGAACCTTGGAAAATAAAATTTAAAATGGCAGAATATTTTCGGGAATTTTTCCAGGCAGGAATTTTATCGAAATTTTTTTTCGGGAATTTTTCCCGACGGGAAATTTCCCGAGATTTTTTTTCACAAAATTCCGGGAAAAACGGGAAATTTTCCAATTTTTGTTTTTGTAGATTTCTCAGATTTTCAACTATTTTTTGCTTTTTGAATAGTTTTCCAAGCGAATTTATTGGACACTTTTGAGAAAAGTAAAGAAATCGACAGATCTCAACATAAATTGAGAAAAATAGACAAAAATTCATTGAAAAACCAACTTCCCGATTTTTCCCGATATTCCCGAAAATTCCCGAACAATAATTTCGGGAACAATTTCGGGAACAAAATTTTCCGAAAGTTGTTTTCGGGAAATTTTTCGGGAACCCGATTTCCCGGGAAAAAATTTCGGGAAAGTTCTCGGGAAGAGAAATTCCCGAAAAAATTTTCCCGAACAAGTATGCCTTCTAATACAGGTCTTACGGTATTTTTCTTTTGAATTCAGAAAACTGAAAAATCACAAAACTTAAAAAAAAACAACGAAGTTTAAAAAGGTATATTTAAGAAAACAAAAACCACAGTTTCATTGATAACTTCGAAAAACCTCTATGCTCCTTCTCTCTCATGTCCAATACAAAATGGTCATTAAGTGGGAAAAGAAGTCGAGTGGACAAGACCTCATCCCCTGCTCTTGACAAGAGCAGTGAATTGAGGAGATAAAGAGAGAGAGGGGGAAGGGTATGTAAATACGGTCAAAATGTACTTACATCACTACTTGACAACAACTAAATCAGCGTTTACTTGTTATTAAAAGAAGGATGTGAATGGTGCCAAGTTGATTTGGGGAGAGGATGAAGCATAATAACGAAGTGGCGACGAACGGAAGGAGAAGGTACAGAAGCAACAGCTGCTATTTGACGGATTAAGGGGGATAGAATGAAGGGAAGGAGGAGATATTTATGGTGTCAGAATACACACCAGAGTCTAGTGGGAACTTCAGAGAGGAACTGTACTGAACTAAAAATTATTGTTTCAGCGTTTTGAAGTAATAAAAGCGGCTACTTTAAAATTTCGACAAAAGAACCAAGATTAATTTTTTAAAGAAAAAAAAATCAAAATGAATACTTGTAACGCTACCGTATTCCCCTTTAATAGAAACTCACACACACACCGTCAACTTTGAACTCAATTATCTCGGTTCCTATGAAAGAAATCAAAATGTAATGAACTGATGAAATATTTATCATAATAACACCAACATTTTTTTAGCTGACTACTTTTTGACATCTTTTACAGAAATCGAGGTAATTGAGCTCAAAGTAGGCCGTTTGGGTGTGCTCTTAGAGGAAATACGGTAACTTCGGGTGCTTGAAAAATTTGTTGCAATATGTAAAACGGTTCAAAAATCCAAAGAATGTTTAGTTGGCAATTTTTTCAATTAAAAATCTATGATAAAATAAAAATTTAAAAGGCTGCGACACTTACATATATCGAATGTATAAAATTTTACGAAATATAGCTACTAACTTCAAAAATGAATTGTTGTTTTTGCTTCAAATTTCTTCAAATTCGGATAATTTTGAATGCACAAAAACGAACAAAGTTATTAAATCAAGTTTGAACATATTTTCTTTCGAATCTGCCACAAATCCCAAAACCAAAAAACACTAATTCGAATTATACCTCTCTCTCCCTATACGTCCTTCTCTCAACGAATGAAACCTTTTCCATCAAAACACTACCATCTGTACAAAAGAAATTGACACCTATATATCTCGAAAAATGCAAATGAGAAGGCAAGAAAATGTATTAGGTGAAAGTGCAAAAGGCGAAAAGAGATGAAAAGAAAGTGGTTGGGAGGAGAAAACGAGCGAAATGATTATCCTGGTATAATGATAAGCACAAACATTGAAACGAAATCGGAAGAGGATGAAATGGAAGAAGACGACAGGGAGGAAGAAGAATTTAAATTAGTGAAAATCAGCGAAATGTTTCAAAATTCCAAATCTTTCTCTCCTATCATACACGCCCCCTTCTTTGCACTCCCACGGGTCACTTCCTCCTCTTTTTTCTGACTCCTCGCGCCTATTTCTATGTTTAACTGACCAATAGTCTCTCGTCGGTTCCATGGTGTAGTGGTTAGCACTCAGGACTCTGAATCCTGCGACCCGAGTTCAAATCTCGGTGGGACCTATCGCTTTTTTGCTTTTTTGTATCCTTCAAAGTTTACAAAGAATGCTATTGAAGTCCATCGGTGTAGTACTACTTCATTCAACTAATAGTATAAAACGTTTAAAAAGCGGAGAGAGGGGATGATCCGGCGCTAGTCATCCTTTCATCTCATTTCATCCTCCTCCTCCGAAGAACGGTATTAAATTGAAAATACATAATAAATCATGATGAGCGTGGATGGTGCTGTATTTGTATCTCCTTCCGTCCAAAACTTTTTCCTCCTCCTTCGCGGGAAAATATATGTGTTGTTCGTGTAAACAGAGCGATGGCTATCTTTTCACTCCGAGAGGAAGAAAAAGTGAGTGACCCCTCCCCGAGAAGAGAAATACATACTAAACAGTGTGTTTGTGTTTTCGCTGTAATTTGTTCACTTTTTCTCGCCCTTCTTGCTCGCTCGGACGGGTCATCATCATCACTATCGTCATGTCACTTTTTTTTTGAGTAACAGGAGACGCAGAGACAAATGAGAACATTCATTTTTGTGCAAGACTCTTTTCTCGTGTAATGGGATACTTGTGAGTGGACAAAACGGGGTGAAATGTTTCACACGAGACACTTTTTCGTGTGTAGGTGGATGTAGACCTATTAGGAGCAAGAAATGGGTGAGCACGAGCCAGCTAATGTGGTTACGATCCGAAATGGGCAACCCATTCTTTCAAAATCTCGGGCTTATGGGCCTAGAGCCTAAAAAGGCCGATCGGTTGGCCCAAGGATGTTTGAAATGTCAAAAAGACCAAATTTCGAAGATTTCGGGATTTCGGAATCTTCCCAGTTTCGAAATTATGGAATCTCAGGATATTCCAATACTTTTTTATTTTGAAAAATTTTTGAATTTGGAATATTTCGATTTGGAAAATTTAGAATTTTGGAATATGAGTTTTCAAACTCGGAATATCCCGAAATTCTATAAATATTCGGGATGTTCCAATTTAAAAGTTTGCAAAATTTGTGAATATTCCGAGTTTCGAAATTTCCCGAAATTCCGTAATTTTAGAATATTTTGATTTTGGAAATTTTCGGTATATCCCGATTTGGAAAATTTTAAAAATGTCAAAGTTTTTTAATATTTTGATTTTGAAAAATTTGAGATATTGAAAAATTTCGGAAAATTTCGATTTTCGAAATCGGAAAATTTTGGATTTTTAGAATAATTTTGGAATTTAATCCGATTTCGAAATTTTAGCAATTACGGAATTTCGGGCTATTCCGATTTTTTAAAATTTCGGAATTTTCAAAGTTTTGAAGTTTTCGGATTCACCAAACAAAAATTTTTGGATTTTTGCCCTGACCAGTGGATACTTGAGTTCATTAATTATGATGTATGTGCCATTTTTTGAAAAATTGACTGACAGATACCGAAAAAGCTTGAAAAAATTCAAGTAATTCCACTCGAAACCCACAAGGAAACACATAACGTAGTCCAAAAAGCTCTTATTCCGAAAAATAAATCGGAAATGTGCTGATTGGAATCTTCGGAATTCCAAACTCCGCTCCGAACATCCCTGGGTGGGCCAAGTATCGAAAAAATGAATTCTAGGCCAGCTTTCTTCTATTCTTTTGAATATTCACAGGATGTAGGCTCATTTGTGCAAAACAAAAAATCGTTTGGACCCTATACAATGAAAAACTTTTATTACAGAAAAAAGTTAAGCATAACCAGTCATAAACAATCGAATTTGCCAAGAGAACACAAGACCAACAACAATTCCGAATATTAAGAAAAACGATGCAATCATTCCGGCAATTCGTTGAGCCTTGGGATCCTCATGCGATCTTGGTGCATACATCATAATTAAAGAACTCAAGTATCCACTAGTAAGGGCAAACAGGCAAACGTTCAGCATGAAAAGCCACGTGGAACTAAATAGGACTGAATAGATACGGTCATAATCCATTGGCAAGTAGTTGGCAGCCGGGAAATAAAACATGAACCAGAAACGAGCGACGACTGGAATCCAAATGGTGTTGGGTCCTGGCTGGAAAAAAGGATTACTGTATTCAGTTGAAAAAATACGAAACTCACAAATCTGACCCAGTTGGCCAACAAACTTCCCAGAAAGGCAAATAAATTGAAGTTTAGGAACACGACGACATCCATAAAATACTTTTCAGATACGAAGAAATCATGAGGTTTCCCTTTTGGAGCATCTCTGACATACATACAAACATTTGGAAATAGTGCCAAAGTGACAAAGAAAAGGATAAAGATGTTGGCAAACTGCATTTTGCTCTGAAAATTTTAGATCTTGAAATTTTGAACTAGCTAGAATCCGTTACCTTAGAAAATGCCTCTCCGATTCTTGACCAACTAGTTCTCTCCTCTCCTTCTCTACTCATCGCTGACGGCTTCAATTCACCGAACTTTCGATAAAAACTGAATTTTTCCAGAATTTTCAGAAGAACGTAACATGTGATGACAGCGATAGAAGAGAGAACGAAGAAGAGACTGGCACGCATTTGAACATCATCACTCACTGAAAAAAATTTGCTGTAAATCCTGGAACTAAAAAAGTACCAGCTTTGGTGAGCATTGCAAGAGCCGTCACTGCAGTCCCACAAAAGTTCTGGCCAATGATAACGGCATTGGTGTACTTGAAAGGGAATGGAGAGGCCAAACCGAACATGCTGGAACAAAATTTCAGACATTAGACATGTTTCATCTGAATATCTCTTGCCTATTCTGGAACAATCCATTTGCTGCATTCAACACAATAATCGAGACGATGGTTATCGAAAAAAACACAGTGATCCCTAAAAAATCTCTAGCGTCCTGTACACCAAAAGTAATTGCTCTAAAACTCACAACTACTCGTTTCAATGTAGATAAAAATAATAGTGACTACGACCATGGATTGAACAACAATCAAGCAAGATCTCATCCGACGAGTTAGGTCTCCTCTGGAAATTCAAGTTGTTTTGTTATCAGTAGAGCGCCCTTACTTCATAGCAATAAAAACATTGATCACACTGAATGCTAAACTTGGGATCTGCGCAGAAATCGTCATGGAGTTCTGAAAGTTGGAGGAGAACCAAGTGGCGTTTCCACTGTCTTCCCGAAGCTTGAACATTGTGTAGTACTGAAAAAGATTACTGTAGACTTTGCTGTATTATTGTAGGGAGTTGTATGATTTCTAGGGTACTGTAGCGTACTGTAATGTCTAGAGTAGTGCCTCAAGGGTACTGTTGGGTGTCTCACATCAAATGAAATATTGAGGAACATGTTCCAGGGGAGAAGCGAGCCAAATCCGAACATTGCGAAAATGAAGAACACATAGTGATGGACATCCTTGATTTCTTCTTCTTCAGAATCCTCGACGGCCTCATCTTCCAAGTCTTTAGTGGCTTCTGAAGCGATTCCAGACTCTACTAGAGATTCTGGAGACTTTTTTGAGCGTTGGGAATCTTTGTTTGAAACATTCTGAAATTCTATTTCAGGAGAAAACTGAATTTCAAATAACCTCCTCGCTATGAACGTCGTCATCATTGATAGTTTCACTCATTCTTTAGAATAATGTCTGGACTCCAGATTCTGGAGAAAGTGAAGATAGTTGACTTGGGTTGGGATGGCTCGGCGCAGTTTTATGTGGCACATTTCCCCCTGATTGCTGGCGATCGAGAAACACACGCAAGTGTTTTTTTTTTGAAAAGAAGGTGAAAATTGAGTCATTCGAAAAGTATCTGAAAAATAGCTACAGTAATCTTTAAAAAAACATCTACAGTAGCCTCTTAAAAAACTACAATGGTCTGTTTAAAAATTACTACAGTAATCTGTTTAAAATGTAGCTACAGGATTCTTTCAGTGAATAACATCGAGTTCTAGTAATCTGAAAATGTTCATTACGGTAGTCAGAACTACCTTTAATTTTGTATAGTGTACCAAACTATACCAGAATTTGGACTCCAATATTTATTAATTTTTGTGGTTTTGTGAAAAAAAGATCGATTTAAAAATCACCACTGGTGATCGCCGACTTTATATCGGCGTGCTTTATTGCAGTAGAAACAAGTATAAAGCAAAAATGATAAAACATGTGAGTTGCAAAATAAATTATAAATTCCTAAAATGCTCTAGAACTTCTTTCCCTGAGAATAAGATCCTCCGGCTGCTGGCTGAGCGACGGCTCCAGCTCCAGATTGGTATCCGGAGGCTTGAACCGATTCAACTGGAGCGGAAACTTGAGCTGGTTGTTGAGCAACCGCGGCTGGGGCTTCGTATCCTTGAGATGGGGTTGGTGGGGCGATTGGAGCTGGTTGGGAGGCTTGGTAACCTCCTTGAGCTGGAGCTGGAGCAACTGGAGCAACTTGTTGTGGGGCTTGGTAACCAGCGGATTGTTGTTGTTGAACTGGGGCTTGTTGGGCGGCGAATCCTCCTTGGGATGGTCCAGATTGATATCCAGATCCTCCTTGAGCTGGGGCTTGGGCAGCGAATCCTGCTGGAGCAGCTTGTTGGTATCCTTCTCCTCCTTGAGCTGGTCCTTGTTGAGCGGCAAATCCTCCTTGAGCTGGTCCAGACTGATATCCTCCTTGGGCTCCTTGGGCTTGTCCTCCGAAACCTCCTTGAGCTGGTCCGGATTGGTATCCTCCTCCGAGTCCTCCAAGAGCTGGGGCTGGGGCTCCGAGTCCTGGAAGTTGAAGAGCTGGAGCGGCTTGGTATCCACCTCCAAGTCCTCCAAGTCCTCCTTGAGCTGGTCCAGACTGATATCCTCCTTGGGCTCCTTGGGCTTGTCCTCCGAAACCTCCTTGAGCTGGTCCGGATTGGTATCCTCCTCCGAGTCCTCCAAGAGCTGGGGCTGGTGCTCCGAGTCCTGGAAGTTGAAGAGCTGGAGCGGCTTGGTATCCACCTCCAAGTCCTCCAAGTCCTCCTTGAGCTGGGGCAGCCTGGTACCCTCCTCCGAGTCCACCTCCGAGTCCACCTCCAAGTCCTCCAAATCCTCCTCCAAGAGCTGGAGCTTGAGCGTATCCGGCGGCTGGAATAGCTGGAGCTGGAGCTGATGGGTAGAGTGGAGCTGGAGCAGATGGAGCCGTCACGTATCCTCCAGCAGCTGGAGCTGGTGGTAGTTGTGGTGGTGCGGCTGGGGCTCCACAACAGGCTCCGCCTCCTCCTCCGCCTCCGAGAAGTCCGCCGAACAAGAAGGCGGATGAGGTGGAGACCAAGCAGGCGATAATGGCGAAGGATTTCATCTGAAAAATTTCGAAATTTTCATTTGACTAAATGTAGAAAAAAGAAACAAGAATGTTGCTTTCTCACATTGTTCAGGGAATCCCTTATATATCTTTGGCAACCTGTTCCGAAGAGAGGGGCGGAGTCGAATCTCCTCCCTTTATGACATATCTTTTTGAACTTTGGATTGGCCGAAAGCTTGAGTTTTCAGGTTTTTAATATCTGACGCAATATTCTAGAACTTTTTTAAAGAAAAAAAAAGAATTGTGAAGAATTAAAAAGATAAACAAAGAGATAAATCAGGTTGTTTTTATGTGAGAAGATGATGATGATGATGATGATTGTCTTGAAAAACGGTGCGTGGAAGAATATTCTTGATGCCAAAATCTGAAAATTGAAGAATTCAAACAAAAATCCAAAATTCTGAATTCTGAAGATATGAAGCTCCAGAAGTTTTCAGAACAGTCAAAATCTGAGAATTTAATTTTTGTCTATTATGCTTGTCTGAGAAAAAAAAGGTTGAGACGCAGAGAAAATGTGTCTGCGTCTCCACCGTTTGTGTGCTATTTAGGCTCTCCGCTTCGATATCGCTACCGTATTCAGACTGCAAAAAATACTCTCTAACCTTTTTTTTCTCAGACAAGCATAATAATACCAAATTTGTCAAGTTTGGGTTGTTAATTTTTACAGTCATCCAAAACCTCTATTTACCATTCCGATTCCCACTTTGTAAAAGTACCGTAACCAAAGACTTTCTACTCTTTCACCTCTCATAGACCGGCACTCGATTCTTTTCTTTGATATTTCTTTTCCTGTGTGGGTTATTTAGTACCGTAACATTTTTCATAAATTTTTCAATATTTTATCAGTTACCGTAAACACTCTAAAAGACTGCCACCCAAACCGTTTAGTTTGAGCTCATATCTCGGTTCCTGTCAGAAATATCAAAAAGTGGTCAACCAACAATATATTGCTCATGATATCAAAAAAATATTAACCAATTTATCAATTATCATTTCCTCAAAGTTCCACTCTCTTCAATTCAGACCAATTATCCAGACTAATTATCTCCTCTTCAACACCATCATAACAAAATCCATTATCATTTCTACAAGCTGTTCTCTCTGTCCCCTCCCTTCTTATCACAGATCGTTATCAATCCCTCAATCATTTCAATGGCGCAATATCGTTGTTGCGCAAAAAATCGAAAGAAAACTCGGTATCCATTCTTCTCCTCCTGTCTTCTCCAGATATTACGCGCCATTGGATAATCCAATGTTCTGAGGAAAAAGAAGGTGGAAACGGAGGAGATCATTTCAACAAATGTACTTCTCTATATCTCTCCTCCAATTTTTTTCGCCGATTGAACAATGTACAATGCCATTCGAAATTTTTAAGAAGACGGACATGCAAATCAACCGGTTCCAGAACGTTCCAAATGTACTGTGGAATAGGTTTCAGAGGAGTGGAAGAATGTAGAGAATAAGGATAGTTGTAGAGAATCCAAGATATGGCTTGGAAAGCCAAACTTTGGATTTTGATCAACGGGCCAAAAACTGGGATCGGGACAAATTTAGAGTTTTAATCAGCAATTGCACATATCGTAAAACTTGTAACAGAAGGGCTCCTAACTTCTAACTTCGGGCCAATTTTTCTCGGTTCTTGTCAAAGATATAAAAAAGTTGCCAACTGATAAAATGTTTATCATAGTATCAAATATATTTTATCAGTAGACACATTTTTCACAGCTAGCATAGGAACCTTTCAAAATGCCATTCTATTTTTATTAATGAAAAATGACAAGGACTAAAATTATCAAGACATTCAATAGAAGAGGAAACACAAATTCAAAATGTAATCAGTGGGGAAAAAAAATACGATAAAATGTATAATATATTCCAATTTCAATAAAATTGGTGATGATTTGAATCTACAGTACCGTGCAAAAGGTTTTCCACTTTGTGAAAAAGATTGGCGGATTCTGACCAGATTTCATTTAAAAATATGGGAAACAAAATTTTTACGACAAAAAGTTTAAATTTCGAAAAAATCAAAACTTGACTTTTCAAAAATCGTAACTTTCGAAAAACGCTTGTATTCTACACATAGTATCTAAAAACTAACAAACTGAGTCTTCAAATTCTCTCATAATGATTCCATGAAATATAACTCTGGAAACAAAGAAGTATCACGCCGCATGTATGAGTTAACCAATGCGAGCAAAATCAATATGGTCTCCCATGTATTATGCACAGTGGCGCGCGGAACCCGTGAGATGTCCGTACATAGAGATAATGACCTCCTCCTCATTCCATCACACAGTATCTAGCATTTCGTCGAGGCCTTCTACAAGACCTTAAGTACAATTTTTGGAAACCCTGCCTCATTATTTGGGGGAGGGTAGAAATCGTATTAAGATCACCAACTGCACATACAGCACATGTCAAATCAATTTTATATTTTTCTTACATCCAAAGTTTACCAAATCCATCTGAAAGTAGAATACCGTAAAACCTGTAATAGAAAGATCTCTTAACTTTTAACTTTGAGACAATTTTTCTCGGTTCCTGTCGAATATATGAAAAAGTCGTCAACAGATAAATTGTTTATCATAATATCAGAATCACTTTATTAGTAAACACATTTTTCATAGCTAGCACAGGAACCGAGATAAGTTAGATTGAACTTGACAGTATTGGGGCTCTTCTATTAAAGGCCGATACTTTCTGTTCACAAAACCAAAACACAGTTTTCAGTTGTTTCAAATTTCTGACATTTTTTCTTGAAAACATATCTTATATGCGTCGATGCGGAAATGCTCGTATATATCTATTTTTAGAATTCCAAAAAGAAAATTTTTCAAACACAAAAGTTCCAAAGTTCAATCCAATAACGAGACGATACTAGAAACAAACAGGATACATTTTTTGTTGGTGAGTGACGAAAATTGAATAACGGGACTTTGAGTACAAAGACCAGGACACATTTTCATTTGTGGCTCTCGTTGAAGAAAGAAACTTTTAGATTTTAGACTACTAATTTTTTTTTATTGTGGAAATTGTGACGTAATTTTTTTTGTTCTAAATCAAGCCAATTTTTCAGTAATCACATTGAGAATAATTGCCTCCTTTCCTTCAATTTTTGGAAATGTTTCTCAAAATACTTTTTCCCTTTACTTTGCTCTCAACCACCTTCAAGAAATCTTCTATTATTCATTGTCAGCTTTCCTAAATTTCCGAAACCCACTTCAGAACTAAATAACTGAAAAAAAACCACCCAACTAGCTTCAAAATGTGGGAAGTTTTTTTCAAAACGACCGAAGAACATATCAATCTTTTTTCCAGTCAATGAGTAATCCAATTCCCAGTAGTTTATACAATTGAATTCTCTGAAAATTATAGAAAAAATATAACTTGATGTTTTTTGTTGCTAAGAGTGTAGGCAGAGTGACCGGTGAAACTTTTGCTGATTGATCTTCAATTTTTACAGCTGCAAACTTTTTTTTTCGAATTTTGAACTTTTATTTTTGAGCTAATCAGCTTCTGGATATGAACATTTTGAAATTTTAGAGTTCATATATTCTGAGATTCTGAAATTCTGAAATTCTGAAATTCTGAAAATTCTGAAATTCCGAAACTCTGAAATTCTGAAATTCTGAAAATTCTGAAATTCTGAAACTCTGAAATTTTGAAATTCTAAAATCAGGAAATTTTGAAATCAGGAAATTTTGAAATTCGGAAATTCAGAAATTCAGAGACTCTGATATTCAGAAATAAAATTTTGTTTCTGAAGTCAAGTCAAACTGCTGTTTTTAAGTTCCGAAGTTCAGTAATTGAGAAATTCTAAATTTCTGAATTTCGGAATTTCTGGATTACTGAATTTCTGAATCTTTGAAAAAATCTTTGAAAAAAAAAGAAATTCTGAAAATCTGAGATTCTGAAATCCCCAAAATCTAAAATTACGAAATTCTGGTCTGAAATTGTCTGAAATTGCAACTTTTGAAATTCTGGAATTCTGAAACTCGGAAATTCTGAAATCTCTAGACTCTGATATCCAGAAATAAAATTTTGTTTCTGAAGTCAAGTCAAACTGCTGTTTTTAAGTTCCGAAGTTCAGTAATTGAGAAATTCTAAATTTCTGAATTTCGGAATTTCTGGATTACTGAATTTCTGAATCTTTGAAAAAATCTTTGAAAAAAAAAGAAATTCTGAAAATCTGAGATTCTGAAATCCCCAAAATCTAAAATTACGAAATTCTGGTCTGAAATTGTCTGAAATTGCAACTTTTGAAATTCTGGAATTCTGAAACTCGGAAATTCTGAAATCTCTAGACTCTGATATCCAGAAATAAAATTTTGTTTCTGAAGTCAAGTCAAACTGCTGTTTTTTTTTCTAATCAGATTTTTTCAGACATCATCACCATTTGGCTTTTTTTAATCTTGAAAATTTCCAACTATTCCATCTAGCACATTTTCTACAAATTTACAATATTCAGGGAAAATTGAAATGATGCATCTTTTTTGTTCTTCTATTTTGTCTTTTTTTTTGTTTTGAATCTCGAAATTCATAATTCAGCCACCCCCGAATTCCGCTTGACTGGACCTGTAAAGATTTCATTGAATAAAAAATATCATCATTAAAGTTTTTGTTGATTTCTCTCGAGAATATTCTTAACACATCTTCCTTGTCTTGTTTTCCTTCATTAACTCCCCCCCCCCCCCCCCCAAAAAATCCTTCCCCTCTATAAAAATACTGATACAAAATTTTTTTTTGTCGTTTACGAATGCTCTCCACTATCGTTATACTCCTTTCGTGGCTTTCAGACACAAAAATGTGCTCGCCGAGCACATCGAATGTTCGTTTTATTACATTTATAAACACAAGCTATATCGAGGCTGGAAATCTGGAGAACGTTTTCAATGTTCTGTTAAAATTGGAAGTTGTAGGATTACTTTTAAGGTTGGTTTTAATTTTTGCAGACTTTTCTAATGATTTTTTAAAGCTTTCTGGAATTCCTCTACACTTTCTACCTCCTGATTTTCGTTCGAGCCATGCATTTCAACCTGACTTTTCTTTTTATAAACTACGGAGGTCAATATTTTGGATCAATGGTTTCTAGACTAATCATAATTTATATGCAGTTGAATCCAAACAGTGAGTCTCTCCAACTCTCAATTTTTTAGTTTCAAAAATTCAAAAATTCGGAAATTTAGAAGTTCAAAAAGTTTAGAAAACCGGGAGTTTCGAAAAATTTCGAAATACTGAGATTCGGACACTCTGAAATTCCGAATTTGAAAATTAAGAAATTGAAAAAAATTAGGAATTTAGTAATTTAGAAACTTGGATGTTTCGAAATTCTGAAATTCCGATTTCAGAAATCCAAAAGCAAACAAAATTTAGAAATCCGGAAGTTTGAAAGATCTCAAATGCCAGAATGTTTTTAAAATTTAAATTCTAAGTTTCAGAAAAATAGAAGTTCAAAAATTCAGGGTTCCGAAAATCGAAACATCGGAAAACTCCAAAATTCAGAAATTCAAAATCTCAAAACTCGGAAATTTAGAAATTCAGAAATTTGAAAATTCAAAAAATTGGAAATTCAAAACTACTAACCTTCGGAAATTCGGATATTCAGAAATTCAGAAATTTCAGAAATTCTAAAATTCCGAAATTTGGAAGTTCTAGAAATTCAGACATTTGAAAATACCAAAAAGTTTTCAAAAAATTTTCAGAAAATCTGGAATACCTAATTCCACTGGCGAATTATGTTCGAACGGTTTGCCTATTCATCGCAATGTACATTCTTCCCATTTTCATGGTCGAGAGGTGTCTAGCCTCGTTTTTTGTGAAAAATTACGAAAAATCGCGAAAAATTTGGGTGTCTTTGATGATACTCTCAATATTTCATCCATTGGTTTTTGCTTCTGCAATTGCTTATATTCAATGTAAGTTCTATTTTAATTTCAGTCAAAATAAGACTTTCCGAAAAATCGTTCGTTTTTTTTTAAATTATCGGACAATTTTCATTTTCTCAACATGATTTTTAGGCCACCGTAGTTAATGATCCAGAAATGGTCTAAAATTCACCTAATGTCTTTTCTATGCCGTTTATCGAGGTGGCCTAGCTTTGGCAAGTTGAGTTTTCTAGGATATCAACTTCAGAGGATAATTGGCTCAAAGTTACCGCCATTTTATTACAGGTTTTAAATGATTCCATCAACCATAACGTTTTTAGGTTGGCTGCCGGTGCTCTTCCACGTCATTTCCTTTTTCATCGTCAATATTATTGGCTATATCGGCGTTGAGTTTTGTTTTCTCTACAATTCCAAACGATACAAGTACTTGTGTCTATTCTAAAACCCCCAAATGTATTCTCAAATTCTAGGAAGTTCTCCATCGGTCCTGCGAATTTCGTCTACGGACTCAGCGAACGATTCCAACTGGCTGAGAATATCAAAATGTGTAAAGTCCTAAAAAAAGTACAAATTTCAATTCTATTCTTCAATATTGGTTGCTCATCTATTCTTCTAATGGATTACTTTGAAGTTGACATAATGCTCACCTATATTTCATACGTGGCGTTCAACTTTTTGGCACTAGTATACGGTATCACAATACCAATAATTGTCCATTTTTTGCTACCAGAATGGCAAAAAGAGACGCGGAGACTGGTAGTAAGTTATCGGCTAGATCAAATTAAATAATTGTTTGTAGATTCATTCATTTTGCTGCAAAACTCAAGCAATTGAAGAGATTCCCAAATCAACGTTCGGCGAAAAAATGATCTATCATGATCACAAACAAGAAGCGAATATATATTTCAATCAATTCAATAAAGCTACTCATTGATTGATTCAAGGATTGATTAGTCTAATAGTTTCACTAATGAAAGATCAGATCAGAATGTTTCTTGTTATACATCTTGTTATACTATATCATTTATAAATGTGTTTTTTTTTGAAAATAATTTATGTTGATTGTTCATTCATTCAAAAACAACAATTCTGTAAAAGTTATTTTCCAAACGACACAATTTGCTCAACATATCTCGACGTCTTCTTATTTCCAGTCATATATTTTCCGAAATCCGACTCCTTCATATTCTTAATGATCAACGCCTTCTTGTTCTTGTTATACGTCGTTTTTCCCGATGCAACCTTTTTCTTTGTCTGTAATTTATTTTTCTTTCTAAAACTCCCGTAACGGCAATTTTGAGGTCACATATCTCGTTTACTGTAAAAGATATCAAAAAATGATCAACTAACAAAATGTTGTTCATACTTTGAAGCACTGGAAGAATGTCAGCTAAGTTCCTTGGAGTATCGCAGGCTCTATAATGATTTGGTCTACACGTATAAAATTATTGTTTCCAAAGAAATTATCATGGAGGTTCCAATTTTCGAAATATTTAATCATGCTGGATCATTGCGTCGTCACAAATACTATCTCAAATCACTTATCAAAAACACAACAAAAATATCTTCTCAATTTCTCTCTAATAGAGTAATCAGATGTTGGAACTCTTTACCCGCCAAACTGTTTCCGGTGAAGCCCTCGTCAGCGGCTTTCAAAAATCGACTATTATCCTGTGATCTAAAACATTTTCTTGACTTGAATTCAAACAATTACTAACTCGGTTTTTCTTCCATCTCCCATTTAATACAAATGTATGTCCCTGTTATATCTCCTAGTTTCATAGACATTTCACGTGTTAGTGGTTTTCTCCCCTTCGTTGAAATAAATAAATTAAATTAAATTAAATTACATTCATCATATCAAAAATATTTTGTCAGTTAATCACCTTTTGATATCTTCAACAAGAATCAAGATATACAAACTCAAAGATGACAGCTTGGGTGGCTTTCTATTAAGGTTACAATTCTATGAAAGGAACAAACCTTGACACTTTCCCAATATCCACAAGTCTTTTTGTTCTTTTCATTACAGACTCTGTATAATTGTTCATCATAATTACATGTTGTTGTGCAGTTACGGATTTCCCGACGGTAGTTTGCGCTCACAGGAAGCCCAATGGTTGCATTGGCTCCCAACTGAAATGCGGCATTGCTGGAATTTCTTCCGAAAAACTCACATTCAAGTAAATAGTCGATGGTACATTGATGTTATCCCATTCTTCTACTAGTACGGCCTGCCCATATAATGCCAATAGAGCAACTAGACCAGCTGCCCTGTACATTATTTGGAGAAATGAATGAAAAAATTATATCGGGTTGGTGCGGATTTTGTATGATTTTTTGAACGGTCTACGGGATTATACTATGAAAAAGATTGTGTTATAATACCATGTCACGAAAGTTCGATACCAAAAATTTTGCATGTAAAACTTTGTTTCAAACTTACATTACTTTTTTTCATCTAATAATAAATGTGCTTGTGATTTTGCTTGTGAAAAAAAAAGGAAAATTGCTTGTGATTTCTGATCAGAAGTTAAGGGGGTTTTGGCTTGGGCGGGTATTGGCCAGGTTCTGGTCGGAATTCGCCTAAAAACGGCTGTACAGCGTACCACGGTCTGATTTTGGTCGGATGTTGAAAGTTGAATACTACTAGGTTGGACTCTTATCATAAGTTTGTCAGATTTCGGCATCTGGTTCGTCCTTGTTGAGGAAAGTTGTAAACGTTAAAGTTAACCATTTCCGATTTGTATGCTCGACTGAGATTAGACGAACTTTTCAAAACTTCGAAATTCTGAAATTCTGAATATTCAGAGAATCCGAAATTCCAAAAAGTCCCGATCCGTACACTCCCGACGTATATGGCTCAATTCTTTGCTTGAATCTCACTAACAGAAAATTAAAATGGTATTGTTTTTAAAACGACACAGCTATTTCTCGAAAATGCTTTGAAAACACCTTTATTTCAACAGAATACATTATTTTAAAGAAATTTTGCAGAAATTATTTTCCAAACGACACAAGTTGCTCAACATATCTTGACTTCTTCTTGTTTCCAGTCATATATTTTCCGAAGTCCGATTCCTTCATATTCCTAATGATCAACGACTTCTTGTTCTTGTTGTAGGTTGTTTTTCCCGATGCAACTTTCTTCTTTGTCTGGGAACATTGTCAGCTACAGAATAACAAGAATTATATGAAAGAGCAAACCTTGACACTCTCCCAATATCCACAAGTCTTCTTGTTCTTTCCATTACAGACTCTATATAATTGTTCATCATAATTACATGTTGTTGTGCAAGTTCGAATTTCTCGACGGTAGTTTGCGCTCACCGGAAGACCGATGGTTGCGTTGGCTCCCACCTGAAAAATGTTATTTCTTCTCCTTAAAAAAATTTAATACAAAACTCACTTTTATGTAAAGAGTCGATGGTACATTAATATTGTCACCTTCTTCAAATTCAATAGCCTGTATATATAATGCCAATAGAGCAACTAAACCAGCTACTCTGTACATTATAGAAATGTATGAATCAATCATATTTTGGTGGGTTTTTTATACATGATTTTTTGAACGGACTAAAGGATTATACTGTGAGGAAAAGATTATGTTGTACGACTACTTTCCAAGCAACAAAAATTGTTCAATAGATCTCGACTGTTTCTTGTTCCCTGTCATATAATGGGGGGCATGAGAACAAGGGGGGGGGGCCCAAGCGAAAAGAAAAAAAAATGTGGCCTAAGTTAAGATTTACCTATTTTTTCTAGTTTTGTGACCGTTTCCATTAAAATTTCGTACTTTGCGCTTGTTTCCACAAAAATTTGTCACTTCAAAAAATTTCAGTTTAGGCCGGTTTTTTGCATGAACAACACTATTCTTTCCATTGTAACTGTGTAATTTGAAGTTATTCAGCTAGTTCCAGATTTTTTCAGGCTTAGTAACAAAAAAATAGACAATAAATATACAAAAAATGACATAAACTGAAATTTTCAAAAAATTATGAAAAGTGTTCAAAGTTTGAAATTTTAATGGAAACGGTCACAAAACTTGAAAAAATCGGTAAATCTCAACTCAGGCATAATTTTTCCACTTGGGCCCCTCTTTTGACTTGGGCCCCCTTTTCTCATGGCCCCCTTGTCATAAAGATCCATAAATTGTTTATCTTACTTGCGGACGGGCCCTGCCATAGTTTCTTTTAGGATTGATATTTTTTGACCAACTACATTAGAAATGGTAGAATTCGACGAGCACTACAAAATGATAGTATTTGGGACACTGTATCATATTTGTGAACAAAGTTACAAGCCAAAAAGCCGCAAATGCGGGCCGGACCGGTTTTTCGGCCCGTTTGGTCTGTAACTTTGTTCAAAAACATGATACAGTGTCCCAAATAGTATCATTTTGTAGTGCTCGTCCAGTTCTACCATATATTTAGTTGGTCAAAAAGTATCAATCTTAAAAGAAAACATGACAGGGCCCGCCACGGCCCGCTTTGGGCCCGTCCGCAAGTATTTTGTTTATAATAATAATACTAGAAGTGTTTTGTCGGTTGAAATTCAAAGATCAGATCTTATTTATCTACAGGTTTCGAAACAAATGTTATGTAAGAATCAATCTTGAACACTCTCCAAAGGTCCAAATCAGACAAAAATCAAAAATAAACTTCATCAATAATAAAAACATTCAACAAGATCAAGATCATCATTTCCCAGAAGCAGGTGACTCTTCAACAGTCCGAAAAATTTGCCCATTTCCAGTTGTGTAAAGTCCAAAGTCTGATTTCTTCATTTTCTTGATAATCAGTGCCTTTTTGGTTTTGTTATAGGTTGTTGTCCCAGACGGAATCTTCTTCTTGGTCTGAAATTTTCACTATTTTTTAACGAATGACACCGGTATCCTACTTGAGCATTTTCCCAGAATCCACAAGTGTTCTTATTCTTTCCATTACAAACTCTATAGATTTGAGGTCCATTGAGTGCCGGATTGGCTTGATTGATAATAACACGTCGATAATTGGCCCCTTGTGGAAATTTGATTTCTACATTCCCGCCCACCTAAAATTGAATACTTTAATTGGAATCTGACAACAGGATATGCATACCTTCGCAAAGGTGGTTGGTACACTACCAGCTTCTTCTCCAGTAATGAAACCTCCAAAAACGGCGACAACAAAGGTGGAAAGAAAGAGTAGAATCATATTGAACTGATATAGGTGCGAAATGAAATATTCGGCCGAAAATATATGGTTGAATTTTTACAGAGATTTACAGAGATTTACAGAGACCATAAAGGATATTAAACTTGCAATGGTGTTTAGTCTTTTCGCAAAGAAATAAACCCGGCGAGTTTTAGACAACCAGTACCGTATTCGTCTTGTCAAGTCTTTAATTTTTTTACAGACAAACTGTAAAAACTGTATTAGAAAAGCCGGCCCTTCGATTTTTTCGTGGGGTCACTGATTGTGAGAAGAGCAGTTTTATTAGAAGGACATCGTTTTTCGGAGAAATTTTATTTCTACTGAACATCCATCAAAAATTCTTTATAACAAAACAAAAAAACAGGACATCAGGGGCACTTCTATTAGGAAGGTAATTTAAATTGAGAGGCCCTTCAATTAGAGGGAACACTTCAATCGTTGTGGGGTCTCTGAGAAAGCACTACAGTGAGAGTGGCTTTTCAATTTCAGATGTCCTCCTAACACAGGTTTTACGGATTTTTAATTTCTCAAAGATTCTCAAAAATTTTCAAAGAAGTTCAATACTTTCGAAATTTGAGCCAATCCAATATAATTATTATCCAAATACCGGATATAGTAGACTAGAACGTCTTACGCGCACTGTAAGTTGACTTTGGGACATTTGCTGAAATTCACAAGCTCGTAATCCTTAAAAATCTCGAAAATTCGACTAAAATCAATATCGGATGACAATTAAAAATATGAGTTTTATTAAATATGAAGTTTTTCAATCAAAATCAGCATTATCATTTTCCAGAAGCTGGTGACTCTTGAACAGTACGGAAAATTTGTAGACCAGTTGTGTGAACTCCAGTTGTGTAAATTCCAAAGTCAGATTTCTTCAATTTCTTAATAATCAAAGCCTTCTTGTTCTTGTTATAGGTTGTTGTCCCAGATGGAATCTTCTTTTTGGTCTGAAATTTCTCTAAATTTCTGATGAAAATAGTGTCGATTTCATACCTGAGCATTTTCCCAGAATCCACAAGTTTTCTTATTTTTTCCATTACAAACTCTGTAGATTTGAGGTCCATTGAGTGCCGGATTATCTTGATTCATAATAATTCGTCGATACTTGGCCACTTGTGGTAGTTTGATTTCTACATATCCGCCTACCTGAATTTGAAAAATTTTAGTTAAAACCTGACAAAAACATTTGCATACCTTCGCAAGAGTGGGTGGTACAGGAGGAAAAGCAGCATCCTCCTCGAGTTCCTCCCCCATAATGGGAAGTCCAAAAACGGCAACTACGGTGAAAAACCAGAGTAAAATCATATTGGCCTAATGTATGTAGGTGTGAATGAAAGTATTTGGTCGAAATTTTTATGATTTTTATACAGCAGAGTAAGGATCATAAAGAAGATTAAACGCTTTGGTCAAAAGGGGGGCCATAGGTAAAAATGTGGACTAAATTAAGATTTACCAATTTTTTCTAGTTTTGTGACCGTTTCCATTAAAATTTCAAACTTTGAACACTTTTCATAATTTTTTGAAAATTTCAGTTTATGTCATTTTTTGCATATTTTTTGTCTATTTTTTTGTTACTAAGCCTGAAAAAATCTGGAACTAGCTGAATAACTTCAAATTACACAGTTACAATGGAAAAATATAGTATGTTGTTCATGCAAAAAACCGGCCTAAACTGAAATTTTTTGAAGTGACAAATTTTTGTGGAAACAAGCGCAAAGTACGAAATTTTAATGGAAACGGTCAAAAAACTAGAAAAAATAGGTAAATCTTAACTTAGGCCACATTTTTACCTATTGGCCCCCCTTTTGACTTGGCACACATCAAAACTCACGAAAATCGAAAAAATAGACCCGGAAAAAATATTTCTAGATTACGGTAGTTTTCGTTGTAGGACCTCCGGCAGTCAGCGTTTCTTCTCCATAGCTAAAATTTTTGTTCCTTGATAATGAACTTGGCTGCAAAAAACCTGTCCCGTATTGGCCTATTCAAGTTAAAACTTTCCTCCAACTCTTGCACTTGAGTACATTCCGAAATCTCCCGGCCCCATATTCTCAACTACCAACGCTCCTTTATTTTTGTCATAACTTGTGGTTCCTTCCGAAAACGTTTTTCCAGTCTGCAAATAAACAATTAATAACTATTGAGCCTCAAAATCCCCTACTTGTAGACTCTTCCAAAATCCGCAATCTGTTTTTATCTGCGCACCACAAAGTAAAATGACTTGTTGGTCGAAGAACTCATTTTTATTTTATTTTCACATATCGAATGTACTGCGCAACTCTCGGAAGTTTAAATGACGCCTTGCCATGAATCTGTAACAATATTTAATGTGTCAAAATGCTGGTAAAGATCACCTCAGCGAGATAAGTTGGTACAGGTTCACCAATATTCCACCCTTGACAACGACCAGAACCGGCTTCTTCGTGGGCTTCATGAAAATGGACGGAATGAAAATTTGTAGCACTAGACCAAGGACATACATTGCATGGGGAACTTGTATCATAATTTGGTTGAAGAGTAGAATTTATAATATGAAAAATCGGCTTTGAAGATCAATTTGGTCAAGGATTAAAGGAAGGGGCAAACATAATTCGTACTAGAGTATTTTCTGATTTTTGTGTTTTAAATGATGAGACAAAAGATGAAGACGTTTTCCGATTTAAAAATCAGGTCTTCTTGAAGCCAATTACCGTAAGACCTGTAAAAAAAAGCAGGCGTTTCACTTATTTCAAGAAACTTTCTATTAGAGGAGCTCTTCAATTAGAGAGAGAGCCGTTCTAGTGTCCCGGCCAGTTTTAACGAAATTTTCGATCACAATAGTCAGTGAATCGCCGTTCAAACCTCATGAAAATCTATCAATTTTTCCAGAATTTTCTTTTTAGCAAAAAGGGTGTTCATCTAATTAATTAATTTTAATTAATTTGTTTATTGATCAGGTGTAATAAAACATTAGAGGGCAGGACATGAAAGACTCAGAAAAATGCCCCTCACGAGGCCGATCTGAGTAGGGGAGGGGAAACGGGATAATTTAGATATTTGACACAGGAACAATGTAACCGGTAGAAAAAGAAAAATACGGGAGCAAATATATCAATAACGAGTAATACTGGAAGAAATTAAGGATTCAAACTCGGAAGGTAGGAGAAATCGGGTAATTTGGGAAGTGATGGCGTTCCACAGGGAAACAATTGAAGAAAAATAGTCAGAGGAGTAGGGCTGAACAATAATTAAGTTCATAGGGCGACGAGGGGAGGAGGAGTATTTGGCATGTGCATTTCGGTTAGGAAAGTAGGCGGAGCCATTTAAAAATTTATAGAAAAGAATTAGTTGAGCTTTTAGCATACGATGTCGAATGGAGAACATATTGAGGATAGAGAGACGATCAGAATAGGAACTGTACTGGATATTACAACGCTGGAAAATACACTTAGAGAAAAATCTTAAGGGAGATTCTAGTTTTAGAGCAAGGCGAGAAGAAGGCGGAGGGGAATAAACTACAGAACAATGTTCAAGAATCGGGAGAACATAACATTTGAAAAGATGAATGTAGAATTCTGGAGACTTAGATCTAAATGACTTTAAGAGTTGTTTGGAACGGAGAAGAGCTAAAGATGTGATTTTGTTGATGTGAGCAGAGAATTTGAGAGAGGAATCAGTAATGAGTCCCAAGTCCCGGACGGAGGAGGAGGGAGTAAGTGCGACACCCGCAATATTGAGAGGATGGGAAGAATTATGGGAACCTGGGCGAAGAAGGGCAGTTTTAGAGTGGGCAAGAGGGAGATGGTTGGCGGTAGCCCAATTTACAACAATGTTGATACCAGTTTGAAGATACAAGTTTAATATTTAGGAAATTGTGGGATTTTCGGAATATTTTCTTTGAAAACGTACTGAAATTTTTCAATTCGAACGGAACATTTTGAGAAAGCCTCTCTATAGAGGCTCTTTTATTAGAGGGGGTCTTCTTGTATAAAAAACCCTTCTAGTGCAGGTTTTACGATAAATCCACCGCCAAATTTACCTAGAATCGCTGATTATATGAAAATTTTCAACAAATGTTTATTATTCAAGATTTTTGATGATATTTTGGAACACGACATACAGTTATCACCAAGTCTGTTGCATGACAAAAACTGCGGTCTTCTTGTTGCCAGTCATATAATCTCCAAAATCAGTAGCTCTCATATTTTTAATAACCAACGCTTTCTTGTTCTTGTTGTAATTGGTGCCTCCGGATGCGACTTTCTTTTTTGTCTGGAAAAATTTTGAGAGTGGTAGTGATAATTTTCAGACAACCTACCTTCACATTTTCCCAAAATCCACAAGTTTTCTTGTTCTTTCCATTACAAACTCTATAAATGTGCTCCTCATCCACATCCTTTGCATTTCGAACTTCTCTTCGATAGTTGGCAACTTGAGGGAGAGAAATCGTTACAGTTGTATTAACCTGAAAAATTTTAAATTCACGGAGTCATAATAAATACCATAAAACCTGTAATAGAAGGGCCCTCGAACTGTCAAGTTGGAGCTAACTTTTTTGGGACCTGTGAAAGGTATCAAAAAGTGGACAACTGACAAAATATTTCTGAAATTATGATAAGCAATTTATCAGCTGACAACTGTTTCGTAACTTTCATAGGACATATAAAAAAGTTGCTCAAAATAAAAAGTTAGGGGCTCTTCTAACACAGGTTTTACGGTAACTTCCAGAAGACCAAAAAGAGATATGAACTAAGAACTTACCTTTCCATAAATCATTCCACCTCCTCCTGGCATACCTCCGCCTCCAGGCATTCCTCCACCTCCAGGCAACGGTTGAGACTGGATTCCAACAATCAATAGCATCGCAAGAGAGACAAGACAAAATTTGGCCATTGTGGCTGTTCGATTTTGAAAACTGAACCGAACTAGTGATTTCAACAGTTTTTAATAGGAGGGGGGTTATGAATGCGTCGGTTTTTCATTCGTTTATTCGGACAAATCTGTTTTTACGACTGTGTACAAAGATCATAAGAGGGAAGGGTACGTGTAGTTTTCAAAAAAAAGTTACTTTGAAAATCGTAGTTAGAACTGAACTTTCGAATCAGATTTTTCTGTCTGAAGAATCGCTCTGCTTCGTATAGTCTGCTGGCTCTTGAATCGTCAGCAACGGGAATGGGATGTTTGTGAGAATCACAACCACAGTGACAATGACGAAGAGTCTAGTCCACTAAAACATAACTATTCGCCTAGAATCCCCACCTTTCTCACCTGTTCTGAAGTGTTATCAGGACACATGAATCCTACACAAAGAGGTAGAATGAACTGCACACAATAAGACATGAATGAAGTCGCACCGACGGCAAAATGACAGTGCTGTTGGCATCTCAATGTGAGACATTTTACAGTTGCAATGATAATCAAACCAGATGTTATCCCAGCGAATCCAAATGCACAAAATGCGACAATGCGATTCGTCGTCCAAATCATGATGGCATAACCAATGATTAGACCAAGGACGGAGGTGAACAACCACAAGGTGTAAATTGTCTGAAAAGAATATAACTAAATTTTTAGATTTTTATTGTGCTAACCTTATCGTTAAGGAACGTTATACGATCCGAAACTTTTCCTACCACCAATTTGTAAATTGCACAAAGAGCATATGGTAAAGCCCTAAATACCCTGTCGATCTGACATCAAAGTTCAAAACTTCTCGAAGATATGTTGGTACGTAGAGAAGAAGAATCAGGAATGCTCGATTGGCACCAATAAAACTGATTCATGCAGCTAACACGCAACGGTCTGTACAGATTTTCCGAAAAGGTACAGCTTCACGAACCGGTTGCTCCTGTTTTCCTTCTCCAATTGTACCCAACTCTTTCTCGGAAACGTTTCTGAATTCAAACCGGTTCAACTTCTTGGGTTTGAGTTTCCAACGGTTTACCTGTGCATCGATGGAGCATCGGTGTAGAAAATATAAAAAATGGAATAGAAGATTCCGGTCAATCCTCCAAAAAGGTAGTAAATCGATCTCCACCCAAATGAGGAGTCGCATAAGACTCCTGAAACCGGCATGAAAATCGCATTGGCGAATTGCCAAGCAGACGAGAGAATCGCCAGATAAGTACTGTGGTCGGATTTTGGAGACCATGAACTAGGAATAAGACCAAGTACAGTAAGAATTACACTAACACCGAGACCCTGAAGAAATCTGCACCAAACTACGAGGTAGAAACTCAAAGATACAGCGATAGGGGTGAAAAAAGTTCCAAGCGTAGAGCAAAGTCCGAAAAGAGATAATGTTCGTCTGGAAAAAAGTATTTAGTACGGTGAAAATTTAAAATCAGGTTCACCCACCTAACACGCAAATGGTTTAGCAAAGGGACTGATGGTATAAGCTCCACTAGAGCACCAACTGCAGTTGCCGAAAATATAATTGACTTTTCAGTCGAGCTTTCAATCCAATGAATTTCTGAAATCTTGATTAATTGTTTCCTTATCTTTTTCAATACCTGTCACATTATCCACCCTATTTCCTTCTTTCAAATCGTCCATACAAATTACAGTAAATGTGAAAATTTGTGAGTTAATTTGAGATAAAGTCAAACAAATTAAGCTGAAATTTGAACGGAATATATATCAAAACACGCTGTTATCGTAAACCTGTAGTAGGAGGCCCTCTCTAATAGAAGGGCCCTCCAAAAGGGTCTAGGAAAAATGAAAGAGCCCTCCGGAGGTATCTTGGAACAAGGGCCGGCTTTGCTAATACAGGTTTTACGGTATTCTTGACTTACGACAAAATTAAAATCAATACTCTTGTCTGGTTCCAGAAAACGAAACCTAATACATCTCGTTGCGGTGTTCTGGACTCGATGATCTTCGCCATATTGGTGATTTTATAAACATATGTTTTCGTTCCCTTTCGTACTAGAAAATTGGGAGAAATTAGCATACGACGGTTCTATGAACTATGTCAGTCACCTGAAAATCAGTTCCAATTTTCATATTTTTTTTAGTGATCTGTAGTGTTCCACCTGGTTTGGCTTAAAATTTTGTTGATTCCTATCATACAAAAAGCTATTCCGGTACCCTAACACGAATCCCACTGACCAACTGAACTGTACACATGTCAAAATCGATCGGTTTCTGAAATTCTCGCTCAGTTCTCGCTTCTCTGAGAATGAAGGTGTTTCTCTTCTTGATCTTTGTCATTCCGACGTCTTCCTTCATCTGGGGATCTACTACTACAACTCTTCATTTCGACACAACTATTGTATGTCGTGACCGTGTCACTAATGCTCCTGTCAAGAATTGGTGTTATACTATGAAAATATTCGATTCTGGAGCGTAAGTGGCTTTGGGGAAACTGAAAAATCTATTATCGTTTAGAAGTGCCGAAATCTTCGAGGGTTCATTCAAAGAACGTTGCTTGGATGATTTCTACACTCACCATGAGTTTGAAAGGAACCACACATATTATTTGGCTGTAAGTCGCTTACGTAAAACCTGTATTAGAAAGGCCCTTTAATAAAAGGGTCCCTCTCAAATAAAGGCCCTCCGAGAAAGCTGGAACCCAAAACATTAGCTCTTTTAGTTCACGAACTACGTACTCGAATCGGAAATTGAGCACAATTGCACGACTGACGGACGTCGATTGATAAGAAAGAGGAAGTATTCCAAGGTTCCAGGAATTGAAAAGTAGGTTCAAGTTCCTATGGGACTAGACTAATATTGGTCATTCGCTAACAGTAAATTTAATGTGGAAAAATGAAACAAATATTTCGCTATAAAAACTGGATATTAAAAAAAATTTTCAGACGCTTCGACTTGCCTCTGAGTATCGATTTATTTGAAGATGGAACAGAGGTTATAACCCATTAACTAATAACTGAGCTAATAAAAACTTAAACATTTGAACATTTATTTTCATTTTTATTTGATTGTTCGAGTCTTTGACCAGAAGACTTTGGGACAAAAATCTTATTAGTAAACCGGGCACCCAACAAACTTCGATACGTAGCCTTGGTTCTGAAATTTATATTCGTTCGAATTTTCTTCGAATTACCAATTTACCTCACGGAAACTTTTCAGAGTAGAATCTCCACACAAATTGCCAAAATCTTTCTCGATGCACGATTTCTTGGCTTTGTATTGAGCACACTTTTGTTCAGTGGACATCTGAAAATAAAAAAAATTATTTAAATTGGTACTGATGAAAGGAACTAACCCTAGACTTGTCACTGAAGTACCATTGACTGCATTCGGTTTTGTCTTTGCTGGCTTTGAGCTGAAAGCAAATTGGTACCGTAAACACTCTAATAGCAGGCCACCCATTTTTACCTCAATTATCTCTGTTCCCATGATAGATAACAAGAATATGTCCACTGATAAAATCTTCCTTAAAGTAACATCAGTATTTTATTAGTTGTCAATAGTTGGATATATCTAATAGGAAGCGAGATAATCGAGCTCAAAGCGTACGGTATGTTACAACTCACTTTAGCTGCACACTGAGCGTATGGTCCCTTCATGAAATCAATGGTCTCACACATTCCCGAAAATTTGCTCATCCTATTTTTTATCGCATCACATTTGGCTGGCTTCACACACGCCATTGCTTCCTTACAGTATCCTGACATCTTCTGGAGAGTTTCGACAGATGGGAAACCAGCATTCAACGGATTCTTTTTCATTTCTTCGGTAAGTTGGTTGACTTTCGGACGGCATGTAACAGTAAGTTGGAGGTCTTCTGTAGAGCATCCGTAAATCGAATCGTCGGAAAATGCTAGAGGAAATAGGTTCATAAATATGAGAATGAAATATCGGCTTTTCATTTTTTTCTTTTTGGTGAGTTAACGAAAACGGTGAAAGATGGGGAAATGAGTTTTTGAGGAAATGAAATGGCAAAGAGCTCTCTTCTCTTCTCTTTTTTCAGGTACACCACTGTTCCCCATTTTCTCTCTTCACCAGCACATTTTTCATATATTTTTCTTCGAAAACAATAATAGAAAAAAGTTCCCGACAGCTGTTACCTCTTGCCTTTGTCATGCGAATGACCCACAACAACACCACACCCCCACCTTCAAAACTCAAAACTTCAAAAACGCAAAATGAAAGTTATATGGTTTTATATTCTCATACTTTTGTATTCTGGTGCTCATGGAGCACCAACCGCTGAGCAATGCTCTATGGCTGACAATATGATTTCATCGCATTTGAGCCAGGTGGGTACTGTAAAAATTTATACCGTAAAATCTACAGTATAAGGGCCCCCACACTGTCAAGTTTCAGAGGAACTATCTCAACTCCTGTGCAAGATAGCAAAAAGTTGTCAACTGGTGGAATGTTTGTGATATTATGATAAACAATTTATCAGTTGACAACTTTTTGATATCTTTCACGGGAACCGAGAAAAATTGACTCAAAGTTAAAAGTTAGGGGCTCTACTATTACAGGGGTTATGGTATCTGAAAAGGAATCAACTTTCAGTTTTCCGAGGCTATCCAAACTGTGCTCGACGAGAAAAACTCGTTTGAACTGCTCCGTGGTGAAGACGAGGACAGTTTCATTTATGTTCAAGGATGTGAAACTATTGAGAAGGATCTGAGTGCCATTTCTTGCAAAAGACTTCGCCTCAAACATCTTCCCATTGTCAAACAGTGCTATGAAGTTGAACTAACTGGAACCCCGCTCTCCTACTGTATCAAAAGAAAAACTGATGTGAACAAAGTGACCAATAGATGTGTGAAAACATATTTAAAACCGAAGGTGAGTTCTGCCAAAAAAAATAAGACTGATCTCGGGCGGGCTCGAACCACCGACCTTCTGTGTGTTAGACAGATGTGATAACCACTACACCACGAGACCGCTGGTAACACTAGAGTGTCTTGGCATACTTGAAGTGCACGAGACGCGTAGTCGCCTCCAGTGTACTAGACGACCTTTATAAACGCAGCTAGTGTGTTACAATTTCGGCCTGCTTAGTATAGTGGTTAGTACTCCACGTTGTGGCCGTGGCGACGCTGGTTCGATTCCAGCAGCAGGCATTTGTTTTTGTTTTTTAATAATACATTTTTTCAGGACACTTATCAACTAAAACGACTCTTTGACTCTAACATGAAATGTCTGGTAGATGGATTTGATCAATTGTGTGGGGAAGAAGCTGGAAAAGTGATTCAAGCGAATCTGAAGAAGATAAAGTATCTGAAAGGGATCGATGAAGTTTTCGACGAGGACACTATGGAAATTCATTCTTAATACACACATTTAGTTAATAAAACTTTTGAACATTGCAAATTTGTTTTTTTTTTTTGAAAAATAAATCTTACATAAAAAACCTAATCCAGTATTTAGTAAAACTCAATCAAACACAATTCATCAGTGCAGATCTCATATGCCAGTATGGTTTGTATTGTTTCCAGTAGCTTCTTCCACACGCGTCTCGGATGGTCCATTTCAAGCAAGCACGGTTGGAGGTCCATTCCGAACAACGGGTTTCTTCGGTTTCCTGAAACTCCTGAGATTTATGATTCCTGGTTTCTTGGTTTTTACCAAATCCCCAGCAAAGAAGTTCAGAACACATGGAGAGCTCTCTTTTCGAGCTATAAGTTTCTGGGAGCACGCGTAGAAGGCTCCAGTCAAGTACTTCATGTATCCACATTTTTTCGTGAGCAAATCCACGTCTTCTTGAGTGATTGACGAACATCCAACATAGGTTTTTAGGCAGGTCTGCAAAAAGAAAGACAAATGACACAAACCAAAGGTTCTCCTTGGGTTTTCCGGTCACATTTTCTTTCGTCCCCTTATCAAAAAACAATCAATCATCTCACCAACGAAGTCTTGCAATTTTGATTGATACCAATGTGATCGCTCGCCGTGAATGACTCGTGTTGACCTTGAATGGACTCGAATGTGGCCGAAAGGACGGTTAAACCCTGCAAAATAATGGTCTTAAAGCTCAGATTTAAACTTGAAAAAAAAATCATTTTTATAAATACTGTATCAGAATTACATCTACCGTAAACACTCTGATAGAAGGCGACACCCTTTGAAGCAATTTATCTCGGTTCCTGTGAAAAATATCAAAAAGTGATCAACTGATGAACTATTGCTGATGTTATGATGAACACTTTGTCAGTTGAGCAATTTTTCATATCTCTTATAGGAAATGAGATATATGGGTTCAAAGGTGAGGTTTGGGGGCTGTTCCATTAAAGTTTTTACTGAAATAGAGGTCAAAGTGACGGTAACACTCAGCATAGAAAAAATACGATATTTTATTGGTGACTCAAATTTCTACACTAGTGGAAGTTCAAATACTTTTTTAAAATTCGAATTTTCCATTACAATGGCTTCTAACCCATCATATCATTCTGGAAAAAAGAGCAAAAAGAATTCTCCCCGGCCGGGAATTGAACCCGGGTCTCGCATGTGACAGACGCGGATACTCACCACTATACTACCGAGGACACGCTTCTACACACTTCATATTTCCCTAGACAACTCTTCTCTTATCGAACCTTCTGAAGTAGAGACAAGAAAAACTTAAGATAAGTTTTAGAATTTTTACGAGCGTTTTAGGAGGCAAGTAATAAAAAAGAGCGATATTTTCAACATTTTGCCCGTTTGCAAGTGTGATATTTTGTAGTCAAAAACCTAGTTTACCGTAAAACCTGTAATAGAAGGGCCCTCTAACTTTCAACTTGAACCCTATATATCTCGATTCCTGTGAAAGATATCAAAAAGTGGTCAACTAATAAAATGTTGCTGATATTATGGTTAACGATTTATCAGTTGACCACTTTTTAATATCTCATTCAGGAATCGAGATAACTGAGCTCAAAGTTGACGGTTTGGGGGCCTTTCTATTACAGGTTTTACGGGTCTCTTTTTTCTGGAAATTTTAGATTTTATGTCTAAAAATAATTCTCTACATTTTTTTTTCAAAATTTCGAACTCACATTTTTACAACTCTGCGCTGCTCGTTCCTCTTCTGGATTACACGTTCTCTCTGCTGGAATCACACCTTCCGATTCTTCCAGAAACCCGAAAACTGGAACGGACAATAGAAGGAGGTAGAATAGTGGTACCCGAAGCATTGGATCTGAAAAAAATTCAGGAATCTAGAAATCTAAAAAGAAGCTTCCAGGAGAAACTCTCTCGGGGAGACAAATGATAAAAAGGCTCCACCGAGAGCTGTTTATCATCAACAAGATAAAGATATCAGAAGAGACAAATCTCTATCCGATGAGTGAGAAAAATCGAAAAATGAGATCGAGATTCGCCTCAATGAAAAACCGCCACACAAATATTTTGGTTTTCCTCTTCTTCTTCTTCTCCAACTAATGATCTGACTTCTGTCCGTTTGAATCTCTTACACACTCTTCCACAAGAACACTATCTCATGTCGTTGTTCGAATGGCCGCGTTAAAAATTTTATTGGTACCTTTGGACAAATGAGAAATTAGAGGAATGGAGGGGTCAGTCAACCGAATGGAATTGTTTTTCTAATTTTTAAACTTTTTATTGCAGGGTTTCGAAATCCGAGGAAAATTTAGGGGAACAATACAAAGTTGAAGGATCAGTTCCATTTGGTTCCGATGGCTTTTTCGCATTCATTCTCTTTGAAGGAGTCTTGGGCGAACTGAAAAATTGAATTATTCGTAAATCATGAAAAAATCAGTCAACATAAAAAATAGTTTTTAAAATAAAAAATTAGAAATATGCTTTTCGAACTCTTTTTTTTCTGAATTTCTGAATTTCTGAATTTCTGAATTTCTGAATTTCTGAATTTCTGAATTTCTGAATTTCTGAATTTCTGAATTTCTGAATTTCGGAATTTCTGAATTTCTGAATTTCTGAATTTCTGAATTTCTGAATTTCTGAATTTCTGAATTTTTGAATTTTTGAATTTCGGAATTTCTGAATTTCTGAATTTCTGAATTTCTGAATTTCTGAATTTCTGAATTTCTGAATTTCTGAATTTCTGAATTTCTGAATTTCTGAATTTCTGAATTTCTGAATTTCTGAATTTCTGAATTTCTGAATTTCTGAATTTCTGAATTTCTGAATTTCTGAATTTCTGAATTTCTGAATTTCTGAATTTCTGAATTTCTGAATTTCTGAATTTCTGAATTTCTGAATTTCTGAATTTCTGAATTTCTGAATTTCTGAAAGGGACACTAACATTTAAAATAGAAAAAAAATACAATTTTACAGCTGATTAAAATTTCTACAACTCTAATTTTTCCAGACAATAGCTTCTAATCCATCATATCTTTCTGAAAAATAAAACAAAAAGGTTTCTCCCCGGCCGGGAATTGAACCCGGGTCTCGCATGTGACAGACGCGGATACTCACCACTATACTACCGAGGACACATTTGTACACACTTCCTATTTCCCTAGACAACTCTTCTCTTTTCTATTTTATCTCTCACCTTCTCCCATCCCGCCAACTTGTCATCTCCACACTCCTTCTTGATGTGTGCCTTGATACAATCTTTGGACCCCTTCAAGAATGTACACGTGTCTTTTGTAGTCTTCTTGGTCTCGGATTTGAAGTCTTCTAAACATTTAGCAGCATCCTTATCACCTCCTTTCTTTAAAGCCTGAAGCTTCTTGCTACACTCTTTGAATTCGTCCTGGAAAAGAGCCCGTCCACAGAGATCCAAAGTTTCCTTGTGGTCCTCTTCGAGCGGTTTGCATTTCAGCTCTTTGACGCAGTCCTGGAAAACAATTGAGGCTTTTTAAGGAGATTCGAAATTACAGTACTTACGACAGTCTCCTTGCACGAAGTCTTTATCTTGGAGAGATCCTTATCCTTGCTCTTGGCGAAAGCCTTCAGCTCCTTGTCGACTTCATCACTTTTCTGAAATGTCTTCTTCATCACTACCGTAACCGCAAAAGTGAACCAACCTTGACACATTTCGTAGTCTTTAGCGATGTGATAACTCCACAAGACTTCAAGTACCTGGCCACCTTCGAATCGGTATCCTTATCGGAACTGGCGGCAAAGGAAGAACAAACCAAGACGACTGATAAAATGATAAAGGACTTCATTATTGCGTTCTTCTCCGTATTCTGTGTTTTCTTTTATACCAAAACGAATTCGAGGTCAAATAAAAAAATGGATATGGAAAAAGAGGTGTGTTTATGTTTTTGTTAATGATGACGTTCCGAGATCAAGGAAGCATATCTTTTTTACTGATTTTCGGTTCATCAGATAAACAAGGAAATCAGTCTTGGAATGGCATGATAAGTGATAAAATTTGAACGCTCACAGCTGATTAAAAATAAACAGAAGACTTGAATGTAGAAAAAATTATGATAAAACATCTAACAGAGCTGTAAGCTTTGAGCCATTATCAAAGATACAAAAAGTAATCAACTGATAAATTGTTTATCATAACATCAGAAGATTTTCATCAATTGACCCAATCTTCGTATCTTGCATAGGCGTTGGGATAATTCAGCCAATTACAGTAGTCAAAAAATGTTTTCAAGGCTGTACACTGAATGCTTGAACAACAGCTACCTGAAAAATAAATCAACGAAATTCAAACAAACAAAATTTCAAACCTACTCGTTTCTTATAACAATATAGCATCCGTTTTACCGTATTCCTATAATGAACCGACAACGAGAAACAAATGAAACAATGAATAGTTGCATTGCATGTGTTTATCAAATTGAAAAGCAACTGCATTTTGCTCAGAACTAGTCTGAAAATCATCGATTTATATTTTAAACTCCAGACTTTGCTTACAGAAATCCTGGCGTCTCTGCTAGGACAAACTGTAGAATCATAATCAGTCCAAGAGGAAATTCGGCCACCAAGTAACTAACAGTCATACAAATTACAATTTTCGTTGTTCTATTTTTAGATGCACTTTCCTTCTTACTCCTCATCATTTTTCTAGATCCCTGAGCATGTTTCAATTCCTTGACTAGTAGAAATCCAAGCAAAATGAGTATGAAACAAGGAACAAATTTTGCGAGTATACCATCAATCAAAAAGCTCAGCTTGAGTAGGAGTTCATGGTAATCATAAAAAATCGCTCGTTGCAGATATCCATATTCTGGTCTTGTGAAATTTTCGGAGAACTCACAACTGAAAAAATACCTTCTTCAGGTTCAATACTCATTCCTTTTTGCTTACCTTGGTGGAGGATGCCACGTTTCAAACTGGATTAATTTAAAGCGGAAGCGATAAGCAGCTGCGAATAAAATACTGATAAAAGACATAATAAAAACTATGATCCATCCGAATCGAAGTTTTCCAAGATTAGTGGGCCTTAGTTTCCTAGCATTTTTTAGAACAGCGAATCTGACAAACGCCAAAGAGACACCAAGCCAGGAAGAGGTTCTTCTTGATGAGTCAGATATGGCATAACTTAGTAGTTCCAGATGCACTCGTATTAAAGATGGCGGTGGGTCACTGACAAAAACTAGTATTTGAACTTTCTGAAAACCTAAACTAACCATCCTCCTATCCTTGGCCTATTAACAAATGGTGACAGTATAGATAGCATTAGCATCAAATCATGAATAACAATTCCAATCAAAATCACATTCGTCGATGACATCATCATTGCTTTTTGTGAAATGACTATCAGGTGAAGGATATTAGTGATAGCTCCGATACCAGCAACATAAAATTCTGCTTTAGGAAACTTGGTGAACAAATTATCAACTATGTCGTTAAAATTCAAAAATAACTGGCTGGTTTCATCGGTGAAGTTTGGGAACAAGTTAGTGTGATTGCTCATGGTTCAGATGAAAATGGTTGTGAAAGAAAAAAAATCTGTGTATTGTGTCATTAAGTTGTTTTCGTGCCAAAAGCGGTTGCAGCCGGAAATTAAATAAAATATCAATGTAATTATGGAGCTGGAACGTAATGGGAAGCACATCCAATGGAGGAGACAGGAAGTTTTTGGATGTTTTTTATTAAAGCTACGGTATTCGCCGCCAACTTAAAAATTCTAGCTTTTTATGTTCCCCATTGCTATGCCAAACTTTCCATTACCTCAGTTTTTCAGTGCATAATTTTTTTTCGTTACGCAAATGTCCCAAGGGAGTCTTTATGTAACATCGTAGTACTCTTTTCACTCCTATGTGTAGACACATAACTTGTTTTCTCTATTCCCTTATTTTCTACGGACCGGTGTCTCTTGTTTCCAAGGTCTTCATCTTTTCATTCTACATTTCCTGCCCTCGGTTTTGTTCACTTAAATGAAAGTTCATAAATGTAAATTGATATTTTGAAAATATTGAAATGTGAGAGAACCGATAACATCCATAAAACTACAAAACTAGTGAGGGCCTATAACTGAAAAGAAATATGTCTGAATTCGAGTTTTCGATTCTCACCAATGAATGAATCCATGCCCAGATATTGCAACGTTATTCTTAAAGCATCAGAAAATAGATGCCTATTAAGCTTGTCTTAAAATATCTTTATTTTTCTGAAAATTTGGGTACAAATCCATGATAAAGTTTCATCACCTTGTTCAGGTGTTAATTAATAATTCAAAAGACAACATCATTTCGATATAAATTTTTTTTTCTAGCACGAATCTCGTACATAGCGATTTTTGGTTTTGATTATTATCCACAGTTAGTAGGAATCCTGAAAGTTTTGTTAGTAAGAATACTATTAAATTCATTAAATCACCTTTCCAGTTAGTAGAATCTTGTAGTTTTCCCGAAAATTAGACGAAAACGCAGTGACTCTAAATTCATGAAATCACCTTTGTTTTTATTGAAAACACAAAACTATTCAATAAATCAGGTCCAACAGAACCTAGAAAACCAGAAATCGCGTCCTTCTTGTCACCCATAAATCTCACGAAAGGCCAAAAAACTTGAATTGAAGAATGAGTTCGAAAACAGCAAATCGAAAACCTGTCGTTTTGTTTTGTGCCAAAAAACTATTTGTTCAAAGCAACTAGTCTGACTGGAGCACCTTCGGCGCGTTTTTCTCGTTCCGCTCCTCAATTTTCGATTTCTCTTTCTCAAAGGGTCCCTAGATTTCATTTTCAAGCGTTTTAAAAACCGTTAGAACGGGCAGAATAACAAAGAGGAGAGCTTCATTTATTAATTTCAAGAATGAGGATAGTAAAACTTAAATAAGACTGTAGATGCCAAGAAAAGCCTCCATCCCTTACCTCTACCGTATTCCTAACCTCTACGCAAAGACGTCATGCCTACTACGTCACCCGTTGAAACAAAATTGGCGACCCTCGACCCAAACGAAATTGTTTGTGTCTCCTTTCCGTCTCGTCCGTTTCCGACCACAATTGGTACCAAAAGTGCGAGATTGAGAGTGCTCCCTTTTACCCCCTTTTAAAAAGAAACCCACTCTATTTTCTTCTTCTTCCCCTACTAATACATAATACTTCTTCACACCCAATTCTCCAAGAGATTCCGAGCCTTGATTTGTTTTGCCTCCTCAATCTCGTGTTGTTTTCCAGAGTTAACTCAATTGAGAGTATACATTTTTCTGGCGGGTGGGCTATTTCAGAATAACACTGTGCTGGCATGCATGTGCTCTTCTTCTCTTCTCTCAACTGAGTCCCATTGCTCATCTCTTACTTCTTTTTTTCTCTCCCCCATACCCTCCTCACACTCTCGTCCCGCGTTTATTCCCTTCAGTCCTCTTCGTTTTTTTTTCGCCATTTTCCCATTTTTTTTTCATCTTCTTCTTTTACTTCTACTTCTACTTTCCTTTTTTTACACTTTTCGTTGTGCTCCGAAGTGTTTAGATCCAATTCAACGATAAACGTTTCAGAACTAGAGATGCAAAGTTGTCAACCTCCGAAAATCATCGACACTCGACCCTTTCGACTTTTGGATCTTCCTAAAGGACCACTTACCCGAATCCTGCTTGGCTTCGATTTGTGAGTTCCTAACGAAGACGTGAGAACAAAAAATATTTTCGTCTTTCAGCTTCGAACTTGCTTTGGCAAACCGGAAAACTCGGCGAGTGTTGAAAACGTTGGATTTGGAAATTGATGGGTTTGTTATTCATCATTTGGAAGGAAGACACGGATTCAACTTGAGCTTCGGAGGAGGCAGAAATTCTGTATCATGGTATTTTTTGGATGTTCCGGAAGCCAAAGATCCAAAAGACTTCAAGACTTGCTTCTCGGTGGCAGGGGTCGACTTCCCAACAAAGTGAGATACAGTAATCTGTCTTCTGGGGTGTTTGTACAGGGCAATTAACCGGACTGATAGAAACGCGTATATCTTTAGACATAAGTCTCTTGGAAAAACGAAAATTAGTATTATAGAAATATAATTTTTCGTTGAATTCAAAACTACTGAAATTTGCAAAGCGATGCTGCACATTTCTGTCCAAATTTCAGGTTTATAGCTTTCTTAGAAGCCGAGATGCAGCTATTTCGGAGGCTAGAGGCGCCAGACGACGAGACACACTGCGTCTCTAACCTCACCAACTTTGAATGGCTATATCTCGTTTTCTAGATGAGCTAGGAAGTTGAAACTTGGACAGAAATGTGTAGAATTTCATGGGGAACAAACTAGTTATAAATTTCAAGGGTAGACTATTTTTATGATTCTCCGAAGACGTAATGTGACATTTGACCTTTTCCATTTCCTCTGAACAATAGGTGGAATGAACTATGGTAATTCTCAGAACTTTTGTTTTTTCTCAAAACTTGGTGATGTCACCGTCTGCAAATTTCGGGACGGACATCACCATAGCATTTATGTCTAGTGGCTTTAATTTCTTTTTTTTTCGGAGACCCGAGTCGCTATGTTTTATTCATCAAAGTTCTCGTAACTTGAGCTTCTTGTGCCCCTGCGCGCGCGAGGTCCCCCGAGAGTTGTGAACGCTTGTGACTGAGAGCATACTTTATGAGCGACGACTATAGTTGGGCTAATTATTTTGGGATGAGTCAGGAGATTGTTTTCAAAAAAAGAGTTCCAGGATCCGTACCCAACCAGACGCTAACGGCCTATGCAATGGATTCGAAAACATTTCGCTTTACAATTCGAGCAAACTCAAATCCGGATACCGTCCATTCCGAGAGACGTTCAATGTGGCAGACATCACTAAAAGATCCAAAGGTCAGCAGTACTATAATGTAAGGTACACTCCAATTTCAATGAGTGGTGGACCCCTTCCAAAGTGTTGGACTCCAAATGTGACCACTGATTATCAAAATTCGCTGGATTGCTTCGTAAAATTTGTGCAGGAAGTTTTCAAATGTGGAATCACGGGGTACCATATGGATATTCGAAGTGTTCCAAACTTTGGAAAGTTCTTCACTAAAAATGTAATTCGGACGCCATGCAAGACTTTTGAGTTGAGTGGAGTTCGACCGCAAGCTGATTCCCCATTGACAATGGAAGCATATGATATTGATTGGCTGCTCACGAACACTCCGTTGAACACAAAGCTGACTATCAATTTTGAGAGAATCGCTGGCATTTTCAAGCTGGAAGTGGTAAGTTGTCAAATGGAAGGGAGGGGAGAAGAAAAGATGCTTGATTTATGGCAACCCATTTGTCTTCCGTCAAAAACTCCCATTTTTCAGCCACTCACTCAAAAAGCCATAACCTTCAACTGCGTTATGAAATGGTTCACTTATGAAAACCTCATTGAATCCAAATGCAATCAACTTGAAATTGAAACCGGATGTCTTTTAGAGGCCAATGATTATCGAGAGTTCATAGAACATTGGCTCAAAGGAGGTAACAAAGGGTTTAGATATTTGGATATTCGGATCGGAATTCGACATACCGAGAATATGAAGAAAGTTCTTTTTGGAGCATTTAAAGTGGAAGAATGTGACAAAAGAAGACGAACTGAGGATTATGAGTTAGTTTACTTTTGGCTCAGGATCCAAGGGTACATCGAGGGTCCATAAAGTTGTTGGGGTACATTGGTTCAGATGGTCCATGGGATCTTGGTGTGTAGAGTGATTCATCCTAAGCCTATAATTTTGAACATCAAAACAAAATAGTCTTAAAAAAACTTTTTTTTCGTTATCCCACTTGTACTACGAAATTCCTTGGAACCAATGTAACCTAAGAAACAGATGTGCCCTTTTTCAATGTACCCTTGGATACTGGACCTTCTTCCTTTAAAAATCAAAAGTTTCAGCAATATCATTTTCAGATACACCCCTCTGCACCTCATGCCAGATTGGCATGACCAAACAGCATTCGTGAATTCTCGTGATCTCCGAAGAAGTGACGGAACAATGTCGTCTATCGTAGTTCATGGAGAGTGCCTCATTTTTGTAGTTTGGCAGAAGAAAACTGTCAATAAGAAGGGATAAAATAAAGATCAAATACTTTTGTATTTATATTTTTGTTTTTTTTAGGATCTAGAACATGTAAAAAATAGAGAAAATATATAGAATGACACTTTCATTAATAAAGAATCATATTTGGAAGAAGGAAAATGTTGTTATGTGTTTTTTTTTGCAGGAGGAACCTTGGAAGGGGGCAGACATGTGAGTGAGGCCTTGCAAGGAACTAGGCAAAGATATTTTTAAAACATTTGGAGTCGAAATGCAGAAAATTTTAGAGACGTTTCTGTTTATATATTTTTGATGTTCTTGAATTTTTTGAACTCCGGACTTTCAGGTTCTGTAGATGTCAAAGTACATATTGGTGATATTATGATAAATAGTTTATCAGTTGACAGATTTTAATATCTTTGACAGGAATCGAGATATATGGGCTCAAAGTTGACGGTTTGAGTGGGCTTATATTAGAGGGTATACGGTGATCTTTGAAAAAGTGAAAATTCAAAGAAACCAGCTTTCTGACACATTTCATATTCAAACTAAACGAAATTTGAGAAAAAGCTGATCCTCTTCAAATTTTCAAAGCGGCCAAAATAGAAGTATATCCAAGATAACTATTACGTTGGTACAAATCGGTCTCACAACGACAACTATCGTAACCTAAAATATTTTTATTTTCTGAGCATGTCGTTTCTCGATCTCCGTGCGTTTCCCGTCAATTTTTGCACTATTCAAATTTCTTATTTTCAGATTTTTGAAGAGAAAAATAACAGAAATATCAACGAAAATTAGTAAAAATCGAGAACATAAGTTTTGTAAATAAGAGAATTTTAGATTACTGTAGTTGTCGTTGTGGGACTTTCGGCCACAACCACCAACTTTCCTCTTCCACAGAGAATTTAGTTCAAAAACGTGACCTATAAAAGTTTCTGTACCAAACAAGGTAGTAGGAATCGTTCTATCATCTTATGAGAAGAGAAAACCCGTGTTCTTTTTTTCTAATTCTCCTATCTTTTTTACCAAATGACTGTTCAGAATTCCATCGTCAGTATTCTCTTCTCCAATAATGACCAACTTAATTTTGGAAATGTGTGAGCAAAAATTGCGAGATTTAAGGAAAAATTCACCGGACCAGCTGACAGATTGTGTGAAAACTTATATGGCTAATGTGCGTGGAAAAGATTGACAAAATCTCAAAAAAAAAGAATGAAACTTTAGAATAATCCAGAAAAATTCGATTGTGTGAGCATCAAGGAGAAAGGGGGATGCTTCTTAAAGGACGTGGAGAAACATTGTGATCCAAAGTTTTTGGAAGTTTATAAAGAGGTAAATTGTTGTTTGGGAGGGAGATGAAATAGAATCTTTTTGATACTCTGATAGAACGACCTCTCTAACTTTCAGGTTTGAGCCGATTTATCTCGGTTCCTGTGAAAAAGAAGTACCAAATAATGCTGTTTCATGAGGGTGTTTCATATATTGTTATGAAAAATACCCACCTTCAAATGTTACCCATTTTCAAACGAATATTAAAGTTATGTTATTTTCGGCGAAAGTTGAATTTTAAATTTCCTAGAATCGCCTGAAAACTTTCAAATTTACAGCATCAAGACCTCCGTCTCTACAATCGTGCATGTGATGGAAGATTACGGTACAAAGTTTGGGATTTAACCAGAACTCAAGAGTTTGCCATCCATTCAGTGCCCGGTGGAATCAAAATGACTGATCCGAAAAGAAATGAGACTGGAACTCCCAATACTACAAGATTTTTTGGCGGACTATGTGTTTCAACATTTTTTGTGTTGATGCGGTGTATTTTTTGATGAAATATTTGTTATAAACTTTGTATAAACAAAAAAACCGGTTTTGACGACATGGCTCACCTATATGTTCAAATCCTGAAGACTAAAGTCTACTCAAAACACCTGACCATTTGAGTATCCGATTTCCTCACATATCACATTTTAAACCTCGACTCGTCGCAAGCCTTTCCATCAATTCTTGCCTACTTTTTCAAAAAATATGCTAGCTTTTTTTCTAGCTGCCATAATTTGTATTCTCTTGCCATACCCATCAAATGGATACTCATATCGTGGTAAAGACATCTGGAAGACAGGATGTACATACGCCGGAGAACACGCAATCCCTCATTGCCGATATATTGTGAGTTTCAATTGATTGATTGGAAATTCAATTTTTCCTTTTTGGAACGTTTTGAAATTTTTTTGGGACACAGTTTTTATAGGAAGACAGTCAACTTGAAAGTCTTCTAAATGTAGACCATATTTTCTCGATTTGCTTGAAAAATCAAGTAGGGAAACTTCAAAAGTCCTAAAGTCTGAAATTCTGAAGTTCTGAGTTTCTGAAATTTTCAGATTTTCAAAGTCTGTATTTTGAATCATGAAAATTCAAACATCTAAAAATATGAATGTCTGAAATTATGAACGGCTAAGATTCAGGGATTCTGATGTTCTGAAGTTTTGAAGCTCAGAAATTACGAAAGTCTGAAAATCTAAAATTCTGATTATGCTCGATGTTTGTAGTAGACGACTTTAAATCGAAAATTCAAATTTTTGCTTTGAAAAATAAAAATCCGATTTTTTTGGTCCAATACTGTATGTCCCAATTCTATAAACCCAGTTTTGAAACCCAGTGTTCTTTATCTTGGATTTTATACTCCGAGATATTCCTTGCCACATCTCTTTTTCCAATAATTCATTTTGTTTCAAAAAATGATCACCCGATTCATTTTTTTTGTATTCATATATTTTGTATCTTGCCGTGGTAGATATGGCAAGACAATTGGAAAACTGGATGCACTTATACCGGGCAAAGCAGTTTTATGACTTGTGATCTTGTGAGTAGCAATGGGCCTCAAAACCAGTTTGAAAAAGTAAAACCGAAAAAAAAACTTCAGATCGGTTTCAAAAACTTCTGGAGACATAACTCAATCGCCTGGTTTCCAGAACAAACAAGGAATATGAGCTACACGGAGCTCAAGAAGCATTGCGATGATTCCTTTGTGAGTTTCCTAAAAATACAGTAACAATCAACCCCGAACTCATTCAGGTCTGCCTGGAGAACACTGGATGCTACAAGGATTTTGTCAACTATCAAGAACTTGACAAGTGCATCGATGACGTCTTTTGGCTGGGTCCCATGGGTTTCTGTGAGACGAAATTGAGAGAAGTTCTGAAATCGACACCTGACAAACTAGAGGAGTGCGTTCAGGAGTATCTCAAGGATGTGAGTTCAAAAATTGGTTCCTAGTTTGAACAGGAAGAAAGTTCCAGAAAAATCCAGACAGATTTGATTGCGTTAGCATTAACAACAAGGGAAAATGCTTCGAGAAGGATGTCGAGAAGCACTGTGAGCCGAGATTGCTGCCAATGTACAGAGAAGTAAGTATCTGTGTGTTGTTTTAATACAATACCCCCATCGTTCGGCTGCCTCAGCCTCCGCCTCCGTAGCTCAGTCGGTAGCGGCGCCGCACTTTTAATACTCGTCCCACGAGTTCAACTACTCGAGAGGATCATATGAAAAATATTTAGAGAAATATAAATTTTTCTCTCCTTCAATTCAAAAATTCGAAAATTTTCAGCACCAAAACCTTCGTCTCTACAATCGTGCATGTGATGGACGTTTGAGATACAAGGATTGGGACATGGCTGGCTCACAAGACTACGCTCTTCAGTTCAATCCTGGAGGTTTGAAAGTTTCCGACCCGAAGAGAGACGTTTTGAAAGCTGAAAATGAAGAAACTACTGGTGCCAATTCTACTGATGTTTGAGAAATAATAATTTTAGTAGTTTTGTCAGTATGAATGAATTTGAAAATAAAATTGGTTTGAAAACGTTCTTTAAAATGTAGTAGGTTAGAAAATTGAGGTTCTGCTACTTCTCTATTCATTTGAAATGTTCACAGACTGCTGAAGTTGATCATTTTCAACTGTTTCGCACATTGAAGGAGCGGATACATCCAAAAACAATTTCTCGATATTTTCTGTCAAGGTATTGATAATTTTGAAATTTTGGGAGCGTGTAAAACATACCTAAATTGAAAACTTGGAATTCACAGAATTTTTTGAAAATTCATAGTTTTCCAGCGATTTGTTTCGGTTTTGTTCAGGTTTTCAGTACAATAACAAGAAAAAAACAGATGACTTTCAGAAGTCGGCAAAATAGCGGAAAACTAGGAATTTTGAAATAATCCTGGAAATGCAAAGTTTTCAATCTAGATCTTTTCTAATTCCTCCAACATTTCAAAGTGATTGGACTTGAGAACCGAGCTCCAGACTTCTGAATACACAGGTAAATTGCGAACGGATCCGTTACGGACGCTCAGCGTTCGCGCGCGGTTGAAATAGGAACCGCATACGGACCGCACGCGACCCGTTTTCAGAAAACCACAGCACATTATTCCGTATTCCTCCGTATTCTGTCCGTTCGCGAACTCCGTATCCAATCCGCTTGCGAATGATGGACAAACGGATCCGTTCGCGAATCAGACAAAAGTTTAAGTTCGCGAACGGATCCGTTTGTTTATCATTCGCTATCGGATCGGATACGGAGTTCGCAAACGGATAGAATACGGAGAAATGAGAAATAATGTGCTGCGGTTTTCTAAAAACGGGTCGCGTGCGGTCCGTATACGGTTCCTATTTCAACCGCGCGCGAACGCTGAGCGTCCGTAACGGATTGTTCGCGAATCACCTGTGTATGGCCAAAATAGCCGTAAATCAACGGAAAAATACGTTTTTGTATATCTTATGGACAGCTGGTGTATATTTTCGGTACTTAGCGGTTTCCGTTGTCTCTGAGAACATTTGTTGTATTTTTAATGACACATTTTTTGTGCTTGAAAGAAAATATTCATCATAGAAAATCAGACAGTCAGAATAAAAACACACATATGAAAGAAAACAACCCAGAAAATTGATCATCCTCTCAAAAACAAAGAATTAACTTTCTGTTCATATTTCTTGTTTCCAGTCATATACAATCCAAAGTCGGTTCTCAAGATCTTCTTGATGATCAACGCCTTCTTGTTCTTATTGTACGTCGTTTTTCCAGACTCCACTTTTGCTTTTGTCTGAAAATTTGTAGTTTTTTGAAGCAACAAAAAATTGAGGCTTGCCTCAATATTCTCCCAGAATCCACAAGTTTTCTTGTTTTTCCCATTACAAACTCTATAGATTTGCTCCTCTTTAACTCCGTAAGTCATCTCAACGATTCGACGGTAATTGGCAGAAACTGGCATTGGGATCGTCACATTGTCGAAGAACTATAGATAATTTAAATTTTATAACTGTACTCAAAAAAAAGTTTACCGCTGCATTGATAGGTTTTAAAGTTGGTTTAGGAGTTGTAGTATTATCAGAATCCACAAGAATCCAACTGATAGTGGAAACTAGAATCGTCAGAATCAGACACAGTTTTTTGCCCATTTTCGGTGTAAAAAGTCGGAAAGTCATGGGGGAAATGGGTTTTATAGTAGCACCGGATTACTGTAGACTTACCTTTTGGTCTTTATACTTTTTGATATCCCATTTTTATTACTGTGTACACAGTAATAAAAATGGGATATCAAAAATTTTTGTACCGAAGTTTTACGATTCTGCAGAAGGGATCATAAATTGGAGATGACGTAGGGGTGCAAATAAAGTTTTCGAAATCTCAAACATACAGTAACCACTATTGTAGAATGATCCCACAACCTCCAACTTTGAGCTTATATATCTCTGTTCCTGTGATAAATATCTAAATGTGGTCAACTAATAAAATGTTGCGGACATTATGATAAACATTATCTTAGTAAAGCACTTTTGATATCTTCCACATAAACCGAGATATATGGTCTCAAAGTTGAATTTTTAGGTCTATTAGAATGTTTCCGGTAGTTTTAACGAATTTCTGAAATGCCAAAACAACTGTAAACACTTATACACGGCCACCCAAGCCCTTGACTTTGAGCCAACATTTCTCAGTTCCTGTGCAAGATATCAAAAAGTAGTCTACTACGAAAGTGTCTATCATATTATCAAAAATATTTTATCATTCAAATATATATTTTCATCATTCAAAAATTTACACTCTCTGAATCACAAAAACTAAAAATTCTTTACCCCATGAAAATCAAAGCATCATTTCATTTTCAGGCGCGGTCAGAAGCACATTTTGATCTCTGAAAAGCTACAGACAACCAACAAAAAATAAACATTCAAAAATAAATAAGCGAAAAACTCAATTAATATTCTGAATGAACAAGAAATCGAATTCCCCCTACTCTGATGACCAGAAAGCAAAAAGTCTAGGGGTTTTGATGGAAAAAGGAAAAAAAAAGTCATTTGATCTTGTCAATTTTCTACTTGAAAACACAAAAAATGTACCCATTATTTCGGAAATTTAAGATGACTTTTCGATTTTTATTTGATTCAGTCTGTATGATCTTCAAAATGCACAAAATTTTCCTCTTCAATGAGCATCAGAATTTTTAAAACTTGAATTTAAAAAAATGTGTCTTTCATGTTTGTATTGGTTTTGACCTAAAAACTGTTACGTCAATCATACGAACGTTTTTTTCGATGATTTCTGAAAATCTAGATAATTAATTAAAAATGCCTCCAGAGATTATAAATTTTCGAGAATTTGTGATTCAGTTTCTTTGTTCACTGTTCAGAAAAAAACTCTGAGAATCGTATCAGTTTTTTTGAGTATTGGTTAGATTACGTCAAGATTTATGTCTGTCGTCTTTTATATGAAACCGTTAACTTTATCTGTATATCTTTCGAGAAGTATCGAGAATCAAGACTCTAAAAAACAATAATTCTAAATGTCAGAAAAAAAATAGAATTTCAGAAATTCGGAAATTTAGAACATTTGAAAATCCAGGAATTCGAAAAATTTGGATATCGAAAAATTAGAAAATTCGAAAGTCTTGAAATCTTGAAAAACGCCAATTCAAAAGTGTAAAAATTTGAAACTTTAGAAGTTCAGGAATTCAAAAATTCCAAAGATTCGAAATTTTAAAAAATTTAGGGACTTACTACTAGAACATTCCATAATTTAGGAATTCTTGGAATTTTCTGAATCCAAAAATTTAGAAAATTCGGTAATCCTGAAATTCAGACATGATGAAATACTCGAAATTTTGAAACCTGAAACTCAGAAAACTCTGAAACTCAGAAAACTTGAAATTCGGAAATTTTGAATATCTGAAATTTTTGAATGTTGAAGTTCTGAAATGTTTACGTTTTGAAGTTCAGAAATTTTGAAATTCCGAAGTTATAACATTTTCAAGAAAACATGTGTCATTGACCAAAATATCGGTCTAAAATGTATCTTTGGCTAGAATATATTTCCAAAAAAGGCGGTAATTCAATTTTTGGAGCCTGTATCATAATCGTGTATTTTCTAGACCTAAATAGCCGGTTATAGGTTATCAACTTATCAATAATGATTGTTGTTGTGACGAGAGAAATATAATATGACTACTTTCTGTTTTGTTTTCTTGTTTCCAGTCATATACAATCCAAAATAAGTTCTCAAGATCTTCTTGATGACCAACGCCTTCTTGTTCTTATTGTACGTCGTTTTTCCAGACTCCACTTTTGCTTTTGTCTGAAAATTTGTAGTTTTTTGAAGCAACAAAAAATTGAGGCTCGCCTCAATATTCTCCCAGAATCCACAAGTTTTCTTGTTTTTCCCATTACAAACTCTATAGATTTGCTCCTCTTTAACTCCGTTTTTTGTAAATCCTTGTTTATAGTCACTACCCAATCTAACAGATTTTCTAGAATCCAAGATCTCCCGGTTTTGTAAGATCTCATTTTTCATCACACAAAAAAAGCTAAATATTTTCTGTCTTGCTAGCCACTAATTTTTTTCAGATGTACATTTTACTCTTTTGTCTTTGATCGTTTGGAATAACTTAGTAGACAGGTGACAAAACTAGAAAGTAGGGGCCTAAAATGCAAAAGAACACTTTATTTTCAGAATAAAGCTACGCCACCAATTCTGGGAAAATTCTGAAAATCCGCTAGTCAAACTTTTTTCTGAAAAACAATTATATATTGGTACAAAAGCTGTCACGTGTCTTCTTTGGAGAATAAAAGCTAGAAAACTGACCAACAGGTGAATGTTTTCAGCAAAAATTGTACTAACTTTAATGACCAATTAGCTTTTAGAGTTTTTAATAGTCACGTACTAGGGTTTTCAGCTGAAGTTATGAAATCTTAATTCATAAAACTTCTGATCTATGAATTCTTGACAAATCTCATAAACACTAGCAGCCTGATTTTTTCTGGCTTACAGTGTAAACACAGTTGTATTTATATATCCTAAACTCATTTCTTCAGCAGGATTTCTAGATTTTCATATTCTTTGTTTTCTCTTCTTGATGTCGGTTTGCGTAGATAGATGTACATCCCACAATACTACAACTTTAGCTCCGCCTTCTTTTCCAGAATAAATTGATGTTCCTCACGTTCTTATCTATTACAAGCTCTTGTCTCTGAATCCATTGAAAGCTTTAAATTTTTTTACTGGAAAACTAGATCAAAAGAATTATTTATCTTATCTGAACCCATTAACTTTTTAAATTTTTCTTGAAAAATTGGACCTCAAGATTTTCCAAAATCCAGACACTATGTGCTCACCGAGCACATCTGATGTTCGTTTCATCACATTCGTGAACACCACATACATTCAAGCGGAGAACCTGGAGACTGTTTTTGACATTTTGCTGAAAATTGAAGTTGGAGTTTTGGTTTTTAGGTGAGTTTTTGACTAAAAAATGGGGTGAGATTCTTCGACAGCACAGATCAGGTTCAGGTTCTGATCTGTGTTGTTCTTCGTTTCTAAAGCTATCATGTGAAAGTTCCGGTTCTCGAAATTATAGCCTAGCGTAGAAGAACGCATGAATTTGCTGACTTCATAGACAATACGTCGTAGTCAGAACTTTCAGAAGATGATAACTGAGGTTTAGTTCCTTTTTTCTCGTAAGAAATAATTCAGAAATTTCGAAAAAAAACTACAAGAGAAGGAAAGTTTAGGTTTGCAACATACCGTATTTGCTCCAATGGAAGCTGAGCCAAACCGTGAACTTTGAGCCAATTTTTCTCGGTTACTGTCGAAGATATCAAAACTTCGTTAACTAATGAATTGTTTATCATAAAATTATCAAAATGTTATCAGTTGACACATTTTTGATATCTATCACAAAAATAGAGATAATTGAGCTCAAAGCTGACGAACTCGGTACGCTTCTTTGAAATTAAATACGGTAGTTTGAGAACAAAATCTCTAGTTTTCATTCAAGGCTGTGCCGCGGCCGGCTTTGACTAGGCCTGAAAAAGCCGCGGCCTCAGAGGCCTGACTACAAAAAGCCGCGGCCGGCCTTTTTTTGAGGTACACAGCCTGGAATCCATTTAAAAGGATTCATATTTTTCAAGGATTTGGGAATACGAAATACGGATTATGCGTTCTGTCGTCTCTAATTACTAGGATTATGATAATTTTCATCAATATCGATATTATTCAGATAATAACATAAATTTTGAACACTTTCCGGAAAAAAATCATTTTTCAAAAAAAATTTTAAGCTTTCAAGATTTATGCTCAATTTTTTGTAAGAAAGACCGAAATACGATTTTCGAACACACATTGAAAAGTTTGCATAGGGATAAATATATTATATGTTCCCAATCCTTCAAAAAAAAAACTAGGTTTCACTTCACAGGATTTTATCAGGCTTGTCGCGGCCGGCCTCGGCCGGCCGTCATTTTGCACAGCCTTGCTTTCATTTAAAAACAAAGAACGTATCCTAATTAGATCAAAATACATAATTCAAACATCAAACCATTCCAGCTGGATCGAATTCCTGTACCTCTTCTATCTCTTCGTTATCATTAGAGCTATGCATTTCAATTTAACATTTTTGTTCATGAACTACGGAGGCCAATATTTTTTCTCAATGCTTTCAAGATGTCTAATAGTTTGGCAGCAGCTTGGAATGGATCCTGATGGTGAGCTTTAATCTTTTTTCCGACTTCATGATAACAACTTGTCCATGGTTGCGCACAATTATCCGGACTGATAATATTTAGCTACACTATCAAACACCTAAATTATCCATTGCAGACAATCTCCATCAAGTCATCATAATTGCCAATTATCTCCGAACGATTGGCTTATTCATTGCAATGTACATCCTCCCTATTTTTATGATTGAACGATGTTTGGCGACATTTCTAGTGAAAAACTATGAAAAATCAAGAAACATCTGGGCATCTCTTCTAATTCTCTCCATCTTTCATCCCTTGGTTTTCACATCAGCTATTGCTTATATCCATTGTAAGAGGAGACATACAGTAACCTCCTCACCCAATAATTCTTATTCAGGCTGGTTGCCAGTAGTCTTCCACGTCATCTCATTTTTCATTGTCAATGTCATCGGCTACATTGGAATTCACTATTGCTCATCGTACAATACCAAGAAGCATCAGAAGTTTTATAGCTCAAAGTGTTTCTCAAAAGTTTCCTATGGATTGAGCGAGAGATTTCAATTAGCCGAAAATATCAAAATGTGTAATGTAAGTCGTTTCGAAAAATTCAAAAAAAAAAAGAAAAAAAAATGAATGAAAAAATATTTGTAGGTTCTCAAAAAAGTTCAAATCTCGATATTCTTTTTCAACATCGGATGCTGTTCTATCCTTCTCATGGATCATTTCAAAATCGATATGATGATCATCTATTGGTCATATATTTGTTTCAACTTTTTCTGTCTTGCCTATGGGATTACTGTACCAATTATTCTGTACTCTGCATTACCTGAATGGCAGAAAGAAACAAGGAGATTGATATTCTTGTGCATTGGGAGAGCTCATGTGGAGGAGGAGCCAAAATCGACATTTGGAGAACAAATGATTTATAATGATGCCACAATGGAATCCAATATTTATTTTACACAGTTCAATAAAACTACCGAATGATTAATAAAGATTAGCAATCCCACATTTCCAATAAATAGGTCAAAGAATCTTCGAACCCTTCCACTGATTCGAATCCACATTGATCCATCATAAAACCTTCAATACATTCTGACGAGCCACTGAATCGTTGACAGGCAGTAGAGTCATCAGAAAGTTCGTGTCCGATGAGGCATACATATTTCATTAGATCCGGTTTCACATTTTCGGTTTTCAATCTTTGGATGCATTGCCAGAATGGGGATGCCAAGAAATGCATTTTTTCACAATATTCCTTAGTTTTTCTTTTAAATTCTAAAGAGATTGCACAGCTTGTAGTCAAATTATTTATGCAATTCTGGAAATAAGAAGTTTACAGTAGATTTTAAAAGTTCACTCACCTGCATTTCATCACAAAGTTTTGCAACTTCCAAATAATCATCTTTTGTCTGATTTCCAAGTTTTAACCTTACTACAGACTCTCTAAAATCTTCCATAGAATCCTGACAGTCTAACGATAGTATTTTCTCATAAATTCCACATCCGTCCTGCGTTGGTGTCATTGCGAATTTCAAAAAGAACTCATAGTAAGAATCGAGGTAGTATAATATATCGAGAGCACAAAACTCTCGAGACACATTCATGAAACAATCTCTGCCATGATAAAAGGACTGGTTTCTGATGATGGGGTCGTTCTGAAATATAAAAGACTGCGAGGAACAGAGTGGCCTAACTTTCTCAACATGGTTTTTCTAGGCCACAGTAGTTGATGGTCCAGAAACGGTCTAGCATGTACCTGATGTGTTTTCTAGGTCATTTAACATGATGGCCTAACCTTCGCAAATTGAGTTTTCTAGGCCACCAACTTTTATGGCTAGAAATGACCTGATATTTATCCGGTCGGTCTTTTATCATGATGGCTCAATTTTCGGAAGTTGAGTTTTCTAGGCGACCCTTCCCTTCATGCATGTCTGAAAAGTGAGTCGTTATCTAAAAAAGTTGTTAGGGAGCAAGAAAACAAGATTTCGCTTTCAAAGGGGTCCCATAAAAAATCCATTTCACTTAATGAGCTACTAAAGAGTGTTTGAAAAGGGCAAAAAGGTACTAGACAGAGTGAGAATCAATTTTCCGAACAAACATTACCTTCTAACCTCACGATGGCAACTTGTAGATTAATTATTGTCAGCTTCTGGAAAGTATAAAAGGTTATCACTCACCATTGCTTGAAAGCACTCCTTTGAAACATTATGAAATATTTTTTCCTGAACACTCCGATTCATTCTTATCCATTCATCCCTCTCAAACATCACTATCTTCTCCATACATGTGTTCGCCGGTTCCATACAATCCAATTTCAATAACACCATCCTTATCTCTCCACACGCTGCATCATATGGGGCTCCCCATGCAGAAAACTTTGCATTTGGATCCCAACGTTCATAATTATCGTATCCCAAATAACGTGTCAGTTTTGTCATATAATGAATGTGAACTCGTTCCAAAGGTGGGAGCATGATTAATAGAGTCACATAGCTTACACAGAGAAAGCATAAAGCCGATGTGATTGCTAGGATGCCAAAGATGATGTAGCCAAGGATTTTGAGGATTCTGATGGTTACTCGGATGCAGGCTGGGCTGCACATTCTGAAAAATCTGATATTATTGAAACTGTCGAGACTTTTATTGGCAAGAGTATTAAAGAATCAAATTTTGGCTTTTAGGAATCTTTTTAGGAGTTTCACAGATTTCAAAAGTGAAAATTCCAGTTTATTTAAACGTGATAGAAAAAAAAATTAAAAAAGAAACCCAGTGGCAAAAAATGCTTCGAAAGAAATTTAAAATTCTAGAAACAAAAAGTCTACGTGAATTGGTTTAGAAACCATTGACCTCTAGAAAAATAATATAAAAGAAGAGGGAAATGAAAGGAAGAATCAGTTCTCACCTTCTCTGGACTCCAGAGAAGGTGACCCTGGGATCCTGGGTCTTGGATCCGGGTGACCTGGGTCCGAGTGACCTGGGCCCGGGTGACCTGGGTCCGAGTGACCTGGATTCTGATGACCTGGATTCGGGTGACCTGGATTCGGGTGACCTGGATCCAGGTGACCTAGATCCGGGTGACCTGGATCCGGGTGACCTAGATCCGGGTGACCTGGATCCGGGTGACCTGGATCCGGGTCACCCTGACCGGGTGACCGGGTGACCTGGATTCGGATGACCTGAATTCGGGTGACCTGGTTCCAGGTGACCTGGATTCGGATGACCTGGATTAGGGTGACCTGGATCCAGGTGACCCTGACTGGGTGATCTGGTTCCGGGTGACCCTGACCGGGTGACCTGGTTTCGGGTGAACTTGACCGGGTGACCTGGAACAGGGTGACCTGGTTCCGGGTGACCATGACCGGGTGACCTGTATCTGGGTGACCTGGATCTGGGTGACCTAAAAATAATAAAACAATAGGTGGAAAAACTGAGAAATATCGAACGTTTTAAGGCAAGCCAAAAGATTGACAGGCGGCGAAAATCGACTGGCCTCTTATAGAAACAATGAAACATTGTCTCAAAGTGGACATTTTGCTCTAATAAAAGCCCACCTTATACGTGCACTTTAAGCTCCATTATCTTGGTTCCTTGAAGAGATATTAAAAACTTTTCAACTAATAAATTAGTTATTATAACATCATCAATCGTTTATTAGTTGACAGGTTTTTGATATCTCTTATAGAAAACGAAATAATTAAGCTCAAAGTGCACGTATAGGGTGGGCTTCTATTACAGCATGAACGGAATTTGAATTTTGACTTTTTTTTAATCTCTGAGGATTCCTAATCACCAAAAATAGAAATTTCAAAACCTATTCCAAAAGGTCAAAAATGAAAGAAAAACGGGAAACAAAATAAGAAAGATCTCGCTTTCTCTTGTTGATCCAAAATAAATTAATTTGGCTGGGAAAAGGAGAAATGGGAACGGCGGAGAGAATAGATGCACTCTTTTTCCCCGTCCCGAGGAAGAAAAGGTTGGGAGGCGAAATGGGCCGAATGCTAATTTCCTGTGTTGTTGGAAGAAAAGAGTCATTTTTCACACATGGAGGGGAGATAATACTAATGTGCTCAAGAAAAAAAATGACGAAAAATCCGGAAGTGGAAGATTTTTTGAATTTAGGAGAGTTTGTGAAACGATAAGGGGTATCAGCTGATCAGACTTTTACAAAAATTTTCCCTGAGGTTTTCTTTTAAAGATCAAGTCCCCACCATTCAACTTTATTTTTCAGAAATTCCTCAAACAACAAACTGCACATATCCTTCTTCCATTTTTATCCAGAAAAAAAAAACCAAAGAGCTAAAATTCCAAAAATTATTTCTCAAAAAAGAAAGAGGCGGATTAATTGTTCTCCCTGTGGACTTTCTTTTTTATTACTCATGATTATTTATGGTGAAATGGCAAGCCATGGAAAATAAGAACTTCAACAAAGCTAATAATAAAATAAGCAATTTTTATTTCGTTTTTTTTTTTGGCTTTGAATTTTGACTAATTGTTTTATAATCGAAAAAAGAGAAAAATGGGCAGCTTCGGTTGGGAATCAGTATATTCTACAATGGTTTGAATTCTTCTAGTATACTATACTTCTAGTATACTTGAAATACGGGCCCTGGCGGCCTTTGCGGGCCCTGCCATAGTTTCCTTCAGAATCAATATTTTTGGATTAATTAAAATAGATATTATAGAACTCAACGAGACTACAAAATAAGACTATTTGTAAAACTGTATATTGTGTGTGAACAAAGTTGTAAGCCATAAAGTAGGCCCGTTTACAACCGATTTTTCCCAAAAGAAAAATTCCAAAACAAAGTACATGTAGATCAAATTTTACGACCTTTAGACTAACAAATGTTTTATTGAGTGAAGGGACTAATAGTGTTTTGCCCGCCATACCAAACACAAGAAAGGGGAACATAGGAGAGCATCTGTCTCCTGGTGACCCCATTTTATGTTTTTTCTCCTTTTCTTACCTACATCCTTCTTTTTCCAAACTCTCCAATATTTCAGTTTCTTCCAAAAACCATGGAACTACCGAACCTTTATCAGAATTCTCTCTACTCCCACCTCTACTTCACTGGAATCACTCCGGGCCAGATTGCGGAAAATTTGGATTCCATCCGTAAGCAGGTGGATTGGCAGAAGAGCAATCAGCCCTGCATCGATCAAAGAATAAGTTCCAATCGAAGCCTTACTTGGACATCGGGACAAACATACCAACAGACAGGATCCATTGGGAATCCTTGGACGTCGGCAGGTCAAAACAACATCTCTACTGGGAATCCGGGACTCGCCAGACCTCATCCTTGGACACAGTCTCGTGAACAATACGCGGCGAATATGGCGACTCTTAATCCAGGTCAGATGACCAACGGAAGAAGCTATCAGCAGTATTTACAAGGTAAGTTTCAAACTGTGTATTCGACTGTCAAAAGATTACATACTGAAAAACGTTCAGATTGCAACACCTACTTGGGACTAATGCAACATGGCCTCATGAAGCCTGCTCAAAATTCTGGAAACATCGCCGCCGGACCCATGGAACAGCCAATGGGACAAAATCAGCATTACCAACACAAAACTCCTTCTGATAGTGAGCTCGAACATGAACGAATGATGACTCCAAACCAACTTTTGCAACAAATGGCCAATGAGCAAGGTAGTTTGGAAATTGCATCCCATTCCAGCGACTAATCTCAAGTTATAGGAACCTCGAATCAGACAACCAATCGATATCAGCCCCATAATGCCCTGGTTGTAAATCAAAATCAAAATACCCAGATTGCTCGAAATACACCATCTCCCAGGCTAAAGTATGCAATGTTTCAACTAGCGGTACAAAAATGCCAGCAGGCGAACCGGAGTGCAGGCATAAATCTGACGGGTCGAGGTGCTTTTCAAATATTCTTCTACACAATATCATTATCTTGCTTCAGCCTCCCCAATTCCCTACGTCACAACTGATCAACTTTGCTTACTGATGACACAGTATCCTCAACTGTTTCCTCAACGCCAAGGATCCCCCAAAATGGGTCAGGAGCAGTATAGTGCCTACGATTCCCCACTGAACAATCGGAAATTCGAATCTGATGATTCTGGAAATGTCTCGATGGTGTCTCCGACCCAGCAGTCCCCAGACCAGCTTTCAACTTGGCATGCGCAACTTCCGAGGGACCCTCAATCCCAAGTGATATACCGGACAAGTCCCATTCTACGATCAATGAGCAATCCGACGCCGCCAACAGCAATAAAACTTCCAGACGATTCTAATAGCAACAAATATCACATTTTGTTGGAAAAGCCAGGACCTGTGAGAAGATGTCAAACTCATCAAGAGGCCCTGTCTACACATTTGCGCTCCTCAGCCGCTCCCTACAACATTCGGACCAACTTTCTAGGTTCTTCTGTCCGAAGTATCAAAAAAGGAGTACCGGAGCGACCAAAAATCAATTTCCTGGACCCAACGAATCTAGAAGCCGAAATTGCTAGCCACCAAGAGATGAATCCAGCCCAATTGGTGAAAGTGATAACCCAAATTTATGACGAAAAATACCATTTCAAGATTGCAAGTAGCTGATATGACTGGTGGGTTTCAGGCGCCGATAAAATACTAATTCATAGAGTAAAATGTTCCAGAAACCCATCATTTCTACATCCAATGGTTCTTGGAAGGAAACCTCGAAGACGTCTATCCGCAATGTATTATCATTTTCATCACCTGGTATCTGAACTGCAAGAAATATCCGGAAAAGCTTCGCATTTATATGAACTACCCTGCTCTTGTTCGGCCAACCCTCGAAATGGCTTACTCAAAATCTCAATGCCGTCTTTTGGCCGCGGAACTTTTCAGAGATAAGAAACTCACGGACGCCCAGATTGCCGAAAATATCAATAAGGAGGTTCGAATCACAACTAAAATTATTCCAATGACCGCGAAACTAGTAAAACAGTGGTGGAAAACAAAAAAAAAACCAAAGTAAACTGATTCCTGTTATTTTATAATTAGAAATTAGTGTTGTCTGTATAGTCTTGATTATGCTGTCTAATTGTAATATTGTTTTAATTTGATTTGAAATAATTGGAAATAATAAAACGAATGTGCATCAAAAATCGAAACATCGGAAAAGGGGGACAAAACACAGAAAAGAAAACGGGGTCTCCTTCTTTCCATTGCCTAGCAATTCCCATTCACAATCCGTCATCCCTCCGTCGACTCCTCTCGAAATTTGGGACCAAAAGTCTATGGTAAGGGGGTAGTTTGAAGTACCGTGTTGCCTAGCAGGTCCCTCCGACGCCCAGCTTTTTCGGCCGACAGAAAAACTTTCAGTTGAATTCGAATTTTCTACGACAGAATGTCGTCGAAAAAGAATCGTCTCGTCTTCTCATTTCTACTGTTGGCAGTGGTGGAGATTACATGGTGTAAGCCGGAAGCAGGTGAGGGTTCTTATTATCTTTGTCTGAAAAATGAAGATTGAGAACAGATACCTCGTTAAATTATTCTTAAAGGGGCAAGAGCAAACTACTTCATTTTTTGAGCTTTTTTTGGATCTTAAAGGTGGGGGGACAGGAGATTTTTCGTAGTTTTTTTGTAGCTAGTATGCATTCTACCGTCACTCTGCAACGCTTAATGTCACTCTGCGTATAGCTGTCGTTCTCTAATTTATGTATGCAATCGGGCAGCGGCTTTCTCTTTGCCCGCGTGGCTCAGTCGGTAGCGGCGCCGCACCCTCAATCAACGCCCTCACAAGTTCAACTCCTCGAAGGGCATGTTTGAACGGAATTTCGAGAACATTATTTTTTTCATGTCCCCCCACCTTTAATTGTTTTTTCTAGACGGAAGCTATTGATTACTACTGTAGATGCTCTAATAGAAGCATACGTTGTCCATAATCATTCGTGTATTGTATCGTTTTATTGTTCCTCACAATTTTTCACACATTTCTGAAACTTCATCTCTACTTTGGAATGGATCTTTCGTTACCATTAGCTACCCTCCCATCCTCCAGCCAGAACCCATTTTCAACATGTCAAATTTTCTGACATTCTGTCATTTTTGTTCTTTCAAACTCTTTCGAAATTTCACACCAGTTTAGTCTAACACTCCACAGCATGCGAGTGTATACCATTCTATTGTTACTCCAGATCCCCCTTAACTCTCACCAACTAGACTGTGATTGGCTCACAGACAAAAGTCAAGTTTATGTGGACAACCAGAACAAAAGCCTTTCCTATGACGGAATTTGCTGTTTCGAACAAGTTTTGAAACTCTTAGACACTGAGAAAATTGGTTTTGTTGATGATTGGAGAAAAGCTGAAAGTATCAACAAATTTTTAATCATTGAACAAGTTTTCCTAAGATTTGGAAGAAATTGCATGAGCTTACAGGGTGAGGAAATAAAAGATTTTGAAATTTTGAACAGTCTGAGTTTCGAAATGACTGTCCTTATCGTATTTTAGAGACCGCAACGAAACTTTCTTCAACAACTTCTTCTCCAATCGATTGTGGATGGTTGGCCACGGATTTTGCTGTTTATGATGAATTAAATGTGGAAGCCACCTTTATTTACTCAAGAAACTGTTGTTCCGAAACGGCACACGAGAAACTCGCGAACACTAAATTTGCAATAGATATCGAAGACATGGAAAAAACACCCATTTCGGATACTTTCTCGGACAATGACAAGGACGAGAAATTGAACAAGTTAAAAGAAGCAGCGTTGACCAAATTACTTTACTGCATCCCCAATGCCTGTCCTGGGTTGGACTCCATCTGGGATAATTGCACAGGTACGCCGGTTTGCTGTTTATTTGATTTATGTACTGATCAAAGCTAATGTTCACAAGAAGTATGTTTCTATACAGAAGCGACAACGACAACGACAACTACGACATTAACAACAACGACTGAATCTCCTCAAACGACTACAAAGAAATGTGATTCCTGGCTAAATACTCAATTCGATGTGACCGACAAGAATGGAGTTGTCACATTTACATACAACGCAAATTGTTGTACTCCGGAAGCATCAAAAGCACTTCTTTTTTTTTACTGACTCGATTCGTTTCTTTTGAGAATACAGAAAATAATCACTAGAAAAGGATAATTACGAGGGCCGAGAAAATTCTGAAAAATGCCTGGGTAGGCTCGTTGCAAGTATTTTTTTTTCAGATACAACTACTAAATTCCAATGGCAAAGAATGACGAGCACAACACAGCCTTCCAAGCCGGATTTCGAGAGTTCGGAAAGGGAAACAACAACCACAGAGAAGCCTACGACCACGATGAAGAGTGAGTCTGCCTTTCACTCGAAATGAAAAGAACCTGTTCTTTTTTAGAAGATATTCCTATTCCAAATGAGCCAAAAAATGACGATCCGGCTTTTCCGAGCTCCTCGTCCAGCGCTTCCCCGGATTCAGGAAATTGGAATGAAGAAAGAAAAACAACCACCACGGAAAGGCCTACGACAACATTAAAGAGTGAGACTGAAGTTCACACAAAGTGAACATGACTTTTTTCAGAAGTTATCGAAGTTATAAAGGAGCCGAAAAATGATGACCCAGCTTTTCCGAGTTCTTCGTCCACCCTGCTACCAGAGTTCGGGCCTGGAAAACCAGGTGAAAAGCTGACGACCGAGCCGAATATTCCATCTTCTTCTTCTTCTTCTTCTCAAACTAAGACGCCTACTTTGATTCCCAAAGACCGCACGACTACTACGCCTAACGGAAAACTCGAAGAAGTTTATGAATCCACTTCCACAGAAGCAGCTTCAACTAGTTCATCGGTTCTAGTTTCTAAAGACCTCACGACTACTATTCCTGACAAAACAGCTGAAATCGATGAACCCGCTTCAACAGCATCAGCTTCAACTTTGCTCACCACGGAGCTACCTGGCCAAGGAACCACTTCGGTATCAGAAACTACAACCGCACTATCTGGATCTACAAAGAAATCAGAAGATGCCACCACATCTTCAGATCCAACAGAGACTCCAAAGCAACTCGATAAGATAACTACCACGACATCACCTCTCATTGAAACCACAGAAACAGATTTAGAAGGTATAATTATGTTTGACATGCAAGCCCAAATTTCTAATTTTTTTTTCGATTCGACAACACCGTCCTTTGATGAAAGTTCAACGACTCCAGACTCCATCACCTCCAAATCAACCACTAAAACTAGGAACCTATATCAGGATGAAACCGGTAACCCAAAGATAGAGAAAGCTGCAAACAGCAAATTTTCAGAATTGTCTACATCCCACGTCTCCAGTACCACAGCTTCCAGGAGCGGCACTTTCCAAACAACTACTAAGCGCTCTGCGCCTATTGATGATAGCCCAATCGGTTTCACTCTGACCAGTATTTTGAGCAGCACGACTTCCACAGGACATATTTCCACGAAGAAAACTGTGAATTCTGGAGCAACTGAATCTGAATCTATGATTCCTGCGACGTCGACGGCCAAACTCTCGGTTCCTACCGATACAGAAACTGGAGGAACCATCTCTACTGAATCTTCAAAGGTCTCCAAAGTCACAGCCAATCCGTCTGCCTCAACAACTCAAGCCGTCGCATCAAGTGGAGCTCATTCTCCGGTGACTGGCACAACAACGCCACCTGCTTTTGTTTCTTCTAAAGGATCCACTCAATCTACACCAAAGTTAGATCCTTTGGGAACTGGAACCACAGAAGAAGAAGAAGTGCGGAAAACCACCCCACCAAATGGAGTGAGTGGAAGTACAACAGGGAAATTGGTAGCCAATACTGGAACTGGATCTACTCTGACGCCAATTACTGGTACTACTGATCAAGCTGGATCACTTGGAACTGATAAAGCTGGGTTTCATGTAACTGGTTCAAATGTTACTACAACCACCGGAAAAGCAGCAACAGGTTTAACGAGCTCTGACAAACCTGTCACAACGGACTCTGGAACCGCAGTTCAGCTAACTGGATCAGCTCAATCATCCACACCTTCGGGCACCGCACTTGGCACTGCATCAACAGCTTCTGGGGCTATGAAGATCTCTACATCCACGGAAACTCAAGAGCAGACGGTAAGAAATTCTGATGTGGAAAACACTGATTATTGAAGATTTGTTTTTAGAATCCAATAGCGACGGCGACTACAATTAACTACACAACGCCAGCTGTACCTGTCCCAACTGGATCTACTATATCTGGCTTCATCAAAACGTCTACTAAGTCTTTTTCGAGTTCTTCGGTGGCTCCGACAGTGCTATCGAATGAAACCGATGCATCAGGATCGACGCCTTCTTCGCAACCTTCTGGAGCTGGGTCAACAAATTCTTTGAAAGCTACTCCAACTTCAAGCTCTGCTGGAACCACAAGTAATGGGCCAACAGGAACTGGATCACGAAATGTGTTCTCAACATCTCCAGGCCACCCTTCTAGAACATCAACTGCTGGATCTGGTTCAACGAGCACAACTGGAGGAACCACTAAGTCCATTGGATCTTCGGGATCCAATATGACCACCAAAGCGGGACCTGGAACAGCTAGCGGAACAGCTAAAACAACAACACCTGGAGAATCTGCATCGGAAAAAGCATCAAGGGCAACAGAAAAGGGATCAACTGTTTCTATGGTCTTTAGATCTGCTACTCCGGTACCCGATGGACCGGTAAGCTCACTCTAAACAGTAGGGTAGACACAGGCCTGTGCCACAGCCGTTAGCAAGACTTCTGGGTTAGATAGGATACGGTCGCTGAGCTTATTCTCGAAATAACGGACTGGCACAGGGCACAACCTACCCATGACCGGCCGACCGTGCCCGCGACTTGCACAGCTTTAGTTAGATGTTCTCATTATTTCAGGCCACCGAAGCATCCACCAAACCAGTATCCATCCCCACTTCGACACGACCCGTCACTACAGTATGCCCGGCACTCTCCCTTGACCTTGGCAACACAGTCCGTCCAACCACTGCCGAACTCAAATCCTACTACGCTGCTGGCGAACAAGTTGTCCACATGTGCAAGAAATATCATGCTTTTGAGCTTGCCGGGCAACCATTCAAAGTTTATGTCTGCAAGAACGACGGAACTTGGGCTGGGGCACCAGAAAAGTGTGTTGGTAAGCATGAAGGAAAATATTAAAGAGAAAAAAAAACGGTTTTTTTTCAGCGGAGAAAAGGAAGGAATTGTGAACCAAACGAAAATCTTTAATGTTGAATAAAACATTACTTGTTAATTATTATTTGAGGGACATAATCAGGATATAAGTCAGCAGAAGGGAAAACGATTTACTTATACTGTAGTTTGTGCTTGAGCTCTCACAACATTAATCGGAACTATTTTCTTCTCTCTGAATATTGGATGGGTCATATAGAAAACCCAGGGGACAACCACAAAATCACAGTCACTTCCATACGGTCGAAGAGCCAGTAAATAAGCAGAAGACGTTGGGGAGAATATGAAGACCACCTTGAAAATATTATTTATCGACTATTTATGAAAAGCTTAATTGACTACCAATAACGCCAGGTTGGTCATATATGCCGGAAACATAGAGAGCGTGATAAAAGTTAGAGATCTTTCTGCTTTTTTGGTTTGTATACTCTGCCTTTGAAATCGAAGTTTCGCCAGTTTCTTGTACAGTAGGACGTTGGCTATCGTACATCCAGAAAGCCAGACAATCGAATTGAAGATCAGTGGTTCGGCCAAACGCATATTCCACCAGCCACCTCTCCAATGAAAATAGATTGCACCAAACTGATATGTTCCCAGAAGCTGTCGGCAGTCTCCGAGTGCCGGAAACAAAGGGATACAGAAGATAAGGGGGAAGAGGAAGATGAAGGGAATTGAGAAGCGGACTATTTTGGAGCACATCTGGAACATTTATAGCGTTAAGTTAGGTAATTGTTTGCTGGTTACCTCATCAGTTCTGATTGGATAATAAACTGGAATCAATCTCAGAATAGATAGAAGAAAGGGGAATAGCATTGCGGTGAAATTGAAGTAGCCGGATAAGACAAAAAGGGTTTTGATGTAATGATTGGGTTGGACAGAAGCACACCAATTGGTGATGATGCCAGTTGCCGGAATACGAATGGTTGTGTAGTCGGTGGACATGTAGAAGAAACTCTGCAAAACAAGGTACACTCTTGAGAAAGGTGGTGGGATTTTGGCTTACAAGGGAACGACAACACCTCGTCAGTTTGGATTTTGATGAAAATTTCAGAATATGTCAAGGATATCCTATCTAGACATCCCTGAAAATTTTAGAACACGCTCGTCAATTTCAGCAGAGTTATATCCGTCCAAAGTTTTAGTACTGAAATCCGTTGATTTGCATGATTTACCACACATTTCATCCCCGAAATCCCTTTAAAAGGAGTTTGAAGAGGGCCTGACATTTAAACGCCTTTCGAATCAAAAGTAAATGTCGACGGCGTGGTGTCGGGGATGTGGTGGGCGCCAGTAGTCACAAGGCTGTGGGTTCGGACCCTCTAGGGTTTTTTCTTTTTTCTTTCTTTTTGTTTTCTTATTTTGCGACATTTCAGGATCCCTCTGACATATGTTTCAAAATTTTCTCAATTCAAGAGAGTAGAGACAAAATTTAGAAAAAAAAAAATTTCGAAAAAATTCCAAAAAAATTTGAAGGTTCAATTACTGGAATGTGGTGGTTTTGAAGCTCTGTTTTTGGACCTGTACGGACCATGAATGAATAATGAAAAGCGTGCAAAAAATAGATTATCTATCAGTTGTAAAATAATATTTGCAAACAATTATCACTACTTTTTCAAGGAAATTTTCCAAATTGACAAAAGCTCGATAAAATCACCAATCAAATGACAAAAGCTCGATAATAAAAATGGTGGAAAAAAATTTCAAATTTTTTCCAAAAAAAATTTTTCAGAAAATGTCTGAAATATGATATTACACATAATTTTGAGTATAACAAAACAAGTTTCATGTTCTGGAACCTCCTGGGAACGGAGAAAATCGCCTTTGAAAATCGCTATTTTTGCACTGAAAACGCGATTTTTGATACTGAAACTGATATAACTCGGCTGAAACTGGCGAGCGTGTTCTAAACTTTTCAGGGATGTCTAGATAGGCTATCCTTGACATATACTGAAAATTTCATCAAAATCCAAACTGACGAGGTGTTGTGGTTCCTTTGTTAGTTTGAACACTGCAAAAACGAGAAAAACCCCCCAATTATCCGGTGAGTCAAATTAAATCTCAAACCTCTTCAAATAAAAGTTCAATCAGAAAAAAATATTTCAAGAGATTCTCACCAGCTTCAGTAAAGCCTGTAGCTCTTCTATTGTTCCAAGAACCCCTCTCAGAGGGCCCTTTTATTTGAGGGGCCCTTTTATTTGGGGGTCTTTCGAACACTGATTTTACGGTGTGCAACATTTTTGAAACTAGGTTTTGTGTCAAAAAACTTCGGAGGCCGCTTTTTATGAACCAAAGTAAACCCTCTTACCATAACCAACTGCAGAAAAATCACGAAAAATACATATCGATTGAGTGACTCTTCTCGATTCCCAATTAAACTTTGAATGTAAACTCTTATAATTTTTCCCAAAACGAATATAGTTGGAATGATATAAAACAGTGGGAGAATCGCAGTCATCACTGGAACAGTATACAAATCGAATTTGTAATCGATATAGGCAGGGTCTCCATTGATAGATATATTGTTCATGGCGGCTATGGATTAGAGAATTCGAAAATTGAGAAAAATAAAGAGTGTGGAGTACTAAAACACAACTTGAAAGTTGTGATTGCCCTTTTAATTTTTCTCTTTTCCGGTGAAAATCAAAACATTAGTTAAGAAATGCCACGCTAAACTTGCGAGGCACTTCGCGGTCTATTCTTTTTTGAAATTTCAACTAGCAAAACAAAACCAAAGTACATGTATAATATCGGCTGACTCGTTCTTGCAGCTATAGGTTCCACTTTTGAGTTTTGAAAATTGGATGAGTGGAGTAGAAAATTCATGAAACCAAAACGAATTCGATATCACTTTCCGATTGGTCGAAGAGCAATGAAATAGACAGTCATAGCCGGAGAGATCAAATAGACACCCTGAAAATTAGTGCAACAAGTTTTGAAGATACTTTTGGATATTTCCTATATGGATGAGCCCACCCAAATCGTCAACTTTAAGCTTAATTATCTCGACACCTGTCAAAGATGCCAGAATTTTTTCAACTGATAAATTATTAATCATAATATCATCAATATTTTACCAGTTGACAAGTTATTGATATCTCTCAAAGGAATCAGTATAATTGAGGTCAAAGTTGATGGTTTGGATGGGCTTCTATTGGAGGAAACACGGTAAGGCTTCCATTAAATTTAGCCGACCGACCGACCGCCGACCTAGCCGACCGAGAAGGCGAAATTGGTGCATTTGCGCGTCAACGTGCCAGAGAGTGTTTGCGTACGCAGCATTTTTTTAACGATTTTATGAACTTCGATGCTACGCACGCAAACACCCTTGGGCATGTTGACGCGCAAGAACACAAAGCATGCTGAGCGATCGGTAAGCTTGGTCGGCGGTCAACCAATTCTTGACCGACCGAAATGGAAGCCTTATCAAAAACCATCTCCTAAAGCAACATTAGTAATAAAAGAAGGAAACATGGAAATTGTAATCAAAGTGAGGGAAAATTCTGCTCTTCTCAATTTTGCACTTTTTCGTTTCGTCCGCATTTTGCACAACTTTTTGTACAAAACAATATTGGTAATAGTGCAAGCGAAGAGCCAGAATATAGAGTTCACAATGAGCATTTCGGCTTGTTTGATCTAAAAGATACGTTCGAAATTATAGGCAGCTTAAAGGAGGCGAAACAGCAAAAATTTCGGGGGACAGTTCGGGGGACGAAATCGCGCCGCGCTTATGTAGAACATTGGTCGTCAGGCGCCTTCGCGCCCCCGTAGCTCAGCCGGTAGCGGCGCTGTACCCCTGAGCTGCCTGTCATGAGTTCAACCCCTCATGGGGGTTCTCTATGCAAAATATCCGGAAAACTTTTTTTTGTTTTCTGGCCTCCTTTAAGCTTAAAACCTGTAATTGAAGGGACCCTAACTTTGAACTTTGAGCCAAGTTATCTCGGTTCCTGTCAAAGACATAAAACATTTGCCAATTGATAAATTGTTTATCAGTTGATACATTTTTGATATCTTGCTTAGAAAATTAGATATATGGGCCCTTCTATTTCAGATTCTACGATACCTTATTTTCTCTAATTGAACCTCTATTTGAAGCTAATAGAAGCCCACCCTCCGACGTGCTTAAAAACATGAAAGCGTAATTTCTAACAGACGTTCATACAGTTCAGTTAGTGAAGTTTAAACAGTTTAGTTCGTCTATTCGGTTGTTGTAGATATTTTCTTTCTATTTTGAAAAATTTCTCGCAATTTCAGTTTTTGGAAATTTTCTGAAAAGGAGGTTGAAAAATAGAAGCCCATGGGCTTCAATTAGAGGAAATACGTTAGTTTATAAGTTCACATTCGGCTTTTGGACGGATTTTGGTCAGATTTTGGTCAGAAGCTGCTCACTGACAGCAGTGGGACGGACAATGGTCAAATTTTGGCCGGAATTCGAAAGCGCTGCGTGTTAAGGGGTCGAAAGCTGGCCGGTATTTTGTCGGATCTTGGTCGGCTTCCCACAATGTCTTTGCCGGAATATGACCAAGCCCCGGCCACCGGCGACGCCTGAGCAGGTCCACTCCAGTTTGGCTTATTTCGAACGATTGTTTGCAACCTTCACTTACCGTAACCAAGTGCAGTGTGATGGCAAAAAACACATGCTGATTGATTCGTTCATCCTTCTTGTTTGCCACTAAATTTCGAACATAAGCTCTGATAACTTTTACAACAATAACAATTGTCGGAACCAAATAGATCAATGGGATCAGTGCTATTAACACTGGAAACCTGAACGGATCGAATTGATAGTTATTCCGGGTCTCCGTTTATTTGAATTTCATTCATTTGATCTAGATCAGACCAAAAAAAACAAAATAAATTGCTTCTGGAAGGAGTATACTAAAAGGTGCCTTGAAGGTGTCGGTGCCGGGTGCAGTGAGGGTGTTAACATATAATTAGTTCTACTACAAGATTGAGTTTTGCTAATACTATGGATATGGAAAAGATATTGGAAACTTTACGAGTCTTAAAACTAATGGTGTGTTGTAAGAAGGAAAATGTTAAAGAGTACATAGAACATAAACTTTAGATGGAGATTGATGTGAGTGGATGTAATCTTATTAACTACTGATATAAATTTTTAATAGACCAGCCTGTTTGTAGCGCTTCAAACAGCTGGCTGGTGGGCCTTCGGCGCGATTTAAAGGTGGTGTACGGTGAAATTTTTTATTGCATCAAAATGTGCAGAAATGCATGTAGATTGCCGTAAAACCTCTAATAGAACGACACCCGGATCGTCCACTTTGAGCCTATATATCTCACTACTTGTGAAAGATATCAAAAAGTGGTTAACTAGTAAAATGTTTATCAGGATATCAGCAACATTTTA